>NC_081295.1:6882500-7507500 GCF_030435805.1 Mustela lutreola | reverse complement strand
CGGTGGCCCAGGATAAACGCAGGGTGTACACCCTCCACTGAGATGCCAGGGCCTCAACCTCCTTCTGTACCTCCCTCCACCTGGGCCCTGCTCCTCAATGACCCCCGAATGCAGTAGCAGGCACCCCTTAGCCTCCCGTCTTTACTCCCACCTTTCTTCCCAAGCAAAGCTACTTTCCCAAGACTTGGCTCCCAGCTCTCATGTGAAGCCTTTCCTGGCTGCTGCAGGTCACACTTATCTCTTGGCCCTGGAACAGCGAGTCCAGTGCCTGGCACATGGTGTTTATCCAACCCTGCAGCACTTACCCTTGGGAACTTGCCTGTGCTGCAAGGCGGGTTTGAGGTTTCCTGCTCCCCAGCTAGAGAGAAGCTCATTGAGAGGCCAGCCGTCACTGTGCGCAGATGGGGCACAGCTGGCTGGGTGCTGAGAAGGAACAGCCCAGTTCAGTCATCTGTAGACATTACAGACGCCTCATCTGCAGAGAACCTTCTACACTGCTAGAGCTTTTGCTGGGAATGTGGATGCATGGGCTAGAACCTCCTCCAGCTTTTGTTGTTTGCAAAGTGATCCAATCCATCTTTCCATCCAAAGGGCTGGGGAGGGGAAGCAATGCTGCAGCCATGGAAAGAGAAGAGCAGTTTTCCTTCGTGGCTTCTCTTCCAACTAAGACATAAAGGAACCAAATGTTGGTGAGCTGAGAAATCCCTACCTCTCATGAGCTTGTTAGGATTCAGCTTAATTATTTGGCTCAGGGAACTTTCAGAAAGTTCAGAAACACGTTGTGAATACAGCTTGTCGAGTTAGCACAACCCCAAACTGGTGAGTGGAGGAAGCGGGGTCAGGAGCAACCCCACTGCTGGGCTCCTCTGGTTCCAGAGATTTCCCTGCACTGTGCGGGCAGCCCTGTGCTTCCAGTATGTCACTGTTGACTGACCAGCCGCTGACTACCATCTGCCAGTGATAGTTGAGGACAGCTGGGACCTACTCATACTGCTGAGACAGAGCCCATCTGGCATTTTTGAGGTCTTCCCTTTGAAACGGTTACAAAACTTGTCAGTAAATCTGACTTCTAAAGGCCACTTTCTGTGGTCAGTATTTTATGGTCTAAACCAAAGTTGCACTGTATCTTAAATTGAAATAACAAAAATAAAGTCCAATTTGTTGGTGGAAGTTATAGCATAAAAAGGAATAAGATGTTTATGCTAAGTATGTGCATCTAGGGCACTGTGGTTTGAAATAAGTGTGTTGGGCTGCTCAAAAGGATTAATGAACTTTCTGAAATTATTAGACATTGAAGGCCTATTCTATTCAGAGGGCAGACCATTTGCAGGTGCAAAGTGTGTGTGTGTGTGAGTGTGTGTCTGTGTGTGTGTGTGTGTGTGTGTGTGTAGGGGGTATGATTTCAAGGATCCAACTAAGGACCTGCCTTAGAAATGGCTAGCTCATGGGGCACTGGGTGGCTCAGTAAGTGAAGCAACTGCCTTTGGCTCAGATCATGATCCCGGGGTCCTGGGACTAAGCCCAATGCCGGGCTCCCCGCTCTGCAGAGTCTGCTTCTCCCTTTCCCTCTGCCTGCCCCCTCCCCTTGCTTGTGCTCACTGTCTCCCTGTGTCAAATGAATAGATAAAATCTTTTGAAAAAGTAAAGAAAGAAAGGAAGAAAAAAAGAAAGGAAGGAAGAAAAAAAAAAGGCTGACTCAGAATTTTGATGAGTTCCAGGAAGAGGCAATTCGTAGGAAACTGCTCAGCCTAGTAGCCAATCTCTCTGAGGACTCTTTATCTGAGAGGCGTCACCTGATTAGATTCTGAAACACCCAGTAGGGGTTAAGTCGGTGCAGTGAAACCAGTGGGAGTTTCTCCTGGAAATTGTGGTGGGAGAGATGCGTGCGCCCCGTCACTGACACTGGCAGGAAGAGATAGGAGGCTGGGGCTAGTCCCTGCTTTTCCCTGAACCAGCTTTGCAACCTTGGGCATATCACTTAGCCTCCAAGACTTTTTTCAGTCCTAAATGTTCTGATTCATTAACTTTTTGGAGGCACTTACAATGGATTGTGTAGGGGAAAACACGGCTGAGGAGAAAAAGAGAAACGTGTATTCAGCGCAGGTTTTGCTTTCTATCCCGAGCTGGTCCCATTTCTCTGTATTAATGTTATCAGGCTGTAATCACTTAGATTACAGTGACTGGAACAGGGTGCAGTAATTCAGGAAAGGACTGTGATAATAAGCAAGTCTTCACCTGAGTTTAGAGAGAAGGGAGGAGCCTAGCCTGGAATGGGAGGGATATTCCAGAAGGGGATTAGTTTATCTGGTGCCTCGGAGAAGCACCAGCCTAGTGGGTGCTAGGGTTTGAGTGAGGAGGGAAAGATTGAGGGACTGAGGTCATAGTAAAAGGCCTTTAGTTAATTTGCTGAAATAGCACACAGACTCGTTGGCAACAGGCAACAGTGGACTTGAATGAGAAATCCTGTGCTTTAGATTGAGAATTTCTAAATTCTAAATGAGAATTTAGAAAAAGAATAAATGCAGCTCTAAAAAATTTCAGCAACATTGATTTTTCATATCTTGTTCACATTTTAACAGAAGTCAGCAAAAGCTGTCAGAGGCCAGCCCCATGATCAAAGTGACCCATTTTACAGACAAATCGAAGCTGGGAGACAGACTCTCCCACAATGTACCTTTACTTTCATGTAAGTTCTCCAACTTACAAAGCAAGATCTCTGAAAAGAAAGATGTGTCTGGCTTTTATTTGCAGGAGATAGTTGCGGCGGGGGTGGAGGGGTACTTTGCGAGAGATCTAGACTTCATACTCTCTAGCTCTAAATCCTGAAGTATCTGGTAAAGTCAGAACCTTTACCATAAGACTTGTGTAACTATGGAAATACGCAACCTCGCAGGTCTAGTTTCTCTTCTCATTTAGTGGATGATGAGTTGATGGAGCCTGTGGAGATGTAGTCATGGTTGGTTCACCTTGGTTTCAGACCCAGAGCTGGACATGCAGGCCCACACCAGAGCTCAGAAGCCATGTGCTGACCACTGGTGTTACATTAAAATGATTACGATTAATAGTTGTGGGGAGGGGGAGCATATCCAGTTGGAACTTTTCTATGTGAATGCTTATTGTAGAAACACATTAAATGGAGGATAGTTTAAAATCATTACAGCAGCACATTGATATCTGTGGAAGAACTCTAAGGTAAATGTCCCACAATATTGATGTGCTACACTAACTCCCTTTTTAAAAAAAATTTTTTTTTAAGATTTTATTTATTTATTTGAGAGAGAGAGAAAGTGCACAAGCAGGAGGGTGGCAGAGGGAGAAGCAGTCTCCCTGCTCAGCAGGGAGCCCAAGGCAGGGCTTGATCCCAGGACCCTAGGAACATGACCTGAGCTGGATACAGATGCTTAACCGACTGAGCCACCCAGGCACCCCAACTTCTTAATGGAGCTGGCTAAGGACTACAGGCAGTAGCATAGGGGAGAGTGGACACTCTCCAGCTCACCTGCTGTGTGTTCCCTGGGGGAAAGGACAGGGGCACTGGACAGTAGGGGCAGGCAGGTTGATCCCCCAGGATGCCAAGCTGGGTCTGTGCCAGCTTGCAGCCAGCCAGACAACCCAGCGGGGCTGTGGAACTTTCATAAGAACAGAACACAGAAGGATCATTCTAGGTCTCCCCCATGGACTGGAAATCGTTACTCACACCACACGCTGCTAAAGGAAGCCCTGCCTTAAAAAGAGGAACACTTTAAAAATAGCAATCATACCTCGTGCATGGAAAGTACCTCTGCTAGACTAGACACCATCACATCTGCCTACTTATTTGATCCCCACAATGACCCAACAATGTTGATAGGGGCGTAGAAGTTGTCCAGGAGAGGGAGTAACTCATTTCTGGGCCAGGTATCAGGCAAGAGCTCGGCTAATGCTTGAGTAAAGGAAGAAAGGGTGGGAGGAAGTGAGGGAGTGATTGAGGATGACACTGGTGTCCTGATTTTACAGGGGAGGAAACCCCCTCGGGAGAAGGTGATCTACCCAGTGTGACACCACTGCTTGCACGGGGAGCAAGGTGGGGCTGTGGACTCCTGGTCTAGTGCTCCTCTTTCCCAGGACCCTTCCAACGTCTCTTAGCAATTTGCTGACAGGTGCATTTGGGGTGATCTTTTAAGTAGTTTAGCCCACAGGGTCCCATGTCTGGGACTGATGTCTGTTAAGGGGGTAAATCTACCCTTCTATAAAGTACACAGAGGCCCAGCTGTTCCCAGGAAATGTCTCAGAGAGAGCAGCATGGTGGCTGTGTGATGTGACCAGAGGATTTCAGGTTATGTCCACTCTGTGATATAAGTGCACAGTGTGTCTTGCCAATCTCTGACCCTCTCCGGGTCATAGTTTTCTCAGGGATATAATCATGACCACCATATTCTTCATGACCACCATGTCCTTTCCAGTCTCCATCCTCTGCCTCTAAAGTCCATCCTGGGTGCCTTCCAGAAGTGTTCCATCTTGCTGATGGCCAAGTCTCCCACACTCTGCCCAGCATTGACCCCCGGAGAATGCCGTGTTGGTGGGGAGAGAAGGCTGCCCGATCCTTGGGGTGCATATCACCATCACCTCAAAAGTGTCTGCTGCCCTCCCTTCTCCTGTGGCCTTTTTGGCGTAAAAGAGATCCTGCAGCCAACAATCAACATCACTGGTCCCCACAATAAGATCGCTTAGTGTTCAGACTTGTATATATAAAATATATGCAAAAAAATTAAAAAATATATATACAAAAAATATAAAAGAGTTTTTAAAGATTTTAAGATTTCTTTTTTTTTAAGATTTTATTTATTTATTTGACAGAGAGAAATCACAAGTACACTGAGAGGCAGGCAAAGAGAGAGAGAGAGAGAAGGAAGCAGGCTCCCTGCTAAGCAGAGCCCGATGCGGGACTCGATCCCAGGACCCTGAGATCATGACCTGAGCCGAAGGCAGCAGCTTAACCCACTAAGCCACCCAGGCGCCCCAAGATTTTAAGATTTCTTAAGGTTTTATTTATTTTTTAAAGATTTTTATTTAAGATTTTAAGATTATATTTAAGATATAAAAAATTAAGATTTGTTTTTTTTAAGATTTTTTTTTTTAAGATTTTAAATTTCCTGGAAACTCATTGTATGCTGGGTTCTGAATGGACCCACAGGAAGCTTTCACACATGTGGCAGCCTTCACCTTCACAGAGTCATGAAGTCTTTGGCCAAACAATAACTTGCTTATGAACGGAGTAGAATTTATCAGCCTGAGAAGCTGCTGAGAAATCTGAGCTCCACAAAGATGATGGAGAGTGGCTGATGCTGAAAGTCATGGGCAGCCAGCCAGCCAGAGTAGAGAGAGCTCACCGAACATCCTTGCTTTCAGCTAACGCATAGGAAAGGCCACACTTACAAGCACGGCTACTCTGGTTAGAGTATGGGCTACTCTAAACTCATCCTAATCAAGTTTCAAATCAAGCCTCATAAGAATCAGCCTGATCTACCAATAAATTAACTGCCTATTGGCACAAAAATAGATAGTTGCTAGATGAAGTCATCAAAATTTGGAGTCTTAACAATGCCGCATTCATAATTCTAGCATAAAGTCATAAATCAAGGGACATGTGATAAGCAGGAAAATGTGACCCATAATCAAGACAAGAGAAGCCAATGGAAAATTATCCTGAAATAACCCAAATGTGATAACTAGAACGAAACAAGGAATTTTAAAAAGCCATTATAAATATATTAAGGAATTAAAGGCAAAATTGCTTATAATAAAAAGATAGTTACAATATTTCAGTAGAGTAATAGAAACTGTAAAAAGAACCAAATGGACATTTTACAACTGAAAAGTAAAATATCCGAAATGAAAATTGGATAGACCTAAGCGCAGATTACATGAAACAAAATAGTCAGTGAACTTGCAGATTGATTAATGAAAACAATTCTAAAAAAACAGAAGAAATGGACTGAAAAGATGTTAACTTGTGAGATGAGATAAAGCAATCTAAAAATGTGTAACTTAAGTGCTAGGAGGAGAAATGTGGGGCAAAAAGATATTATTTGAAAAACTAAAAATTGAAATGTTTTCAAATTGATGAAAACCCATAACCTTATAGATCTGAATAGTTCAGTGAACCAAAGATGGATGAATACCAAGAAACTCACACCTTGGCATGTTGTAGTCAATCTGCTGAAAATCAAAAATAAAGAGAAAATCTTGGAAATGGAAAACAAACAAAAAAACCAAACAAGCCCACAATTACTATAGGGAAGCAAAAATATGAATAGTGACTGACCTCACAGCAGAAAAAATGGAGACAAGAGTATAATGGAGCAACAACTGGAAAGTGCATAATAAAAATACCAGCCAACCAAGAATGAATGAATGAATTAATTAATTACTACCCTTCAAAAACAAAGGTGAAGACCCTTTCAGATGTCTGACAATTGACAGACTCTGTTACCAGCAGATCTACATTATAAGAATTAGAAGATGTTCTTCAAGCTGAAGAGAATTGACCCCAAAGAGCCATTTAGAGCTACAGGGAAAAAAGAGAGAGAGAGAGCACCAGGAATAGTAAATATGTCAGAAAGTATAAAGGAATACCTAGTTTTAACTCTCTTGATTTCTTTAAAAGACTTAATATATGTACCCCTGTGGGGGTGGTTATAAAGGATGTAGCTGTGACAACAATAGAACCAAGGATGGTGCTAAATGGAACAATAGTGCAACAAGGTTCTTATAGGTTCTAAGAAGTAGTGGAATACGAACTCTGAGTAGATTGTGAGGAATTTAGGGTTTGCTTTGTAATCCTACGGGAACAGCTGGAAGAGAGAGAACCAGTGGAGGACTGACAGATGCTGAGCTGTGACTCCTACCTGCCCCTTCAATGAGAGGCTCGTTGCCCCAGGGGCTGGGAGTGCCATTGGCAGATGTTACCTACAGAGAGCCGACTTGCCCTCCCCTTCCTTGGGCAGCACATGTGAAATGACTGATCAATTGAGAAATATAAAGTTCTGGCTAATTTGTCCCACTCAGGAGAACTCTGGAGGACCAGTGTAGTTCTAGAAGTTTCTGCGGGTCTTCTGAGGCTGCTATTGGACCAGCAATGCAGCTCAACCTCTCCCTCTGCTCCATTCTTCTTCTTTCACCTTTCTTCCCCAGGCATCGCTCTCACGGGCATTCCTGAACAAGCCCTGTGCAAGCTAGATTTCATCACAAAGACTTTTCCAGGGAACCCGATCTGCAACAATCGGTAGCCAGAATGTGCTGAGCAAACAGGTGGGAAAAGAATGGAGTTTTGGAGTGGGCACACTCACTTGTGTGGCTGACAGTGAGGACCCCCTCATAGCCCCTGGCAGAAGACAATAGTCTAATGGTTTAAGCTTTCTCTGGTGGTGGACTAGGTTGGCATAATAGGAAGAGAGATGTGCTATAATATAGGTGATGTGGTATATCAGGTATTTAAGAGAAAAATACAGACTGAGATTGCTTAACAAGCAACTGAAAACCACCTTGGGTAACATAGCAAGATGCTCCCATCTCCTGCAGCAGCAGGGAACACAAAGCTGAGCTATGACAACCCAAACTTAATTATCAGAGTAGCTAAGCTCCAGAGAAGGTTAAGTGCAAACCAAGGCAGGATGTAATGCCGGACTTGGGAAACTTCAGGAAAGAATATGACCAGGCAGGACCCATGGAATAAAGACAAGAAGTCAGTGTTCCTCCGAATATTTTTAAGACATAGATCAAAACATTTTTTGGAGATAAAATCGCCATCATAATGATTTTGAGTCTGCAATTCAGTGGTATTTACTGTATTCAAAATGTGCATCCGTCACCACAATCTAATTCCAGAATATTGTCATCATACCCAAAAGAAACCATGCCACCCCCAATTTCCTCTTCCTCCCATGCCCTGGAAACCCCTAATTTACTCGCTGTCTCTATAAATTTGCCGATTCTGGACATTTCATACAAATGGAGTCTTATGAAATGTGATGTTGGAGCTTCTGTCAGGTAGCATAACGTTTTACAGCTCTTCTAGGTTGTGGCATGCCCCGGGTCACTAAAAATTACACCCACATTTCCTCCTAAGAAGTTTATGATTTTAGGTCTCTCTTGAGGTCTCTGATTCATTTTGAGTTAATTTTGTATATGGTGTGAGGGGAGACTCCAAATCCATTCTTTTGCAAGTAGATTTCCAGTTGTTCTAGTGCCATGTATTAAAAGATTCTTTTCTCCTTTGAATGGTCTTGGCATCCTTGACAAAAATCAGTCTATCAGATGTATGGGCTAATTTCTGGACTTTTCACTTCTATTCCATTGGTTTATGTGTTTATTTGAAACCCATATCACAGTATTTTGAAAACTTTTTAGTATGTTTAGTATGTTTTGAAACATATTACTTTGTTCTTTTTTAAAATGTCTTTCAGGTAATTGGGGTCATTTATATTTTCCGTGTGAGATTTAGGGTCATCCTGTCCATCTGCAAAAAACATATTGGAAATTTGATAGAGATTGAGTGGAATCTGTGGGCAATTTGGAGAATATTGTCATTCTAACAATATTAAGTCTTCCAATCCACAAAAGAGATATGTTTCCATTTATTTAGTTCTTCTTTAGTATTTTGCAATAATGTTTTATAGTCCTTGACGTACAAGTTTTTGGCACTTTTGTGATTAAATATATTTCTAAATATTTCATTATTTTTGCTGCTGTTATAAGAATTTTTTAAACTTCATTTTTGGGTTGTAGATTGTTAGTGGATAGAAATACAACTGATAGTTGCATATTGACCTGGTATCTTGCCACTTTTCTGAACTCATTTATTACCTCTTAATTTTTTTTTTTTATTTGTCTGTAAATGTTTTTGACAAATGCTTCCAGAGAGTGGCTTTAACTCTAGGTGTGTTCCAAGTCAGGCCCCATGAGGGAAAGCATTTTGACCTAGTCTTCCAGGGATCCAGCAGACTGATCAGAACAATTAATACAATTCTTTGTGAATAAGTCTGTTCTGCTCCCGCTGTACTGTGGCAGGGATACAGGATGGGGTTCTCAAGGCTATCACTGGCCTGGGGCATGGTGGGTGGGATTTGGCTAAATTAAAAAGCCACAAAGCTTGTCTTTTTTTTTTGGCCAAGATTTAACTGTTTTTCTTGAGTAAATGTTCCCTTGGTTACTGCAAGCTTTTCGTTAGTTTCCAGAGTTCTGAAACTCTGATTCTGCTAGTTTTTGTCAGTTTTTTTCATTGCTTTTATGAAAGGATGGACTTTTGGAAGTTTCTGCTCCACCATTTTTGCGGAGATCAAGCTCCCTGCCACGCCCCTCCTCCCCTCACCCCATCTTCCCTCATCTTGAATCTGGATTCTTGTGGATTCCTCTGAGCCTATGGAGGTGGCTTACCCTCCCTTTTATTTGCAAACAATGAGGAGGCTGCTGCCTCATAAGACAATATGTGGCCCCTCAGCTCCATAGCCACCTCCCCTCCCAGCACCGGGTCTATAGCAAGGTTCAACTGCTGAGCACAGAGACAAGGGGTGCACTGATTCTGATGAGGGAGGAAAGGGATTACCCCAAAGAAGAATGATCAGCACGGTAAATGTGGGAGCTGGAAGGGGACACCTAAGACTAGATTCTGTGGTTTTGAGCAAAGAGGCCAAAACCTAAGTTTGGACAAAGAAGAGTTTATTGATTTTAGAGCGGTTTTCCAGGTTATAAGATTTAAGACTCTGGCAAGGACCTCAGAATATAGTGTGAACTCACTACTGTGGGGATTCCAAGAAGCCTGGAAATAGTGATGGTCCATTCCAGGTGATGGTCAAAGCCAGTACCATGGGTGATGTCGGAGAAGATGAAAAGGCTCAGAGAAGTGGGTAGGCTGGGGTGGATAGACTCTGTAAGATGGGGAACCCACTAAATGTAAATGTGCCATGGGATGGTCTTGCCGATTTGCCAGGACCATGAGGAGTGCACTGATGAGGGGCACCAGGGTCACTGACAAATCTGATGGACCCCCTCCGTAGGCCAGGGCTGATCTGGGGAGAGGTTGTGACAGAATTTGGCTCACTGTATCAATGGGGAAAGACCCCAAATTGGTCATCCTCACTTTCAAATGCTAGCAGCTCACTGAGAGATTTGGATGGCGATGGACTTGTGAGGGAGTTCACCTGAGAATCAAAGAGATTTATTCCTCACTTAGGAGTCGTCCATGTCATTGTCCACATTGAAGGTCTTATCACTCTTGACGGAGGGTAGTAAAAAGGTGAAACATTAGGGTTGGAGAAATGCCAATGGTCTTCTGTGGTTGAGCCAGGAGACATGCTCTAGGATTCTAGGACAAGAAATAGAGATGAATAGCTTTATTTAAATAGGGAAAATGAAATTATTCTGTAGTCATAAAATACTTAGAAGATTATGGGAGAGGAATACTTTATCTTTTGCAGAAGAAGAGGGTCAATGGACTCTGCCAAGATTTGCTAAACAAGAAATGGAAGCATAGGCTTATAGTTGCACATTACAGTGGTAACTTCCAGTAGGACTGAAAATGGAAATCATTAAAAATGGTCAGCTCTGGGGAACATGGAAGGGTCATGTGGGGAGATTGTTCCCCCTTTCCCTTCTGTATCATTTAATTTTCTTCCATGTGTATGTATTATTTTAACTAAAAATTTTTAAATGAAAAATTCCAATGGTCAACTGTATTTTGGGGGTAGAAGTAAAAGGTCAGAGGAGGCAGTACAGTCATGAGTCGGGCCCCCTGGCTCTCCCTCCCAGTTCCGGGTATCAGGTACCTGTCCTCAGAAAGGACAACTTGTAATGGGCTCAAGAATTCTTGGAAGGTTTTCAGTGTCATGGAGTTCCTGGTTGTACTTATGCTCAAGAACCCACATCTCACAAAGCCACCTTTGGAAGCACCAAGGTGTATCACCGCAAAGCCTGGGCTTGGATCGCCAATCTGTGAAGACAGGAAAAACAGGAGAATTTACAGATTGACAAAAGCAGCCCTTGAATGTGGGATACTTGTAGATAAGAATAGCTACCCTGGTGAAGTGTAACTGCTCCTGAGTTCATTCAAGAAGATACCACTGGCATTAATATTGGTAGCATTTATGGGCTTGCAAGACACCAGAGAACCCTGGATATTTTTGACATTGGGAGGGCTAATACATTTGTTTAGAGAAGAGTAATTTCCATCCAGTTTCCTCCGATTTTCTCTCTTCCTCCCCACTCCGTTTAGATTTCCTTTCAGAGGTGGATTTGGAGACCTAAGTTTAATTCATTGGGGGCTACATAGTTGTGCCTATCAAGCACTGAAGTGAATGGGCCTTTCTACTAGAGGCTGCAGAAGCACGAGTCCAGAAATGCAAGGATCTATGTGTTGTGCAACACTTTTGGGGGTGAAATTCTATTTTCTGTATTCTTGGCCAGGTTGACTCGAGAATTCAGGAAGTAGTAATTTGTCATTTAGAGCAGTAAGGAGGACCTTTCCTGAGACCGAGCCAAACAGAGTGTGGCTGACATCGGCAGTGATCCCTGGGCTTTCCCTGGGGCTCTGTCTGAGTCCCTTTTGGTCAAACGTCAATTACTTTGCACATGTAGAGTCAGGAACTTGGGAAACTCATGGTGAATGTTGATAAAGATACAAAATAGACTAATATAAAAAGGACTTTGAACTTTGGCTGCAGACTTATAAACCGGAGTCTGAATCTCAACACTATCTCTTACGGATGGTTGAGGAACTTCAACCATCTTGTTTGAACTTCAGTCTTTCTGAAAGAGAAAAAATAGCACGACCAGGTGGGAAAGCCATCAGATTTAGAGTCTGACAGGCTTGGATTCTGGTTCTGTCCTTGTTATGTTTTGGGTAAATTAACGGTCTCTAAATCTTGGTTTTCTCTGTTAAAAATAGCATAACAGTTTAAATGAGATGAAGTGTGTGAAAAATATCGAGAACATTCCAGTTTCTATTCCACCAAAAGTGGTTAGAGTAGAGGGAGTACAAACAAACAAAAATTCTGCCTCCCAAAATGAGGTAGGAGGAGGGAGTGTGGGAGGAAGAGAGTGGTGAATCTGGGGACATGAGAGGACAAGGCTCTGAGGTGCACCTCGAATGTACAAAAGCAAGCACTCATTAGCTCTGAGGCACGGTATATTTGGGGTACATTTGCTCCTGCAGCCACCACTGCCTTAATATGAATAGTTGGAGCCATGGGGCTGTTGATACTGCCCAAGGAGAGTTTTAGAATGAGAAGAGGAGAGGAATTTGCAGGGAAGCCTGTGGCATGTCCACGTGGAAGGAGGGGACAGGAGGAAATGACCCGACAAGAAGTCTAAGGAGTGGGTTTGGGGGCCTCACAGAATCCTAGGGAAGGAAGTGCTTCCAGAAGGAGGAAGGGTTCAGTAGCACCGAAGTTGGCTAGGAAGTCGAAGATGAATGGAGTTCTTATTCATTGGATTTAGCTGAAAAGATTTTGTAAAATTCCGGTGTAGTTAACATACAGTATTATCTTAGTTTCAGGTGTACAATATAATGATTCAACACCTCCATACATTACTCCGCACTGGTCATGATAAATGTCCATAAACCTCCATCGTGTATTTCCGCCATCCCCCCGCTGCCCTCCCCTCCCCTCTGGTGACCATCTGTTTGTTCTCTATAGTTAAGAGTCTGTTTCTTGGTTTGTCTCCTTCCCCCACTTTGTTTGTTTTGTTTCTTAAATTCCACACATGAGTCAAATCATAGGGTATTTGTCTTTCTCTGACTGGCTTAATTCACTTAACATTGTACTTCCTGGGTCTACCCATGTTGTTGCGAGTGGCGCACCCAAAGGAGGTCCTCAATGATCTTGCCATCACAGTCTTAGTGGAGTGGTGAGTCCCAGGGAAATGACAGCAGTGGAGGGCTGAGTTGGGGAGAAGGGGCGGCCAGGCCCAAGGAGGGGCAGCGCCCTGGAGGAATGGGGTTTTAGGAAGCTTGGCTTCTTCCTTCTTCCTCCGCTCTTCTCACCCTTTTTCTTCTCTTGATTCCCTTCCATCTCCCTCCCTCTTTTCCTTCTCTGAGTAGAGAGACTTAAGCATGTTTAAATACTAATGAAAAAAGAAATTGAAGATATAGGCAAACAATTTCCCAAGCTCTGACCTGCTACCCAGACGGCTTTCTCCTATAACCCGTAAATTGCCAGTCAAACAGCTCCATCTGGATGGAGCTTGAAGTTCAACATGCCTAAAACAGATTTTCCCCTTCTTTCCTAGCTTCCTGCTTTTTTAGGCTCTTGACTGGCACCACCATCCATTCCCCCAGCTGCCGAGTCGAATGCCTGTGGTCACCCCAGATTCTCAGTGCCTTCCTACAATCTCCTCAACATCCCTCCCGTCCTTCAGTCTTCTCTGTCCCCGCTGCCATTCCTAAGTGTAGCTCCCACTTCCTCTCCCTTCTCCCTCGGACCCCCTAAATGGCCATCTTGCCTCAAGTCTCATATCCTTAAAGAAATTTCCCTCAATTTAGCAACCTCATCTTTCAAAGGAATTTCTTCATTCTGAATCCCAGCTGTAGGAAGAGTTTGCAGCCTTCCAAATGTGACATGTGGCTTCCTTGTCTTTGCCTTTGTATGTGCATCCTCCTCAGTCTGGAATGCCCTTCACCCCATGAGTCCCACGCAGCTGCAGGGGTTGTCTGACTCCCCGGGGGGAACTAACTGACACGCCTCCTTTATGTCACCTGTGCTCCTGCCTCAGATCTGAGGTCACGTGCCTCTCATCCTTTCTCCTGTAGAGAGTACGCTCCTTAAAGTGAAGAATATTATTTTATTTATCTCTGTACCTCCAGCACTTGGCCCAATAATGGGACTCAATGAATGAGTGAATGAATGAATGAAAATGAAGACAGGGCTAATTGTGATTTTGTGGAACTGATTCCTCGTCTCCCTTTTTGGGCTTGGTTCTCTAACGAGCCATAAAGCCACCAAGTTACATCGGTGCTGTCCCTCCATACTTCTCTTACCCACAGGAGACTGTCACAGACGGTGACCTCATCAAGCTATTTGCTGCATTGTGTGTGTGATCTGTGCTAGAAGGATTCCCTAGTCAACATAAGTAGCCAAGACCATGCACACCACATTCCCCTCTTGGTAATATACAATGCACCCTGAGGGCCCTGAGAAGTTTTACAGTAAAAAAGTAAAACTGGGTTAAAAAGCCTGCGCAAATTTATTTGAATCCTTTTTTCCTTTCAAGTCACACCTTGAAATCTTAATATCTTTTAAAGCTTGCCTAAGAGAGTCTTACAGTTTACTGACACAGTGGGGTTATTCTAGTAACATCAGAGGTGATTTGTATTTGACTCCGAGCCCCTGATTTTTTAGTGGCATCTGGCAGTTTCTATAATATCTATTTTACAAAAAGCAATGTATTTTAAGATCATGACAAGTTTCAGAAATTAATGATTTTTTCCTCCATTAGGAAGAAACTATGCCTACCCAAAAGATTCCACTTATTTTGTAAAGTTTGTGTTTGTTCTGTACAAAACTTTTTGTTCTTCCCAATGGCTTGGGAATTCAACAAAATAAGATCTATAAGGTTACTATGTTGATTTATTTGAAATGTCAGTGGGTTCAAGTCAGGTCTTGCCTCCTTTGGGGTTTCACGCCAGCCTCCGTCAGAAAGGACAAGAATTATTTTCCAACATGTCTGGATGGCAGACTTTAAACCTAAACATTTTAGGTATTTAAATTGGAGATTTCGGAAATCTAGGGTGTATCTACATGCGCCTCCAAAACCATAGTCCATAGATCCTGTTGAAAAGTTGAAAGGTACTTCATCATGTAAAAAAATCCACCCGCCTAGCTGATTCCTACCGGTGAGCTAACACCGTGTTAAATGGCTCACGCTCTTTATTCCCCCGACGCCGGGACCATCTCCACTGCGCCCATCCATGAGCAGTGCTTTCCTGAAAGGATAATGCTAATCTCAGCTCCCACCGCAGAGCTAGTAGTTCAAGCTCAGTTTCACATTTTTTTCCCCAGGCCACATTTCCTAAATATTTGTGTTAACAAATGCCATGAAGAAGGGACTGGCCCTCTGAAAAGTCCTCCTCAGAATTATGATTCCCATGGAGTTTGCGTCACCGAACATCTGAGCTGGGATTATGCTAATCACTTCAGACAAACATCTGCGGAGATTTGTTTGAGGTTCTCCAGCGGAGATTTCACAGTCATAAAATAGCCGACTGGGACGCGTTCTCGAAAATCAGCTTGTCTGTCGTTGTATCTGGTGCCTAAAAGGCGCTCCTCTCCACCAACATCTACCATCAAGGCAATCGGAGGACCTCCCAGACTGGGTCTATATAATAACCTGCAAGGTCGCTAAGGCATAAATCACCCAGCGCCCTGCCAAGTTTCCTTTGTAACTTGTTTTTTGGCGTTACCAACTCATGACGGGCAGATCAGAAGCACATCAGAAAACGTCAGTGGAGCAATAATTAGGAACAGCGTCAGGCATCTGGGCCCATTTTGATAATGTGAGCTCATGGCTTTCTTGCTCTTGGATAAACAGGGAAGCCTGGTCTCTGGAAACCACAGAGGACTAATTTGTTTTTCTCACTTGTATCTAGGGGAAAGTATTATTAAATCAAAGTCTTAAAAAAATAGTGTTTCAGAGAATATGAGTATGCGGAACGATTAACTGAAGGGGTCATTCAGTTTCCCTTAAAGTGGCACAGAGACCCAGTGGATTCTTTGTAGAATACCTTGTGAAAAGTCCAGCATTACGCTGGGAAATATATACGAGAGAATTCCAGAATGCAGTATTGTTCGTCAGGGAGGTTAAGGAGACGCTAACAATTTGCAGGGCACGGTTAGAAACAGTACCTCCTGCCAGGTGCTGGTATTGAGGGTGGGCACTAGGACAAGGCCGTAAATGCCCCGGAGTCCAGAGAAGTAAATGTAGGTAGGAGACTGGAGGAGGCAGGATTGAGAGCAGCCTAGAGAACAGTTAACATGGAACCCTTCCTTTTGTCCAATGCTGTGCTAAGCAGTCAGCTTCCAGGTTCCTTTTATTTCTCCCTATAATCCTGTGGCCTTGATACTGTTCTTTACTCTCATTTCAGTAAGAATGGCACTGAGACTCAGTGGAGGTCTGTGATGTGTCTGAGACACCCAGCAAATAAATGATGTAGAATTATTGTAGGGCCATTTCTAGAAGTGAACTACCTTGCTATGGTAGCTTGCTGTGTTATGAAGGACATGGGGATGTGAATAGAGATGTGTGTGTGTGTGTGTGTGTGTATACACAACGTACCTTGTACATATATATTGGATGTGTGTTTGTGTGTATATATAATGTATATAAATATATATCCTATATATATAGGATGTGACATAGGCAGAAGACAGTGATAGAGCATTTCAGATGTAAAGGAAGGATTAAGCGTAACTAGGAGAGTAGTTGGCGTGGGTCTGAGGAGGGATCTCTGAGGATACTTCACTGAGTAACTGGAAAGGAGGCCTTGCCTTGGGAAGGATTAGAGGCTAGGGGGTTGGCTTATGGAAGACCCAGGCAGAAGGCCAGCGTTAGCATGTGACAGGGAGTTTGGGCTGCGTCTAGAGCTGAGATTCAGGTATGTACTGGCTGGCCAAAAAGTAGTCATCCTAATTTGTCTGTGCGCTTTGGACACATGGACAGATTATTTAGGGACAAATGCCCTGGCATGCCCTCTGATTTGACTGTACCACAGGAGACCTGTGGCAAAGAGCTTGAACCCTGACTGTTTGGAAGTATAAAACACATGCAGACCTGAGGGATAAGGCAGAGGTGGGGAGCAGTGGAAATCAGGGGGAAGCTGACACTTGCAGAGAAGCCCCATCTAGCCTCCCCTCAACTCTCACTCAGGAAACAGAGGCCTCCAGTGAGTCTGGACCAGTGCAGTGGTCCTTCCCTGGTATTTGCGAGCTTCCCAGGGGCACACATCACCATTCTCCTGCTGTAGTTCCCAGCAAGATGATCCCGCAGTGCACGCCAACACTCCACTTGGTCCCCGACCAGAGGAACCATCATCTGATCTTGTTCTGGAGCGCCGAGAAGACTCTCAAGCAAGATTTTTGACTATATGCTCTTTCCTCTGTGTGCTCTTTCTTGAGAACAGAACCCGTGAGTAAGATGTACTTCTCCAGTGAGAATGCCCACCCCACCCTACCACAGTAATAGAGATTCTTGCGGGTACACGAAAGGGAAAGTTCCAGCACTGCCAATATGGTCTGTGGGGTGCACATAAAAGACAGCACCCAGGGATTCCCAGAAAAGCTTGGGGTTGGGACCTTCTGCAGAAATGGGGGTGGTGGTGGCGGTTAAGGCTGCAAAGATAATCCTGATGGCTGCATTGGTGAGCCCGGGCGGAAGATGCCCAGGACAGCCAGCTTATCAGATACAAACTGTTCTGGTGTGTCTCCACAAAACCCTACATACACGTGTACGTAAGGACAGCGAGATCACCAACGCCAAGGACTGCCACAGTCAAAGAGCAGAAGCAACAAAAAGACCTTTTTTAATTTTTTGTTTGTGCTTTTGTTTTTTGGTCACAGACTTCTTCTAAGACTTGGGCTTTGACAAGATATAATTGATCACCTATTGGCCACCCTTCCTTCTTTGTCCGTCCCAAGACAAATGCTCATTTCAAAACGGAAGAAATCCATAGCTTATGGTTTTGGTTTCACTTGCCCTTTGCACTGAACCCAAGGTCACACTCAAGACAGCACACACACAAAACAACCCTCAATTCACAAATGGGCAGGGCTCCTAAAGCGCACTTGTAAATTGGGCCCCGGAGCACAGGAGCGTTTCCTCAAGGACGTAGTGGTAAGAAGGATTTCTCCACTCTAGGCCAGCCTGTACCACTCTAGTTAACCCCCTGAGGTTTGAAGTTGGTTCCTCGGGAGACAGAGGATGGAGCTGGGCCAGGGAAGGGGGGTGCTGGGTTTGGAGTGCAGGGATTGTCCTGTCCTTGAAAGGAAGAACTCAACGGCACAGTCATTTTGGACACAAAATTTTCAGGACCAGTTGTCATAGCAATATATCAATACTTTTTCTAAAAATAACTTTTTATTTTGAAATAGTTTAGGACTCACGAGAAGTTGCAAAAATAGGACGGAGAGTTTCTGTGTTCCCTTCACCCAGTTTGTCCCATGATCATACCTTACATAACCGAGCTGTATTGTCAAAACCAGGAAGCTAAGGTTGTCACAGTCCTACTCACCCAGGTAGGGGGCTTACTCGGATGTGCCCAGTCATCCTTCTTCCCCACCTACACAAACATAATGCTTTGGAATTACTAAACTCATTTTATTTTTCTACTGTTACAAATGCTAAGAATCTTTATTTTTGCAACAAAATCTCCCATTTTTCACCATAAAAAATTTAACTGATAATGTTATTTCAATGAAGAATGAGTAGGCTTTATAGTCATACAAATTAATTTTGACATTGAAAGGCAAAGATTTTTAAAGTTTCTAGAATATGCCATATTGGTAGTCAAAAGAATAATTTATGAAATGACAGCTTCACAAGATAAGCTGAGTCAGTGCTTGATAGGAGAGTGTGGGCCGGGGTCCTGCTCCCAGTGGTCCACAAATTGAATGAAGTCCTGTTAGCTGAATTACTTATCTCTTTGGTCCTTAATTACTTGATTGCAAAATAAGGAAACTGGACTACACGACTTCTTCTTCTTCTTTTTTTAAGATTTTATTTATTTATTTGATGAAGAGATAGAGCTCAAGTATGCAGAGCGACAAACAGAAGGAGAGGGAGAAGCAGGCTCTCCGCTGAGCAAGGAGCCTGATGTGGGGGGGGCTCCATCCCAGGACCCTGGGATCATGACCTGAGCCACCCAGGCGCCCTGACTACACAACTTCTAAAATGTCTTTCAGTTAAAACAGAACCCCCACAATAGCTTTTGTGAGAAGTATTGTACAGAGATCATTATAGAAAGCAAAAGATGGTTTTACTTAAAACAAAAGCAGATCCAGGTCTAAAGCAAAAGCAAAAAACGTCTTGTGCTCACATGAAGGTCATGAGAAAAGTACAAAAGCAAATTGCGAAGGCAGCATCTCGGCCATGGGGACGAGGAGGCCCATCTGCAGGTGGCCGGGGACGCAGTAACAGTCTGCATTCCCCGTAAGCTGCTGACACTTGGGGGACATTTGGACAAATGATGCTCATCTTTCCAAGCCTATGTTTTTCCTCTGTCCAGGGACCATATTCCTGGGTGAGTGTGGTTCTCAGGAGCAGAAGGGATGTAGAGGGGAAAGCCACAGCTTGTCCTGGGCAGAGTCTGGGTCCGTAAATGTTACCAGAGAGCCTGAGCGTCGGGGGTGAAGGGGTTAAAGACAGGCTGGGAGAGGTTTTCATTTAGATGGAAAGACTGAAAAGGAACAGTAGCCTGCCTTTTGGTGCAGTGAGCTTCCGTGGGGAGCCTCTGCTTTCCGAGGACGCCTCTCGAGGACAGCATGTTATGGGGCCCAAAGGGGGGGTGTCACCCTGGCCACTCACTGAAGCCGGAGTCTGAGCTGAGGAAGGTGACGGACCTTCCCCCACGAGGCACGAGAGAGTCCCATGGTCTCAGCGGCCCTGACCTGGCAGAGAGACAGAAATGAGTAACACAGAGAGCTCTAATCTGTTTTTAGGACAAGTAAACATGTCCCACGTACTTTTTATCTCACTGTATGTTCGGGATTAGAATTTAGACTCCAGATTCCAGAGTGTAAGACATCTTAATAAGAAAACGCATAGAGATTTATTATCCTCTCTCCGTCTTGCTGCTTAGACGAGTTTCCTATCTATAAACATCATCTTTTCCGCCTGGCCTTTTCTCCTAATATTTATAGTGGTGTCTCAAACACAGCCACGCAATTGCTATACTCAGGATAGATGGTAAAATCACATAGACCACAATTAATTCAATAAAAATATAAGAAAAAAACCCAGAAATATTTGTGTATACTCCTGTCCAGGAGCCATGTATCATTTATATAAAAATTTCATCCTGGGAATTCTTATACTCCACTTATTATTCCTTTAGGCCACAGTTTAAAAAGGTTTCACTTTGAATTTTTTGGGTAGCTTTCACCTTTTCATGTTAAGACAGAGCTTTAAAATCTCACAAAATTGGATATTCTATCTAACAGCATTCCATAACCTGTCTTAGAACACCAGGGTTAATACACACAGGCAAACTGCACTAAAAAGGACCCAGATAACTGCAATTGATACATTTTGTCTTTAAAGGAATTATTCAAAGGAAAGGAGCACTTGAACTCATTGCATCTTAGCGCCAGGAAAAGATCTAATGATCTTCATTTTATTGTACTTTTAGAAAGAAATCACTTATCGGCCCAACCAGAACTAGAAATTACTTATTGACTTCAGTATGGACTGAGAAAGTAAACATCTGTGATTTAACAAACAAAAATTAATTCCAAAAGGAAAGTAATCTACACATAGAAAGCCTTTAGCTCAGGGAGCCTGGGTGGCTCAGTGGGTTAAAGCCTCTGACTTCAGCTCAGGTCATGACCTCAGGGGCCTGGGATTGAGCCCCGCATTAGGTTCTCTGCTTGGCAGGGAGCCTGCTTCTCCCTCTCTCTCTGCCTGCCTCTCTGCCTACTTGTGATCTCTGTCTGTCAAATAAATAAATAAATAAAATCTTAAAAAAAAAAAAAGGAAAAAAAAGAAAGCCTTTAGCTCATGAAATCAGCTAAGCATTTAAATGCCCTTGGTGTGACTTTGTGAACATGGAGATCACCCTTCTTTCATGCATATGTACACTCTGGAGATGTTGTTCAATCCAGAAATACTTGCAGGAGGCCTGCAGTGTTAGAACATCTATTTGTGTACCCAGGGTACAACATAGACCTCTCACGGAAATATAAATATAATGTTATTTTACCAAAAACTGGTTGCGTAGACTATACTATTAGACCCGGTCTATGAATTGCTGCCTTCAGTCTGCATCAGGTTGGTACAGAGACTGGGAGTAAGCCTTTAGAAACTTTTATACACTCTGACATCACCATGAAGTGAGTGACTAGTGAACAGGCCTCCTTGAACAGGGTGTAGACCAGTCCCGATGTTGAATTTGCCTTGGGGTTGTATGTGCTGTGAGCTTCAAGCTACTCATGCTCAGTAAAAACACATTTTGGTCTGCGATAGATAGGAAACAGACAACCACAGGGAGGTCGAGGAGCACTGATCTCAAATGCAGTCTTCGTCACCTGTGTCTTCTATGGAACGGGTTGTGGGCATCCTAACTATGTTTCTAGAATGTCATTTTCAGTGAAGGTGTTATTCTTCAGATTTTAAGTTTGATTCATTGAGAGGTGACTTGAGTTTTAATGGACACTTGCCTCTTTCCCAAGACTGCCTGCTCTCATTTGAAGATTGCATTAATGGGATTTATGTTTGATGGTACTGAGATTCAGAAACAGTGTGTCTCTCTTGAATGTTCAGCCCAGGGGAACCACTTGCAAACTATCAAAGGCACCCCACTAAAGGACAATTTCATCCATGAGGAGGTTCAATAGCAGAAACCTCTGGATGATATTTTAGCAATTAATCGCTACAGTGACCTTTCATTAAGGTGGAGACCCAGAGGGAGTATTCTGGCAATTTGGCACTTGTCAGGCTGCACTGGCCCAACAGAAGGATGACCACTGTTTTACACTTGTACCCAGTCCCCCTCTCCTGTATCTGACATTACCAATCAATCATGGACTGTTTGGGACTCAACTTCAAAGTTGTCCTCAATAAAGGTATCCTCTAGATAACTTCTGCCAAAAGATGGGGGAGGGGAGGACATAAGAAGGAACCCACTTGCCATTCCTCGACTGAAACCATTTCTGATGAAAAGGTTTCCAAGAGTTGCAATGCACTTCACCTTGCACTTGTGAGAACAGCACAAAACCCACAAGTACTGGAGGGGAAGTGGTGAAGGGTTTGCTGCCGTATACATTAGCAGAGTAAACAGGAACTCTCCAAGTCTCTTTGGTTTCACTAACTTTTTCTACCTTGTCAAAATTCAATTCTGGAATATTTCACCAGATTTTTTTCCAAGGCTATACCTTCTCTAAAGAGGGTTTTAAGTCTAAGTTCCTAGATGATCAAGTATAGAATGATCATTGATTTCAAAAGGATAATAGTATGTATAATGGTTCCCCCCAAGCCAGAAACTTTCTTATAAGGAAGTCCAAATTGTAATCAACCAGCAAACTGTAATCAACCAGCAAGTAAACCAGCAAGAGATGGATCAGAAAAAGACCCATTGAATAGCGCTCAATCTAAATCAATGTTAGGGTTGGTATTTAGGCCATATAATAATAGGAGTGACTTGTAGCTTTTGCTACATTCACAAACTACATAAGTTAAAAAATAGCTACTCTGTGCCAAATATGGTAAGAATGAGAGTGTTTCAGATATTCTTACCTATTTATTAAAAAACAAGAAAGAAAATACAATTCCTATTTTTTTCCTAAGCCCTGAGCACATGTACAAATTCCCTTGCTCAATTTTCTTTCAATGTACCTTTTTGAAAAGTTTTATGTCAAGATTTACTATAGTATTCTTTTTTTTTAAGATTTAATTTATTCATTTGACAGACAGAGATCACAAGTAGACAGAGAGGCAGGCAGAGAGAGAGGAAGGGAAGCAGGCTCCCCATCAAGCAGAGAGCCCAACACAGGGCTCAATCCCAGGATCCTGGGATCATGACCTGAGCCGAAGGCAGAGGCTTTAACCCACTGAGCCACTGAGGCGCCCCGAGATTTACTATAGTATTCTTAAGTAAACCAATTTTTTTGTGCTTTACAAATAGCGTAAATGTCACTATAACATATTTTAGTACCTCAATATGGGGTAAATATACTCTACTATTTGGTATATCCACTCTTGAATGCAATAGTAAATTCCAACCTTAAATTTTAATGTGAAAAACCCCAAAAATTATCTTTTCAAGAACAAAGTCTGTATGTTTTAAAAAGGCTGAAGATTATGGGCCAATTGATTCTTACTGTGTCTCTTCAGGAAACATTTAATGATCACTGTGTCTAGATCAGCCTGCCCAACAGAAATTCCTGTGGCGATGGAAATGTTCTGTATTGGCTTAGTTCAATATGATGGCCATTAGCCACATTGACTATTGAGCACTTGAAACATGGCTCATGAAGAACAGAATTCTTTATTTTACTTAATTTTAATTAAATTACATTTAAATAGTCACATGTGCAGATAGAAAATAGATACCAATGGGTTAGTATAGAAGGATGAAAATGATTTGGAATTTCTCTCAAAAATCTACAAAGCAATGGGAGAAATAGCATGCAAACAGAGTTCTACCTTGAAATCCCAGCTGAACTTTTATGGTCCTTAATAAAGTAGAGATTTTATATGGAAGAAAAAAGCCCCCAAATCACCACGATAATTCTGAAGAGGAACAAGGTTAGGGAGAGGAGGTGGGACTTGCCCTACGAGATAATCAGAGTTTTTCTAGAGCTCTCATAATTAACAAGGAAATATTGGCACAGAGCTAGTGTAGTAGAACAGAATGAGAATCCAGAAACATTTATGCAGGATTTTCTTTTTTTAAGCAAAGTACAAAAAAAAAGGGCTATAAGGAAAATTAATATATTTTATTATATCTGAAAAACTATTTGTAGTTAGCAAGACACTATAAACAAAGTTAACAGACTGAGAAGACAGAATCTACACTGTTGGTAAAGGAGTAGAATACACAAACAAAAACTTCCCAAAAGTTCAATAAAAAAAAAAATAACAAAGAGAATGCAGGCAGAGGATATGAAAGGGCCTCTCCCAGAAGATGAAACCTGAATGATGAGTAAGCATGACTATATCAGGGACTATATCAGGGACATGCAAATCAGAACAATGAGACTGCGTATTCTACCCAGAGCATCTGCTAGTGGGCTTGAGTTTAACAAAGCCAAACGTCAGCACAGATGTGCATGCTGGCAGAATGCATGATGGGACCACCCCTCCGAAAGCAATTTGGCAATGTCCGGTGAAACTCCAAATATGTGCACTCTAGGCCCTGCTAACCTATTTCTAGGCATTTGCCTTCTGTCAATTCTTGCACAAGTGCACAAGGGAACTTGCACAACAAGTTCACTGCAGTGTTACTTGTAACTGTGGAAAATTAAAAATGAGCTAGATGTCTCTCAGTTGGGGAAGGATAAATTGTCGTGAGGTCATTCAAAAGGTTGACCCATAGCAGATGCCCATAGCAGGTGGAGTAAATGAGCTGGATCCGCGTTCATCGAGGGTGATGGGTCTCAAAACTATAATGTGCTGTGAAGAAGAGAAGTAACAGGAAAAAATAGGAAGTATGGGACCGTTTTCATAAATGTCAGAGCACCCCAAGTACTATGAATTTTTCGCATGGGATACCTGTGTTTTAAAAGGATGAAAACTGGACAAGATGAATATTAACAACTTCATGATAGCTACACCTGGACAAGAGAGGTCTTGTGCCTTTGGGAGTGGAGCTCTGGCCTTCCAGGGCTAAGGGGTTGTACCCACCTGAGGCCCATCTCCACTCCGTCTCTGCAGTGCACCCCTCCCACTCCCACCCTGGGAGCTGGAACCCCCAAGATTCCCTGTCCAATGGTCCAAGGCCTCTTCCTGGGCCTGGGTAGGACTTTCCCCCTGGCCCACCTTCTCAAGAAAGGGCCTGGAGTCTGCCTCGGAGGCAGGGGCAAGGAACAGGATCTGAAGGCATCTGAAGGAGACTTCAGCTGTGTCTAGGAATGTTAGTTCTTCATAACCATATACCTAAAACAAACACAACAACATGACCTTGCTAATTCTGGGGGTAGGGATTGTTTTTTTTGTTTTTTTGTTTTTTGGCTCTTTTTAATAGCTGACTCATATATATCACTTACCATGTTTCAAGTACTATTCTAAGTGATTCACCTTTAAAATTAGATAGTTTATTACTACTCAGTTTTATGGAAGACAACTAAATGACTTGAGGAGGTCACTCACTGCAAAAGGAAGGGAATCTGGACCCAGTAGGTTTGGCTTCAAATTCCATTATATTAGCTATATTCTAGGTCTACTTGACCATACACTACATTAAAAAAAAAAAAAAATTAAAATACTCGAACAAATACAACCCAAAGGAAAAGGTAGTGAAATTTTGTGAGAAGGTTCTTAGATGTGTGAAGAGCACAGACGAAGAGGGCTTTACCTGGGAAGGAAGGTGGCCGCGGGGGTGGGGTAGTCTTCATGGACCGGCTGCCCCCTTCCGGCCCGGCCTTGCTGGGCAGTGGGCAGGGAAGGGCAGGCGAGTGATATGCCAGGAAGAGGGAACTTTGTGTATACAGGGATCAATTTAGGAAAGTTCAAGAAGGATTTGAGGATTAGCAAGTAGCTATGTTTGGCTGCTACAGGAGGGGACCAGTGGTGAGGGACATAGGTTGGGACCTTTAAAGGGAGGGTGAGACAAGATTTAACCTGGAAGGCAAGACAGGCTCCGCGAGCTACACCGTGGCCGTGGCCCACAGGCCAGCTGCTGGTGAGGAACCCCCAGGGGCTCTGGTGGGGGACCCTGAGGGGCCGAGTCAAGAAGCAGTCAGGTATGCTCACCTCCGGTGAACCGGGCATTCTTCAGGTGGTGGGAGCATGGAGTGAACAAAACAGAAGTTTCTGCCCTCACGGAAGCTGCATTCTAGTGGAGGAACACAGCTAAGATAAACACGTGGGATCTACAGCAAACAAAGGGATAGGGAAATGCATCTGCGAGACGGAGAAAGCAGGGAAGGGCGCTAGGAAGGACGGCCTGTGCGCGTGTGTGTGTGTCACGCGTGGGGGCGGGCGGTGGAGCGAGCTGAGGTGCGGCTGGAGGAAAAGCCTGCACACTCAGGGGGGCTGCGAGGGTCCGGAGACTCAGAGCCTGGGGCTGGGCCACCGTTACACCACAAGGAGGGGCAGGAGGAAGAGCTCGGTGGGAGGAAGACAGATTGAGTCTGGGGCCCAGGGGGGCAGTTAAAAATAGGGGCCAGAGCCCCGAGGGTGAGACACATCCACCCAAGAGTGACTGCTAGCTAACTTGGTGATGGATGGTGATAGATATGCTTTATTTTAGTAGCTAAGATCAAGGAACAAGAGAGCAACAGAAACCGGCAATCAGAGCATCCCCGCTGTGTGCCCCCCATTCTCTCCGGAGTTTTAGTCCACACAGCACCTGTAATGCTAAGGACATCCCTGCGGCCCACATAGAGTTAATTCAGCACAAATAACACCAGCAACAGTAGCCCACCCGAAACAGGTTATAGACTACATGCATGAGACACTTTCCCGGCCCTTTATACATGTTATAATATGTTAATTCATTCCGTTTTTACAGAGACCCAGGAGGGTACTAATTGGCCTCATTTGACAGGTGAGAATGCCCCGCTGGCCCGGGGAAGTTGCCCAAGGTCACAGGCTGATGAGGGGGTGAGGGAAAGGTTGAAGAGAGCCTCCTGGCTCCAGAGTTCTTGTTCTGGAAGGAGGGAACCTCTCAGCCCTCCAAGAAAAGCAAGCTGAAGGCACAAAGCCTTTTTGAGGATGGGGCGTGGGTCTGGGGAGAAGAGCTAGAGAGATTCTCAGGTGACAAGGGCGAGCCAGGAGGCCGGGCCCGGCAGGGAGAACGCGGTCAGCTCTGCAGCCCGGGGGCGGCCCGCAAGCCGGCCGGCGAAGACCGAGCACCGAGCACCGCGCACAGCAGCGCAAAGGGACGCAAGCAGAGTCCCGGAGGCCGGAGGCCCGTGCGGACGCGCTCTGTGGACCTCTGGGAGCGGATGAAGAAGTGAAAACCAACCCTCAAACCAACCAAACACCCTTTCTGAGCGATTTCAGGCCCGGAAAGTCAGTCTGAAGGCCCCGGCTGAGAAAACCTGTTTCCCTCTGGAGGTCCCTTGTCACTTTGAATCTGAACGAGAGGCTGAAACTCTAGATTGCCCAGCTGCGTCTTTGAAAAAGTTGGGCGACCTCTTAGATGTGACCAGAATCCACCCCCGCCCCCGGATCCGGCTCGGCAGTGGGTCGCCAAGCGGCCTTTGAGCACTGAGGGCTGGAGGGGGTGTCCCCCGGGCACAGGCGGGACCCGGAGCGCACGTCCTTCGTCCCCCGCCCTCCCGTGCGCCCCCTCCCCCCGCTGCCCTCGAGACCTCCGAGAGGCCGCGACCGAGGAGCCCAGAAAGTCGTGGGTGACCCTGGAACTTTCCGATGGGGCGCGCGACCCGGGGCGGAGCGCAGAGCAGGCTGCTGGCAGGGACCGAATGGAGCTCCGCGCCAGGCCGGAGGCTGTGCCCGTCACTCGCAGTCCCGGGCCGGGTGGCCGGCGCGCGGTGGCGCCGAGCCAGGCCGCGCCGCCCGGGCACCGCCGCGCGCCCACCCCGACCCCGCCGCCGCCGCGTCCCCGGGGAGCGCCGCCCGGGCCGCCGCGGGCGCCCGAGGTCGGGAGGCGGGGGCGGCGGGCGCGAGGGCCCCGGGGGCCGCAGGGCCGGCGACGGCTGGCGCGGCGCCCGGGGCTGTGAGGCGGGAGCGCCGTGCGGAGGGGGGTGCGGGGGGTGGGGTGGGGAGCGGCAGGGGTGAGGCGGCGGCCGGCGGGGCCCGCGCTCACTCGGAGGCGGGGCGGCCGGCGGCAGGACGCGCTCGCGGAGTCGGGCCCGGCGGCGGCCGGCCGCGCGCACCATGCCGTCCTTCGACGAGGCGCTGCAGAGGGCGGGCGAGTTCGGGCGCTTCCAGCGGCGCGTGTTCCTGCTGCTGTGCCTGACGGGCGTCACCTTCGCCTTCCTCTTCGTCGGCGTGGTCTTCCTGGGCAGCCAGCCCGAGCGCTACTGGTGCCGCGGCCCGAGCGCCGCCGCGCTGGCCGAGCGCTGCGGCTGGAGCCCGGAGGAGGAGTGGAACCGCACGGCGCCCCCCGAGCGCCGCGGCGACGGCAGCTGCCGGCGGTACCTGCTGGAGGCGGCCAACGCCAGCGCCGCGCCCGACGCGCTCAGCTGCGCCGACCCGCTCGCCGCCTTCCCCAACCGCTCGGCGCCGCTCGTGCCGTGCCGGGGCGGCTGGCGGTACGCCCAGACCCACTCCACCATCGTCAGCGAGGTAAGCGGGTGGGCACGGCGGGCCCGCGCGACGGGACGGCGCCCTGCTGCCCCCCGGACGCGGCGAGGGCGGGAAGCCGGCCTCCGCGGCCGCCGGCCCGGGGAGGCTGGCACCTGTTGTGGCCTCTGGGGACCGACCGGGGGCAGCCCGCTCTCGAAGCGCCGCGCGCGACAGGCCGGGGCAACGTGTCGCTGATTGCCCTCTGCGAGCGAGCGGACCGAGAGATGCTTGGCTTTCGGGTGTGAACCACGGGTGGGGACAGGGGCTAAGTTCGCGGATGCTCCGCACGCACCTCCTCGGGCATCCGAGCGTCCCGTACGACGGACGTTGTCGTCGGGGTGGTTAGGGCAAAAGTGGGAAATTACGGTCCCACTCGCGGCGGAGACCCGCGGCCCCTGGGGCGAGAAACTTGGTTGGGCCGGGCAGGATTGCTCTGTGGTCTTCAGGGGCTAAAGGAAGGGCGGAACGTCAACTGGTTGCCCAAAAGATGATCGGAAGTGCACGGGGACAGAGGTCAAGACTCTCCGTGGGCATGATTTTAGCAAAACTGCTCTGGGGCAAAGAGCAACATCTCAGAGAAATTGGGAAAGCTGTGGGTTTCCATGAAGGGTTTTAATTTTAATTTAATTTTTTTTTCGTGTTAGTAAATTACAGGAAGGCAGCAGAAAGGGCTACAACCTTACAAGGCAGATCCCCCTTCCCAGGGTAGCCGCCTGGCTGTGTTTGGGACGACAGCGCGTTGGTTAGCGGCCGCTCAGCCTTGGCCGAAGCACTGTTGCCACGCTGGGCTGGGATGACAGTTTCTTCCTCATCTTTGTGCCTTAGCTGTGGGGACTGCCTCCACGGAGGCTGGGTCACAGCAACCAGCCGTTTCTTTGAACTTCATGGGCAATCAGAGATCAATTTAATTTCCTAAAAAAATGATTGAATGTGCTCTGGCAAATTAGGAAAGAAACATTTTTATCTTCAGTTATTGTCATAAACGTTTTTTAAGCACTTCCTTGAATAAGAGGGAAAACTCTAGATATGAAATTAGTGATGCCTCTTCCATCACTGTTCATACTGACCACATCTCTCTGGTGTTGGGATTCTAGATCTTTGAGGTCACACATGTTCTATAGTGCCATGTGTGTATGGTCCTATGCTGAGTGGTGTTGAGATAAAACCTGTGGCCACCCAGCCAGGCAATGTGTCTGTGTATTCGGGGTACTTTAATTTCTACTTGAACTGTGGGTAATGATGGCAACTGCTTCGTAAACTACGTGGGGTTGCTGTTAGGGATTTCATAGATGAAATGGACAGGGTGTGGACTACAGTGGGACCGGGCATTATCCCTAGTACTTCCTCCGAGCTGTTCGATGGCTGCTGGTATCCCATTTAGCATGGCTGCTTAGTCCTTACTTCCCAGGAAAGTTAGAAGATAAGCCTTGGAGAGAGGACACTGGATTTTTGAAGACATTTAAACCTCAGAGAATAAAATGAGCCCTCAAAGCGAAACGCACATGCGCTCAAGTGGGGTTTCTGTGAGCCAGTGTGATCCCTGGACATCAGAGAAGGGAGACATAGAAATCTGTGAGTTAGTGCCCGGACAGATACTTGCGAAATATTCTGGGGTTCTGGGGTTGTTTCAGGTGACCTGGGGTTATTTCAAGGAGGGACAGGTGATCTTATGAAGGTCAGTGGCTCCCAAAAGGCAATGTGGAAAGTGGAAGGTCAGGAGACCTGGTGTGGTACTGTCTGCAGCTAGCTGTGTGGCTTGGTTGAGTCACTTAACCTCTCAGGGCTTAGCTTTCTCATCTGTAAAATGAGAGGCTGGACTAAGCCCTTTATAGTCTTACAGATGCCACCGGTGTTATGGCTGCATGGATGCTCAGGGTGCCCAGAACAACAATGAAAATTTTCAAGGAAAAGTAGAATGGCACTCAGCATGCACTGCTGAAGGCCACCAACAGGTCTTTGAAGTATATTGGAGAGATTTTTTTTTTTTTTTTAATCCCAAATTGGTCACTTTTTCTGGTTTGTTTTTAATGCTTTGATTCTTAGGAGAACCCCCTCCCCCGCCATCCATTCAGGAAATACAACCATTCAGAGCAACTCATTCTCTCTCAGAGTTCTGCCTGGCTCTCACTTCACTGGCTTTGGTTTTGAAGATGGTCCATTTAGTTTTTGTTTTTTCATATTCCATCGGGATTAAAGGAACTTTACTTCTATCTCTGGTTCACACTGTACCCAATGTGTTTCTACAGATTTAAAGATTAAGGTATTAATCATGGAAAGGAGGTGAATTGAAAGAGTTTCGAAGATGGAAGGGCAGACCAGATTCCAGAATGTCCCCATATGGCTATTGCACCCGTGGGGGGAGATATCATTGTCCTAGCCTTGTAGAAGAGGTACCTGAGTCAGGAGATGTGGAAGGACCTGCCAGAGTCCCAGATCTTCTAAGTGGCCCAGATGGGTTGAGATCCAAGGGTCATGAGGGTGAATCATTCTCCGTTCCTCTAGGTAGTGCTCAAAACCTTGGGGACGAGTCCACCCAAAATAAGCACGCGCACTTTAGAAGCTGCAGGAAATTATTTGGAACCTTCATATTTACTTCTTTCTTCTGGCCAATCTGCCATTGTATTTCATTTCGTAGCAGGAGGAGCACAGTCAGCCATAATCATCCAGACCAGCCAGGAATGTCTCGCTCCTCTTGACATGAACAGTACTGGGTGGGCGCCTGAAACTCACCCACTGTTTTTCCATCTTACAAAGCGAAATGGCTCCAAGGAATGAAGTCAAAGTCAATGCCTAGTGCAGGGCTGTTTCAGTCCAGCCCCTCTCTTACTCCTCTTGCTCAAGATGAGGCAGTAGATTTTTCACTGATAGGTAACTTCCTCAGGGCGGACTTTCTAATGTTTGCGTCTCAGCCTTGCGTGCTTGTCAGATGCTGGCCAGCGTAGAGCGTGACAGAACGCAGGAAAGTCTGAGCCTCCTCCACCCGCACACTTCACTTCCTTGCCTAGGAGTGAGTCTTTGAAATGGATGTTAGGACTTTTAAATGTCTGCTTGTATGCCATAAATGGAAATTTTTTTAAAAAAGGAGAAAAAGAAGGAAGGAAAGAAAAAGAGCTTCTCCTTAGTGCCTCAGTGAACCTGGGTTCAGAGCACCTTTTAAAAATAGTCCGAATCAGTCTCATTTTTCCTTTCCAGGTCATTTCCCCCCAGTAAAAGGAATGCCCTTATGAGGGAAGTAGCTGCCACCCTGGAGAGTGGGGCAGCTTGGCTTTGTAGGGCTTCACGTGTCTCTGCTTTGCTCTAACTCGTCTATCCCACGACACAGGCCAACGCAGTCGGTTAACCCACAGACATCAGAGGTGCCAGCATCCTCTCTTTCCTGAATGTCAAGTGTGGCAAGTCTCTCCAGACCCACGTTTTAGTCTGGGCTCAGTCTCTGCTATGCTCTGGGCACTGGAGAAAGATCTTGCTTCGGCACCGCTTTTATTGCTAGATATTATTGGGGCCTCCCTCGTTTTTTGCTGAATCAACCTCACCAGGAGGACATCTGCTTCATCATTACTTCTAAGACCCACATAGGTCACTGTTCCTTTTTATCTCATTAATTTCTCCTCTTTATTATTTGCTCTTGTTTCCCAGATTGACTTTTGGGATGCTTCTTTCAATGGAAGTTTGATGCATATCTCAGTTATTTTCAACTTTTCTTCTTTTGTAGCATAAATATTTAAAGCTATAGATCTCCTTCTGTGTACTTTTTTGGCCATACCTGACAAGTTTTGAAATGCAGGTTTCAATTATTATTCTATTCTCGGTATTTGTAATTTCCATTATGTTTTCATCTTTGGCCCGTGACGTTTTTTATCTTTTTTAGTTGTTACCTTGCAGTTTAGCTTTGGTGTATCAGAGAACATGGTCTGTGTGATGCTGCTTCTTTGGACTTCATTGAAGTTTGCTTTTTGGCCTTTAAGAGGTCAATTTTCATAAATGTTCTGTACATGTTCTAGAAGAATGTGCAGCCCTTAGCTATTGGGGGCAGGGTTTATAGACATCCCATATTTGAAGCTTGTTTCTTGTGCTCTTAAAATATTCTAGATTTTAATTAACTTTCCGTTAGCTTGGTCTGTTGAGATTAACAAGTACTGGAATTAGCTATTATGTTGGAGCATCTGTCAGTTCCTCCCTGTATCTCCAGCAGGCTTAAAAAGTTACATACATGGGGCAATTTTATTGGGTGTGTGTATCTACAAATTTAGATTTTGCTTGTAACCTACATAGTGAATTGAACCTTTTGTCCGTGTTTGGAGACCCTGTCTAAAATCTGTGAATTATATTGTCTTGCTGTATTTTGTCTCATACTAATGTGGCCACTTCACCTTTCTTTTAGTTAATATTTACCTGTTGGATCTTTTGTTTCCGTTACTTTCAAACTTCCCATGTTCTAAGAGTTTAGATGTATCTCTTATAAAATGCATATAACTTGATTTTGTTTTCAACTGGTACACATAGTCTCTTTACATTTATTTTATTCATTGATATATTTGAGCTTGTTATATTATTTTTCATATTATATAATATATAGAATTTTATATATTATTTTTGTATGTTTTTCATATTTTCTCATATTTTTCTTATATCATATTATTCTATTATACATATTATTTCTATGCTTTTTTCCTCCCTTTAAAAAATGATTTTTCAATTTGTTTTTCTTATTCTATTTTGTTCCTTCCTTTACTTATTTGGAATTTAGATCCTTTATTTCAGCTCTTTTAGTGGTTATCCTTGACATTTTACTATGCTTACTTAACAGCACCTAAATTTAATACTGCAATCTTCTCAACAATTTAGGAAGTTTCAACACTTTCACTCAGTCTCTCACCTCGTGTATCACAGGTGTTTGTAGCCAATATCCTAGGTCTTTCTTTTTAGTCTTAATTTATGGGCTCTGTGTAGATCACACATGCTTGGGTTTACACTGCTCATCATTTCATACAATATCTCCATTTCCCCCTTCCTTTTGATATAAATCTTTAAAATTTTTCTTTAGTGCATATCTCTAGGTGGTCCATGTTCTCAGTTTTTGTTTATATGGGAATGTCTTTGTTTCCTCATTCTTAAAAAAAAAAAAAAAATAGGTAATCTCTACCCCAACATGGGGCTCGAACACACAACCCAGAGATCAAGAGTCACATGTTCCACTGACCAAGCCGGCCATTATTCACCATTATTCTTAAAAGACTGGTTTTGCTAGGAAAATAATTCCATGTTGCCAACTGTTTTCCCTCAGCCCTGTGAAGATGTTAGTTCTGTCTTACAGCTTTCATTTTGCGTTGGAAAAATCTGCTGTCAGTCTCACTGTCCTTTCTGCTAAGGTTGTATTTAAGTGGGTATTTCTTTTCTTTGCCCAGATTGGTGCATATTGCCCTAAAAGGCATCTGGCACATAATAGACATCCAAAAGATAGTCACTGGATGAACCAATTGTTGTATTACCTTTAACTGAATTTTGGGAAATTCTCAGCCAGTGTCTCTTCTGTGTTCCCTTTTCCTGTTCTCTTCTTTCCTTAATTAGACATAAGTTGGACCTTCTTTAGCTATCCTTCATGACTCTTAATGTTTCCCTCATATTTTCCACTTCCTTATCTATATATATCATTGAGATGTTTTTTCAGACCTACCTTCTAGAATACTGCCTTCATATTCAGCAGTATCAGCTCTGTTATTTAATTCATCCACTCAACTTTGTAGTTCAACAATTATCTTTCTCATTTGTTGAAGTTATATTTGTAATCTATCAAATATGCCTGGCCACTTATTGGTAGTCTCTTATTTCTTGCCCATTTTTCAATTTCTTTAAGTGTTTTATACATGATTACTCTAAAGTTTGTATCTGGTACTTATACTACTTGAAACCCTTGGGGTTCTAAATCTTTCATTTGCTGTTTGTCATATGTTTTGTGATTGGTGTTTGTTGATTGTAAGCTCTCAGGCGGTTGATCTCTTTGGGAAACCTGAGAGGATTTTCCTGTGGGGGAAAGGAGCTGGGGGGCAGTACTGATCTGGAATCATTTTCTCCCTTCCAGACTTCCTGGGTGAGTTTACAACAGCTGAATCTATCACTGTTGTTTGTTTATTTTTATCAGAGGTGTGTGGTTTTCCCCCACTTCCTGAAACACCAGTAATTCAACACAAATTATATTTTATGCTGAACCTTATTTTTCATCACCAGTGAGGTGAGGTGATAGGTGTAGTGAATGGATACCTTCTGAGTGACTATAAATCAAGGCAGAATGGGCACTGACCTTGACCTCAACCTCAGAGGACAAGGAGGAATGGGAGAGGAATATATGAGGAACAGGATGTTTCATTCTCTCCCTCTCTTGTCTTCATTATCATTTTCCCTGTAGCCATTTATTAAATGCCCTCTGGAGCACTGGTTGGTGTGTATTCCTGGCACCCACCCACAGAGAGTTGGAATCAAAAGATTGAGGTGGGGTCAGGGCATCTTCATTTTTCACAGGCATACAAAGCCCATGCAGGTGGTCCATGGGAACTCGTGGAGATGCACTGGGTGTTTCTTTATGAGGAGTGTGATGAGAATGTCGTGAGTGGAACTGCTTTATGTGTGACTGAAACAAGTGCCGGTTCCCCTGAACTCACTCTGTAGACTTTGGGACAGAAGCATCGTCTCTTTACCTGAAGGCAGGAGCCCCAGATTTTATCTGGTGAAATGCTGCCATTCACCTACAGAAAGCTTGAAGCTATCTGTAGATAGCTTCAAGACCAGAAGTCATGTGCAGAAGTACTGGTTTCTGTTAACATGTACAGACTCTTGAGCTGGGTAGGGGTAATGGGCAGAGAGGGAGGAAGTGGTGTGGGGGCTATAGTTTGCTGAACTCAAATCTATCAGAGACGGGCTGGCCAGATGTGGCTGACCATAAAGTCCTGTAATTGATGAGAGTAGGGTGCTCACAGCTGAACCACACTCCCGGCGAGTTTTGGCACACTGTAGAGTGGAGCTTTTCACAGAGGTAGGGGCACAACTAAGTGGGATATCTTAACAGATAAGACATTGATATATATGTCTATATGTTTTGATGTATCTTTGGGATTCAGTAGATCTGGCCCTAAATGTCAGCTCCTCTGTATTTCAACTTCAAGGGCAAGTCACAGAACCTGCCTCAGCCTTGGTGTCCTCAGCTCTAGAACGGAAGTCATAACACCTACCACAGTGCTTGGTCTGACATCTATCTACATCAGAGTGCCTGTCATTGTGCCTGGCCAGAAGTCATGTGCAGAAGTACTGGTTTCTGTTAACATGTACAGACTCTTGAGCTGGGTAGGGGTAATGGGGAGAGAGGGAAGAAGTGGTGTGTCAGATCTGACCCTGGGGCTATAGTTTGCTGAACTCAAATCTAGCAAAATTAACTTGCCTTAAATATTTAAACAAAACAAAACACATCTCTTGGACACTAATTTGCCCTTAGTGCAGAGAATACCCTGCATTTTACCTTCCTGACCCAGAACCAGGTCGTATTTCCCAGCTTCTCTTGCCGCTGGTGGGTCATGAGGCAGAGTCCTGGTCAGTGGAGTTGGGAGAAGTAATATGGGGCACTGTCAGGCCTGCAGCCAGACAGCCTTCCTTCTGATAATCCCACTCTCTCCCTTGCTTCCTTCACCTGCCAGCAGAAAATGCTGAAGCGCTCAGATGTGGTGGAGTCCTTAGACAGAAGGAGATCCATTCCTGAAAGCCTGTGGGGAGGGGAGTCCCGGTCCTGCCCCCTCCAGCTCCCCTGCATGGGAACGGGAAATTAATGAGAAGTCAACTTTCTTGTATTGAGCCACTGAGATTTGGGGTTGTTTGCTGCAACTCTTAGAGTGAGCCTACTCTGACTGATACAACATTTGGGTATATTTCCTGTAGGCTGCATGCACCTGATTAAATGGTATGGAAGCTTGTTCCTTCAAGACAATGCTCCCCTTGGTCTGGTCACGGGGCCACCTTGTCCTGGTCCATGGGCGTCTATGGCCCGACAGGCCCCTGGCCTCTTCAATGCCCAGTGCTCCAGCCCCTCTGGGACATGTCCAGCTGCTCTCCCCAGGCTTTGGAACATGCTGTTTCCTTTTCTCAAAATACCTTGTTTCTTTCTCCATATGACCATTCCATTTTTTTTTAAGCTTCTTAAAAATATATTTTTAGAGAGAGAGAGCAAGCAGGGGGAGGAGAAGAGGGGGTGAGCGGGGGAGGGGAAAGAATCTTGAACAGACTCTGCATTGAGTGCAGAGCCTGATGCAGGACTCGATCTCACAGCCCTGAGATCATGACCTGAGTCAAAACCAAGAGTCAGACACGTAACTGACTGAGCTGCCCAGGCGCCCCATGACCATTCCATTATGCAGCTAGGAGTTACCTGTTCTAGAAGTACCTTCATAATTTCCACCCGCCCCCTGCAACCCTCCCCAGACACCTGCTGATTGTGTTCATCATGACCTCCCTTGTCAGACTGCAGGTTTCTTGAGGGTGGAGACCATGTTCAGTAAGTATTTGTGATGAAATTACATGGTGTGTAACAATTTTTTGTGGGTCAGTTAGTGAGTCAGTGTGAAAAGGGTTAGGTGACAAATTTGACCCCTTTTATAACGTTGGTTAAGCCAACCCTGAAATTGTTTAATCTTCATAGATTAAAATAAGCTCTTCTCCCCAACAGGGCTGCTCCTTGTTCTTTCTCTTTCACAGTACTTCTATGTTTTGATTTAGAGAAAATGGACATTTTAACAACTTTGATATATTGAATGTGATATATCTGATATCATTTGAATTGAAATATTGCTGCATTTTCTTAGGCATAATTCAGTTTCTCTCAGCAGTGTTTTGTTTTTTCAGTGAGGATCTTACACAAATTTCACTACTTTTATTCCCAAGTGTTTGCTGTTTCATGAATAGCATTGTACATACGGGCTTCCCCTCACACCCATGATTTCTGGCAAATCCTCAGGGGCTACGGCCCTGTAGAAACTGCCTCTTCCCCCCAACCCCCACCCAGAGCGGAGGGGCAGCAGACCATACCCCTGCTCCTGTCTCTTGTCCCCAGAATCCTAGTTTGGGGGATGTGACCTGGAACACAGAGGGAACCAGGGACTAGAACTGCTGGCTCTTTGGGGCCCTAATTGTTATGTGCTGACGTTCACTGTGCAGAAAAGGCTATGTGTTCAGCTGTCCCGGCACTTTTTGGCACATCTGTGTCTTCAACCTAGCCACACTCCAGAAGCCTCTGGGCACAGGCACAGGGCCCGGGTCAGCAAGGGGCATACGGGGGCCTGGCTCTCAACAGTTCAGAGACCAGGTGCTAAGCCCTCCAAAGCTGGCGGGGGGGGGGGGGGGGCGGGGGGCGGGCAGACACTGCTTACCTCTCAGAACAAAGTAAAACCTTTCTAACACTCTTCCTCCTTTTTTCCTTTGTTGACTTGTAGCCAAGGAAGGACGTTTATTTCTCCTCTAGGAGGAAAAGGCAGAGTTCCTTAAGGTTCCTGATGGAGCTTTCTGAAACGACAGATGTGGTCCGTGCCATGGTGTCTGGCTGAGGAATCCGTAACATGGGTTTTCAGGGACTGGTCTGTGTTTGGAATAAAACAAAGCAATTTGGGGCCTGGCACTTGTGCGGTATCAAGAGGAGCATTGTGGGATGCAGTTTAAGGGCCAGTAAGGCGAATGAGAGACATGATTTTCACAAATTCTTGCATGAAATTCTGCAGGTAGTGGGGGTCTTGTGAAGCACATCATTCGAAGTGTAAGATTGATTCAGTAATATAACTTCAAAAACTGTGTTTAGGGGAAATTAAAAATGAATGTCAGGGAATAAGCATAATGATTATTGTTGGATATTTTTAAAAGCTTGGACCGAGGCCTCTGATTACTCATTGAAGCTGATCCAAGACTCAGAGCCCCATCTCGGTTTACTGTGGGCTACTAGAGACAGTGGGCAACATCAGCAGGACCTCTGCTTCCTCTTCAGAGGAAAGCAGTCAACTGCCAACAGATTTCCAAGGTTCCTCTGTCCTGGTTACTCTAAAACCAAATTCACTTTTGGGTTCCTGATGTATTTAATTCCTGAGCTCACAGTTGTCACATTCACACAAGAGTGGGAATATGTCTTGGAATGAAGCTCACTTAAAGCCTAGAGGTGTTAGTTTCTGGAAATCAGGATGGATTTCCGCCCCCCCCCCCCCAGGGCACCTTTCTTCCTGGTGGGCACGGTGTGGTGTGAGTGATGTCTGCAAGGAGCAGAGGGGCTGCGGGGGATGTGTGTCCCTTCCCTCTGAACCAGGTGCCCATCCTGCCTTCTTTCGCTTTGACTTTAGTCCCTGGGGCCTCGGGGGGAATCTGAGGGGGGCATACCATAGGCCACCCACACACTGAAAATGCCCACGGGAGGTAGGTTGGACTTCAGAAACGTAGGTGATTAGGATGCTGTCAGATCCTGTCTCAGGAGGCAAGTGACTCCTTGTAGGATTGCTGTAAGGCAGGAGCAGGGGAGATAACCAAGTGACAGGTGCATCTCTGGCTTTCCATTTTAACAGCGATCCCTGGGGTCAGAAGTGGGGACAGTAATATGGAAAAATGAACTGGAGTTTCACCAGCCTGTCCAGACTCACAGCCTTTGGCCTCAATTATCTGATCATTAACACTCAGCCATTAAAACTTAACACTGAAAGCTCAACATGTTAAAACATTTAAGTATTTTAAAGAAATTCTGCCAAGGTTTAGAGGGGAATATAACATTTCTTTTCTGGGTTTTGTTTACTTATGTTGTTCTTATTTGTAATAAAAGCTAAAAATAAGAGTGGGAGTCTGTGTTTTCTAGAAAATAGTTATGAGACAAGCTTCGGAGGTTTCAGAGAACATGAGTGTTTGATGCACACGCCCTCCCGGGTACAGAACATGAATGTTTGATGTACACGCCCTCCCGGGTACAGGTGACAGGAAACCAGCACTCTCTCTCTCCACCCAAAGGATCGGGGAGTTTTCTCTTGTTGGGGTGCTGTCAGTCATTTTCGCAGTTCTGTTTCGAGATAGAATTGTTAATTTTTCTTGACTTCATAATGCAGAAATAAGAGTTTCACCTCTAAGATTTAAATGAGCATCTCATAGTATGGGATACCGTGTTATTTTCTATGGAATCAAAGTGTATTTTATGGCTGCTTGCATAACACAGAGGCAGGTTTTTGAAAAACGGTGGTTTTCTATGAAATGCCATCAATCCAGTTATACCCGGCTTGAGAGGCCCAAGTAAGGTCTCTCTAGAAGTTAGAGGAAGCTAAGGCCTTGGCAGGTGAGGATGGGAAAGAGATTACTAGCCCTGATTCTTAGGCAGTAGGACCCACGAGGCTGTTGGGTATTAACAAAATCTGAAGCCTCTGAAAGTTTTTGCTGGGGGTGTTGTTGCGATTCTGGAATCACAGGCCACCTCCTCATGAGCTAAAGAGGCCAAGGGTAGTGCAACCCTCCCGAGAGAAGACAGGATATCCATGATGTGCTTGGGTACCTGGACAGTGCGTCCCTAAAGCCACCCAGACCCCCTCCCAGGAGCGGGATGGAGGCTCCCCCAGGAGCACAGCTCCTGTCTTACGTGTCCTCCTCATCTTCTCCGCTTGACAGTGTCTCATGTCTCAGACGCCTTTCTCAGTTGTTGCTTAGGTCCCACGTACGCACAGGGCGGCTCTGATTTCACGGGGCTTCTGCCAACTGGACGCGTTGCGCTGCCCACGGCACAAGACGAAAGACAGCGTGTGTGTCTCCACTCCCCGGGAGGGACGCCATAAGCCAAAGCCTCGGAGACACAAACAGAAGGGATGGGTGCCAGGCCCTCCTCTTCCGAAGATGGATTGTAGTACATTTAGGGGAATTGAAAGAGTGTGGGAGCAAACAGTGTGTGCATTTACTAGGGATGATTTTCTAGAATCAGTGTTTTATAGACATCTATTGAGAAATTAGTTCCCTTTCCTTGTTCTCAAATGAGTGTTTTCAAAACAAATGCTCATATGGAAGTCATGGGGATAATTAAAAATATTAACTATCCAGGGTAGAGGAGAAAATTATTTTGAAACGAAAATTAATGTGGCCTCAACTTTTAAAAAGTCAAAGAAAGAAAGAAATTTTGGAATTCCTGTAGAATAAAAGAACTTGTTCCAAGATTCTACCCCACAGAAGTTCTTTGTGTCCTGGTAACTTTGTAATGAGGTGATAGATTGATCTGGGGCCTCCTTTTCTTGGTCACGCAGCAACCTAATAGGATTTCTGTGACCCCTATCCGGTATGTATGTGTATAAGGCACACGCAGAAGAATTTTGATTTTAAACAAAACCAAGTGAAATGTGTTATCAAACCACATGGGATTGCCTTCTTATTTACTGCTGTATAAATGCTTAGATATGACCATTTATGGTTGCAAAATTCTATGAAGAAATGATCACATTCTAGATCTGAATGGGCTTAGTGAGGCCTATCTCGAAGGCATATGAGTGGGTGAGAACATCGCCTTGCTGATTGTGTGAAGATGGGCAGGTTGCTGTTAGAGATGTTGCCAAGCTCAGATTCTTACAAAAGGGAATCCTAGCTGCTGTGTGCCATTGATGGGAGGCTTATACACTTCATGCGGGCACAGCGCTTGTCCCCTTGTCAGCCCCTCCCTCCCAAGCGCTGAGTGACCAGTTGTTGATGAAGATACTTAGGAAACTGACGCAGAGACGCAGCTTGGGTCTGGGAATTAGAGGGAACAACACACGTGTAGGTCCAAGGAAGCTTTTGTTGGGCAGGCCACCAAGATTCCAGCCCTGAGAGACATGGCAGGGATCCACTGTCGAGCTGCTACAGTGGGGACTTAGTAATAAAGACCAAGGAAAGATCCCGGGTGCAAGGTCAGAGCTACCAGCTTGGGCAAAACTTCCCAGGGCTCCTTGTTCCCGTCTTGACCTGGAATTGACACTCTCCAGCCCCGTCTCAGTGGCTCAGGGGGCTACTCAAGGTCGTGTGCTTAGGGAAGGCCCTGAGCCTACATCATCCCCGACTTCTCACTCTTTGTCGCTAAATTGACCCCCAAGTCCTGAGTGTGCCTGGTCTGGGCCGGGGTTGCGGGACCCAGAGTGACTCAGTCTCCACGGGCTGCTGCAGACAGAGCGGAGAACCGCTGGGCTGGGATCTTGAACTTCCCTAAAACAGGGCACGGGCCGAAAACCTGGCAGTATCCAAGGCTGGTTTAACGTGCATTTTTTGTAAAAGACCTTTCCCGGTTGAGGTTGTAACTGTTTTATTTGTTGCTGTTTGTGGGTAGGAGGCGTTGTTGGAGGCAAGTGACGGCTTGAGCTGTGTTGTCGGAACTGGTGTGTTCTGTGTTCCCACAGGGCAGGTTGCTGCCCAGGGAGCGTCTCTGGTGAGTGTAGGCAGATAGTCAGAGGCACCCACTGCAGCCCTCCGGCCCCAGGCTAGAAAGTGCTTCTTCTCTGGTTCTCTGGCTGGGTGGGATGGTAGCCTGGCACCTGGGATGTCCACAGCGGCCAGTTCCCTAGGTCCCATATAGCTCTGGGGGGAGAGGAAGGTCACTGTGCATGGTCACTCAGAGCCGTGCACACAACTCTGCCGACTGCCACCTCCCCTGGCCCTATTTCGAGTGAGGGGTTTTGAGAAGAACTAAAGCATCATCATAACATGAAGCCTTCTCGTCACATGCTGCCCTTTGTAAGTACCAGAAATCCTTCACTAAATATGCACAGTAAAGGTTCCCTAAGAGGATTGTGTTGGAATGCACCAGTGCGGGTCATGCTTACTTTCCGGCAGATCAATAAGACAAATTTGCTTCGGAGCGCCTGGGTGGCTAAGTCGGTTGGACATCTGCCTTCAGCTCTGGTCATGATCCCAGGGTCCTGGGATCAAGCCAGTGTCGGGCTGCTTGCTCAGTGGAGATCCTGCTTCTCCTCCTCCCTCTGCTGCTCCCCCTGCTGTGTTCTCTCTCTCTGTCAAATAAATAAATAAAATCTAAAAAAAAAAAAAAAAAAATGAAAGAAAGAAAGAAAGATTTGCCTCATATTTTTGGGCAGTTTTCAGTCGCTGTCTCGTGTCACAGTTTGCTTGTCCTGTCGTGAGAAAGTGGCCTCAGAGAGAAAAGACCAAAGGAGTATTCCCCAACCTCCTGCCGACTATGAAAAGAGCACACGACCATGGTGGGGGGCAGTAATCATAAATACTGGGATTCGGGTTGGGGTTGAGGTGAATTTGGACTAAATTGCTTTATATATTAAGCAATCCAGTCTCTTGACATTGAATAGACACTAAAATCTAATCCATGAAAGTAGCGTAATTCCCAATAGGGACACAAAACCATACTGTAATCTACTACATATAACCTTATAGTTATTAGTGCACCTTCCTGCTTGGAATTTTTTTTCTTATTTAATTACCAAAAACATTAAAACATAGTAAATAGCCGACTCACTTCATCCTCATGCACCTTCCTTTGTAGGGAAGGAAAATAGGATACAGGAAGATTAAGTAACTTGTCCCATATATGGAGCTCTAGAAGGGAGAATTGGAAAAAATATTTTTGATGTCTGAACCGACAAGAGATTCACTAATGTCTCTAGAATATAAAAAGGACTTCTATAAATCAACAAGAAAGAGGTAACAAGTCTTATAGAAGAACTGACAAAGAGTATGGACGGTTTTCATGAAAGTAGATCGTGAAGGCCCTTAAGCATAAGAAGCAATGAAGATCCATTCATGATCAGAGAAACAAAAATGCAAACAAGACAGTGCTTTACATGCATTAGGCCTGTTAGAAACTACAGAGCCCAGCGATGACAAGTGTTACAGGGTAGCTGCTAGAGGACGTGTGCAGCTACTTTCCACAATAGTCCTGAATTACTGATGCCAGTCAGGTGTCCACATATGTGTACTGTGATCCTGTAATTCCACTCCTGTGCATAAGTCCCAAAGGAAATTCTCAAACCCACCCATCCGTTCGTCCATCCATCCGTCCGTCCATCCATCCGTCCGTCCATCCATCAGGAGTCAGACATGTTCTTTGCAGCATTACTTGGGTGACAGAGAGTTGGAAATGATCTGGGAGAGAGGGAATGTCAAATGCAGTGGGTACACCCCATGCAGTAGGCAGAAATGATGGGTTAGATGTTCACATAGCATCACGGATGGCCTGTAATGCATAGGGCAGAATAAAAAGTAAAAAATAGAGTGAGGTATAGGATACAATATCATTTACATAAAATTGAAAGTGTATGCGTATAAAACAGGATCAATTCTACAAGAAGACAAGCAAAAGATACACCTTAACACATCAGGATGATTGCTTCGTGGGGATGGAATGGAACTAGGAATAGCAATAAAATGGAATCAATCTATAAAATAAGATAGGGGTCTTCTATAACCAGTGACTAAAATACCTTATGATCAACTCAACCTTCTTCCCTTAAGACTATTTTTGTGTGTGTATTATGTTAGTCGTCATAAAATACATCATTAGTTTTTGATGCAGTGTTCCATGATTCATTGTTTCTGCACAATGGTCCGTGCTCCGCGCAATCCGTGCCCTCCTTGATACCCACCACCAGGCTCACCCATCCTCCTGCCCCTCTCCCCTCCCAAACCCCCAGTTTCCAAGTCCACAGTCTAACATGGTTCATCTCCCCCTCTGATTTCCTCCCCTTCGTTTTTCCTTTCCTTCTCCAAATGTCCTCTGTGCTATTCCTTATGTTCCACAAGTAAGTGAAACCGTATGGTAATTGACTTTCTCTGCTTGACTTATTTCACTCAGTATAATCTCTTCCAGTCCCATCCATGTTGATACAAAAGTGGGGTATTCATCCTTTCTGATGGACCACATCTTCTTTATCCATTCATCTGTTGAAAGGCATATTGGCCCTTTTCACAGTTTGGCTATCTTGGACATTGCTGCTATGCACATTGGGGTGCACATGGCCCTTCTTTTCACTACATCTGTATCTTTGTGGTAAACACCCAGTAGTGCAACTGCCGGGTCGTAGGGTAGCTCTATTTTTAATTTTTGAGGAATCTCCACACTGTTTTCCAAAGTGGCTGCACCAACTTGCATTCCCACCAACAGTGTAAGAGGGTTCCCCTTGCAAAAGACACAAGGGGGTAAAAAGAAAGAAATGGATTCTTTTGCAAAAGACCTTGAGGGGGTCTTGTAAGACAGATTCCTTAGAAACCACCTGGCCCTTGGCCTGTTGGATGGGTTGGCCGTAACTTAGAAATCTAGATAGGATCTCGCTAGGGTTGTTGCAAACTGTGTTGGTCCAATCTTTGGCTTTGCCATACCCACCTCTTTCAACAGAGTAATTCTACTTCTACCAATTTTATTTTGGTGGTAAGATTGTTTTGTTTTCTGAGGGAGCCAGAGTTCTTCTGTTCCGAGTAACACGGGATAAATCTTCCCCAGGATCCATTCCTGACCTAAAATTCTACATTTTAATTAAAACAACCAATTTAACTAAAAGTGTCTTAAAACTTGGAGTCTGAAGTGTCAGGCCCACATGTGTTTGTATAGAAGACATTTTCTTGGGATGGTGTTGGGCACTCACTATTCCTAAAGTTTGTTCCGTTTCTCTCTGTTCCAGGACGCCATGGAATATTATCATTGAAAGTGAACCTCTGCATAGATTTGCACCTTGGAGACTAAATATGTCTCAAGTGTCCTGAAACGGCAGGTCTCTTTGTCCGCTGTGACAGCTGGCCTTACATGTTGCCCAGAGCTGTCTACCTGTGCGGATCAGGGACAGCGCTGGTGAAGGACAGAGGGGACTCACTGGTCCCCTGGGGATGCTGTGTCCCCAGATGCAGACCACTGGGGCAGACAGAAGGCCTTTCCTGAACACATCACATGGAAGATGTCTCTCGGTGTCTGTCTCAAAAGCCCAATATAAAATGTAACAATTCAACCAAGTCTAATAGTGGCAGTCCCAACATTGCTTTTAGTTAATCCACAGTTTTTATTACGCTTTTATGTGTTCTCAGATATAGAATTCAAGGCATTGCTTTTGTCTCCCATGATCATATAATCTTCCTATTTAGGAAGACCAAGGAAGAAGATACTGTTCAAAATCTTCAGGAGAACTGGGTTCTCAAAGTCCTGTGACTGGGAAAATCTGTAGGCCTTCCAGAAACAAGACGTTCTGGCCTGTCATTACTTTCCTTTTCATCGTCTTTGATTCTTCAGTGAGGGACTGTCTTGGTACCTCTGAGTTGCCCAGAAAACAGTCTGAGACGAAGGTTTGCGTATGCGCTATTTAATGCGTTAAGACAGCCAGGGAACAGAAGTGGGGGAAAGAGAGTGAAGTGAGAAGGGAGTATGCCACCTCACCATTACATCTTGTAAGGCATGTGCCACCTGTCCCCAAGAACCAGGCCAAGAAGGGGGGAACAGAGAGCACTGAAAGAGAAAAGGGGAAGACTTCATCCAGTGGCTCCTGTCTCCCAGTGGTCGGTTTCCCTCTGCAGGCATTAACTTGCTCAGGCTTTAAGGATACCAGGCAGAGAGTGTGTGGTAGCTTGGAGGTTGAAGGAGGTTGAAGGTTGAAGGTATAGGGCAAGAACAGGAAGCCGGGAGCTGGGAGAGGGAGCCTGCATCAGGCAGTCAGAGCTCCCACAGGGCCGGTCAGGAGGCAAGTGAGCCTAGAAGATTGGAGGGGTGCAGAGAGAGTCCAATCTCGAGACCTGTAGATCATTAGGTCCTGCACAGATGCTGTCCTGAAACCGTAGTGGGGCCCTACTCACTGGATATTTGCCTCTCTCGTCCCAAACCTGGGTGTGGTAGATCCCGGCCACCATCTTTGGCCCAACTTCCTGTTAGACTCCCTTGTCCCCCCTACCCCCACCCCGCCGGCCTCCTTGCAGAGAGCTACCTCGGATCCCCCAGTTTTCTTGTGGAAACTCTGGAGTTTTCCCCTTATAACACTGTGATCTGCATTCCAGCCCCTACTTTGTTCTACCGTTTGCACCTGGGGCTCTCCTAGGGTGACCAGCTCTCCCAGTTTGCCTGGCATTGAGGGGGTTTCCTGTGATGTAGGACTTTCAGTGCTGGATCTGGCAGAGTCCCCAGCAAGCTGGGACAGTGGGGCATCTCGGGTGCTCTACAGGCAGAAAAAGTGATTCACAAAAGGTATAAAAAATGAAAACCTGTGAACAACTTGGTTGTGTAATAGGAGGGGATACAGTTAAATAAACACAGTGTCCCATTTGATACACTATGACAGAGATGATAAAACTGTGTTTACAAAGTAATAATGTGGAAATGCTTATGCTACAGTATCAAGTTAGGATATCAATATATACAGTATCAAGTTGGGATATCAGTATGAATCTATTGCATGATTTCAATCATATATTTAAAACCTCTGCCTAGAAAATCAGTTGTTGAAAAGCAGGGACTGCCTTATGCAAAGGCCTTGGAAGGAGAGACATTTATTGCTCCTTATATTTCTTAATTGAGATATTCTCTTGCCAAAGTCACTGCTAAAGTGAGATAAAGCCAAGTTGTGGTCATGCCACGTTTAAAATTGATGAGCAAATGAATGTAGATCATTCAAATTAACTACAGTGTTTTATTGTTGTTGTTATTCAACTTGATAGGATTGCTGAGAAACGAGTCAAACTGCAAAAACTTAGAGCATGTGAGTAAGACTAGGTTTTCAGCAAAGGAAAAAACCACTATATTCCTTCTCAATAAGGCCCACTTACTAGGGGTTGTGAAATCCTATAGCTAGTGAAAGAACACTATTCATAATTTCTTATCCAAAACAATTATTTTGTTGCTTACTTGAAAACCTCCAGAAAAGAGGGGAAAGTTTAGAGAAAATAGCCTGGGGAGAACAACCCTCTGGCTTTGCCAGTCCAGAAACTGTCATATGGTGACAAGAGGACTTTTCTTCACCCAACACAAGATCAGAAAACAAACCTAAACCTGTACTTGCCTCGCTTGCTCTGAATTATCAAAAAGGGGATTGCTTCACTTAGCAGGAATTAAGGTTGAGTCAGACCTAGCTTTAATATCTAATCTGTTTGCATGTGTCAGAGACCTTATATTTTGCATCGTCCACTTTATATCATTTTATATCAGTAATTTTTTTAACTGTGTGACAAGCCTCCTTTACTTGACTCATAAACCACTTATTTATGTGTTTGAGATTGTGTACTATTTGGGGTGATTTTGGTTACCGAATTTTATTTCCGTCATGAAATCGTAGTAGCTAAATGTGTTCTGGGGGCTTTGAATATATTATGTTAGCGTCAAAATAGTCTAAATGATGGAAGTAGTTATTTTCCTGTTGCCAAATGGTGGAGTTGCCACTGTGAAGATAGGCCAGTGTGAGCTGGATTCCTTCTGAGGTCAGCCTCACCCAAACCAATGACATGTCCCTAACCACCTGTCTCCAGAACAGTGGCTCGCAAAGTCTAGAACCACCTGGAAGGCATGTGAGGACTGAGACTGCTATACTCCACCACAGAGTTTCACAGAGAGTCAGTTGGGCTAAGGAGGGCCTGAGAATCTGCATTCTCAGAGACCAAGTCTCCATGTATTACTGATGCTGTGAGCCCTAGGACCACACTTTGAGAACCACTTGGTCTAGAAGGAGGCTGGCTTTAGCTCATGATTTTTCATTAGGTGATGACTGGCTATCATTACACTTGAATGAAAAACATGACTCTTTTTTTTTTTTTTTTAGATTTTATTTATTCATTTGATAGGCAGAGATCACAAGAAGGTAGAGCAGCAGACAGAGAGAGAGAGGGGGAAGCAGGCTCCCCGCCAAGCAGAGAGCCCAGTATGGGGCTAGATCCCAGGACCCTGGGATCATGACCTGAGCCAAAGGCAGAGGCTTAACCCACTGAGCCACCCAGGTGCCCCAAAACATGACTCTTTAAGTAAGCTTCGTATGAGGTTTGGTTCTTTTTAAAAGTGCAGCTTACTGCTGCTCCTCGATGTGGGTTCTTTCTTGGTGGTGTTCCCTTCTAGCCCAGCGTGCATGTCACCAGATGAGTCCCATGCACACAGCATATTGGTCACAGCATGGTTCTATTCACAGAGCCACCAAGGCTCCCTTCTGTCCATGAAACAAAGCTCAGGTACTGGAGTCTGGCGTTGATCTCACATGCCTGTGAGTGGACGGTCGAATGTGATGGAGACTTCCTCTGCTCTGACAAGGACCGTGTCCAGGCCAGCTGCACTGCGCCCAGAGTTCACCACCCAAGCTATCCCAGGAGCCCTGTATCCCCTGGAATGTGGTTCTGGGGGAGATATCTACAGAGTGGCCAATGTGGGCCAGATGTGTCCTAGGTGCTGGACGCCCCTTGAGCAGGACATGTGGACCCTCACCTGCACACCTGTTGTTACAGGCTCCAACTTCCACTGGGTCTCGAGCCTCTGGTACTGCCTGGTCTCCCTCACTCTGGAGACTCCTCCCAGCTGCTCTCCCCACACCCACCCTTGCCTCTCAGTCCTAGCACTTTCCACTTTCTGGACATAGAAGACTTAGAACAAGACACTGCTTGAGTATTCTACCGCCCATATAAGAACTCATCCATGTGCGCTCTTGTCCTTTCCTCCTGACACCGTCCCCAAGGAAGGTTGCACCCCCCCACTCTGGTCTTGCCCACTTCTCAGGATTACTGCCTCCACCACCAGCCTGTCTCCTTGTGTCCTTCACTAGCATTTTTGCCCACCCACATTGAAAGGTGCTCAAGTGTATCTCGTCTGTAGAACACCCTTTCCAGTGCCTGAGTCTCTCCGCAGCTGAGGACCCATATTTCCCTGCCAGAAGCATATTTCCGGAAAGGACCGTTGTTCTCATTGCTCCGCATCCCCACTGCTCTCTCTGTGCCCGCCATCTACAGAATCAGCTCTTACTGAGGTCTCCAGGGACCCTGGGGCTGCTGTTCACTCCACCCTCATTCCTGGTCCCGTGTATCACACCAAGCATCATTAGTGCTTGAGGGAGGGGCAGGATTTGTACTCTCAGTGACCCTGCTGTCATGGTCACCAGTTCATATTTCACTGTTCTGCGCATCCTGTACCCTTAGTACCTCTGTCTAACCTCTGCCCGCTCAGCCCACTGTCTGCTGAGGCCAAGCGCATCCACACAGATGGGCACAGCCAGGCGAGGGGCTCCCATCTGCTGCCTCCTCCATACTCTCAGGAACAACGATCCGAAATCTGGAGACAGTCCACAGAAAATATTCAATTCAGTCGAAGTAATTAAGTTAACTATCATGGATCTTGCTATCTCCACCATTGCTGATATTTCTGAGTGCCTGCTGGGAACGTAGATGCTCTTAGGAGATTTTCTTACTGATGATTTCATTTTCTTACTGTTCTTTACTTTTTCATTAACACTGCATCTGTAAACAGCCCAAGCCACAATGACTGACTTAGCGTATTAGCGAATTATCCCCAAATGCCTGTGTTTACTTGTTTAACCTTCTCAGTGAGGCCAAAATCCATTAGCATTTCAAAAAAATCTTGTAAATCATGTTGCTGTAGCATGCTGACATTATCCAGGCTACTAGGAAACTCTTCCATTCATGTATAAGGAATGGGAACCAAGACGGGACTACCACTGTGTGGCACCATTATTGGAACAATTCCATTGACAGGTGCTTGGGACGCTACGGGGCCACTTTATGGAGACTTTCATCTCCATCACTGAGTCCTTAAGAGCACAAAATAAAATACAAAGAGCCTTACATGTGAGTCTTTTGGAATCTGTTTGTTTTTTAATGTTAGCCTTTACAAATTTAGTGGAAATTCTGGTAATTTGTATTTTTTGTAAACTTTTCAATGAAAAAATACAAAATTTTAAACATTCACGTATCACTGTCCAAAACGAACAAATGTCAGTATTTTGTCATATTTACTTTAGTTTTTTTTTAAAGAAATAAACCATTACAGACCAGTGTGAGATCCCACTTAATACTGCTGTTTAAGAAATTATGCTAAAACCTAGTGATTTGTGACAACCGTTGTCTTGTAGTCATAAATTCTGTGGGACAGAGGTTCAGAACAGACCCAACAGGGCATGCTCGTCTCTGTTTCATGTTGCGTGGCTCCAGATAGGAAGGCTCGCAGGCTGAGATGACCTGATGGACAGCCCCAGGAACCCTCTGGCAGGTAGAAGTGGAACCAGAAATCAAACGGATCAGAAACCCACCCCAACAGGGGTGCACCGTTGCAGCTACCTAAAGACTGGCCCATTTGTAATAATTGTCTGACATAGGTGGGCGTCCTCGTGAACGTCTTCTTGTTGTATCTCCATCTTTCTAAAAATGAATCCCTGAGAGCCATGAACAGCCAGGCATCGTTAGTGCTCTCACATGATTATTTGTCAACCATGGCAGGGGGAGCGTAGCATTAATCAGGTCATATGTACATCTGTCGAATTACACTGTATTCTCTACTTTCCCACACTCTCTATCGTTAGTAAAAGTATTCCTACCTTAGTGTAGTGTTTTACAGTGTTTACACGACATTCACATTTATTTCTGCAGTTGAGGTTTGATGAAAACCAAAGTCATTTGAATCTTAAGGCTTATGTTTGAAACAAAAATGATGGAGGATAAAATGCTTTGGGAGCTGTACAGAGCTACGAAGATGCCCCTTGCTATTCAGTCTCTTGGCCACGCTTTCTGGCGAGTGAGTTCTGCACTCCAGTCCTGCCCGACCCTTCCCCTCCGGTATCTCCTTGCTGGCCCCGCCTGCTTCGCTCCCACCACATCTCTGTGCACCCACATACGGCCAGCTATTCCTGGCCTGGCTCAAATGCTGTCTCCTCCAAAGCGCCTTTGCCGCCATGTGTGTTCCAGCTGGAACTCGTCTCTGTGCTGTGCTTATGCAGCGTTCTGTGGGTCTCTTAGGGCATTTAAACACATTCCACTTTGTGTTCTCTTTTTTAGACTACATCACTGATGCTTCACTGGAAGCTTCTGGCAAACCAGAGCCTAGCCATGATCTCCTGTCAGTGCACAGCAGTGTGCCTCACAGCCCGGAGCAGTCCACAGATGTCTTTTGAATGAATGAGTGAGAGAAGGAATGAATGAACCCTCTTGATACCAGGCTTAGCTCCCTTGTACCTCTCTCAGGCTCGGACCGGACAAGAGCTGGGAATATTATCACTGTGGCGGTATCTGCTGGGACACAGGAATCCTCCCTGGCTTACCCCGGATCCTACAGCTCTAGTGAAAATGTGCTGGCTTTTCTGACACCAGCCTTTCCCACGGCAAACACCTTCCCGGCACCAGGGCTCTCATCTCTGGGGGCTCTGGTTTCCAGTTTGGAGTAGATGTGGATTGGGAAAGGCCACAAAAAAGAAAAAAAAAAGACTTGGGAGCTGGGAGGTCATTTAGGCTTTCTCTAGGCTGGGTGCCAACCTCTGGTTTAAGCACTAAGTTATTAAAGGAAATGAGTGTGTGTCTTGTCTCTTCGCACTTGTGGCCTCTGCAGCGTCTCAGCATCCCAGGTACAGCCCAAGTATTGACCACGAGTGGAGGCCACGTGACTAGCTTTGGAGGTTCAACACCTGCTGCTTTCCCAAGTGGGTAGGCAGACAGCACCACAGGAAAGACCACAGGGTCACCTTACACCTTGGTGGCAGCATCTCTTTCCAGGAATCTATCAGACTAGATAGGAATCAGATCTGGCTCACAAATGGCCAGATCCACCTCCGTGCCCAGAGCTAGCATGACCGCCTTTCTGAAATGCCTCGTGAAGTTTCAACATTATAAATACAGCCTTAGAGATGCCTGTAAGCATCTGTAAGTCAAGCCTTTCTTGACTTCTGGGTCAAGAAAAAGATATAAACAGCCAAGGTGACACTCTACTCTAGACCTTTCTCTCCTTTTCAAAACAAACGTAATTTTAAGACCAGGGTGCATAACTCTTGTAGTCAAGGGCTTGCACCTTCTTTCCCCCAAGCAGTTGGTTCTAAGAGCAATATCAAGCTGCTAGAACAGCATTTGAAGATAGTGAGAAACCAGGCTGGTACCATACCAACTTTTCTTTCTTTCTTTTTTTTTTTTTTTACATTATACCAGTTGCAGAAAATTTTAGAGCAAATATGAGACAATAATCATTTGGCAAAAATATGATGGCAGTAGCTCACTTACTAAGAAGAGATAATTTAATGAAGTCTATGTCATTATTAATGCTTAGTTATTTAAAGGAAAATGACAAGAGTTTTTTAAAAGTTGCCCAAACAAGAGAATTTGGGGTATTTGCTGCACTATACATCTATCCAAGTAAAACCAGTTTAAGAAGGATCTGTAGCACCTGCTTAAATAAAGAATGTATATTTCAGCATTTTTTTTTAAATTTCAGCAATTTTTTAAAACTGCGTTTCCTTGTAAAAGGCTGCAGGGGTCAAGGGTTGGCTGTAGTCTGGGGTGTACTTGGGTGTGAAGGGGTGGGTTTGATAATCCGCCTACTGATTAGTCTGAAACTGCTGACTCACTTCCTGATCTCTAAAACCAGTTTCCTCAGCTGTACAATGGTGGTAATAATCACATCTAGCTCACGGGGTTGCTGGAGGGCTTCAAGGGGGCAGCGTGTACAAGCTAATCAAAGGCCTGGGCCACAGTGAATGCCAGGTGTCAGTGGCAATCAGTTTCAGCCCCTGGATTCCAGATGTGAAGCCTGCCCCCGTCCTATAGTCAGGCATTATCTGTGTCCTTACTCCCCCGGGAGCCTGGATGTGTAGAATCATGGGGCCAGGTTGTTGATGCTGCTTACTTACTCTGCTTACTAAATTACTATTGTGTGTTTGGGGGCTCTCTCTATCCTCAGTGATACCTTCTTGAAAGGCCTTAAAACAAGGTCTTTGTGAACTCCGTCTATATTTATGGTTTCAATAACTCCAAGTAATCCTATTGAAAACAATTTGTTTTAAATATGCATTAAGAAGGAAATATTTTCTTTTTTTAGATTTTATTTTATTTGAGAGAGAGAGAATGAGCAGTGGGAAGGTGCAGGAGGAGAGAGAGAGAAAGAGAGAGAAGCAGACTCCCTTCTGAGCATGAAGCCCGATGTGGGACTCGATCCTAGAACCTGGAGATCATGAGCTAAAGGCAGATGCTTAACAGACTGAGCCACTCAGGTTCCCAAGAAGGAAATATTTTCAACTCAGGGCCTTGTAAGACTAAACATAACGTTATCTTGCATCCCTCGACATACGAGAATGGCTGTCCTGACGCAGCCAAGGTCAAAGTGCATCCCAAGCCTGGAAGGGGAGCTGGGAGGCCTTTCATGTCTTCCTTCTAACCCTCTCAGCACCTGGGCAAGGACAATGCAGGGAATCCTCAGCGCCTGGGGACAGACACTGCTGGGCACGGAGGGTGCATGTGTGCTAGAACACTTAGAGAGATAACCAAGTTGGGTCTGCACCTTAGGTCAAATAATTCTAAACTTGACAGTCACAACAAGGAAACCTTTGCAGAGCTGTGCTGTCCAGCAGGAGCTCACTCAATGATCCCTTTGTTCCAGGACTCCCCTGGAGCTCTCTACCAAAAATCCTGGCCAAAACTCTCCCAAGATAAAGCATTTCTCAAATCTCTTTCCTGAATCCCAACGACTGGAAATGTTATGAAAATAAATCTCTTGTCAAGTCCCATTTATTCTTGCTTTCAAACACAAACCACCAAGAGAACAAAAAACAAAGTAGAAGAACACAAGACACAAAAGAAGGCAGAGGCCCTCCGCACCGGCTGCTGAGAAGCTCGGGTTTGGCTCAAAGAGCTCCGGTTGTTTGTTTGAATCAGTTTTAACCTACTGGGAATTTGTCAACTTAACACAGACAACAGCTTCTGCTCTTCCCGTTGGTTTATTTAATGCTGTGTTTCTCCTCAAAAACTTTTCATTGTCAGTTTCTCTCCTAATCAAAGAGCAGTTATTTTAAGGATGTGAGTAATGTGGTGTTTCTCTTCTGACACTCGCTCCACATTCGCAGAATCGGAAACCATCTGAATAGGAAAGCTCAGACCTTCAAGAGTGTCTGTTGAGTGTCTCCAGTGGGAGGTGTGAACAAAACGAAAGCCTCGATGATTCTAGAATGGGGAGTCAAAATCAGAAAGGTGGTAATAGGATATTCATACCAAAACCCAGTGATTTTTTAAAGAAGTTTAAGAAAGATACATGTTAAGCTGGGACAATAACCAAAGATTTAAAATCTGTGAGCTACCTTTCATATTTTGGGTAAGTCAATTCTTCTGTGGCAACGTTGCTGTGTTTCATCAGCTTGGCCAACTATGTCACAAGAGTGTGTTCTTAGAAAACACAGGCTTTGGCAGACTTTGAAACGTGTACATGTTACTCCATGTTCAGACTAGATTATGAAAATCTTTGGCAATCATGATTTCCAAGTGGAGAAAACATGGTGCCAACGATTTTGAAACACAGAAACTAAAATCTAGTAAAATGTGCTGGGTCTCCTTCCCCACCCTGGAATTTCTCCGTAAGGAACATTTGATGGGCTTAATATATATCAGGAAATCTTTGACAATCAAAATGGCAGATTTCTAAAAGGAACTAGAGTCTAGCTGTGCTGGGAGAGGCCCCAGTAGTTAACAGAACCCATATCACACCCTCATATATGAGGTGGGGAAGGGGAGTCTGTCTTTCTTTCCAAAGGACAGATAGAAAATGTATGTGTTTATGTTTCTCAAAAGGGATGGTAAAGTTCATTGTGGGATTTATCATCATTATCATTATTTGGTTTTCCTCTGTTGGTTTCACCCAACCTATACTCAGATGGCTTATGACATTGTTCCTACACCTTTCAGATGTCTCTTACAACCTAGAAAGCTGTCCAAATATCACTTTTGTTTGCATTTGAGAAAATTTCCAGTAGTGAAATATTTCTTGGTGCTGTTTTCAAAATTCCAAGTAGATGTGATAGCACTACTTTTGGTACCCATAAATATCTCCAAGCCTCTTACTGCATAATAGGTTAATTTGGTACCTTCTTTTTCTGAAACCAAAGAATCATAAAATGCAGCCAGACTTCTATTATTATGATTACTTTTAAACTTTATAATGTTTCTAAAGATAAATCCTGTGTGTTTTTTCCCCTTTAGTAGTTACAGTTATCAAACAGTTGGTCTATTTTTGTGCTAATTGTTGTGAGATTTCAAATACAAGTCAGTCCTTACTTGTAATTGCGGTTAGAGTTTATGAGCAAGGAGCTATGATTCACGCCAAACACTTGCCATTGTTTCTGAGTCTGTCTCATCAATCACATGCAGATAAATATATCAAAAGTATATGGGCTGAGCATGTCACCTGTTTTTATTTTTCCCATCATCTAGCTTAGAGAGCCTGTTTCCAAAATATGGAGTCATTTCATAGATACTGATCATGTCCTTTACATGTCTTCATATCTCCTAATTATTTTAGAGGGCTATTTTCTCATTAAGGGTTATAGAATCAGTTCCAGGAAGAACCTGTGGTTCTCACTAACACTGAGACTAATCTGGACAGACCCTACATTTAAATTTTTTTTTAAATGGGGGTGAGAAGCTTTGTGAGGGAAAAATAGATTTCTAGGAAAATTGTGCATATTTTATTTAGGAGTCAATGTAAGATTTTTACCGAAGAATCCTTGATCCATATAAATTTTGCAAGTTACTTTACATAATCTTTTTAAAAACTTGTTTTATAATCATTTGGGATATGGGAATATATTTTCTTTTCTCTGGCCTACTTTATTGTAAGAATATAGTACATAATACGTAAAACATACAAAATAGATGTTAATTGACTATTTATGTCATTGATGGGGCTTCCAGAAAACAGTAATAGGCTATTAGTAATTCAGGTTGAGGGGAGTCAAATGAAATGAATTTTCAACTTCACAGTGGATTGTACCTCTAACCCCTGCATTGTTTAAGGGTCAAGTGGGCATTCAGATTCTAGCATTCATGATTCTTTGTCCTCCTGCTTCTGAGGAAGCTCACTTACTTAATTTCTAACTTGTCACCCAGTTCAAGGCTCTGGTCTCTTATGTTGTTATGTCATTAGCCAATAGGGTTTTTGCTTTCTCTCACCCAAGCTGTATGCAGGTCAGTGAATGCACTCAGTTAATACATGAAAGAATGAATCTGGATTTTTATTTTCTTTTTCTAAGGCAAATTAAGTTGGATAAAATTGGGATTTATCATACTTTGGTGCTAGTAGTAACATAATACCTACATGATAATAATGAATTTTCCACATTTAAAGACCACATGAAGTGAGCTTTCAGGCTATAAAATAATTGTAAAAGCAGTGTTTTCTTTTTTTTTTTAAGATTTTATTTATTTATTTGACAGACAGAGATCACAAGTAGGCAGAGAGGCAGGCAGAGAGAGATAGAGGAGGAAGCAGGCTCCCCACTGAGCAGGAAGCCTGATGTGGGGCTCGATCCCAGGACCCTGAGATCATGACCAGAGCTGAAGGCTGAGGCTTTAACCCACTGAGCCACCCAGGTGCCCCAAGTGTTTTCTTTCATAAGAAGACTCGGTAGCGCCTATGGATAGGGATCTGGCCTTCACAATTTTCGATTTTAAAAATTGTCTCTGTTCCACTGGACTCATGGGAGATAGAATTGAAAGAAATGCAATGCAGTTACATGCAACATTTTATCACAGAGTAGAGAGCTTTCCAACCACCACAGAACCCAGCTAAAAGAGGCAGCTGCCAGCAATGCGATTGAGTTATCGTGTGTTACACTGAATTAATGTATGACTGAGTTAATGTATGTACATTGCAAGTTACTGTTCAGTGGCTCTACATCCCAGGGGTGTCAGAGTTTGCAGTGGGAGCCCAGATAACTTCCTACCAGAACAAGAGTCTACAATCCTTAGAGAGCACAGAGGATTCAGAGAGGCTGCAGTGACTACTACCTACCAGCTTGAAGCCCTGTCCTTTGTCATCTCGAGCAGCAAGACATGCAGAGAAACAGGAAGTGTGATCGTGCTGGAGGGCAGCGGGTGGAGAAGAGCAGCCAACAGAGACTGACTCTGATGGTCCCGGGCATTAGATGGAGCAGGCGAGGCCTTCTTAGTGACGGTTATCAATAAATACATTCAACCAATTATATGACGTTCAAAGAATTAAAGGAAAAGTGGTCTTGATGAATGAGCTGAAAATCTCAACAGAGGAATGGAAACTGTTTTTCAAAAGGAAATTCTAGAGCTGGAAAGTGCAATAACGGAGACGAGAAGTTCACGACACGGGCTCAGCAGCAGGCTGGAGATGGCAGAAGGAGGAAGAAGTGATTGTGAAGGTGGATCAGCTGAGACAACATAGCCCTAAGAAGAGAAAGAGAAAAGACTGAAGACAAACAATGCCCCCAGAGACCTGGAGGATAGTATCAAAGGTCCAGTACACAAAATCCCAGTTCCGCCTGAGCATTAGGCTTCAGACCAGGTAGGAATGGCAATGAGAGCGTGCTGCGTTCTGCCATGAAAGCTCACTTTCCAGAACTGGATTTGCCAGGAATAAGAATGGGCTTGCCTTCGGCATCAGGGCTTCAGCTGAACCTTAGGAGAGGTTCTTGATTTGTGTTTCTGCATTTTTAATTATTTCATATATATATATATATATATATATATATATATATATACACACACACATATATATAATCTTCCCACCTGACTCTCACACATCCCTAATTCTATACTAGGAATTATCTCAAACATAATTACTGGGAAGAGCTCCCCACTCCACCCCATACCAGCCTTTGACAGACAGTGACATCCAACTCTGGAAACCCCTTCACCTTTCTTCCTCTCACCTTGCCGTGCTTACATTACTTCCCTCAACCCATCTCCTTCCCCACCCTTCTAATATGTAGCTTTATAATCAGTATAGAATTTTTCCAAAGTGGGCATAGTTTTATGTTTTTCTAATAAAAGACATAAAAATAGTACATGCTCAATGCAAAAACAATTGAGAAAACACACAAAAAAGTATGAAAACAAAATTACTTATCATCCCAGCACTCAGAATTTTTCAATTAGCTTAATGACATTTTCTGTACATTTGCATAAATACAGATTACTTTATGACCATTTTTGTATTTTATTAGACAAGGACGTTCAGAGAGACTTGATGCGTGAGAAGGGCTTGATACAGCATCACAGGCTTTGAAGGTGGAGGGGACCACACGGAAGGGGCCGGATAGTAGTCACTAGCTGCTGAGAAACAACTCTCGGCCTGCAACAGCAAGAAAACAGGACCCCAATTCCACAACCACAAAGAACTGGATTTTTCCAACAGCCTGGATGGGCATGGAAGCAGATTCTTCCCAGAGTTTGTACATGGGAGCCCAGGCAGGCTGATACCATACGTATGAGAGACTGAGCAGGGAACACAGCCAAGCCTGCCCAGACTTCTGACCTACAGAGCTGTGAGATAATGAATGGGTGTTGACCTATGCTGCTGAGTTTGTGGTTAATTAGTCACACAGCGACTGAGGACTAATGCAGTAAGCAAAACTAATACGGTGCCTGTGCATTCCTTTAAGAAGCCTGTAGCAATACCCCCTTGGCTTCCCCTTGGCCAACAGTCCATGTCAGAGTGTCCAATCTGAAAAATTACTAATGTAAACAGTATGTTAGAGTCTGTGTTTCTCAAACTTGAAATTATGTGCAGCAGAATCCCCCCAGAAGTCTCGGTCAAACACAGATTTTTGGACTCTACCCCAGAGTTTCTGATTCAGAGGTCTAAGGTAGACCCCAAGAATCTGCATTCACAAGTTTCCAGATGATGTTGCTGCTGCTGGTCCAGCCAGACACTTTAAGAACCACTGTGGTAGGTCACTTAAATTATGAAGAGAATGGTTTACCAAGATGCTGTTTATTTCTAAAGTTGTACTTCAATGGTTTATTTTCTATTAAAAAAAATATATCTAGTAAACTGCTCAGAAAGGTGCATTTCACTGTGAGCCTAATCCCCATGTGGCTGTTGCTCTATGTTATTCTTCTGAATTTAGTCATCTTTGCCTTTGAGGACTATAATCCCTCTTCTTCATTATTTTTATTTTCTTAGAAATCAGCTTTATCAAAATGCGTGGCTATGTTATTTGGGGACATAGCTTAAGAAGTCAACAGCAATTATGTGCAATAAAAATAAACATCATTAAAATAAAAATTTACCTGATTGCAGTTATTTACTAAAGACCAAAGGTAAAAAGAAAGAATAAGTGCAAAGCCTCATTGTGTCTGAATAGTAAAGGTATGAGACCTGGATTGGAAAATATAAGACTAGCAACATGGACCTATGGGGCACTGGCTGTCAGTCATCCCAAGTCAAGAAGCAACTGCCCCCCCACTCTCAGGCTCCCACAAAAGTTAACGTGTTAGATATTCGTTAGCTAGTTCATTATTTTGTTCATCTTCCCAGAACATCCATTGTCAAGTGACATAATGAAGTACCTGAGACTGTAGACACTCACTTGATTAAGAAGTCTTGTGACTTGGTTCTGACAGTTGATCTTCAATCATGAGACATTTCGTTTAAGTCTTATACTAATATTGATTGCCTTACACCATTTTTATTTTGAAATAGCTGACTGATGAATCAGTCAGTGAACAAACATCTATTGAGTGTTTGCAGAGTGTCAAGCAAGAAAATACCGGTTCTATCATTTAACCCTGAGCCCAGCTCAATTCAGGCCATGTGGTAGCTTTGGCGAGGGGAGGCAGAACACCTTGACTGATGGTCCCCATTGCTGTTCAGTGTGTGGGGCGGGGGGCAAGTTCCCAGAAGTCAGTCAGGCAGTGCTACCAGGGAGGCATGAATGGATGCTGGGAGGCAGAACAGCTAATGTGTCCTGCATGTGAGGCCAAGGTGAGCCTGGGCACCTATAATTCTGCTATGAGTCTCTTCTAGCCCATGGGTCTAGCAGGTCAGATACAGGTCCCTTCCTGACCATTCTTGCTTCCACTGTTGTGGGTGCTCATACACAGATGGTCCGAACCAGGGTGAGTCATTTCCTAAGTCATGTCCTGATTTAGCACAAGGGCCCCTTTCTAGAAAGGGCAACACCTGGTAACATCAGGTTTGGGGCCACAAGATCTGCTGGCCAGCCTGGTGTCAGGGGATTTACTCCTGAATGTCCAGAATTGGCTCCAACACGGAAGGCCAGGAATCCAGAGAGTGAAGTCTAAGAATGGCTGCTCCTGGATGAGACTTTGCATGGGCCTTTCCTCCTGGATGGAACTGCATTAAGTCAAAGTGGCGACTGAAGATGGTGAATTCATGGAAAATAAGAGCTATGATTGGCACTATTTGTTTCTTCAGTAATTCAAAACTGATGACTCACCTGTTAAAATGTATCATTTTGAATAGACTCCTCCGCACCCAGAATCGTGAATTTAAATAGAGGAGTGCTTGTTGAAAGGATCATGAGTTGCTGCCTAAGCATTCCTTAACCTGGGTTCCCTTGTCCCCTAGGACAAGAGCTTGCTTACTAATTCTTTATCAGGACCTGCAACCCCAGGGTAGGGACAGTGAAGGAGGAAAGAGAAGAATCAGGGACGGAGGAAGGGCTGTTCACAGGGGCGGAGCCCCACGCCGGCCACAGGTCCACAGCAAACATTGCACAGTGCTCAGCCTTCAGGTGTCTCCCCTGAGGTCATGTGGACCAGCGACATCTCAGAGCAGCCACGAAGGGGTAGGACTCCTCTCTTCTCCCATCTCCCACTCCGTGTTGGTCAGTCTGAACCAGGAGGCTTCAGTTCCTTCCCGTGTCTGGGTTATCATGCTCTCTCTGCCTGGGCAGCCAGCACGTTGGACGGCTCAGGCTGGCCCCTGGGCAGGTGTACCACACTGTACACAGAAAACCTTCATGCTGGATTCCTCAGCCCACGCACCGTGGTGGCTGTCCTTTCCAATGAGAGAAGGATCCGTGCTTTCTTCAGGATGCTAGACCAGGGAAGCAAGATGGACCTGTGAGGGAAATGCAACCGTGCAGATCTAGATCCAGTACGAAGCTCACCCCTGAATTCCAAAGGGCAAGGATCAGGAAGGGAGAGCTGTCTTTTTTTTTTTTTTTTTTTTTTTTTTTTTTTTTTTTAAACGCTTCATCTTATGCGGAAACTTTGAAAATATCCCAATTGATATGTGTGTTAGTTTACTAGGGCTGGCATCACTACAATTAATACAGACTGGGTTGTGTTAACAGCAGAAATTTATTCTTTCATCATTCTGGAGGCCGAAAGTCTGCAGTCTGATTTCAGAGGTCTGCTCCCTCCAGTAGCTCTGTAGGGGAGAATCTGCACCTTACCTATTGCCTTCTGGTGTTGGTGGCTCTGATGGGCTGAGATATATTCATCCCCCCTCCCAATTCATACGTACCTCAGACTGTGCCTGTGTTTGGAGACAGACTCTTCAGGAGAAAGCAAGCCGAAATGAAGTCGTAAGGGTAAGTTCTAATCCAGTGACAGTGACCTTATTAGAAGAGGAGGTCAGGACACAGACGCACACAGACGGAGCCCACACAAAGGCATGGGGAGGAGGGGGCCGTCTACAGGTCAAGGCAAGAGGCCTCACCAGCCCTGCTGATGCCTCCGTCTCAGACATGCAGCCTCCAGAATGCTGACAAACTAAATTTCTGTGGTTTCAGCTATAGCCTGAGGTGCTCTGTCATGGTAACCCCGCAGGTGAATACAGGTGATCCTTGGTGTTCCTTAGCAGCACCTCCTACACCTTCCCATGCTGTTCTCCCCGGGTGTGTGTCTGTGTCTGCTTTCTCTCTGTATAAGAACACCAGTCACGGATTAGGGCCCTCCTGATCTAGTATGACGCCATTCTAACTAATTACATCTGCAAAGAGGTCATATTCTGAAGATCTAGACAGACAACAATTAGGGAGAGGCACTATTCAATCCAATATAATATGCAAAATATGCAAAGATTAACTGTCCCCCAGCCGCTATTTACATAGCTGAGAACCTTGACACCCGTGGGTTCCCATCGTGGCTACTCATTAGACTAGATTCCCACTGAATTGGGTCTGGAGGGGGCTTAGACATTGTTTTCAGTTATCCCAGTGGTTCTAATGAGCAGCTTGGAAAACCGTATCTTAAAACCACCAGGAATGTCATTTACTAATTTTTTATCATTATCATTATATCATTATATCCCTATCATTATCATTATCATTATCATTATATCCCATTATATCCCTAATCCTAATGTAATTGGTAACGTTTATCAGACATTTAATATATCTCAGCACTGAGTAAAGTACTCTATTTTATTTCAAAGACATCGTCATTCCAATCCTTACCCTCATTTTATAGATGGCAACACAGAAGGTCAAAGAGGTTGGGGCTAGCAGTGGTGGACAACCAGATGGCTGACCCCAGCTTTGTGGCTCCTCTGCTCTTAGATGTGCACAAATGCAGAGACTTTCATCGTCCTCTGGTCTTAGATATCCTAGGTGATGTACAGAAATCATAAAACACTTTAAGATGAGTAACTGCACATCTTCTCTACAAAGAAATAAAATGGTTTGAGCTTCTAAGATTGGAGAGTGAGTGGCAGAGCATAACTTATTAAACCACCAGGAACTATTACTATTAGAGTAATTTCAGTTTTGCATTTTTCTTTATTTCACAAGCCCAGACAAAAAGCCATGCACTTAAAGAACATCTTTCCATTATATTTTGAGGTTATCTGGTTAGCTATACCTGAAGGCATGGCTACTGTCACTCTTAGAGGACAGCTTAGGTGACAGCCTGTATGAGCCTCTTCTCATGTATGGTGCCTCTTCATGCCAGGTGATGTGACATGCCAGGTGTTCTAGGTGACCGTGGCAGATGTTAGCTTTCCTCTCCTGGTCTTGCTCTCATCTTCCTGGAATCTTGTGCTGTCTTGGAGCCAGAACATCTGCTCTGGGCTTTTCCATTTGCAACGTTGCAGATTCTTCCTCTGTCCTCTGGAACTTCCTCCTCCCTCTGTTCTGAAATCTCTTGATGTCTCTGGTTTCCTGAGAAAGAAACTTTCCCACTCCTGGGATTCGCAGGGCATTCCCTGTTGGGTGGAGGCAGTTCCTCAGCTTCAGATTGAAGCTTGACACTCCCAAGTGCTGTAAGCAGACCCAAACCTATTGACATTCATGCTTCTGTGCCTTGGGCTGCCCATCACTCTGCTCGAGTACCTTCCCCCTTCCCCTTTTTTCCGTCTAAGTCCAGCTCATTATTAAAGAATCTGATTATATCCCACCTTCTTCATGTACCTGACTGCTTTGGACCCACCAGTCATTTCTTTTTCTGAGCCTCTCCTGCATTTTATAGTTAATCCCTTTCAGCAACACATTTGCCTCACATACGTTGACCTTGGCTCTCTGAACTACGTAATATAGGAATGCAAGCTGGTGCAACCACTCTGGAAAACAGTAGGGAGGTTCCTCAAAAAGTTGAAAATAGAACTACCCTATGACCCAGCAATCACACTACTGGATATTTACACCAAAGACACAAAGGCACTGATCCGAAGGGGCACGTGCACCCAAATATTTGTAGCAGCAATGTCCACAATAGCCAAACTGTGGAAAGAACCTAGATGTCCATCAGCAGATGACTGGATCAAGAAGATGTGGTATATATACACAATGGGATACTATGCAGCCCTCAAAAGAAATGAAATCTGGCCATTTGCAACAATGAATGGAACTAGAGGGTATTATGCTGAGCAAAATAAGTCAATCAGAGAAAGAAAATTATCCTATGATCTCCCTGATATGAAGAATTTGAGAGGCAATGTGGGGCATTTGGGGGGTAGGGAAGGGAAAAATGAAACAGGATGGGACCAGGGAGGGAGACAAACCATAAGAGACTCTTAATGTTACAAAACAAACTGAGGGTTGCTCGAGGGGAGGGGGTAGAGAGAGGGTAGTTGGGTTATGGATATTGGGGAGGGTATGTGCTATGGTGAGTGCTGTGAAGTGTGTAACCCTGGTGATTCACAGACCTGTACCCCTGGGGCAAATAATACCTTAAATGTTAATAAAAAATAGTTTTTTTAAACTATGTAATAAGCTCCTCACAGAGGCAGACACAAAGGGTACAAATCACTGGTCTTCTTCGAGCCTCATCTGTCTACACACACCACTGGAAGCTTCTGTAAATACCTAATGATTAGTTCTTACAGCTACAGTTTATTGTGATGGTTTGTACATGTCAGAAAATCATTAACTGTTTGACAGTAAGATGCCCATATGAGGCCACTTAAGTAGCTCAGTCGGTTAAGTGTCTGATTCTTTATTCCAGCTGACTTTATTTCAGCTCAGGGTCATGAGATCGAGCCCTGCATTGGCTTCCGCACTCAGCACGGAGTCTGCTTAAGATTCTCTTTCTCATTCTCTGCCCCTCCATGCCCTGCTCACACTCTGTCTCTGTCTCTGTCTCTCTAAAAAGAGAGAGAGAGAGAAGAAGAAGAAAAAAAGATGCCCATGTAAGTAATCAGATCATGTTAAAGAAATGTTCATTATGACCAGAATTACTAACAATAAATAACCTTTCCCCTCATGGAAGCCCAGCCCATATCATTTTCTTTATGATGACAATAAATTTTAACCATTATTAGGCTCTGTTACGGTGGCTTGGTGTTGACTAGCAATGAAACCTTCCCGTGGAGATGGATGCGTAATTGGCCAATGCTAAATGTAGCCTGGGGCACCCCGTACCTGACATCAAACCAAAGGCACACATGCAGATTTGAACACTGATGAAGAGTTCAATGGCCACTAACTTCAAACTGAAAGTTGATTGGGAATGGTTTGATTAAGAGCTCTTCCTTAGAAGATAGGAACAAAGGCATATATGTCTGGTCATTTGACGTCAGAGACATCCCTTTCTCTCTCCCACAGCAGTATGAACAGCTCATGAGGACTGTTCCTCATGGATATGACTAGACTCAGATAATGTGTTGTCCTCTAGCCTTAGACCCTCTTACCTGACAGTTTGTCCCATAGACATCTGTGGAAAAGCCAGCCTCTGTGTCCCCTCTCTGTGGCTTAAGGAGTAGGCACGCCCTTTCCAGAGTTTCTAAGTTTTTTCACACCTGCATTATTTTTACCTTGCATATTACCTTTGACCTTTGTATACTGGAGATATTCTGGTGCTCTAGTCTTAAGGATAATCTGGAAATCAAAACTTTAACATGTATCTAACAGTAACTTGTTCCAGCATTTTATCATTATAGCTCAAATTAACATAATGTCTGCTTGGATTGTAACAACTGGGAAAAGCAGAGAAATACCCCTGGTTAGAAGCCTTTCAAAAGTATCTCATTAGGCTGGAGTTGTGCTTTCTATAAAGTGAAGCAGTGTAATCCTTCTGGCATTACATGAAGAGTTATTTGAGTGTTTTATCCGATGGGCTTTCTGCTTATGCCAAGCAGAGTAATTTCTTTTGTGTAAAAGTGATTTTGAAGATTAGGAATGAACAGAATGGATACACATGGATTTATGAGTATTTAAAAATAATTTTTAGATGTCTTTGCATGTACACACTTAAAAAATAAAAAGGAGATATCTCACTTTTTTCTTGATAAATTGCCTTAAGAGAAAGACGTAAATGCTTGTGTCCTTGATTGAGACTTTGGTGAGTCTGACAAGAGGTAGGTTTTAGGTCTCTCTGGGAACTACAACAAACCTTATTTCAGGAAAAAATCCTTAGCCTATGAAGCTCGTGGTCTTCATTGCCTGTTAACCTCTCTTTAAACATGAAAACTTATCACAGACCCAGAGCTATTGCCATAGCAGGCAATGAGCTCAGAGCTGATCAGAAATGCCAGACCCAAGAGGCAGTGGGTCTCCCTCCTGGATGTAGGAGTAAGAGCCAAAACCAAGCCCCTGAATCCTTGCGTCTGCTGTGTTGGTCCCTGTACTAGAAACACAAGCGTGTGTTTGTGTGTGTACGCATTTCCTTACATGTACATAATTCAAGCTAATTTATTTTGTGCTTTGACAGATAGCAGGCTCCCAGTCATAAAGCCAGAAACCAGGCTGGGTATTTCAGGCCGGAAGGGATTTAGGAAAAGGATCTGGATTTGCGTTGTTTTGGAAGGCTGGTAAAGCACGGAGGAGGGATCAAGGACAGCACCTGCAGAGCCCTTGCCCTGCCCTCGCCCTGTTACCCCGGGCATTACAGAGCCAGCATCCCTTTGCTCTCCTGTGGATGGGGAGTGGTTAGAAACGCTGACTGAGGGGCGCCTGGCTGGCTCAGTGGGTTAAGCCTCTACCTTCGGCTCAGGTCATGATCCCAGGGGCCTGGGATCGAGTCCCGCATGGGGCTCTCTGCTCGGCAGGGAGCCTGCTTCTCCTCATCTCTCTCTCTGTCTGTCTCTCTGCCTATTTGTGATCTCTCTCTCTCTGTCAAATAAATAAATAAAATCTTAAAAAAAAGAAAAGAAAAGAAACGCTGACTGACCTCTACAGCCACCAGCTGCTGCTGTCACTGCCACTATTAGAGCTGGAACTGCTACCACATCCAGAAGCAGAAGCACCACTACCTCCTTCTTGTTTTCTGATCTTGCACTTAGTCTCCCCTCCCCAACTAGCAGAACCTAAATAGAACCTTGCAGGCAAGGGATTCTGGGAAACGTAGTTTCCATACCTCCAGCCCCTGGGCTGCAGAACAAAACACAGAGAGCTGACAGTATGTAGCCCAAATGGCATCATAGTAGTCTAGATATTGTTATTGCAGAACTGTAGCCACTTGGACATTTATTTTCAGTTAAAACATGAAAAATATTTATTTTAATATGAAGTATAAAAAATTCTTTTTGACAGTTTCTCTTATGGGAGAATGAAAAAGATAATCAGTTTTATGTTAAAGAATATTTTGTGTATTTAAAGACTATGGGAGGGATATTTTAACTCATACAATTCAAGAGCAGCTGGACAAATGCACTGAAAGGATAGCTTTTGCTGGGCTTCGCTAGGTCATCCGTGAAAAGCTTTCCTGCCTCCCCGGCTAATCTGAAGTCCAGCTGGAGGAGGCAAATTCTGCTCTTTGGGAATTTCTGTTTGACACTGGCTGCTACTTTTCTGAAGCAAAATGTTTTCTCTGGCAGTTAAATTGCCTGTTTGGTTTCTGAGATGTGATATACTTTTATTCTTAGTGCATTTTTTTTTATTCTTAGTGCATTCTTTTGTGTGTTTGTTCTTATGAAGTTTGTATCTTAATTCCAGTGTAGTTAACATACAGTGTAATGTTACTGTCCGGTAGACAATATGATGGCTCAGCAGCTCCATACATCCCTGGAACTCAACATAACAGGTGTCTTCCTTCATCCCCATCACTTCACTTCATCCCCCATCCCTCCACCCATCTCCCCTCTGGTAACCACCGGTTTGTTGTCTAGAGTTAAGAGTTTGTTTCTTGGTTTGTCTCTCTCTCCCCCCTGTTTCTCTCTCTCTCTCTTTTTGTTTTGTTTCTTAAATTCCATATATGAGTAAAATCACGAGGCATTTGTTTTTCTCTGATTGACTTATTTTGCTTACCATTATACTCTCTAACTCCATCCATGTTGTTGCAAATGGCAAGATTTCATTCTTTTTTATGGCTGCATAATATTCCGTTGTGTGTGGATACCACATCTTGTTTATCCATTCATCTATCAGTGGACTTGGGCTGCTTCCATAGTTTGGCTATTATAAATAATGCTGCAATAAACATTGGGGTTTATATATACTTTTCAATTAGTGTTTTTGGATTTTTGGGGTAGATACACAGTAGTGAATTACTGGATGAAAAGATAATTCTACTTTTAACTTTTTGAGGAACCTCCACACTCCTTTCCACAGTGGCTGCACCAGTTTGCATTCCCACCAAGAGGGTTCCTTTTTCTTTACACCTTTGCCAACACTTGTTTCTTGTGTTTTTGATTTTAGCCATTCTGACAGGTGTGAGGTGATATTTCATTGTGGTTTTAAATTGCATTTCCCTGATGATGAGTGATGTTGAACATCTTTTCATGTGTCTGTTGGTCATCTGGATGTCTTCTTTATTTATTTATTTATTTTGGATGTGTGTTCATGTCTTCTGCTCATTTTTATAATTTTTAAAATTTTTTAAAAGATTTATCTATCTGAGAGAGAGAGTGTGCTCAGGGGAAGGGGCAGAGGGATAGAGAGATGCAGACTTTCCTCTGACTGTGGAGCCTGATGTGTGGCTCAATCCCACAATCCTGACATCATGATCTCAGCTGAAGTCAAACACTTAACGAACGGATGCACCCACGTGTCCCCCATGTCTTCTGCTCATTTTTAAATTGGATTATTTGTTCTTGGGTTTTAAGTTTTATAAGTTTTATGTATATTTGGGGTATTAACCCTTTATCGCATATGTCATTTGCAAATATCTTCTCCCATTCTGTAAGTTGCCTTTTAGTTTTGTTGATTGTTTCCTTTGCTGTGCAGAAGCTTTTTATTTTGATGAAATCCCAACAGTTTATTTTTGCTTGTATTTCTCTTGCCTCAGGAGACACATCTACAAAAATGTTGCTATAGCCAATGTCAGAGAAATTACTGCCTGTGTTTTCTTCTAGAATTTTTATGATTTCAGGCCTCACGTTTAGGTCCTTAATCCATTTTTAGTTTATTTTTGTATATGGTGTAAAAAAGCCATCCAGTTTCATTCTTTGGTGTGTGGCTGTCCTCTAATTGCATTCTCTGTACATTTAATTCCAATGGGAAATTATTTCACATAATTAATCATCTGCAAGTTTACTTAAAATAAAACTGTTGTGTCCTGAGAAAGTAGTACCTACATGGATGATAAAAACTCCTTTAAATCACCACAGTTCCTACTAACGTGTGTATATGTAGATCTTTTTGACTTTTTTAATCTCCGTAAGTCTTTCCAGCAGCTCTGTGAGGTGGGCTAGCTACTCATGCTCCTGGTTTTTTCCAGCTGTGTTAAGTGACAGATCATTAGCCATAAAACCAAGACAAGAAGTTGGGTTCCGTAAATAAGTGTGACAGTTTGCTAATGAATGTGTATTTACTAAAGGTCTTCAAGCTGGGGCAAGCTTGCCATTTGGAGGTACACAAAGACAGTCACAGGGTGGAGCGTCAGGGTACTTTGAAGCGAGTCCATTGCCAAGAGCCTCAGCTCCTATAGGTCCAAAATGGATCTTCCTGAGTACAATGAAGATACAGGTCCTTTTTCCTAATGAGCTTCTCCCACTTTGCTAAAGGAATCCTACCTCTCTCCTGCCCCTCTGTGATGCACCAACCTGAGGTTTAAAAACCTGTGGGGAACCAAACAACAGGACAGTTTGGACTGTTGGTTTGGGTACTAAGAAGGTAAAGAAGAAAGTAAATTGCCTTAGTATTTGATGAAACAACTTTTTGTAAGTGTGGTGGCTTCCTTTTCCTTCCATGTAGCAAAATTATAGGAGAACTTAAATGGCCTGTTAGTTAACAGAAAAGTAAAACTGATTTTGATGAGCGATTGCTGTGTGAGTCTCAGCATGTACCTGAGAAGGAGCCAGAAGAACTGAATGATGTTGCTTTAACTAAACTCTCACCATTCTCATTAATTTACTTATACAAACAAGTTTTTCTGGCACACACATTTTTAAAAATGAAAAAAGGGAACAGAATTGGTGTTTAGCTTTAAGTGGTTCTGGTAATAAGCAGTGTCCCTCTGCAGATTACATGAACTAGCTGGAAAACCCCAGCTTTTCTTAACATTCTTCTAGAAATACAGAGGTACATTTCCAATAAAATGTTATTCCCATACAATAAATCTTTTTCAAAATTCCTCATATTTTGTGTTTTCATCCATTGTGGCCTAATAACTGTAATTATAACCCAGTGAGAAAGGATGCAGATATTTAGAGACAGTGTCACAGGGAAAATTTTTTAATTGAATGTCAATTTATGTACATAATTTTTACGCACAGAAGTATTTATTTACCTCACCATTAATGCCATACACATTAATGCAAAATACAATAAAACATGTTCTACTTATAATATTAGGATGTAAGTATGTGGGAACAAAAATAAGAATTCAAAGAGAAAAAATAATTGACTTCAGATTGAGAATATTGAATAGCTTGCTTTTATGGGGTGATGGTGGCTGGCTAACGGCTCCAGTATTTAGACTGTTGGATACAGTGAGTTACATCTTTGGCTGTTATTGAAACTGACAAAACATTTATATATCAATATAAGAATATGCATGTGATACATTTAAAGTTTTAAGGAGTGTTTGGGCAAATGTTTAATGATCGTTGACTGAGACAGAAGATTGGGTGTCTTGAGGATAAGCAGGGTCATGTATCTCCTGTGTATTTGCTTTGTTTTCCCAGTTTGACCTCGTGTGTGGCAATGCTTGGATGCTGGACCTCACACAAGCCATCCTAAACCTGGGCTTCTTGGCTGGAGCCTTCACCTTGGGCTATGCTGCAGACAGGTAGGCGCAGGTGTGATAGCCATCGACAGCACTAGAACATGATGCACACGTGTGGAGGTGGAAATGTTTGATGTTAACCATTAGAAAACAATTTCTGCTAAACTTGGAAAAAGTCTTAATTTTACTACTTGGGACATTCATGCTGATTTGGTTGGACTAATTCTCTCCTGTTCAGCTCCATCTCCTCACTCCTTGAACTGCACAAAAGGATGGGGCTGCTCCCGGTGGGACTGCACGCATCGGAATGGAAACCCACACCAGAAAGGCAGTCGCTTCATCGTGGGGCAGATGCTGGCTGGCCAAACCCTGGAGAGTCGATTCTGTGTGCTTCCAGTCTGGTTGTGGCCTGATTAATTTAGCCAAAGTCTGCCCCTTCCAAATACGTTTTACTTAATGTTTTTTTCAAAGAAATCCCTGTATTTTATTCTACAAGTTAAACAAGTTAACAAGTTAAAAACCCTACGAAAAGAGTTTTTCCAAAGACCATTAAAAGAATTTTATCTATCATTTAATATTCGTAAATATACCGGTAATGGCAGACAAGGTAAGTGTGTATACTGAGGATAGTCATGCTTTTTATTCAAATATTCCTGTTTGAAACATTATTGATGTTGGTTATTTTCTTCATTCCATTCCTTTATGCCAATTCTAACTATGAAAATATGGGCAGTAGCTTATTCCTTCTATGTCCCTTAGGACAGGAGTAGGAAGCTTTGGCTATTGGCCGTGTCTGGCTGATTATCGCTCCGGTCAGGCTAGCCCAGCCCAGGTGGGTCCTTGTGGCCATGCTCGCGGGGCGCAGTGCTGAGGGTATGTCTTGGAGAACTGCCCACTGCTATTAATTAGCTCATTGGAGACAATAAAAATGCCCCAAATGCTTTAGCCAATAGATGGTCTGCGTGTAACCAGACCGGGACTTCAGAGCGGGTCGAAGCCTTGGTTTCTTTCTCTGCTCCTTCATCAGTTTTCTCTTGCAGCCCCTGACATCCTCTTCTGCGTGTGACTTTCTCTTTCTCTCTCTCTCTCTTCTTTCTCCTGCTTCTCTCTCACAATTAGCAAATATATTGTCCAAAGAAAAGTGACTCAATTAAAAGGAGGGCTTTTCCCACCTGTGTCCCAGCAGGGGACTGAGTGGCTGTCCTCAGAGATGACTCAGCGCTTTGGAGAGGAGGACAGTCCCATGGATGAGCTTGCCTCACCGCCGGCCAGCCATCCGTCGGCTCCTTCTCTTCTTCAGGTCGTTGAAGGAAAGGACAAGAAACAATTTAATAGACCACATAGCTAGGAGAGGACAGTGTAGGAAGGACAGACTGTGAATTTCAAAACCTAGATAAACCAGGACTACTTCTGTCTCCACTCGGCTGACCAAAGCAAGATGCTGCATATGTGAACTTGGCGGGAATTTCTATGGGAAATTTTTTTTTCAAATCTCTGAAAGGTCGTGGATAACAGACTTCCACCAGCCAATAATTTGGCACAACTATACCGAACCACTTAATATCAGAATCCCAGAATATGGCACATAATGATCTGTGCCCCTTGTCTATGCTTCTAACCATAGTTATGTAAACAGTGAGGATAAAATGCCGAACTTAAGAAGAGCTCCCATTGTTCGTGAAGTCCGTAGTTTGTAAGGAGCTAGACAGCAGCATCTCATTTGAGCCTCTACACCCTCATTGTAGAAGGGGTGGGGGGGGGGGCAACCCACAAGCAAACAAACAAAATCTGAGTCTTGGATTGTTGAAGACATGGACCCAAGGTTGCAGGGCTGGCTGTTGACTGAGCCAAAACGGAAGCCTGGGCCTGGAGCCTTCTCCCTTTTCCCCTTCCCACCCCACTCACAAAAATGCTATAAAGAGTTCAGGCTGTGCCACTGGGGGCACTGGACGTGATGGAGAGCGGCATCTTTGTGGAAACTGCAATCCCGAAGATTGCATTCTGAGCCTTACATTTTGTCATGTCATTTCAGACACACGTGTTCTTATTTGCCCTGGTTTTGCTATAAAACAGAACGTAGAATTTTCAACAATCCTGTACCTGGCAGTAATGCAGTCTTAAAAACGAAATTTTTGTACTTAAACCTCTTTTCACAACTTTCTAATGATAGTCTTTCTCATTGTGTCGAAGGAAACGTTGAAGGTGACTTCTTCCTCTCTCTTTCTCAAAAAGGTACGGCAGACTAGTCATTTACCTAATCTCCTGTTTCGGTGTCGGCGTCACCGGTGTTGTGGTGGCATTTGCACCCAATTTCCCTGTGTTTGTGGTCTTCCGCTTTCTACAAGGTGTGTTTGGAAAAGGGACATGGATGACCTGCTACGTGATTGGTAAGACATTGCTACGCCTCTGTGTCTCTGTGACAGCCAGGGGCAGGTGGCTGGGCGGTGCTGGCCAGTCAGCCCTCCTGGGGCTCGTATGTGGAGGCTTGGCGGCTGCCACTGTAATGATCTCTGCAGATAAGAAGGTGTGGGGGTGAGATTCTGACTCTTGGGAAACTAAACACCACCTTGCCAAATATGGAATATCACAAAGTACTTGGGTGAACCAACCACTTTCTAGCATGGCCGTACCACTAACACCTTACTGCTTTGCTTCATTAGAGTTCAATTTTTATAAAAACTTCAGTGGTTCTTAAAACACTTTTAATATGCATTTTCTGTGTATTTCTGTGATAGGGTTTGAGATGACATTCCTGTGTTCTCAGATACTATTTCTTAATTCTACTCCTTTTGCTCAAGTGGAGAACTTGTTACTGTGAAGGAGATCTGACCTAAAAACGTAACTAGAAAGTTTGACCTTCAGGGTATGAAAGAAAGAAAAACTTTCCGTTGTTCTTTGCTCATTTTATTGAGAAAAGTCCTGGCTGCTACTTTGCTTCTGTCTCTGGGGAGGTTCAGGACCAGCTACCTGCTCTGAGGGTCACGGCGGATTTGTGAGTAGGGAGATGCAAACGCTTGTTTTTGATTATTGCTCCAGATCGTTAGGCTTCTAGTCCCTTTCATTACTGCTAGACAGTTCATCCCCAAGCAGTGCCCACTTTGGGGACCCTCTGAAGATCTTTTCATGGGGAAGGAGAGAGAGTGCTGGGCGGTTGCCTGTCGCCGGCTGGAGAGAAGGGATAACTTTGGAATGTGAAGTATTTTTAAGGAAATTTTAAAAGTTGTGATCTTAGGGCACCACTAAGGTAGCACATCCCAGGATTGTCAGAATAGAATGAATGGCAGATACAAAAGGATGAGTTTGGGGGGATAGAGGGGGAGAAGGTATGCAGTAAAATCCCCCCATGTGATTTTTAAAGAAATATCACATAAATGGAAAGTCCAGTGCTGTGGGGAGAATTATCATTTAATAGAAACTATGTGGTGATCTTGAAAAAAATTATTTGTAGGATTATAATGCTCAAAAATGCTTACAAATAATCTCCTAAGGAGACTACAATAGGAAAATCTTTAGAACTACTGTGATAGAAAGCTAGCCAGTTGATTCCAGTTCTGTGTTGATAAAATAGTCATCACGTGCGCTTTCCTAAAATCAACACATATGTTCTTTGTATACCCAGAAGAGTGCTGGCCTGGGTATGTGGGATGAGTGTGGCACCCGCTCGCCTATAACTGGCAGAGGAGAGAGGGAGCAGAAAGCATAGTGCCAGCACGTATGGAAGCCGTGGTACCTTTCAGAGTTTGGTAGCATTCTAGCAATACCAATGGATATGACAGATGTAATGTCTCTGTTTGTTTATTTTGGAGCTGGTCTTCAGCTTCCCTAACCTCTGTGTTTGTTTTCCTTCAGTAACAGAAATAGTAGGTTCAAAGCAAAGGAGAATTGTGGGAATAGTGGTCCAAATGTTCTTCACCCTTGGAATCATAATTCTCCCTGGAATTGCCTACTTTATCCCAAATTGGCAAGGGATCCAGCTAGCCATAACGCTGCCCAGCTTTCTCTTCCTCCTTTATTACTGGTAAAGTGGTTTTGGTCATTATTGAACTTATTCTTATTCCAAAGAATTGTAGAGTCTGCACTTCTGAACCACCATGAAAATGAAAGCAACTAAGATTTCCTAACATCTCCAGAGTGACTATGGGCTTTGAGTATTTCTAGAGAATTGAGAATTTATAGAGATTATTATTTGACTCATAGTTGTTATTAAAATAAATTAACAAAGTATCCAAGCAGAAAATCTAAATAAAGTGTTAATTATGTTTTGCTATCTTGTAATATCTTCTTGAACACTGTAAGGCAACATACCATATCTGCCAATATTTCAACATGCAGATTAAATGCAATGAAATTTATTTGCTTCTCTCTGTGTTCTATTGAGCAAATTAGTATTATTTGGGAATCTCCTGAGGAATATGAAAATGTTAAGAGCATGAGAAAATTAAGCTATCAGAAAACTACAGGTTATATGCATTTGACTCTTATTGTAGTGAATGTATTTTGATCATTCCTTTAATTTAATTTTAATATATAGGGCAATCAGTTTACATGAATTGGGTCTTCATATTTTCCTAAATGCTCATTAAATCCCAGCTCTTTTCGTAATGTATAATCAAGGACACTTGATTATACATTATACATTTCATAATGTATAATCAAGGACAATGCAATATTGATTATTTTTATTACAACCAATGATTCAGTTATCAAGTGAGCATTTTTCCCTTCCATTATAAAATTTTTTAGATAATTTATGTTGCAGAGAGTTTATTCTAAACTCTCAGAATCTCCTAAACTTATACCTAATCACAAGATCCATTTTGATAGAGAAATTCAAGCCATTAACTTTTAGGTGTTGAAATTACTAGATAAAACTCAAAAAAGTTCCCTTCTTGCCAGGGTGGTTCCTGAGTCTCCCCGCTGGCTGATTACACGGAAGAAAGGAGATAAAGCATTAAAAATCCTGAGGAGCATTGCCAAGTGCAACGGGAAATATCTCTCACCAAATTACTCAGAGGTAATCTTACTTATTACTAGTAAGAAGCATTATTAAAGTGGGTGAATTGATTTGTCTCTAATGTACATATTATCAAAGAGCTGATTAAGTCATTTTTAGTTTGGCTTTAAAAAGGGAGAAAAGAAAAACCTTTGGGAAGAATCACAAGGTGCATTAAAGAAGACATGGTTGTGAAATGGTGATAGCACCAGAATGAAGGCCAGCTGGTCCCTTGGTCCATTTTTCAGTAGTTGCACCACGTTCCTTGGATAATTACACTTACTGTGTATTTACTTGCTGTGGCCCGATACTATGAAGTCATTCATTCATCTTAATTTACACAAACTATACATCTTTTCTTGACATTCAGGGTAGTCTAAAGATTTGTCTTTAAATGTAATCTTGGAAATACTATTTGTTTGAATGAAAGCACGAGCAACGATGTAACATTCAGCCTTCAGACTCACACGTGCTGCTGGTCTACCTTCCCCACCTCCCTCCTTTTCTTCCTCCATTTTTTTCTTCTTTTTCCCAGCAAAGGCTTTTTTGATGTTTCTGTACCACTACACTAAGAGAAATGAGGGACTCAAGTTCATTCTTTGCTCTTGGGAAGATTTGCTATGCCTTTGAAGACAGAGATATATCTGAGGCCACACCTGAATAATTAAAGAATAATATATAAAAATATATGGCAGTGCTTTCCTGCAAAAACAAAGTAACAGAAGGATTATTATAAAATGAATATTAGAGAACAGTTTTTGGAAGATTGAATCTTTGATGAAAACCTTGAAGAATGTTAGGTTGCTAACATCAGTTTTTTTTTTTTTTTAACCACTCAGCTTATTCTGATAGAACATTCTGATAAAAAAATAATAATAATAAGCTTTGTTAGTTTTCGTGTCATATCCCCAACCTCCCAGAACTTGGCCAGAGAGATTTGGATTTCTACCTTTTTCCTTCATTCTTACATTCAGTGGCAAGCGGTAACCTCTGTATTTACAGAGGTTTCAACTAATCAGTTGACATTGGATTATAAGGATATGCCTTGGGGTTTGCAGATCATGCGTACACAATGCAGTAAAGGTAAAACATGATCTGTTTTACCATGAAGATGAGCCGATCCTTGTTCTTTGAGCATATTTGGGCTGTGGATTCCTTTTATGGAAAAAAATATCCTGCTGCCTTCTGCCCTGGTCTCATCACATTAACCTCGGTCTTCCCAACTGGATCCAATGTATGATAATCTGCACTCAGTTTCATGGTCAAATAAATACTTTTGCTTTTTGTTCAGCAGTATCCTGAAGACATTACACGCGTAATCCCAGAGCTAAGCATATGTCAGATCAACATCAAGGTTTTTAAAATAGAGAAAAAAACAGTGTGTGCTGGTGGCTTAGGAAGGCAAATAAATACCACTTAACTAGGCATGTGGTGTGTTGTCGTGAGTACTGCTGAGTGGTCACAGGATGAGTCCCAGAAGCAGCTGCTCTTACGTCCCCAGGTGTCTGGTTCAACGCTGCTCCCCACCACCCACAGACCCACTTCTAATTCACAAGCACTCTAGAGACATTTCAGTGGGGAAGCAGTTCAAGGTGCGACCTGGTTGTGCTCATGAAAGATCATGGAACCTATGGCCTCCAAGACATGTTAACTCTGGTTTTAAGCAGTTAAATGATCCCCATTTGAAAGTCAGGTTTGAAGTCAGACATGAGTTTCTCTTGGGAGTTCAGCACCCAAGCCACCACTATGCCTGTTGATTGTGTACTGGGATGGGCTGATAAACCTCTGGTCTCTAGTCGGTAGGTTCCTGTTCTTTTCTTTTCCTTGCAACCTTGGGGGTAAAGAATGTTAGAGTTTCTTTTTGGCTTTTTTCTGTAGACTTTTCTGCAGTCTAAATTGGGGTTAATTTTATCCTTAAGATCCTTTAACATGACCCTCTGTCTCTTGTGTTCCCTGACAGTCGGCAGGTAGATGTAGAGGTAAATCAGGTTTAGATGCGATCCTCTAGGCAATCCTCCTTCGTAACTGACTTCGTACATTTCCGTTAAGAAACATCTCATGTCTTCCCGTCTCTTCTTCTGCGGTGTAAGCTGCCGTGGATCATTGTTGCCTGCATTTATTAATTCATCAGAGGTTGCAAATGACAATATTGATAATATTCCCATTTTATCATTATGTCTTCATCTGATACTGGAATACGTACATAAAAAGACTAACTTCTCCCATCATTTGTTTGGTCACTCTGAGCTACAGTTCTTACAGGAAAGGCAGGATACATGTGTATTTTCTTTTCAAAATAACGAGTTGGTTCCCTGCATTCTCCAACAGCAATCAGTGACTTGTGTGTTGTGGGGTTTTTTGATGCCCCTTCTGAACGTCTGGATTTAAACCTATAATTCACTCTTTCACAGGTTTTGTTATTATCTTTATTGGTGCTCAAATTGCCCCATTTTTGGACTCCTCTTTAATGGTTCTGGGGTCCTTCTGTCACACCCCTAGGAGTTCCAGAATGCTTCTTTGCTTCTTTAGCACGATGATATTTTTCCAGGCTTATCTTGTAGGGTCTTACTCTTGAAATCACCTACTTCTCAAAGGGTGCTTTGAGTTTTGGACCGATCCATCTTCAACTTTTTAAACTGTAGAACATAAGCAGAAAAGCCAAGTATTATCTTCACAAAGAGAAGGAATTAACATTTCAGTTTAAAACTCCTTGCTAATAGCGGAAGTCAGTCAAATTAAAGGCTAAACCATGATTTTCTATTTCAGAGATCCCAGTGTTCCCACAAAGAATAATAATGTCCAAATTACCTCTTTACATTACTCAGGAGTACTGACCAATAGTGCAGGCTTTGTACCCCAAGGCCAAAATCAGTCCTATTATGACTTCTGCATACCACTATCAATTACTCACTTTTGGTGACTCAACTAACTAATTGACCACATCAGTGTTAGGGTCGTCTTGAAACCTTGTGTCTATATAGTCCCTTCAAACCTTCTGTATCCTTTGCTGCCTTAGCTGGTATCCCCGCTTCTGGATATAACCTTGAGGGCTCCCATGCTCAAGGCTAATTATCCAGTGCTCTGCCTTCACGTGTCATAGAACCTCTTTTCAATAAATCGTGACTTTTGAGAGAAGTTATTATCGTGTATCAGGCAGTGATGCTGTCTTTCTTAGCCACCTCACAACCCCAGGCTGTTCCATCCCTGATACCAGTGATCCTCATCTATTTTAGGATGTTTAAATTGACTAGCTTAAATTGACGCTCTGTATTACAGAAGAGAACCTAAACTCACCACAATCTAGGGCTACACCGGTCCCCTGGGCTTTGTGAATAGGAGGAGGATATGGGAAGAAATAGGTATGATGGATTTCATTGCAACATTCAACCAGGTGGGTTATTCTGAGGGTTGGCTGCCCAGCAAATAATTTCAGTTATATTTCATATGGACGTTACTCGTTTCATGGGCGAATAAACTCTGGATGTCTGTCTCACTGGTCTCTAGGCTTCCATTTGCCAAAATTCCCAGCTAGCTTCCGACTTGGTTAAAGCCACAGCTAGAAGCTAGAAACACAGGTGATGAGAACGTCAGGCTCCCTGAATATACCAACAGTGCAACTATTATTCCCTGATGAGAAAAGTCCAAAAATGTAAAATCAATGCAAATGAGGCAGGTGGGTAGAACTTAGAGAAAGTTGAAGAAATACAGAAAAATGGAAAGAATCAAAGTGTATAGAAACTGGAAAGAATCGAAGGGTGGGCTGAGTGTCAAACACTAGGCAGTGACCCAGTGCAGAAGGACACTTAGCTCAGATACGTGCATGGGCGCCTTTGCAATGTTTAAGGCACACTTGAAAAAATAAAAGCAAACTATTAGCAGGTCAACTGTCCTTACAGCTCAGGCACAACTGTAGCACAGCAGTGTGTCCTGAGGCCTCTGGAGCATCACAGGCATCCTCTGACCCGGGGAGCATGTTGGGCATAGCCCTGTTTCCTGCCCTGGTGGTCCCCGCAGATTTGCTCATAAGGTAAAGTTCTTACATGTTGCAGTTAAGTTTCTCTTTAGCATCAGTTTGACGTACTTCCTCCCTGTTACCTGGAGTGCGCTGGTTCTTGCCTCACACCTAGCAAGTTACCGATCAGTCCGACTTTGCACGCTCACCCGGCGCCGTGTATACGATTGAACAATGCATCGCATGATGATGCTGGTCTGAAGAGACGGCATTGCCCTAAAAACTGAATGTGTATTTCTCAAAGTAGATGAGAAAGTGGGCAAGTATTGAAGAGTGCTCGGGCTTTTGATCGTAGTAGACTAGATCTCCGGGTAAGTAGTGGAGAGCTGGGGTTGTTGCTCAAGGACCTTTCCTTATCATGAAGTGGTGCTGTGACAGATGCGTTCTTGTTCCCAGATCTTCAGCCCTTTTTGTAGGAGGATCCCACACCCCCTCGTCGTGGCCATGGGACTCACAGCAGTGCGCCTCTGTGGGCACGTGGATTTTCCCCACTGAGTCAGGCTCAGCCGTCTGACTTGCTGGTCTGAGGCACCAGTTCAGAGCAGAAGCTGTAAAGGCATCATGTGTTTCTGACGTTCTCTTGCCCTTTCCATCTCCCACAAGAATAGCATACCCTAAATTGGTGGTGTTCCTTCAGTGTGGGTCTCAGAATGAGAAGAGCCACAACTTGGAACGGAGCTGCAGAAGCTGACCTAGAGCGGCCACTTGGAATGTGTCCAAGAAATAACTGTTTTCTCAGTAAACTACAGTCTGCGAAATGTGTCTCAGTATGTTTCGGAGCTTGGAGGGTGTTTGTCTTTGTGGCCAAAGCTAACTAATATAGAGCTAACAGCATTGTGTCAATTGCCAGGGTAGGGTTTAGTGATTCGACACATTTTTAGTTGTTGAGGTGACCGAGGAAGGGGCTTGTTTAGGTTATTGTTTGAAATATTTGTGTCCTCCCCCTCATTTCCATTGGATGAAAATGCTTCAGGGTTCCTTTGATATCGGGCATGCCAGTGTAACTTGCTTTGATCCCATGGTGGGTAGAATGTATGTCCTGCCCTTTGACTTTGAGCTTGACCATGTGAGTTGCTTTGGCTGTTGGTAGATTATCACCAGACGTGCTGCAGTAGAATCTTGAAATGTTCTGTGTGGTTGGGCTTGGTCTCTGTGCTTTAGCCATCACCATGAGAAGAATATTCCCAGGCTTGTCTCCCGGCCCCAGAGGAGGCTGAGAGGCATCCGGAGTAGAGCTTGTTTAGCAAAACTTCCCCAAACCTACATCAGCTGTCTCTCAGCCAACCCATAAACATATGAGTGAAATGAATGCTTATTACTTTATGTCACTAAGTTTGATGGTTGTTCTGCAGCATTATTTAACCAATATACGGGTTAAATAGCTTTTGTCACTTACAGACCCAGGTTATACAACTACATAGGTAGTAACTGTGGCTTGGTTTTGCTTTCATTTTTTTCTAAAGGATTTTAAAAAGCCCTTATCCTATATAGACCCCTCTCCTCCCCTACTCCTCCACTTCTTTTCTTCGTGTGGGATATGTTCATGGAAAAGAGTATGTTGCAGCTCCAGTTAACAAGGAGCCTCTAGCAGCCTAGAACTGAGTGTGTCCATATTTGTTCGTGGTATTGTTTTCCTCTGTTGGCCCAACAAACCTATAAGGCTTGACCATAATTTCCCTATTTTAATGATATGCCGATATAGTTTTGTTCATAGTCTGCAACTTATAAACATATAAGTACTGGGTGTCATATTGGTAGCCAGTCATGCATAAACACACACCCGTCGGTGGTTTCCCTGGTGGCACGTTTAGGGAACATCAAGAACGGACATTTGCGCTTTCTGATCCCAAGGGGTCATCACTGATGATCCCACTGTTAGATAAATATATAAGAAATAGAAAATAGAAAAAGATTAAAACTTCATTAGGGAGTGTTAGGTTAAGTTTTAGATTGCCTCACTTACCAGAGAGACGTCCAACTCCTAATCACTGCCATCTTTATTGTATGGTAATGAATTGTCATGCTGACACCGATATGTCCACAGAGAGGGACTTTCCAGCTTTGGGAATGTCTGCTTATGACAGTTCCTTTCAGGGGAGGATTTTATAAACACAATTTTTGTTCTTCCAAAGAAGGAACCACACCATGATTCTGGCTGTCATGAAGCCCATGTGGGGTATGGTTTTGAGTCCAGTTATTGTACTGTCTTTGTGAACGCTGTATTTAATGGCCATCCAAGGCTTGGGATGGAATACTGTCTTCACTTAATTCATTTCAAAAGATCCAGAAAACGTAACTTAATCCCAAGCAGTGCCCCAGGGGGGCTCTAGTCCAGTTCCCGTTGTCAAGAGACAGAAAGGTGTGAGTCTAGAAACTAGTGAAGGATATTGGGCAGAAAGTCACTGGAAACTCATACACTGCTTTCCCTTAATAGGATTAAATCTTCATTCTTTGACATCACAGAGAATAAATGGTGCTAATCCACCCAACAAAGCCATGATCCTCAAAAATGACATGTAAAAGTTGTTACTGTCTAATGCATGCTACCACATTAGCTTTCATTTAGAATATTCTTGAATGCTTAAAAACGACAGGACATGGGGCACCTGGGTGGCTCAGTTGGTTAAATGTCTGACTCTTGATTTCAGCTCAGGGTTGTCAGATCGAGCCCCATGCCAGGCTCCGCACTCAGAGCCAAGTCTGCTTGGGATTCTCTCTCTTCCTCTCCCTCTGCCCCTACCCCTACTCATGCACATGCACATGCTCTCTCTCTCTCATAAATAAATAAATAAAATATTTTTTAAAATGACAGGACACTTTATATAGCTAAAACGGACCTTTGGAACTGAGAGTTAGTAGTTTTGTACCTAAATACGTTTTCACAAATATCCCGAGTTCTACAAATGGCCTATACTTAAATCGGTTGTTTATTTATTTCCTACACCTTAACCTAAAAAAAAAAATACAATATTGCATGAAAAGGGGAAATGCTGCTTCAAGAAAAATGCTGCATGAAAAGAGAAATAGTGCTACATTTAAAAAGCCAAAAAAATAGTACTGATGGACTTTTGAATCCAGAGTCAGCCCCTTTCCCAAGCTGGTGATTAAATGATAAATTCCTTTCACTAAAGGGAATTCTGCCTAAAATCTTCCTGGTCAGTAGACTCTCATTTAACCCATACAGGGGAGGGGAGGATGTTCCAGAGCGTCATGTGGCTTTAACTGAACTAGGAATCCAAGTGACCTATGTTCGCGGAATGAGATTACAGCCTTGGAGCCAGCGAGGCAGGTTTTCAGGACACCTCCCCGAAGAGCAGCATCTCGAGTGAGGAACCCGGGGGAGACGGGGCCTTCCTCCTCTACGAGCCCCTCTCACCAGTGCTCTTAAAATAATTGGGCCATTTACCTTTGTCAGAATCTTAGCTACTTCATCTAAATACAAGTTAAAGCTTGAAAAACATCCATCAGAAGTGTGAGAGGAAACACGCCGTGTTACTGTGACACACACTCCGTGTGCTCAACGCCACCCATCCGTCTGGGTGTTCGATGACCCGTCACTCATGCGTAATGGGATCTACAAAACCCTGGACCCTGGACTCAGGTGGTGACTCATAGGGTGACCAGCTGTACCCATGTGCCCAGAGCTGGCGGGATTCCTGGGAAGTGAGAGTTTCAGAGCTGAATCTGAGGAAGTCTCGGGCAAACTGGGACAAGCTGGTCAGGCCTCGCCTTCCAGGCTGTGCTCAGCGGAAGTCACCAAGGTTTACACTGGTGAGCTCAGATTTGCCTGTCTGCCCGCGGACTCTGATGCCTGTGAGGGATTCCTGGTCTCACTAGAGACTGGGCTCTGTTTACTCGTCGGACTGGTCCCAAAGTGTGACTCAGGCCGTCCCACCTGGGGCCTCTGTCTTCCTACCCCCTCATCAATCCCTAGTTTTGTTTCATTTCTTTTTCTTTTTCTTTTTCTTTTTTTTTTTTTAACTTTTATCGCCTTTATTTGAAGACCCAATGTGAAATGATATTCCTTTAAAAAAAAAAAACTTTATTGACATCTGATAAACACAAAACACACACACATATTTGATTTATTCAACTTGCTCACTCCCCAGCTTCTATGCTAGTTCTTTTTTTTTTTAAGACTTTATTTATTTATTTGACAGACAGAGATCACAAGTAGGCAGAGAGGCAGGCAGAGAGAGAGGGGGAAACAGGCTCCCCGCCGAGCTGAGAGCCCAATGTGGGGCTCCATCCCAGCACCCTGGGGTCATGACCTGAGCCGAAGGCAGAGGCTTTAACCCACTGAGCCACCTAGGCGCCCCTCTATTCTAGTTCTTAATCTGGTCCCGAACCCTCGCTTGTGGGACTGGGGCCCTGTCCCCTCTTAATTTCTGCCCTTCTTTCTCCTGAAAATAGGATCCTAGCGCTTTCCCCTTCACTTGTCCGCTGTCTGGAAGCTAGATGCCGCACTCTCTTGATGACTGGTACTTGTTCTTTCTAGAGACTGCTGCTCCTCAGAACCCCTTCTCCAGATGTGTCCCAGACCACGGACAGCAGTGCTGGCCCATAGACAACCTGCTTTTGACCTCCCCTGCACTGGCCTCTCCACCTACAGGCCCTAGTCCCATTCATGGCCAGGTGCAGAGCCACAGCCCCTTCCATTCGCACTTGACCTGGTGCCCCTACTTCTGAGAGTCCAGCAAACTTTCCAAGCAAGGCTGTATGGATGATGGTACTGGGGGAGAGCTCTGAGATTTACCTAGTGACATTCAGAGTCATTCAACTAGCCATTCATTAGTTATGTAATCTGGGAATCATGGACTCCTCCCTTTATCCTTCTCAAAAGCTGACCCTTGCCTTTAAGAGCAATGGTCCGCCCCTTCTAGCCCCAGCACCGTGTGGGATGCAGAGGAGTGTTTGCCTCCTTCTGTCTAGCCCAAACCCTGGTGGCATTACAAGCAAAATTAATTAAAATATAAAACAAGAGGAATGAGCCACACAGGCTTATTCTGTTCTGTTAATATTGGTAGCTCTCTTCTGTGGGCATTGTGACAATGCCTCCTTCGATTATTTTAATTCTGGTTCTCTCTCTCATAGAATAGGGGAGTGGGTTTGCTTTTTTCTTTTTCTTTTTTCCAGCATTTGCCAAGAGAATGGCCCTCTAATGCTGTCTTTGAAATGTTCACGCTCTGTGTGAGAGAGAAAGATGGTCAGCTTTTCCAAGTGTTTTGTTCCTGTGCCATTTGGCCCTTTCTTGTGTTTTTGGCAAAATCAGTTTCTGCAATCCAAATTGCTGTGCTTCCCTGCTGTGAATAAATGAGAAAATACTAGCTCTTTGTGAGCGCGTTCCCTGCTGTGGAGGCGATGATGGATACAATGTCCAGAACCCTGCGTATCCAGCTCCTGGCAGGAATTCCCAGGCGTTATTCCGAATCCAGAGCTGCTGTTACCATGACAAAACTGCTTGCTCGATCTTCGTCCCACCAGGAAAATCGCCCTTGTTTATGAAATCCTAAGAAAAGTGATGCAGACTGGGGAGCAGGTGAAATCATTTAAATTCTGCAAGGCCAAGTTGATTGCTGCTGCACACGGATGTGCTCCGTTGCTGCAGATAACCACAGCAGGAAATTGTGCTGAATAGTAAAGGAGAGAGCACACCAAGATCCCTTTGTTTCTGTCCCTCGAGGTCCCATCCAGGAAGATGGTAACAAAGATATCAGGTCCTAGATTTTTTCGTGGGACAAGTCCTCCTCTTCCTGAGAGGGCACCCAGATGGCCCGATGATGAACACTGGTCATGTTGCCATGGCAACACTCCTTCATGTGGTGCAGATGCGAAGGGAACTAGGTCCACACACTCCAGAGGTGGCTAGATGTCTTGTTTTGGGACAAATAATGCGGACCTGTGCTGTTTTCTCTTTTTCTTTGAATTTGGTGCTATTGAAGGGGGACCTGATTGAGAAGAAGCCTTCCTTCCGCATGTGGCGAACGCACTCCTCTTAAGGGGTCTAGACGGAGGAGGACCAAGAGTGTGGAGAAGCCTTTATGTCCTTCTCAGGAGACAGACATGGGGAATGTTGGGGGAAATGGCCAACCAAAGCCACTTCCTCTGCTAGAGGAAGCTTTCCTATTAAAAGCAAAACTTGGTCACTTTCCCTAGTAATGGGCATAGAGGGTGACCAGATAGAATACCTTGATAAGCAGGGTGGCTAACACACTCCTGTCAGCTGTAACTTTAGCTGTAACTTTAGCCCCACAGTTGATGGGATAATCGTAAGGCAGTCTGTCCCAATGGGTCACAGGTCCTTGGGGACCATGGAGTTATCGCAAAAGTCCTCAAACCATTTGCAACCAAGCCTTATCTGTAGAGTGAGTTAATATATCTTGGGTAAATATGTACAATTTTTTCAGAATGAAAGTGGTTGTGATTGTTGTTAATAACTGATGAGTTGAAAGGTGTTATTAAGTTTATAATAAATTTATGTTATTATGAATAACATAATATGAACAGAAATTTTTTTAAGATTTAATCTACTTATTTGGCAGAGATCACATGTAGGCAGAGAGGCAGGCGAGGGGGGGGGGTAGGAAGCGGGCTCCCCACTGAGCAGAGAGCCCGATGTGGGGCTCGATCCCAGGACTCTGAGATCATGACCTGAGCCGAAGGCAGAGGCTTTAACCCACTGAGCCACCCAGGCGCCCCGTCAATGAACAGAAATTTAAAAGCATGGTTCCTGTCATTTGGACAAAACTGTTATATTGTTTGGTATTAGCCAGGAGTCTTCATACTCAAGAAGGAGAGGAGTCACGGATCTGTCATCACAGGATTAGTCTTCATCTGTTAAACAGCCGTTGCCTGATCTCTCAGTTAAAGTTATACGATGTTCTCAGGTTCTCAGGCCAAAGGACCTCTTCACAAACAGAGTTCTTGACAACTTCCAAGATTCGTTAACTTTTTGATTCAATAAAGTGAACTAAAGTTCATTATATTCTGCTCTTTCACTGGTCCTGTGGACAAGCTCTACATGCTAAGTAGGAAGAATTGAGTAAGTGGGTGAACAGTTGCCTTACTACCTCTCGAAGGTGAATCCTTGTTTTCTTCCATTTCCAAACCAATACACCACTAAGGGTCTATATCTTGAGGAAGACTGAGGAAGGCGTCTTGAATGAATGCTCAGCATGATTACTTTTATGGCACAGAGTGCAATAGAGTTTAAGTACTTAGCCTCATGTTTTGATCCATCTGTGTAGTCTCTAGGATTAAATAGTTGTGTTTGAGAACTTAGAGAAATTTTGCTAAAGGTAATTGAAGCATTCACTCTGCCAGTTAATGACAGTTTGTGTGCTGTATTGATACAGGCCACTCTAAAATGAGCAGGGGACAGACTTTTTGATGGCAGCTGAGTGAACTGGAGGGTCTACTTCATGTAGTATTTTTTTTTTACCATATCATTTCTTCCTGTGTTCTGTAAACTATTTGGTAGGCTTTGTTCCCTAAAAATAACCAGCTTCTTCAATTCAACAAGTTCATTGATCATTTCAGTGAAAATATTTTTCACATTACAAAGTGAATCACAGAATATTGTACTTGGTACTCATATATTTAGAAAAATCATTTAAGGTTAACTGACATGAAGCTGGCTCAGAAATAAAGGGGCACCTACTCACCTGGTGTAGCAGGTGACTTGTACATCCATTTCATTTTCATTTGTACATGCATTAGTTAGCAAACAGCTACTGAGTGCTGTGTTCAAAACATCTGCCTTTAAAACAATCTCTGTATAATATTCATTTTCAAAAATGTCTCTTGACATGCATTGAAGATCCTTTGTATTTTTTCCGATTCTTTGTCATTGCTTTTCTTTTTCTTTTTTCTTTTTTGAACTGTACTCAGTTTCCTCTACTAGTTCCCTGTCTGTTCAGCTATACTCACCTTCATGATATAGGAAAGAGCTAAATCAAAGTTCTTACCATTTAAAGTTGAAGATCAGCTGGGATCTCATATGCCGAGTTTGGAAACCATTTCCGTGTGTTTTTGTTTTGATTGCATTTGTTTCTAAGTGGAAAGGTATTCTAGGGGCACCCGGGTAACTCAGTGGGCTAAGCCTTTGCCTTCGGCTCAGGTCATGATCCCGGGGTCCTGGGATCGAGCCCCAAATTGGGCTCTCTGCTCAGCAGGGAGCCTGCTTCTCTCTCTCTCTCTCTCTCTGCCTCCCTCTCTGCCTATTTGTGACCTCTGTCAAATAAATAAATAAAATCTTAAAAAAAAAAAAAAAGGTATTCTAACTGGATCTCAATCAGTATATCTGTTAATGATGAAAACTAACATCTATTTGTTGAGATATAAAAAGCAATTCATAAGTCAAAATTAGGGTTAAAAGTGAACACAGCCCAACATTAATGCACCTTACTATGGCCCAGAGTCAAGCCACGAGACTGAACATGCTTCACTCCCGAAATCCTCCAGAAACAGAATTCCAGGGATGGCTGGTGCCCCCTGCTCATGGCTCAGACAGAGAAGCATCTTATCCCTCGCTAAAGGCTCTTCTGTCTTGAACAATAAAGGGCCTACCAATGAGAAATAAGTAACTGTGTGCAAAAATATTTTGCAGATCAATAAAAGGGAGCCACTTGCAAATTGCAGAACACACCACGGATCGTGATGTTTATTAAGGTGCATTTCAACTAGTCTTTTAACTGTTCAGTTGTACTAGACTTTCATCAGAGAAGCTTCTTAGCATTCCCCAATGCGAGCAAATAAACATGAAACTAAGGATTTTCTGGGATATAGAAGGAAGCCAAAATCTGGACAGTTGGGAAATATGGAAGCTCTGAAAATGGACGAAATTCCAGCGCGGCCTCAACGTGGCTGGAGATTGGTTTGGTTATTGCCATTTCTCTTTGAGCGCAGCGTTGACTTAATCGTGCCTCTCTGCGCATGGCACAGCCATGACCGGGCCGTGCAAGGGTCCTCTGGTGTCTCATTTTACTTTCCCTTTCTCCTCTCTCCCCATGTCCACTCTCAACAGGTTTCCAACAGAATGTGCTTGATGTGTGCCCTTTGATATTTATGTGCCCTTAAAAACTAGAAGCTGTTGCGTGTGTGTTTAGGCGACATCGATAGAGCTGTGCTGCTCTAGACCTTGCTTTATTTCTTTTTCATGCAGCAGGACATTTTAAAGCATATTGATCCAATTACATCCAATCAAAATACCTTTCTACCATCTTGCTCACATGTGAGAGCTGTGTGGTTTTCAACAGTATCATCTGCTGTGTTTCGTGTCCCCATCCTACTAATGAGAAGCAGGTGGGTTGTTTTCCAGTCATTGTCATACGTGTCCCCTTGGAACCTTTGTGAGGTTCCTCATGGAGTTTAATACCTTGAAGTGGAACTGTTGGGTCCTGGGATGCGTGCAGGCCTTGTGCCCTGAGTAATGCCACAGTGTTTTCTGTGTCCACCCACTGAGTGTCCCATTGGTCCACACATTTGGTGTTTTCTGATTTTCTATTGGGCCGGCCTCCTGAGTGTTTTAAGTTGCACATCTCTGGTTACCAATGAAATTCAGCATATCTCCGTGCATGTCGCTTTGCTCTTTGGGTTCCTTCTCTGTGGATGGCCGTGCCGTATCCTCGCCCACGTGTATTGGATTTTATGGAATCTGTCTCCTTCCATTTATAAAACGCCTTTCATGTGTTGAATACCACCCCCTTGTTGGTTCTAGACATTGCAAGTACATACTCCTCAGTGTTTTAGCTAGTCTTTGGCTTTCCTACTTTTTTCTTCATTGGACAAAAATTCTTAAAGCCTTAAACTTATCTGATACAGGCCAATCTGTGTATATTTTTGGCTATTGATTATATTATGGGTTTTGTTCAAGAAATATTCTTCTAGGGGCATCTGGGTGGCTCAGATGGTTAAGCGTCTGCCTTCGGCTTGGGTCCTGATCTCAGGGTCCTGGGATCGAGACCCGCATTGGGTTCCTTGCGTGGCAGGGAGCCTGCTTCTCTCTCTCCCTCTGCTGTTCTCCCCGCTTGTGCTCTCTCATTCTCTCTGTCAAAAAAATATAAGTAAATAAATCTTTAAAAAGAAAGAAATATTCTTTTACATCCCAGGGCCACAGAGATATTCCCCTATTAGCTTATGGCTTTAGCTGTCTCAGTTACACCCAGATTCCTCTGGAGCCCACCACCATTCTGACTGGGAAGCAGGGATCCACCTTGATTTGTGTCAATGCTGAGCCAGGTTTTTTGTTTCTTTCCTTTTTTTTTTTTTTTTTTTTTTTTGAGATCTAGCTAATAAGCAGATTCCTCATTCATCAAGCTCCTGTTTCAGAGTCTGAATTAGTTTACAGCCCAAGAGCGGTCTACAGTTCTTAAGGAACCCCAATAATTCGCGACTCAAACATGTGCTTCTGTGCAGCAGACCTGAGCCAGGACACAGGCAGATTGCAGGGGACCCGTAAAGATAGCCTTCTTGGGAAACTCCGTATGGATGAAGAAATGGGTAATAAACCACTGCATTTGGACCCCAGGTCCATATACCGCTACCAGTCATCTTCACATTCTTGGCCTTAAAAGGTAGAAATGTTTTGGTTAGTAAGTGCCCCAAAGACTTCGCGTCTGCGGCACCCTTCATGACTCCGTTCCTCTCTGACATGAAGCAGAGCTACTCTTCAGAGCCGAAATGTCAGTAACGCGAAGACAGACGTGCTACGATCGTTCCTCCAAGTCCTTCTCATTTGTTTACATAATGAGGTTTGCTCTCTGCGACAGTAATGCCTGCCCCCTGTCCCTCTTAAGAAGGAGTGCTGTGGAAGAGCACACTTCTTAAATGTGAAAAGAGATCACAGTTTTTAGACCCACCGACACCTCGGTGAGATCTACCCAGGGCTGCAGTTTGATTGGTTAACTTTTCCTTTACCTGGGTAGCTGCGCCAGCTCTCAGCCTTGGGCGGGAGGGCCGTTCTACCCAGGGTTCTCTCCGCCTCAGTGCTATACTTTGATGGTTAAGTTCTGTGATAAATTGATTAGTGCCTATAAGTTGAAAATGCAGAAGAAATAGTCCTCATTTCTTTTAGGAGGTTTTTTTATGATTAATTATCTTTATTAACATATAATGTATTATTTGCCCCAGGGGTACAGGTCTGTGAATCGTCTCTTTTTAGGAGTTTTAATGGTGTGATTTTGTCAAAAGGAGTTATTGACTCTAAGTAAGAAATCGTAAAATTTGCATTTTTTCCAAATTTAAATTGAATGGCCTAAGCTTAATTACTTCAAGTAGAAATGTAAGACTTAGCATAATAAATTCCTGTCGAGAGGAGGGGGGGACCAGAGGTTTTTTTGGGTAAACTCGAGAAATCCACAGACTATCACTCAAGATAAGCTAGGTGTGTGTGTAACAAACATTACCAAAATCTCAGTGGCTGTTGTCTCTGCCCCATAGTCTCACTGGGGCCTCCTCTGCTTGGAGCACGGTCCTCCCCCTATAAGCCACGTTGCCTCAGCAGCTGCTGCCTGGACTACCGAGAAAAGAGAATTCTAGGGGATCTTGCTTTGGCAATCAAATGCCCACAAGTCCGTGGTCCATTTGGGTAGGTGGTCCCACCCAGTCACAGAGAGTCCAGAAATGCGATCTTATCCTGCCCCCAAAATGGGGTGAGGGAGGAGGTGGGGAAGCAAAAATATTCCGCAGACGGTGCCAGTGAGTGCCACCCCATGGGCCTCTTTTAAAAGAGAATGAATGATTAAGAAGACACGAGTCAATCTGAGAAACACTGACTCAGGAAGACAAATGCTTTTCAATTCAAATTATTGCTACGAAGTAGGTTTCACCTTCCTCGCTGGTAAAATAATAATAATAATAATAATAATAATAATAATAGTTTAGTCAAAGCGCAAACACAATTTTAAAAGTTGTTATGGAAAAATACAGTGGAGGAGCGCCTGGGTGGCTCAGTGGGTTAAAGCCTCTGCCTTCGACTCAGGTCATGATCCCAGGGTTCTGGGATCGAGCCCCGCATCCGGTTCTCTGCTCGGCAGGGAGCCTGCTTCCCTTCCTCTCTCTCTGCCTGCCTCTCTGCCTACTTATGATCTCTCTCTCTCTCTCTGTCAAATAAACAATTAAATAAATAAATAAAATCTTTAAAATTTTTTTTTTCTTAAAAAAGAAAGAAAGAAAGAAAAATACAGTGGATATTATGAAGACCCATATCCTATCAGAGACACCACAGCCGCAGGGCCCCTTGGGAGCAGAAGGAAGGCCAGGCCAAGGGGGACAAATGCCAGGAGCCCAGGGCCATCAAGGCAGTGGAAGGGCGGGCAGGCCTCTCCTCAGGCATAGCCGGTTCAGGGTAAGGATCCACACAAATGCCCTGAAGAGATGCCTGAGAACCCAGCTTAGCCCCGCGAGCTATGCGGGGACCCCATCTCAGCTTGCGGGGATGCTGTGAAGGCAGAAAGAGGGAAAAGAGGAGAGGGACCCAGGCCTCCGGCACAAATACAGGAGGCAGCCAGTGCCAGCCTGCAGGCTCTCTGAGAACACTGTCCTGGACATGCCCCATCACTGTGGCCCTGGGCACTTGCATGACAGAGTCTCATGTCGTCTGGCTGCCCTTGGCCTGTACAGAAAGGGCTGCCAAGCCAGAGGAGGGGCAGGAGCGAGCGCTTTACGCCCACAGGCCTGGGCAGAAACACACCTGCCAGGAATCTAACTGGGCCAAGTTGCCTTTTTACTGGCGTCCTGCAAACACCTGAATGCCCGGGAAAGAGAGCCGGCAACAGCTAACAGAACCCCGTGGCCACCAGCCGGTGAGGGGAACAGCCATTCCTGAGTCCATATCCGGTCACATTCAAGACCTCATTCTGATTCAGGCTATTTCAGAAGCATCCAGAAGGCTACTGAGAAATGATGCTAAGAATACTGGTGAGTGGGACCTGGGGTTTGGCTTTTGTTTGGACCTATCAGATGACTTCCTTTCATTCACTCATTAGCTTTTCCCTCTATTTAAAAAAAAAAAAAAAAAAAATCCTTGGCTACCTACTGACTTACAGATGCTCAGTTTGCATATTCATAGAACTAAAAATCTTGAGTGTTTGATCATGCTACTGTAGTGTGAGACTCTGGATGATGTCCTTTAACATGTGGTATTTGGAACTTTTCTTTTTCAGTAATCATCACTGATGTTTATGCTGTTGGAGGGCTCCCTGAATTTAATTCAGTCCCTTAACAGCACATCTTGGTGTTTCCTCCCCCAAGTTCTGAGTCTTTAGGGTTAGAGTTGTTGTTGTTGTTATTATTTTTTAAGATTTATTTCTTTGTTTGACAGAGAGAGAGACAGCAAGAGAGGGACCACAAGCTGGGTGAGTGGGAGAGGGAGAAGCAGGCTTCCCGCCGAGCAGGGAGCCCGATGAGGGGCTCGATGTGGGACTCGATCCCAGGGCCCTAGGATCCTGACCTGAGCCAAAGGCAGACGCTTAACAACTCAGCCACCCAGGTGCTCCTAAGGCTTGAGTTTTAGATCTGAAAGTGCCTTTTCTTCTCTCTCTCTCTCTTTTTCTTACTTTAACACCTCCCCCACCCTCCCCAAAACTCTCTCAGTTTGTTTTTAAGAAATGAAAAAATGTTCCAACACGTGACCCACAGCTGCAACCCGTTAACCTTTGCTAATATTAAGTCTGCACTTTGGATCCCTCCTGGGACCAAATGGATGGATGCACTTTGCTGTTCTAGGCGGTGTGCCTGCTTGGGGAGGGGAAGGGAGGGACGCTTTCTAGCCAGACTCAAAACGAGTGGAATAAATATCTTCTCTGCGCATCCTGATAGAAGACCTGGCTGGACCCCAGGTGCTCGCGAGCCACCGTGTCCACTACAGTCGCCGCTAGCCTTGTGCGGCCACGTAGCCTTGAACTGTGGCTAGTCTGAGCCGTGATAAGCCATAAGAGGAGATCACATGGTGATTTCGTAGAGCGTGTAAAAGATCTCCTTCACAGTTTCTTATTAACTGCATGTTGAAATGGTAGTATTTTGGATAGATTGGAGTCAGTGGAATATTTTATTAAAATTAATTTTACCTGTTTATTTTACCCTTTTTTTTTAAAGATTTTTTTTAAGATTTTATTTATTTATTTGACAGAGAGAAATCACAAGTAGATGGAGAGGCAGGCAGAGAGAGAGAGAGGGAAGCAGGCTCTCTGCTGAGCAGAGAGCCCGATGCGGGACTCGATCCCAGGACTCTGAGATCATGACCTGAGCCGAAGGCAGCAGCTTAACCCACTGAGCCACCCAGGCGCCCTATTTTACCCTTTTTAATGTGGCTTCTGGAAAACTTAAACCGAACTCTGTGACTCGGCTATATTTTCATTGGATGGCACTGGTCTAGGTGACTGAGATTTGTCTTTAACTACTTTGCTAAGCTGCAAATATGCATCATGATTTTAATATAGACTTTTATTTATAATATGAACTCTGTATGGTAAATATTTATCTACTCTTGTTTCAAAGTATAATCAAGTTTTTAACAAGTCCCAAGGCACTATGGGTAGTTTGACAAATTGACTTTTATGGATACCAGGTAGCGCTATGACTACCCAGAAGCTAGCCTAGGCTTTATAAGGTGCAACATTTACCCTTGGATCTTCTGGTGTCGGCCTTTGTCTCACTGATGGGGGCATCCGTGACGTGGTGGGATGGGGGCATGGGTCCCCCGGCAGTTGCCAGTGGCCTTCCTCCTACTCATGGACGTCTTCCAGCCCCTGATGCTTGTATGAAAGACCTGCAGGTAGTTGAACTTTGAAGATGGCCTCTGGTCCTCCAGATCAGTGAGCCCGAAATCCTCAAGTCATATTTTATTCCCCCTGGTTTCTGGAAAATTAAAGACTTCTAGAGAACAGAGCTGTAGGGAACTGGTGAAAATTATTACATCACAGGATTGGACTCAAGAACAGAGAAGTGACCCCTTCTCATCCGTGGCTTTGCTTTTCCTTGTGAAATATGGCAACAGACAAAAAATCCACCTCTTGGGAACAACCAGATGAAACCACCTGACATTGCCTCCCCCACCCCGCTGCCCCCACTGCCCTGGCAGGCCCCATGGAGCGTAGTTTGTCCTCTAAAGCCTGGGGCACTTATACTGCGTCTCAGCCTGGGAAGAATAAACACTAGGAGTCAGCTCTGAGGCAGGACAATTCCTTGACCATCAGTGCTTCTCACACGAGTCTCCCTGGATGTTCTGAAAAGGAAGATGCCGATTCTCTAACCTGGGGTAGGGTGTGTCTAACGAGCTCCCAGGTGACAGCCACACTGTTGATTCATGGACTGCACACATTTTGAGGACCACTCCCACTAAGTGTCGCTTGCGGGAACGTTCGCGAAAAGTTACCCAGCCTAAGGCATGGGGGATCAACAGTGCCAAACGGACATCAAATATACGTGGTACACTTTTAAAAACCAGTACAAAAAGAAATCCATTCTTTTAAAAAAGAAAGAAAATGGGGGGAACAATGAACATTCTTCTCTTTACGGAGGAACTCAAGTCAGGCGATCTTTATTTTTTATTTTTTTAAAGATTTTATTTATTAATTTGACAGACAGAGATCACAAGTAGGCAGAGATGCAGGCAGAGAGAGAGGAGGAAGCAGGCTCCCTGCTGAGCAGAGAGCCTGATGCAGGGCTTGATCCCAGGACCCGGAGATCATGACCTGAGCCGAAGGCAGAGGCTTTAACCCACTGAGCCACCCAGGCGCCCAAGCAATCTTTAAAATAACCTCCCCTTGGGGCACAATAGCGTCAGCTACGGTTTACTAATGAAAAAGATAAAGAAGTGCCAAGTGAGTCATCATCTGGAAGTTAACACGTCTCTGAAATGATACAAAACAGCAATGGTCATACTGCCCGCATCCACGATCAAGCTCTTCCTGTGTGTGGTGGGCGTGTGGATGTGTGTGATCCAGTGGAATCTCAAAGTACTAGTGAAGTGAGTGTTGCTATCCTCAGGCTCCTGGGGAGAGAAGTAAGGTTTGCAGAGTTGAGGTCACGTACCAGTTTTCTAACCCCGTGACTCTCTCCCGGTCCTGACTCGTGTCCTTCTTGACCAGAAAGCAGCCCCACATCAGGGGACTTCTTGAGCACCATATTTAGAACAGACAGTAATTTATAATGTCTTTCTCTTCCTTGGCAATTTAAGTGGAAACATCAACTTGAAAAAAGGTTTCCGAAAGGCACCAGGAAGCATGATACGTGCAGCTAGATTCATCACAGTTAGATGAACAAAGTACATTTTCAACACGGGCGACATCACTGTTAATGTAACATAAAAGTCTTGGAAGAGCTGAAAGACTGTTAGGAGGCAGCTGGAACAAACAGCAGGCAGCTCAGTCGATCAACATTAGGAGACTGACCTACGCAGCTTACCTGTGAGCAAGCCCTTATCCTACGAGTGACATTACCAGGCAACAAGACTCCAGACACACAAATGTTACCATGAGCCTTTCCTATCTTCCTTTGCTCCAAACTGGAGCAGGCAGACACCACTTAGATGACAAAAACATACAACAAAATATCATACCAAGCTAGATACAAAAGACAACATTCTGTATGGTTCCATTTACATGAAATTCTGAAAAAAGCAAAACTGTAATGACACAAAGAAGACGGGGAGGGGGGTTGTCTGGGGCTAAGAGTCGGGGGAGAGGGTGACTGTAGAGTCGGGAGGAAACCTCCTGAGGATAATGGAGACAGTCCGTACCATGGTCGTACTGTGGTCGTGGTTCATCGACTCTACACATCCATCAAGATTCACTCAAGTGCACATGAACTTGCTGAATTCTATTGTATGAACGTTATATCTCAATAAAGCAAACTGACATATGTACATATAATAACCCTGATCTAGCCTTTCTACTCTTTTGTATCTGACTCAGAGTAAGCGAAATTTGGTAACCCTTTGGCAACACAAAATAAACACGACTTAATTTCAAAATTCAGAGCTGGGAGTTGTTGTAGAAGAAGAATAGCTTCAGCAGCCACTGCACATGAGTTGCCAAGACTGTACTGGACGTATGCCCATCCCAAGACACGGCGTTCAGTCTCTCAAGGTCTTCAGTCACCCAGAAAGTGGGTCATCTTTCAGAATATCTGCGTCACTGTGGAGGACATGTCAGTAAATCAAAAACCAGCTGGATTTATTCTTAAATTGGCAAAATGCATACTTGCTTGGAGGTACTATTAATCCTTTCATTCACTGGACAGGGAAGATTGGCTTTTACAGTCTTGGTTACCTTTGGTTTTATCAATACCTCATATTCTTTTGGTAAAGGGTATGTGTTAGGGATGAAACTTGTGCTTTGGGAAAGCAGAGAACATGTGACGGCTTGATTCTCAATCTTAAAAGTTTGAAATGAAGACTAATAATAAATATTTTTACTGAGTAAGTCGGAACACTCAAGCAATTATTTTAATTCTTTAATACAAAATTATGTTGCCTAAAATACGCAATTATTGCAAAAGAATTGTTCTGGACCGAATTCTCCAGAAAATTCTGCTTTAGGCAACAAGTTACAGAAAAACAACTTAAATGGGCGTAAACAATAAACCCATTTCCTGGCTCATGTATCTGGAATTCCAGGGCTAATAGCAGCATTTGGGGCTGGCTGAACCTGACTGTCAACAGTCCCAGCCGTGGTTTTCTCCCGCCCCACTCTGCCGACAGAGTGACTTCATCTTCACGTGTTGGCCTCCTGGGCGTTAAGTTAGGTGCTAAGTTCTACTTGAGCCCACCGTTTTCTCATTAATTCCCTGAAGGTGGAGAGAGAAGATTCCTTCAGGAACTGCTGACTTAAGGTCAGTGAAGGACTTTCTTTTTTTTTGTTTGTTTTATTTAAAGATTTTATTTATTAGAGTGAGCGAGAGAGAGAGAAGCAGAATCCTCGCTGAGCAGAGAGCCTGATGCAGGGCTGGAGGACAGGACTCCAAGAGCAGGACCTGAGCTGAAGGCAGGTGCTCAACCGACTGTGCACCCAAGGTGCCCCCAGTGAAGGACTTTCTCGAGACGATTTCTCATTGGTTCAAATTGGGTCTCATGCCCAGTCACTGGCACAGAGGGTAGAATTGCCCTTTGGCAACCAGGTCTCCCCTGCAGTTGGAAACGGAATCAGCTCCCCTGAGAAAGGGAATTGATGGGGGGAGGTGCAGTGAGGGTTCTATTAAGACCAAGAAAGGGAGAATGACACAGAGCCAACAACAAAAAAGGTACACTAGGGTCTCACTTAAATCCGTTATTTGAAAGGTGAGCTATAGTTCTTCTTGTTAGGAAAAGGCCTTTCGGTTTAAATGTTAATTTTAAGAGAATATTTATAGAAAAAAGGAAGAAAGTAAACCCCACCATAATCTTACTACCCTGTGAGAATCACTAATGATACAAGCATATTTTTCAACATTAAAATAAATATTAAACTCTGCCTACTGCAGACACAGTAGAGCGTAATGGTTAGTAACATACAGATGTGGGTGTCCACCTCCTGGTTCATCTACTTACTGTCTGTGGGTCCTCTGTGGGGAAGCTACTTATCTTTCCTGTGCCTCAACTTCTTCCTCTCTGTGATGGGTATAAGAAGATCATTTATAAGTTCCAACAGCACTAACCTTCTAGTTCAGAAGCCGGCAGTCTACAGCCTGCGGGCCAGACCTGGCTTGCTGCCCATTTTTATAAATAGAGTTTTATTGGGATCCGGCCATAGCCATCCATTTGCGTATCCATCTGTGGCTGCTTTCACACTGCGATAGCAAAGTTAAATAGCTCCAACAGAGACTGTATTGCCCACAAAACCAAAAGTACTTATAATCTGGTTCTTTGCAGGAAAAAAAAAAAAAGTGTGCTGACCTCTGGGTCAGACCAGTAGGCCTCTATTGTCTTGTCAAAATCTATCATGTCATAATTCTGTGGTTGTGTAGTAACTTAACCAGCCTGAAGATACGATCAAGAAAAAGTGACATTGGCAGAGATACCACAAAAACAAGAGATGTGCAGTTGTTTTATCAGGTGGAGATAGTTCTAAGAACCGCGAGTGACTGAAAAAATCTACAAAAGTGCTGAAATGTCAAGTTATCTTCCTGAACTGACCAGAGATCTTGTAATATATGATACATGATTTCCTTTTAACTCTGGGGGTTTGACACTGGGACCTGAATGAAAGCGAATCTGTAGTCTTATCTAGTCGATAGAGGTCATAGCTGTAGGGAAACGACACGAAGACTGAAGAAGGAATGAAAGAGAAACCATAACAAATTGTGGCAAATACTGCTTTAGTAAAGAAAAGATCGTCACCATCTGTGTGCTCCGGGGAGCAGTGGTACAGACGTGTGGACGGGCAGAGCGACCAGACCCGGGACTCCCTAGAGAGAAGGGAGTCGTCTGAATGAGCACAGTCAAGCTGACCCACGTCTGAGCGCGGAGGACCCACAGTGAGTGGAAAGAAAAGACTTCTTGGAAACAGTGAAATATCCATGGACTCAGCTGCGCTCGCAGTCTGGGGAGTTTTGATTTTGAATTTGAAGGTCCTCAAGCTCTAGATTTTAGTCAAATCCAACGTTTCCATAAAATTATGTTTTAACTAAAGGTTAGCTTTTTGGCCAAATGTGTAACATCCTTCCTGGAAAAGGAAGTGACCATCAGCTACACGGAAGTTTTCTAAAAAAGCCTCGAATCCATTCAGTAGCGATGTGATCAGTAAGAATAAAGGGTCCCTATCAACTGCCTGATTGCAGATCCCGGCTCAACCGCCTTCCCGTTAACCCTTCAAGTCCTGAGCCTCGTTTTTCTTATTTATAAAACAGGATTGATAACTTTGGAGGATTTTGAGAGAATCAAATGAAATAATCCATGTAAGCCCAGAATCCAACAAGTATTACATGCTTTTTAGAAATGAACCTTTTTTTTTTTAAAGAAGATTTTATTTATTTATTTGAGAGAGAGAAAGAGAGAACGAGTCAGGGCGAGGGGCAGAGGGAGAAGCAGACTCCCCACTGAGCAGGGAGCCCAATGGGGGGTTCAATGCTGGGACTCTGGGATCATGATCTGAACAGAAGGCAGACACTTAACTGACTGAGACACCCAGGCAGAAGTGAATTACTTTGACATGGACAAGATAGGAGAGTAATTGTGGAAAACATTTTGATAACCAACCATATAATGATACGTTGTTGTAATACCCGAAGTTCTTTCATTTTTGGTATTTCTGCCTTATTTTTGGAGCGGCAAAGGTCTTAAAAATTCTTAGAATTTAGAAAAGGAGATTGGGGAACATTTTCATAAACATTGTATTCATTTAGAGTACAGGTCAACTTGCTGCTGAAACAGAGACCCCAAAAATATAATGACCAAAGAAAAACAAAGGAAGAAAGAAAGAAAGAAAAAGCAAGGAGGGAGGGAAGGAAGGAAGGAAGGGAAGTGTCTTTCTCTTGAACGTGCTCACCCAGAGGTAAGCAGCCCAGCACTAGAAGGCAGCTCTGGTCCCTGAGTGCCTCCAGGACCCAGGTTCCAGTTATCTTGTTTCCACAACTGCTACCTGCAACAGGTTGTCAAGGAAAAGCTAATTCACCAGCATCTCCTTCCATCCCTTAGGAGAGGGAAGGCAGTGAATAAAGAGAAAAGTCATTCTTTTTTAAAGGATTGGATCTAGAACCTGCGTACCTGGCTTTTGTTCCCACCTCATTACTGAGAGCTTAATCAAAGGGCTGCCCATAGTTGAAGGAGAGGCTAGAAGATGTGACTTGGCGAGGTATCCACGTGCCAAACTGAAATTCGGTGGATTCTGTTATCAAAAGGGAGAAAGAAAGAATGGATGGTAGAACCAATGAGCAGTCTCCCGGAGGCCTTATCATGGAAACTAGTGTTGTGTCACTGACTCTAAGGCCCTATTGATTGTAAGACCCGTCATTTTATGTACCACTAAGTAAGAAAAACCATGCTCTGAAACATATTATTAAACGTACTGTTTTCTTTTCAGCTCAGTTGTATTCATCCCAATTTAGGAAAGGTTAAAATGTGAAACATACGTATCTTGGGATAGAAGAGATTCCGGTATTGGGAGACAAGGTGATCCAAAGGCATTGACTTGGCAGTCTTCTTTTGCTTGGGACCATCCCTGAGGCAAGCAGACAGGAGATACCAAGCTTTGTTGATCTCATCCAGTGTCGTGCTTAGCCTCGGTGACTGACAAAGTACCTGCTTTTTGGCTTTGTTTCCCTTATAGTGCCTTCTAAATCATAAGCACCAGCAATATTTGTTTCATGCAGTGAAAGAAAAGACCAACTTCTTGGATGACCAAATAGAGATGAGCTGAATTTTCCAGGATCGAAAAGACACTTGATTCAAATAAATAGACCAAAGCAAACGGACACCTTTGGGGCCCTGCTTGCTCTTGAGTTTAAGACAATCTTATTTAACATCAGGTTGATAATTTAATAAAGAAACACTCATTTGGATCCCAGCTGCTTATGCCATTTTTACATTTGTTCTCTCCAGTTTAATAAACGCACACATGTGTTGTACTTTAAAACACACCTTTTGTCCCTGGTGAGTCCGAGGAGATTAACATACAGGACCCCTGTTCCTTGCCTCAAAACAGCCTCTCCTGCAGCAACCACATCTTTGTGAATCTGACCTTTTACGACGGCAAAGGAATCCAACTCTCCGTTCTCGGGTTTTAAGACGTAGTCATGAAAGACTTTGGTCGATTCAGTCAGATCATTTGACTTGGTGGCTTTGAATCTGGTCAATGAAAATCTATAATATGCAGGTGTGTCTTGCTGTATTTGCTACTGAAATCTGCTTCTCTTATATAGATCACTGTTACAGATGAGGAGGTTAGTAACCCATCCTTTTTAGATCTGGTGAGGACTCCCCAAATGAGGAAGTGCACACTTATTCTTATGTTTGCTTGGTAAGTCTGACTTGTGATGGGCTCAAAAGCTTGTATCGAATTTACAATGTGCCCCTTCCTTTGGAGCAGGCTGAAGTTATGCCTTACTTGGTCTCCGTTGTTTTTCACTGTTGCTCCAGGTTCACAAGCGCGGTGGTGTATCAGGGACTCGTCATGCGCCTGGGAATTATAGGAGGCAACCTCTATATCGACTTTTTCATCTCAGGAGTTGTGGAACTGCCCGCGGCCCTCCTGATCTTACTGACCATTGAGCGTTTTGGACGACGCCTTCCCTTTGCAGGAAGCAACATAGTGGCGGGGGTGGCCTGCCTTGTCACTGCATTCTTACCCGAAGGTAATAGTCCCCCAGATCTGTCAGGCACTCAAGAACGCGAAATAGTCCTAAATCAAAATAATCAAGAATGGGGAACTTCTTGTCCTTCAAAAATGTACCACCCTCAATATCCTGGTATTGGTCAACCTATAGTGATGTCACTCAGTTTTCTTCTTAAGTGCTGTAATGACTCTGCGTTTAGGGATTGGTTCTACAGATTTTTCTGTTTTCTCCACTTTAGGTTCATTTATGGATGGAATAGCTGTCATGCAGAGTCTAGCGTATAGTGATGTAGGTTATTACTGATCACTTTTATTCAACTGGCTCGCATGCAGTCCTTGACCATGGTTACTGTATTTCCCGATTACCTGCGGTATCGCTGGCCCCATGCAAAATACCAGGGTTACAAAAGGAAGAAAGGAAGACAACTGTTGACTCCAGAAGGTTCATAACCTAGGAAGGAGGATGGATACTCCATTTTTAAAAATTTGCTTTTCTTCCAAGTTCTTCTAACTAAATTCTAGTTAGTTAACATACATTGTAATGTTAGTTTGAGATGTAGAATTTTGTGATCTATCACTTATGTAGGACGCCCAGTGCGTTGAGATGTAGAATTTTGTGATCTATCACTTACGTAGGACGCCCAGTGCGCATCACAAGTGCCCTCCTTAATGCCCACCACCCATCGAGCCCCTCCCCTCACTCCCCTCCCCCCAGCAACCCTCGGTTTGTTCTCTATAGTTAAGAGTCTGTTTCTAGTCTTGCCTCTTTCCCCCTCCCCACATTCAATTGTTATGTTTCTTAAATTCTACATATAAGTGAGATCATATGGTATTTGTCTTTCTCTGACTGACCGATTCCACTTAGCATTATACTCTCTAGCTCCAACTACACCATTGCAAATGGCAAGATTTTATTCTTTCATTCTTTTACCTGGCTGAGTAGTATTCCCTTGCACGCGCGCGCACACGCACGCACACACACACACACCCCACATCTTTATCCACTTATCAGTTGATGGACATATGGATATCTGGGCTCTTTCCATAACTTGGCTTTTGTTGATAATGCTGCTATAAACATTGATATAGATATTTTAATGCTTTCACAACTCCCTGTGATAAATGAAATAATAGAATTAGTTAGAGGTAAACCTTGTCATTAGGGGTAGGGCGTGCTGACTCATTACGTGAGCAAAAACCTGCATAGAACTTTTCACTCCTCAGAAACTGAACTGCTAATAGTCTACTGTTATCTAGAAGCCTTACCTTTAACAAAAGAGTCGACAAACACATATTTTGTATGTCATATGCCTTATATACTATATTCTCACAATGAAGTTAGGGAAAAGAAAATGTTACCAAGAAAATCATAAGGAAGAGATATATACCGCATTGTAGTGGAAATACTGTCTGCACGTAGGTGGACCCACACAGTTTAAACCTGTTGTTCTGGAGCCAACTGTACCAGATTCAGAAAAATAAAGCTCTCTGAAGGCTCTACATGATTTAAAAAAAAAAAATAGGTACAAGGAGTCTTATGCATGGAGTGGTCAGGAGAAACCACTCAGAGGCGAGAACTAGGCGCGTATGAAAGAGGAGGAGAGAGGTACTGGAGAGGGGGGCCTGGCTGGCTCAGTCAGCCTGATCTCAGTGTCATGAGTTTGAACCCCACTTTGGGTGTAGAGATTACTAAAAATAAATAAATAAGCAAACTTTATAAAAGAAAAAAGAAATCCCCTTGACAGAAGGCAAGGGTAGGAGAGATGTTTTTTTCAAAGCAGAGCACGGCTCTCAGAAGTATGAGCCATCTTTGAGGGATCTGGGATCACACGTTCTGTTATCGCTCAAGTTTCCAAAAAAAAGGGGGCTGAAAGATAGCCTGCCACCAGCGGTGACTGGCCTCACAGGCCATGCCAGGAGCTTGGGCATGGCCCTGCGAGCTTCCTCATAGTCACATTAGGTTGGCTGGTAGCAGTGAGGAGGAGGGATGTGGAGAGCAGGAATCAGTGTCATGGCAGCCGGCCCCGGGCGAGACAGGATGATTTCAGGGATGTGTCAGAGGTCAGGGTTGCGCAATGACCATAGCTTGCTGCAGAGGGGGCCGTGCCCCCAGATGCATGGGTTGTACAACCCGCATCATCTCTGCCCCAGGACACAGTGGGCCCTGGATGGGGAAGCCCTGCCAAGTCCTATGGAATGTGCGAATCAGAGCAAGTTCATTATCTCCAGGTGCCACGCATGCGAGGTGGAGGTTCCTGAGAGGGCGGGTTCTCCCCGAGTCCTTGCGTCGGCCCCAGAGAGACTGTCTTTTCTTAGGAGAATCATCTGAGGGTCACGAAAGGAGGCATAATATTGTGGAAGTGAAAACAGGCATTTACAGATGAGTTTATTAATTATATGATGGTTTATGAAGTCCCCAAACCCTACTTGAATAAAATTACAAAAATGTCCCTCTTCAGACCAGAAAATTAAAAAAAGATGTAAAGTCTTCAGTCTTACTGATTTGGTCGATGGTTAACAGAACTGATTATTTACACTGATCTCATTTTCCTCAAGTATACTAGTTTCTTAGGGCTATAGTAACCAAGTGTCATGACCTGGGGGGGCTTGAAACAACAGAAATATATTCTCTCGCAGTCCCAGAGGCTGGAGGTCTGAAATCCCAGTGTGGACAGGGCCAGCCTCTCTCTGAAGGCTCATCTTCCTAACTTCTGGAGGTTGCTGGTAACCCCCCAAGCATTCCTGAACATTATCCCAATGTCTGCCCCCATCGTCATAGGACCCTGTCTTCTCTGCATCTTAACTATCACATCTGCAAAGACCCGTTTAGAAATACACTCACATTCTGGGTTCTAGGTGGACATGGACTTTGGGGAACACTATTCAACCCACTACATTGAGTTAAAACATTTTTCTAAGAGCTGGACAATCTGTGTAACATCTATTGGTCAATGCGTGTCTGTTTAGTATCTATGAGTGGCCACCACTAAACTAGGAGTAGGAACAGAGCAGTGAACAAGATGGACATAACTTCTGCCCTTGGCGATAGTGTTCAATTTAAGCAGAAGAGGAACAAATGGAGGATGCTGGACTTCACTGTTGTTTCCATTTTACTTTAACATTGTATCATTTGGGGTTGAATATCCTACCAGGAGGTCTTCTGTTCTCAGGGCACATGGAGTAAGAAGTGTTTGTTGCACATGAAATTAGGGAATGGGTTAAGGACTTATGGGTGGAGAAAGGTTAAGGATTTATGGATGGACCATCATTTCATGGTCTAACGTTCCCCTGGAAGATTCTGTCTGGGCTCAGACCGATTGGGGTGATTTTGACGTGCGCAGCATTCTACATGATCCCAGAGAGCATTCTAGACCATATGCCCGCACCAACATTGGAGTGACTAGATGAATGGGAATCAGGCGATTGTGTAGAGAACACTTTCCTATATGGAAAAATGCAAGGCAAAGTACAGACTTTTCCGTGTGATCTGATCAGTTTTATTTTGAAGATACCATTTCCTGATTTCAGCTTTAGAATTGTTCTCAGCAATCCTGAAAAATAATCATTACGCTCTTATTCTGGACGCAGATTGTTTGTGCATTTCCAGATAGTCATATGTCAGTCGTGATGGGCAAGAATAAATTCACATCTTAATGCTCCTTGTGAGTACCCACAGTTTAGGGGCAGTTCTCACTCCTTTGGCAGCCCTTCTCCTGAAGGGAGCTTTTGGACTTGGTTACTTGGGCTCATGAATTAACATTAGAAAGACTTTTCCTCTCAGTCATTCTTGACGTCAGGAGCAGGAGGATGGCCCATGCCGAGAATGCTGATTAGCCTTTTAGAGGAATCAGCTCTAAAATTATTGAGAGCAGTTTAACTGGCTTCCCCTCCACTAAGCACAACTTTTTATGGCCTGAAGAATGAGATTCTGGAAAAAGAAAGCCTTTCTGGCTGTACGTTCACTTAAACCTCACTGCTTTTGACCCACATTTTTGAACTCTGATTAAAGTCGGAAGACTAGAAGGTTTTCTTTGTCTACAGTGGTCTGGCCTGAGTCTTTCATTTGGATTTATTTGGGATGGCTACAGACCTAACCGCCTGGTTAAGTACCCCCTTTGAAACAGAAAGGCTGCCTTTTGCTTTTATTTCTCTCTTAAGTGAAAAACCAGCCAATGTACCTTAATTTACACATCTCTAGTACAAATTTTCACTACATTTTATTTCAGAACTCAAAGCAGATGGTACATTCAGAGGAGACGTCAAATGGTGTTTGTTTAAAATCCTGTTTCCTACTTTTCAAAACTTGCGGTCTTACTCCCAGTCATCTCCCGTCTCTTGACCAAACCCCTATTCAGAGGGACCTTCTTTCCCTGTGTTCTCGGGACTCCGTGGAGAGAGTGCCAGCCTCGGTCCTCATTTGTAAATTGTCCTGTGTTCGTCATTGCTACGAAAGGTGTCTACCCCCGCTCCAAGATGAAGGCAGCTTATCACTGGGATGATGGGAAGTTTCTGTTTGCGTACGTGATAGTCACACAACCTTTGTACTTCCTAACAAACTGCTTTCGGTTCACTCTCCGTGCCTCTGGTTCTCGTGTGTTATTACACATTTCACCCAGGTCTCTAGTTCCGTGTGGTTAGACAGTGGCCTCTGCTGCTCAGGAGTCGAGAGGCTCTCAGAGTCCGGCCCACGTGGAGGAGAAACCACGGCTCCTCCCGGGCCTCCGTGGACGCGTTTTCTGAACATTGTACTCACTTGACTGGGCATTTACCTGTCTTCACTGAGCTAATCACATGTTTTATGTGCACACGTGTGTGTTTTCATTTGGTTTCTGGGTTTCTGTGTGGTTCTTTCCAGCAAACAGTTCCAGCCTCCGTCGTAAACTTGAACTGTCCTCGAACTTGTCAGCGGGGACTCCCTTACAGACTTGTCTTGATTCGGTAGGAAAAAAAAGACCTAAAACTTAAGAACTTAACCTGGATAATCAAGCTGTTTCCACAATAGCAGGCGACATTCTTTGCAGCCTGAGAGCAGCGAAAGGTGGCCTGGTCAGGCTGGGACCCAGGGAATCTGGGCAAGAGCTGCCACGTTCCGTTCCCTGGCCCCTGGCACGGCCCCACCTGCTCGTGGAGGCCTGGGGCGGAATGCATTTCCTGGTCCCCCTCCCTGGCCTTCGTGAAAAGGCAAAGCCTAAATAAAACACATGTTGACAGCCGTTCCGTGCCCGAGAGCAGACGGCAGCCCGGCACAGGGGCGCAAGGCGGACACTCCTCACCCCTGATGGAGCTGTTGATACGGGAGCGCTGCAGGTGCCGTCGTCCCGGAGAAACGTCAAGTCCGTCAGGACGTCCGCCCTCAGCCAGTGTGCAAGCAGAACGCAGTGCTGTAGTCATAAGCCGGAGCCTCCCAGCAATGACCTGAAACTCTTTTTCTGTGCCGCCCTCCTAGGCAATGTAGTGTTTAGTGAGTTTTCAGGGGTGGAGGGGGTTTGGTTGTTGTTGACTCTTGCGCAGAGATTGCCCGTACATCTGTTGATCTTGATTCTCTCCCGTCCTCCTCTGCATCCATGCCTAAGTGTCCACTTAAAGAAAAAGTCATTGTTCACGAAGGGGCAGTCATTCTTCACGGACATAAGAGAGCCGTTTAGTGCGGAGCGAGCATGAGTATGGGTGTAAAAGGGAAAGGTTTCCTTTTCAAAGACGGAGTCAGAGCATCCTTCGCCTCGCTTTGGAGAGCAGACTCGAGCCTATTTGTGAGGTCACATGTCCTCACACCCGTGGCCGCTGCAGAAGGAAGGCGTAAACTGCGCGACCCTCAAGAGATTTAGAGCACTGACTTTGTAGGGCAAAAATGGTTTACTCCTTCTGCCCTTAAACCTTGAAAGAAAGAAAATATTGAATGAGGAACACTTGGCTTTTTCCACTAGTTACTGTGGAGAAAAGGAGAATTTCCTCATATAACCAATGCAACCCTCAAACAGTTCATTTTTAAATGAAGGAACCAGCTAATTTTTAAGAAGCTGTCTCCTCTGGGTGATTTCTTGGGGGAAGCAGCAAGATGGGGGACATATACTCTAGTGATCACACAAGGCATAGGTGTCTCCTTCCAAAGGTTCTGGTCCTCAAAAGCCTTGGCTAGCCTTCAGAAACCAACACCAGCTTCATGTCCAGATTTCTCCTGGTCTGGCAGGAACAGCTATGCTGTGTGCTATCACTAGGCGTGGGAACGGAGAGAGGACAGATGGGTACCAGGCTGCAGTAATGGTTCTCAAGGCCCAAGTGAAGACTACCTTCCAGACAGACATCCAGTGCAGTCAGGCCCTCTAGGAAAGCAATGCCTGGAACACTGTTTTCAGTCTAGTGGCCATTCAAGAAACGGTTCTTGGATTATATTCCCATCATCTAACCCTGCTCAGAAAGGCGACTAGCACACAAATATTAGCTCTCATCCTGGTGGTTGCTGCTGTTAAAATTTGGCTATGATAGGGCGCTTGGGTGGCTCAGTCATTAAGCTTCTGCCTTGGGTTCAGGTCATGATTTCAGAGTCCTGGGACTGAGCCCCAGGTTGAGCTCCCTGCTCAGTGGGGAGTCTGCTCCTCCCCCCCCCCCCAATTTGTGGCCTCTCTCAGATAAATAAATAAAATCTTAAAAAAAAAAAAAAGTAATTCTCTGGAGAGTGAGATTATTGAAAACTTATCTCTCTTAAGTAACACTAATAATCGTGTCTACTGGGACGCTTGGGTGGCTCAGTCAGTTAAGCATCTGCCTTCAGCTCAGGTCATGATCCTGGGGTCCTGGGATCAAATCCTGCATCAGGCTTCCTGCTCAGCGAGAGGCCTGCTTCTCACTCTCCCCTCCCCCTGCTTGTGTTCCCTCTCTCGCTGTCTCTCCCTCTCTTTGTCAAATAAATAAAATCTTTAAAAAAATTTTTTGGCTACAATATTAGGAGGTATCTGTCATTTGTGCTTTAAATTGGCAAAGACTTAGGGCCTGGGAAAATCTCTAAGCAAATGCGTTCTGTTGATTTGTGGTATTTTACTGAAAGCAGACCCCTAACTGTTTCCTTCCAAATTTTCTGTGTTCACAGGAATACCCTGGTTGAGAACCACAGTTGCTACCCTGGGAAGACTAGGGATAACCATGGCCTTTGAAATTGTTTATTTGGTAAATTCAGAATTGTACCCAACAACATTACGGTAATTCCAACCTATATGTCATTGTTTCTCCTAAGTAATTCTGCAGCCAAATGTTTTGACTTCAAAGCCATTAAATTGTTTCCTTAACTGGGCGATATGTTAGCCAGGGCTGAATTCAGCCAGGAAAGAAGATGTGCTTTGAGTTAGGGCTGCTTTTTGCATTGCTATGTTCCGCATTTTTTTGATAGAAGTATTTCCCATACCCATACTCGGCTGTGGTTTTGTGGGATCAGATAATGTGATTACAGTACTTGCTTAGATGTGGGTTAAAACTGTCTGCATCAGCGTCATCCTGTTCAAAGGCTACAGCCTCTGTTCTGACCACACTCCTCGTCTTGCCGCTGTGAACCGCTGATTTAATAATGCAGGACAGAGTGAAACAGTGTGCATGGGCTGCAACGGCCTCCTTACCTGGGGGAATACCCGTGGGCACACCTCACTGTCAGGTGAGGGAATCAAGTCAGCCCAGCAGCATCGCCGAGTGGGCTAGGGAGTGAGACATTGCGGGGAGGGTTTCCACCGCGCGGTCTTCACTGCGACTCAGCCTTTGAAATGGGACAGAATGGAAACAATTTGCTTCGAATGTGGGAGGAATAGTCATTTTCAGAGTTAAAAACTATAGAAATGGGGGATGCCTGGGTGGCTCAGTCGGTTAAGTAACTGCCGTCAGCTCAGGTCATGATCCTAGGGTCCTAGGATCAAGTCCCACATCGGGCTCCTTGCTCGGCATGGAGCCTGCTTCCTCCTCTGCCTGCTCTGCCGCTGTTCCCCTGCTCTCGCGTGCTCTCTCTCTCTCTTGGGCTCCGTTAAATAAATAAATAAAATTTTTTCAAAAAACTATAGAAATGAGAAATATTACTAAAATTTATTACTTGTATATCTGAGTATTTTTCTTATCTTGAATATAGTTAAATATATTTTATTTAAAACAATTTTTTTACCCTGCAGAAACTTTGGAGTTTCTCTTTGCTCAGGTTTATGTGATTTTGGGGGAACCATAGCCCCGTTTCTGCTCTTCCGGCTGGCGGCCATTTGGCTGGAACTACCTCTTATCATCTTTGGTAAGAACTCGTTTTATACGTTATTTCTAAATATGTTCATCTATATTCCCTGTAGTAATAGAACTTGCTGGTGATTATTCCGCTTGCTATTAAGGAGATCATTTAATTTTTTAAAGACAGCTGCTTGAGTTTTGAGTTTCCCATCTGATGACATGGCAGTGTGAAAGCCTAAATGCTTTTAATTTATTTTCTATCAAAGGGTCATGATGAATCATGTTCCATTTAGCTTCCTTTGTTTAGGTTCTGAGTTAAAGCCCAGTGCTCTAAAAGTCTTACGGTATTGGGGAACAGAGCCAATCATTTTCAGGGGATGATCTCGGACCTTCTGTTTGTTTCAAAATAAGCCTCAAATCTGATTATAGTTTTAAACGTTCTGTATCTCTTGAGATCACATTTTCATTGGCTTGGATGCAGACCTTGCTGTGTAGGAAGAACAGAGGACACGGAATCCCTTGCCCGAGTACCCAGTAACCTTTGTTCTGGCCCCCGGGTTCATACCCTCCTTCCCGCTCCAACCTCCACAGGCCGCACGAGGGGACAGAACCAAAGTTTAGGGGCAGGGGGCTCAGGATAACGCAGTCCAGTGCTTCTTGGGTGCTGCTCCAACCTTTCTGCCTGGGTCTCCTACCTGCCTCTGCCCTTCCTTGGCAAGGAAGGACCTGGGGGTCCCTTTCTCACCTATCTTTCCACCACCTCCATGTCCTCACTCCTGGTAGAGAATGTTTTATGTTTTTCACTTGTTGCTCTGCAGTTTAAATTATAATGAAAATATCGAGTCCATGAGGCCATACATCCTGAGTAATGCAAAATTCCCAATGGTGCTAGCCAGGGATAGTAATGCTTCTAACCACTGGACACCACCAAATTCAGCACAAGATTATTTCCAAATTATTTCATGGGATCTAAAAAATTAGCTCAGTGTCGATTCTCGGGCCAGCACGGAAAAACAAAGGGTGCCATTGTTCAACCAAGACCAAGTGGTCGGGGAGTCCAATCTCGGCCGGGAAGAGAGCTACTCTTCTAAACCTTTGGTCACATCACAGTGTGATAAATACCGAAAGCAGAGCCGCTGGAGGTGCGTAACACAGGGACTCCCCACCTGCCTGAGCCAAGGAGGAAGGAAGGATGTCTAGTTGAGATCGGAGACGAGTAGAAACTGGCCACGTGGGGAGTGTGGCCGGGGCTCCAGGCAGTGGGAAGGCCAGTTAGAGGACTGAGGCAGTGTGTGCGGTGGGGCCAGGATGGGAGGTGACGCCGTGAGCCAGATCGTGGTCTTCCTAGCTCTGCGATTTGCTCTTTATCCAAACAATCATGGAAGCTAAGAGCTCTAAGCTGGGATTCACAGTGCTAGGTTTGCATTGTAGAAGGCTGGCTCTGATGGCCCATCCGCCAGTAGGTTGGACGGGGACAGTGCCGGTCGTCAGCCAGGTAATCAGGTCAGGGCTCACGGCAGCGGGGCCAAGGGGATGCCACAGGGAGTGCTGGGCATGGAGAGATTCGGGAAATAAAGTAAAGTAAAACCAGCGAGAGGGATGACTGAGGGGGCTTGCTTGAGCCAGAGGAAGGTGTGAGGCTGGGCTCCCGGCTGGGAAAGGGGAGACTGCCGGGCCCCAGAGGCAGAGCCTGTGTCTCTGGAGCTCACGGGAGGAGGGCAGGAGCTCAGGGGCAAGAGAGAGCAGGCAGAGGAGAAGCCTGGCCCGCGGCGGTGAGTGCCGGTGCTCGAGCTGGTGGCACCCACCTGCCAAGGCCAGTTGTGAAGTTTTCAGGAGTGTTGGAGCCCAGTGGTTAACTTAGCCATTATTAAAACACATATCTCAAATAGGTTAAAAACAGGTAATAAATACCCCAAACCCATTTACATCTCACCTGAGGGTGATTTTTGCCGAGTATATCCTTCTGAAGGAAATGCCAGACACAGGGCATCACTGCACGGCCCTTCCCAGCGCCTCGTGTGGTGATGTCGGGGCACTAGCTCGGGGTGTCCCCGGGGAGAGCCCTTGCACCATGGAAATTGGCAAATGCTGTGCGTTGAGGCTTTATCTTCTGGAGAGCTGGTCGGTAAACATTCAGCAGCATAAGTGGGCAGAGTGGGGGAGGATGCTTCCCGAATTTCTGCTCTAAAGACCAGCGAAGGGGGGGGATGGTAACTGGAGGACCCCGCCAGGTGGGGAGAAGGGCCCCGCCGATGAGAGGCTCCGTCCCCTTCGGTGCTTCCAGCAGCTGGAGCCTGAGGGTTCCTGGGTCCATGGAGAAGCCCAGAAAGACTCTGAGAGATGGGGGGGGGGGGTGCAGCGGGGACAAGTCAGACTGTGTGACGTGACCCAGTAAGGAAAGGAGGGGAGAGCAGGCAGTCAAGCTCGTGGCCGGGAAAAGGAGACCGAGGGATGCCTATCTGGTGGCTGCCATGTCCTGGAGAGGCAGAAGGTGGGGTCTTCTCTGAGGGGTCGGCACTGAAGCACCCGGAACGTGACTGTTTGGGGAGTGAAGGAATGGATGTGCGGAGAGTGCCAGGATGGTGGGGCTGCCCAGCCTCCAAGGAGGGGGTGGTGGGGCTGCCCGGCCTCCCAGGAAGGGAGGGAACACTTCCCATAGCGGCAGAGGAGAGCCGGAGCCGGAGAGCTGGGGAGGGTGCGGTGAGGGTGCCCCGAGGGCTGCGGCTGGCGAGGGCTGGTTACAGTGAGTGAGCACAGCTGCTGCAAGGTGGCCGGGGAGGGGGTCACTGGCCGTGCCTTCCTGACGCTCTCCTGCCGCTCCCTGTTCCCTAGGTGTCCTGGCATCCGTGTGTGGTGGGCTCGTGATGCTTTTGCCCGAAACCAAGGGTATTGCCTTGCCAGAAACAGTGGATGATGTAGAAAAACTTGGCAGGTATTGTATAAATTTCAGTGCATCTTAAATAAAAGCAGCATTTCAAACTCCTGGGGAAAAAAATACATGGAGAAAATGGAACACTCATGGGGAGGGGAGTAATATCAATTCCCAACTCACATCCTAGGCCGAAAACTCAAAGTTGATTTAGGAAGTTAACGTAAGGGGTGTCTGGGTGGCTCAGTTGGTGAACCGTCTGCCCTCAGCTCAGGTCATGATCCCACGGTCCTGGGGTGGAGTCCCGGCATCAGGCTGCCTGCTTAGTGGGGAGTCTGCTTCGTGATCTCTCTCTCTGACTCTCTCGCGCGCGTGTTCTCAAATAAATAAATAAATAAATAATCTTTGGGGGAAAGGAAAGGTAGGCTAATATAAAAAGAGAATAGCCATAAAAGAATGTGTATTATTTTTTAAATGTGGTTAGGAAGAGGGAAACATTTCTAAGTAAGGTGTTAAAGCTCAGAAACAATCTACAGAGAAGGACAGCGAAAGGAAAGGAGAGGGAACGGACGTGTGCATCAGTAGGCGACGGGTGATGGAAATTCTAATGTGTTCCTGCTGTGGGTGACGATGTCGAGGTTAGAAGAATTGAGATGTATCTGTGTGGAATGACACGGTCGCGTCTTCACGATGGGTCCCAAAGTGAAAAGTTGCTGAACAGTATGTTATAGTAATTATTAAAAAATCGAAACAATAGGAAGCTTTCTCTGTAGCTAGATGGGAAGAGAGAGAGATGACGGCTAGGCGGATGGGTGGATGGATGGATAAAGGAGACAGAAGACCGGGAAGGAAAGAGAGGGAGAGATTATGAGAGAGAGAGAGAGCATCTAACTCATGTGCAAGGAAGGTTAATACCCAACCAGTACATAAACATGAAGAATTATATCAACAGAAATTCACAGAACGCAAATTCTAATTTCCTCTGCTTAAAATGCTTCGTAACAAAAAGAGGAAGAGTAGATATGGATATGAGAATGTGTAGCAAAAGATCTAATAATGTAATATAGACCCGCTGAGGATAGAAGTGAGTTGGGAAGAAGACATCACTTTTACACTCTGTAGGCTTTCGTATTATTTATTTTCTAATTACAACCCATGGCCTTGTATTATCTGCATAATTCAAAAAATAATGTAACAGCTAACTTTTAAAATAAAATCGGCTGGGACGCCTGGGTGGCTCAGTTGGTTGGACGACTGCCTTCGGCTCAGGTCATGATCCTGGAGTCCCGGGATCGAGTCCCGCATCGGGCTCCCAGCTCCATGGGGAGTCTGCTTCTCTCTCTGACCTTCTCCTCGTTCATGCTCTCTCTCACTGTCTCTCTCTCAAGTAAATAAATAAAATCTTTAAAAAATAAAAAAATAAAAAAATAAAATCGGCTGTCTAAATAAAGACCTAGAAATTGAGGACGTGGATCCCTGAACTTTAAAAATTATTGCGTCAAAAATATTTATAAGAAGACTGGAACTGTGAATAACTTCATGGCTGTTCACTCGTAGATGGAGGACAGAGTAGATGCTGACATTTTTAAAGTGCCTATATGATCGCAGAACTTTCCTAAGAAAAACTTAATGTATTTAAAATAAAACCATCAGCTCATTCTCACCAGTTGACTTATAATAGGACTGGCCAGTCAGAGGACAAGGGGACCTTTGCCCCAGGAAGTCATCCAGATTCCACAGCTTGCTTGGAAATCGAGTGACGAATAATGGCTTATTTCTCACCCAAAGCTCTATTTTTCACCCTAGAACAATGCTACCTGAAATTCGGAGTGAGATGGAAGATTCTCTTTAAGATCTTGCCATTTTGCCAACCAAAATTAAGAAATGTATAAAAGGTGTTAAAACTGTGTGGACTCCTCTTGTGTGTTATACCGTTGTAAGATCCTGCCTCCTCCAGAAAAGAGGAACCTTTTGCTAACTGTGTCTTCCTAGACAATTGCTTGGTTTGCATTCGAGCTTGGGGGCCATGTCACGGTGAGTGGCATCCCGTCTAAAGAACGCAGATGCTGTAATGCTACTTAACCCCTGCCTAGCGACCAAAAACAGGTTAAAAAAGAGAGAAAAGAAAAACCAAGGAGACCGTCACTTTCGCTACCTTTGAATTGTGTGTTTATGCATGAGTGTGTTTCATGAAAAGCAGCTGTAACGTTGAGTAGTAGCAAGAAAACTCTATTGGAATGAGTTGTATGACATTTCATAAGGACTTTCTTTTTCTCCTTGTTTTCATAGTCCATATTCCTATAAATGTGGCAGGAAAAAGAAAACTCAAGTGTCCAGCTCTCACCTTTGAGGCCCGCTGCCAAAGACGAAAGGAAGGAGCTCTTTGGGTTGACCTCTCCCAAGGAACCGATGTGCCTTGCAGACACGTGTGTGTCCATTTCAGCTACGTCAGGCTGTGTGGCTCCAAGTGTTTGTCGTCCTGTACAAAGACATTCAAACTATCCAGAGTATTTTTATATAATGTGGGATGAATTAGGATTTAGAGTGCTATTGACGTTTCTGGGAACACGGTGTGTGGCTGGTTTAGCAAAGACAAGAGCCTGTTGTGTGGACATCGCTGCCTGAGTTTTCCTCTGAAGCTGGAGCTGTGTCTCTGACCCAGTCAGGGATAGATGGACAAGAGAAGCCTTCCCTGAATTCTCACGGCTGCTCACTCCGTCACGGAGGCAAGATGTTGCCAAGTGGGGTTCTGGGAACAGGATGCAGCGATGGGTTCATCAGACCTGAGCGAGGGACTAAAGCTCTGACTGGAGAGCTCTGAAGATTGGGGGAAGGTTGAAGATCTGAAAATTCCGTTCACGAAGAGGCTGAATTGAAGAACCTTGGGCCACACGATACTGAGCCTTTCCTTTCTCTTCTTGCTTCGAGCTCTGTAAGCCACCATGGCATCTGGCGTCTTCAAGCCTGACTCTGTAATTAGCAACAAAATCATCCGTCCAATTCGAATATTTGGCTCTATTATTTCTTCCATCGGTTTTGGGCATGCGATGACCGTCGGGAGAGTTTGGGTCCTGCCTTCGTGAACATCTAAAGCCACACTCAGTTCTTTACAGAATGAAATCCATGAACTATGATTTCATGGGTCTTAATTTTGATCTTAAAGGGTTATTTATCTCGTACGTGTGAGTTCAGTTCTAGGGCGCTGCCCGTGGTCAAGAGTGAAAAACATGGACTGTTCAATCTCGACCCTTTTCAATCTTGACCCTTTTAACCTGTCTTGGGAAGAAGCTTACATTTTAATTTAAAAGGAAGGTCAGTTATATCCACGCATAAAAGAATTAGCAGAAGCTTTGTAAGTGATGTTACAGACACTAATAGGAGGGATCTGATCTTTGTTTTGTTACGGAGACTTGAAATGTGGAGCTACCATGCAAATATGCTCTTTTTTCTGTTGTTCTGCTTTATCTGGTACATCTCTTGTATTTTCAGACTCAGTATATATCTCATGCAGATTTTTGTAATGAACTATTTTGTGTGGACAGCAAAACGGGCACCAAGGGAAATCTGGCCAACAAAGAAGAAAATCCTACACGAACACGACAATTATGTACGATGTGGGTGCCGATTGCAAACTAAGATTTTAATCCTTAAAGCACAACGGAACTGAGTATGAATGTTTGACTTTTCAGTGAAATAAGCACCACTCTTTGAGGACTTCGCGCTGCAGTCACCCCTTATCCGCGGGCACGCACGTTTTCTCTCTCTTTGCAGCCCTCTTTGCTGTAAGATGGCTGTTCCTCCTTGATACGCTCACCTTGGAGCTGTACCCTGAATTGGTATTTTGGTTCTGGTAACAATAAAGAGTTTTCAATTGTCAAGTAACTTCGTTGTCTTTTCTCTCTCTTCCTGCTGAACACTGTCACTGGAAAACTGTCCCCACGTGACCATGTGTATTTCCTATCTGGGCAGCCAATTAGCGAAGGAAATTAAACCATCCACCTTCAATTTATGTTCGTTGTTCCTTCACGGGCTCTTGGTCCCATTCCTGGATTCAGACGTGACCCAGAATAGCACTCAGCCTCTCTACTGCTCTTGTATTACACTTGTAATGCCTGTTCCCTGCACGGCGTACAGCTTTCTGCCCAGCATCCCCTGTGCTGGGCTCACGTCAAGTCATCAGTAACACATTTCATTCCCAAGAATAGAATTTGTTCTCATGACTCCCCATACATGTTGCAGCTCTGAAAACATTCGTCCCTTCATCTCAGTGCCAGGATAAAGACCTTAAAAGATGTATGTCAAGCCATCTTTCACAGACAAGGTGAATATATGGGTGATTTACGGGACTTCTCTGTTCCCTTCTCTATGATCTTACAGGCTTCTTGGTTCTTTTTTGGAACTATGCCTTATGAGAAAGAGAGAAATCACCTACATCTATGAGAGGTACGTTATTTAAAACTGGTAGTATAAACAAAGAACATGAAAACTATGAAGTTCAAAAAAATTAAATCAAAAGAAGGACAGAGTTTATTTTCAACAAATGTTATAGATGTGTTACTTTATTATTACAGTATGCAACAGTCCACGGGTGGGGAAAACTTATCTGCAACAATACTAAAATACGTTGAGGTTTGGCAGTGGATGGCATAAGTACAGTGCCTTAGTTTGATTACGGTCAATGATTTCTGAGCACGCCGACTTCCCTACCCGTGTTCCAGCTTCTAGATATGTCGGGGAATCACTCTGTCTCCCATTCACTTAATTATTTCTCATTATTCCTTCAATCCAAGTAACAAACCTTGAAACACGAACATAGACACCAGGCTTATTGGGGCGGGCACAGCCAAGACCCCACGAAGTGACTCCTTGTAAAATGTACTTGTCCTTCTCAAAGCAAACCAGAGGCCCTCCACTGTCACCCTATACAGAGAAGGGGGAAAAAAAAAAAACACGTGAAGATTAAACCGCAAGGAACACTCCTACATTGTTGATGGGAATGCAAGCTGGTGCAGCCACTCTGGAAAACAGTATAGAGGTTCTTTAAAAAGTTGAAAATAGAGCTACCCTATGACCCAGGAATCGCACTACTGGGTATTCACACTAAAGATATAAATGTAGTGGTCCAAAGGGGCACGTGCACCCAATGTTTATAGCAGCAATGTCCATGATAGCTAAACTATGGAAAGAACCTAGATGTCCACCAACAGATGAATGGATCAAGAAGATGTGGTATATATACACAATGGAATACTATGCAGCCATCAAAAGAAATGAAATCTTGCCATTTGCAATGACGTGGATAGAACTAGAGGGTACTATGCTGAGTGAAATAAGTCAATCATAGAAAGACAATTATCACATGATCTCTTTGATTATGAGGAATTTGAGAGGCAGAGTGGGGGTTCGTTGGTGGGGGGGGAAGAGGGGAAAAATGAAACAAGATGGAACCAAGGAGGGAGACAAACCGTAAGAGACTCTTAAGCCCAAGAGACAAACTGAGGACTACTGGTGGGGGGTGGGCAGGGATAGGGTGGCTGAGTTAAGAGCATCAGGGAGGGCGTGTGCTACGGTGAGTGCTGGGAATTGTGTAAGACTGACGGTGAGTGCTGGGAATTGTGTAAGACTGACGGTGAGTGCTGGGAATTGTGTAAGACTGACGGTGAGTGCTGTGAATTGTGTAAGACTGACGGTGAGTGCTGGGAATTGTGTAAGACTGACGGTGAGTGCTGGGAATTGTGTAAGACTGACGGTGAGTGCTGGGAATTGTGTAAGACTGATGGTGAGTGCTGTGAATTGTGTAAGACTGATGGTGAGTGCTGTGAATTGTGTAAGACTGATGGTGAGTGCTGTGAATTGTGTAAGACTGATGGTGAGTGCTGGGAATTATGTAAGACTGATGGTGAGTGCTGGGAATTGTGTAAGACTGATGGTGAGTGCTGTGAATTGTGTAAGACTGATGGTGAGTGCTAGGAATTGTGTAAGACTGATGAATCACAGACCTGTACCCCCAAAACAAATAATACATTGTACGTTAATTAACAAAACAGAAAAATAAAAATAAATAAACAAACCACCATCCTTTTATTATGGAATGTCATCCTTCTGTTACCCAGGTGTAACTTTACCCAATATTTGAACATTCTCTTCCAATTAGAAAGGAACTCATTAATACATTATTTGAATATCTACTGTATTCAGTACTTAACAAAATGTATTTATCAAAACCCACACCATTTAGTGTCCCCAGGGAGAAACTCCCTTGTAAATGTTATACTTATCCCTTCCCGCATTAGGCTTTCTCTTAGGCAGATGAAACCCCCAAAGCAATTGCAAAGTGGTCTTTGTCTCACACTCTCCCTGCTCCCTGCTGGAAAGACTACCACATGAGTCCCGGCTCCCCACAGGACCTGTGGGCTGTGGCAGTGATGGCTCATAACTCCTCCCTCACCATCGATCTGAAACTTAGGGCCCAAGAAATCCCCTTCGGGGATCTCAATCCGGATGCAGGGACAGACCTAAAATCTTTCTGGGTAGCATTTGGACGGTAGCCTGCAGTTGGTAAAGCCTTCCAGAATTTGCTGTTCGGAGGCTGAAATATCTAAGAGGCCAAGCCGGGAGACTGACATGGTGCTTACCTGACAACTGTCGGTGCCTCCAGCCAGATTCCCAGCACAGAGCTCTGTCGATTTGACTCTTCCATTCAGATACTCATAGCGATTACACACCTTGTTCTCAATCACAGGCAGCTGCGCTTCCTTGAGGAGCCCCGCGCCAAAGGTGCCTGTGTTTAAAAAGATCAAAGAAATGGTTATACGGGATCCCCAACGTGACCACAAGGGGACACCTTCCAGAACAGCAGAGCAGCAGTGACAGATCTCGTTTGTCCATGAGGCTGTATAAAGCAAGTCGTCAGTTCCAGACACTACCGGAATGCTTTTCATTTTAACCTTGAAGGTACAGCTATTATGTAAGATTTCATGTTCCCAAGACCTGGATTTAATAATCTGGAATTAATATTTCTTGATGGTGTCTGGGGATATGTGTTATTTTTGTTTAACTATGAAGAAATATTTTGGGGGGCACCTGGTTGGCTCAGTTGGTTAAGTATCTGCCCTCAGCTCAGAATCAAGCTCCCCGGGGACCTGGGATCAAGCCCCACATCAGGCTCCCTGCTCAGTGCTCCCCTTACTTGTGCTCTCTAGCCCTCACTCTGTCAAATTAATAAATTTTTTTTAAAGATTTTATTTATTTATTTGACAGACAGAGATCACAAGTAGGCAGAGAGGCAGGCAGAGAGAGAGAGAGGAGGAAGCAGGCTCCCTGCTGAGCAGAGAGCCCGATGCGGGACTCGATCCCAGGACCCTGAGATCATGACCTGAGCCGAAGGCAGAGGCTTAACCCTCTGAGCCACCCAGGCGCCCCAAATTAATAAATTTTTTAAAAAATATTTTTCAATATGTAAAGAGAGATTGAGAAATGTGTTACTATAACATCTATTCATTTTCAGTCTCTTTGAGATGATTTTTTCTTCTACTTATATGGCAAGATTTTATATCCTGATTGTTTTCACACAATGCTATATAGTAAGGGCCTTTCTAGAATGCTGCAATCTTCATAATCAGTATTTAATGGGGGAATGACTGCTTCAGGAGTGGGGATTTCCTTTAAAGGTTAGGAAAGTGTTCTGCAAACAGGGGTGGTGGTTGTACAACACTGAGACTATACTAAATGCCACTGAGCCATCCAGGCAGTCCAGTTTGCCCTTGATCACCCAGCGAGTCTGCAGAGGAGCTGGGATTTGCACTTGGGTCTGTGACGTCATTGCCCAATTCTTCACTCCCCCACTCCCAGGCTCCTACAGTGGCCTCCAACTTTCCACGTCTTTGTTCATGCATTTTATTTATATTCCTTAATATTTTCTTAGCTCTGAGTTCCCATAAATTATATAGACATATTTAGGGCTCCCAGTGACCATTGCCAAATTATTTCCTAAAAGGGTATGACAGCGTAAAATTTCAGTAGGAAAAAAAAGGCCACATCACCCGCCCATGTCTGAGTATTTAATATTTTTTAAATACCTGCTAATATAATAGGTGGAAATTATCCAAGTTCATTTCCTAATTTGCTTTTCTTTCCCAATTAGGAAAAGTAAACATTCTCCTATGTATTTAGTTTAATTGTGGTATTTGTTCTTTCAGGAAAAACTGCTTTTTTTTTTTTTTCCACTTTGGCAAATCAAAATGGAACACTTGCAAAATAGCCAGAGGAAATGCTGCTTTCCCAGACAGACACCCCCGGGCATATCTCCGTGTTTTCACAAATAATCCCATTTTCCAATTTTGCAAGCCCAACTTTAATGCATTCTGCGAAAAAAAATCTTTGCCGGCACGGAACGGCCAAGGGATGCGGTGCTATTTCTTCTCCAAAGACTTTGAATACATTTAGAAAGCTGTCTTCAGTTTGGAAAACTTGGCATTTGCTCTGGAGTTGACAGAAACACGTAGGAGGACCCCCATTTTGGAGGGAGAGGCTTGCCCTAGGGCCTGAGGAAGCACTGGGTTGGGAGTGCATGACTTGAGTAGATGTGTGCAGGGACCAGCCTTCTCAGAATCTTTTGCTGCGAATTCATATATCCAAGTGTCTTGCTCCTGCATCTGCTTTCTGAGCAAGAAAATAGATCCTGATGCTGGTGACAAAACCCACCACCGGGAGTGGACAGGAAGTGGATGTGGTCTGTGCGGAAGTGCTGCCATCGTGTGGCCGCAGTGGAGACGGCACCTCCAAGGGCCAGGAGGCTGAAGGTGACCCTGCGACGGAGCCCGAATTTCAGGGCCGGTGGGGAGCAGGAAGCAGGAGCTCTGACCCCGCCCCGGACGGCTGATGGGGGGCTAACCTGAATGAGCCCCTGGCCCTGGACGTTTACCTTGCTTGGAAATATCAAAGTCAGGGAAAGCCTGCAGACCAAATGGGAGGACAGGCCAAGCTTTAGCTCACCGAGAAGCTGAGAACACTGATCTGATGTGACTATTGCCAAAAGATCCATAAGACCTGACTTCTTTTTTTTTTTTTTTTCTAAGATTCTATTTATTTATTTGACAGAGAGAGAGATCACAAATAGGTAGAGAGACAGACAGAGAGAGAGATGAGGAGAAGCAGGCTCCCTCCTGAGCAGAGAGCCCGATGCGGGACTCGATCCCAGGACCCTGGGATCATGACCCGAGCCGAAGGCAGAGGCTTAACCCACTGAGCCACCCTGGCTCCCCAAGACCTGACTTCTGCTTCAGGATTCCTCCCCGTTCAGTGAACGTACTGAGAAGGTCTTCTCCCCGTGGCTGCGAGGGGGAGGCCAGGGTCGATGGGGGAGCAGAGTACAGGTCAGTAGTTTGCAAAGTGTGGGTGGAACAGAGGAACGGGTGGAACAGAAGGAACTGCAGATGGGCTGTGAGGGGTCAGGCCCCCCGGGGTTCAAGGTCCAGCTACACACGGGCTGTAGGTGTACGTGTGCTTCCCAGGACACTGCCCTGCCCGCCTTGGAGCCTCGGATCCCTCATTTGCAAAATGGGAACAAACATATCAAAGTCACAGGGGTTTGTGGTGTTTAAATTTGTTTTGAGTGTGAAACACTGGCAGGGCCCGTCACCTCCACACGGATAGCGCCATTTGCAATGTTCCCCTTGACGTCTGGATGCTCACAGCCCCCTGAAGTGCAGAGAAGGAGCAAGGGGGAACGTGCAAAATCCGGGAGGTGAGGTTTTACAGATGCAGGAAAAATGCGGAAAGGAGGAAGACAAATTTAAAGTGATTCAGACCAGGAGTTTTAAACCTTTTTTTAAAACCACAAGACCTGTCTTGAAATGAAAGCGAAAGCAAAAGAATAATGTGCAAACCACAGTTTGAAAACCCAGGCTTTACACAAGACTTTCTTCCAGGCAAATGGCACAAAGAGGTAAGGTGACGGGTCCGGTTTGCCCGGCGAGCGGCAGGGGCCCAACTACTTCTCAGAGCTCCCGACTCCCCTTCTGTGCCCTCCCCAGCACTTCTGAGAAAGCGAGGCAGAGATGGAAGACATCCTCACAACATTTCGAGGCCTGAGTCTGATGGGGTGTAATTACTATGAGGGCCTAGTGCAGAGAAGATGGGGTTCCCCAAAAGTTATTAGGGGTGCTAATGCAGGACCATGCGTGAAGGTTTCCCCTCTCACATCCACCCCAGCAACCAATACGAAAACCATCCTGGGGCTGGGCCCCTTCTTCCTTTCTCCTCGCTGTCATTCTGTCCCACCACCGACAGCCTCTCCACACATATGGCAGGCATGTGGGTATCTGGGGAGACGAGCTTCACAGGAACTTGTGTTTCACACTATGTCTGAGAGCTCGGTATGGCCAACTTCACATGGAAAATAATCGAATGGCCTCAATTTGTCGGCTTGCTTCAGAACTTACATGGGGATGTGATATTAACATTGAATTTATGGGCCAACAGACTCAGAGAAACACTACCCCGTCCCTCACCCATGTCCCTTAATGGCTGATTACGGAGACTTAGGCAGGACCCCAGCCGAAGCTGGGAAAGGCGGACCTCACCCCTAGCAGACATTTGCACACACGGACATGATCTCAAGGAGACTAAACCAGTTCCTGTGAGAGTCACAGGATTGATCTCACCTTGGGTTTCTCCCCAGCCAGTGATGTAGCACAACGTCCGGTCAGCGACCACGTAATTGGCGGATGGCAGACAAGCTGGGATCACCTTCGAGGTGATGACGGCGGGGCTGAAAGAGAACATCCAGGGTTCCAGGGGCCTGCCCCACCACGGCTTCTGCCATCCACCCGCTGGTCGCTCCCAACACGGTGCCACGGCGCCCGTGTTCCTGCGCCTTGTTGACTCACCCAAATGGGTCTGTTCTCAGAATCGCTGTTCATTTTGCTTTCTCTACTGGGACCTGTTTCCAAATATCACTAACTTTATGTAACATAAGCAAATTCACCATTCTGTCAGACTTAGTAAAATTCTATTTCAACAGGGAAAATTAAAACAAGGACAGGAAGAAGAATCCGCGTGTGTGCACTGCGTGTGGATGTCTCCGTGTGTGTTTGTACTGTCGCTTTTTAAGTGCCCTGAAATACGTCCTTTCGCTCGATTTCCACCAAACACATTACCATCCTGAGAGGAGAAATGGCAACCGGCAGGACGTGAAGAATCCTCTGGCTGTGAATGTGTATCTGCTCACCAGTGAACATTAAGCCAGCGTTTCGGGAGTACGTCTTTCTCCGCACAGGGAAACGAAATCCCGACGCCTTCCCTTCAAGGGCACAGCCAGAACGGGGCCGACCGGCAGAATGGGGCTGAGCCCAGATTTTCCCAGTTCCCCAAAGCCTCGTGCCTTTCATGTCCCCGCCCCCGCCTCCCCCACAACCCTGTGTCGTGCTGCTCTTCCTACATAAACGAATGTCTTCACTGATGCTGGGCTGAAGAGCATGGGTGAGCTCGTACCTGCTCAGCTTTATCAAGGCGATGTCCGCACGGGTGGGCTCCAGGAACAGCTTGGACGCCTCTATCTCCTGCACGTCTGATTCGAGATTGAGTTCTCGGTGTGCACCCAGGATGATCTTGTATGAGGCAGGCCTTGAGGATCTAGGAAAAGATGGTGACATTAGAAACAAAATAGCATACCAGCCCCTTCATCAAGCGCCCTTCTGGGTCATAAACATGCAATCTTCTCCCCACTGGGCTAACCACCATCAATGACCTCTGAGTAGCAAGAAAGTTGTTCACTGTTTACCTAAATCTGGCCATGAAGGAATGCCCTTGGGCTGCTTTTGGCTTAACCGCAGAGGAAGAATGAAATCAATAGTGAAGTCAGTACAAGGACAGACACCCATCTCAGGAGAACCAGTGCCCGTCCCAAGGAGCAAGTCTTCCTGCCGTGGACCCAGGCCTCCAAACCTACCGAACTGGGTTTTCCTTCTTTGTTCTCTATAGAAATTCTCCCTTCCTCCCTCATCCGATGGCCCTGGCAATTCTGCCTCAGCCTTCATATCTGTTCCTCGGTCCCTAGGGTCACTGCCATGGCGGGGAGGAGGAAGGGAAGGGGAGGGCAGGGCGGAGGGCAGAGGGCGGAGGGCTGGGGGACAGTGAGGAAGGAGAAGGCCAGGGAGGCAGGGCGTCTTTAAGACAAGCCCTCCTATCCCCTGTCCCCTGGACATACCTCTCCAGGCAGTGGGCAGCCGTCAGCACCCACTCTGGGGATATTAAAGTCCCTCCACAGAAGTGCTTTCCAAATCTAGAAGAAAAACGTGCCAGAAGTTTGGTTCAAACCTGATGGCATGTTGTACAGAAAGCCAGAAAGAAGAGTTCACTCGATTTGGATAATGTTGATGTTCCCAAAGGAAAAGGCAAGCAGCCCATCAGCAGGATGCCCAGAACTTTGGGTTGGACTTCAACAGTGGATTTCCCAGAAGGTCTCATCCTCACCACACTTTAGAGGGTGGGGGAAGGCTCAGACACAGCTTGTCCATAGGAGAGCAAAGTCACGTGGTGGAAACAGGATGCCCACGTCCACGGGTTTGGACTTGCTGGCCTTCAACTCCAACAGAAGTGATCACCTGAAGATCATCCCCCTGAGGCCTCTTCTATTTTTTTATGAAAAGACCTCTCTGCAAGGCTTGATGAGCCAACGGTGACCCTAAACAGCTGTGATTCCTGGGAGTCTTCTCATTTTACCCTCTTGGTGTGAGCTGCCTTGAATAAAGCCCATAGTCATAGCAGCAGGCAGGGTAATTAGCAGTCAGGAGACAAGAGAACAGCCCAGAAAGGGAAAGACAGAATCTGAAATAGGTAAAAGGTGAAGGCTGTACAGCAAGGAGCTAACAAATGAGGAGGTAAAGAAAGGAAAGGCAACTCAACAAAACCAGGACAGCTATAAAACCCTCCAGCATCTTCAACACTTCTCCAGCAACACTGGGACGGGCTGTCCGTCACTCCATCTATAGATTTCGACAACAGCCGCCCCGATCAGGGAAACTACTCCAAGGTGGGCTACTGTCAAGGGAGAGAACCTAGAAAAACATAATGTAAAAAATGTTGTGGCCTTCCTTCCTCCTAAGATCGACTATAAAAGCAGGTACAGATCCCCGCGCTGTGTGGATTGGACGTAGAAAGGATGTAGAAAGAAGCATGAAACTAACCATTTTTGGAAATACCGTTACCTTGTTCTAAGGCTGATTTGCCAGGGCCAGGAATGTGGGTTGGCCACGCACCCGCCTACAACCCTTCCAGGACATTTCTTTGGCTCCACCTGGGGCTTCCCGCAATCGAATGAACCAGATGCTGCACCACAAAGTGGAAACAAGAGTCACATTTCAAGAAGGGAAAGCAATTCTGTCACACAACTCAAGAGCAATCAGTGGGCCACGGCCAAAGCACTGAGGTCTCGACATCTCAGAGCCCAAACTAAATAGCGAGATCATTAAGCACATTGAAGGACATTTTATTCTAAGTTTCAAAAGTGACAGTAGACAGCACAGAACCACCTTCTTTCAGGAAAGTCTAAGGACTTCTGTATTATTTGTAGGGGTGTGGGGAGGAGAGGAACTAAGCAGATCGGTAGGAATGAGTGGTAGAGTGGGCGCTTTGCTGAAAGGACCTGACTGATCCCAATTATTATTCTGACTCATGTGACAGATCTAGGTTCCCGTCTTCATCCCCCCTCCTCACCTTCTTTGTCATCATGATTGCCCCCTGAACCACATCAAGTTTACTGAAAATCATAGTTGTCATCTCCGCTGAAAGGCACCATGGGTATTTTTTAATGTGAAGCTCTGTGTGTGCATATATGCACATGTGTGTGTTTGTGTGTGACGGTGTGGAACAGAGCTAACCGTCCTGAAGGTCTCTCAGCCAGCTTCTGGACAGGACTTTCAGGAGCTTCCCAAGACTAACTCAATGCCCCGGGGATGACCGACATTTACTTAGCGTATGCTCTGCCTACCTCCTACCTTCCCCCCTACACAGTAGGGGTCGTGCCCCATCTTTGGTACCTCGCACTAATGCCCAAACAGCTCCAGCCTCTAGAAGGCTAGAGTATCTGGTGGTGGCCCAGAGCTGCCCCCGGGGAAGTTACTGTACTTCTCCTCCATGGGAATCGAAGAGTGTTAGCCCAGCTGCGGTGCCCGTGGCAGGAATGTCAATCCTGTCAAGCAAGCAGCCTGTCCAACACGGAGAACCTGGCCGCAATGAGGCAGCAAGGTGTTCCGGCAGGGGCAGAGCTGAGGATTGGGAGTGACCAGCTGAAGGGGAGGCACTAACCCCACTCAGGGCCTTTCAGATGAAGGGGCCACCAAGAGAGCTTCTATAGAACAGAGAACAGCCACTCAAGAAGGATTCGGCAGTTACCCTCACCCTAAATCCAGACAAGGAGCCAAGTGAAATCCTGCCCATCACCCTGGCCTCCCCTTCCTCCCCACTGCTCTACCCCGGGGTGGCCCAAGTGCAAACCCTGCAAAGTGGCTCCTGGGCTCTCCCCCACCATACCCCAAACTCCTCCCCGACCACCTCTGCTGGCTTGTCTACACTGCCTTTGCAGCTTAAGCTTCTCCCTCCCTCGCTCTAGCCCCTCCACATGGGAGACAAAAGCATCTGCAACCAAGCTGTGCAAAAGAGAAGACCAGCCTGGTTCTCTGTAACCAAGACAAGTTCTCTTTGCGAAGACAGGTCAGCAAAAAAGTCACACAGGGTCCAAATCGAAGCGGCTTACATCGTTCTCCAGAAGTACCCATGGGTTTGTTATTCTGAACTTTTCTCCTTTCCAAGCTTCTTCCTCCCAGAAAATCTCAAGAGAAATGAGGAAAGAACCCAGACACGTTTTCTCTAAGTTCTGTGGGTAAGATATGGGTCACGAATAGTAATCTTAGGAAAAAGGAGATTTGGGGCTTAGTAAAAATCGACATTCCTTCTCACTGAATTCTCAGGTTGACAATTTATAGGTTTACAACATACATTATACGTTCAGCTGATTCATGGTGTTTGTGTATTTTCTGACTTCTCAAGCGCTGAAAGGGAGATCTTTCGATCCAGGACCTCCAGTTTGTTTCTCAGGCATCCCCCATGAGACACGGAGAGCTCGGTGAGAGCATCCCGGGGCCGACGGGATCACCTGTTTGCTCTTGTGGAGGACTGTGTATTTACGTTATTTAAGGTGTCAGGGAAGGGGGACTCCCTAGTAACTGGAGCCACCAGGAGGACAGATCCAAGAGGCCCGTGAGGAAGAGAGGGCAGCCCAGCTGAGGTGCTCAGTGTTCAGCTCTCCTTCTGCAAATCCGTATCCGGGAGGTGCTGCCGCATTTATGTGAGAAGTCATTTCCTTACACAGAGGAAGGCAACTTACCACACTGAGGGATATCACAGTAGTCAAAAAGCTTCCTCGGATTCGTCGTGTAGCACCAAGGACCATTGACATCACCATCAGGATTACGGCAGTACTGGGGGGGAAAAAAAAAAAAAAAAAAGACAGGTGTATAGGACACCAGGCGCAGGGGACAGAGAAGGGCAGAGGTGGTGTTCTGACAACCTGCCCCTGCTGTCTGTAGAGGATGAAGGTAGCCTTCCCAGTTGTTTGCGGTGGGGGGCAAAGTTACTCTTGCTTTTGACTCAGCTTGTTCAAAGAAGCTGTGGGGGGACTCCCCTGGAAAGAGGGGTCCTGAGGGAGGTGACATAAAGGGGCCTCCCCTCCAGCAGCCTGTCAGGGGGCCTCTGAGAGAGCAAGCCAGAGAAGACCATGGGCCATGGCTGACTCGTCTTGTCCCCGGTTCCCATCAGCCATCTACTCCCCAGTGACACTGGTTCACTCTTGCTTCAGAAATTGTTCCCAAGAACTGTGCACACTCCAGGGGTCCAGCCACGGGAAGACAATGTCTATCTTTTCCTTTCCTATATGTACCCCCCCCCCCAAGTAAACCATCCCATCGCCTGTGTGAGATTAGTGGAAACCCTACTGCGTGGAGTCCACATGGCCCATCCATATCCTTTTCTAGAAAAATTTGACTAAAAGGTCATGAAGGTCATCCTTGACTAAGAACGCAGACGACAAACACTAGAAACTAGAAACAGCACACGGTACTAAACATTGGCAGGGAATGCTCCAAACGCAAACAAAACGAGGAGCCCGAGGCCAGCAGTCATGGGCAGGAGGTCTCCTGGCCGTGCAACCACAGTCGCCAAGCGGATGCCAGTTCCACGGAGGCTTGTTCCCGAGCCCTCCCCCAGTCCCCTCTGCCGCCACCAAGGCCTGGGCTGGGCCGCCTTGCCGTGACACGGGGCCAATTCTGTTTGCAAAGATTGGTCAGCAAGAGGCGAAAGAGAGTTCCAGTCAAAGCGGCTTACGTTTTTCTCCAGACCTGCCCGTGGGTTTGTCTCCGGAGTGAAAATACTGTGACTGTGGGGCTCCTGGGCAGCCCACTCCTGGCAGGGGACACCCAGAACCGTGGTAGCCTTCTTGCCCCGGTACCCTTTGCCGCTCCCAAACATGCAGTCTGCGGAAGGAAGGAAAACTGGGTGGCGATTGTCTGACACAGACCAGGACGCTGGGGAGCCGCGGCAGCCGTGCTCCGACTCTCAAATGACAGTCTCTGCGGTCACAGCCTGCGAGCACAAGTGACCAGAAACGCTACTGCCTGGGAAATAATCGCCAAGGCAAGATGTTAGCATAGAAATTCTGACCGGGACACGAAGACAGTCACTTTGATAATGAGCGGAGTGTAAGTCAGAGCCCCCGGAGGAGTCGCCTCAAACAGATGCCGCTGGGACCAGCCGGGTGACCGCGAACGCCTCACCCTCAACATGGGTGGGGTAAAAAGAGCAAATTGTAGAGAATTTTTTATAAAAGATAGTATTTTGGCTAGAGCTGTGCTGTGAGTTTCCACCCTTGGGGGTGAAGGGGCTCATGGAGAGACGTCTGGGGCTCCTTCTCCAAGCCCACCCCTCGCCCTAACCTCCGGAAAGGGGGCTTCCCCAAGTCCCCTCAGAGAACATGCTGTGGGTCCCCTGGGGAACCCAGGGCACCAGTGCTCTGACAGCCATCTGGAAAATCCAAAACGCAAACGCTGGGTCGGCTAGCCTCTCTGCCAAGGGCGGAGGAACCCCAGAGCTTGCCAGGACGGGGGTAAGGGGGTTATCTCCATGCCAAATGTGGGGCAGGCACAGGGGAGAACCATGGCTTGGTCGTCCCAAGTCTTACCTAGGAGGGACACCCAGATGGGCACAGAGCCCACAGTCTCACCGGGAGAGAGCAAAGAGATTCGGCACATTCAAAACCAAATCCAGCATTTCTAGTTCTCCACAGGGGAGGCAAGGATTTGCTGTTCTAGCTGTGCCGCCCCCGCTGCCGTGATCAGCCTCTCCAACCACTCAGACTCAAACTGTAGCCATCGCTCAGAACCGGTTCGTTTTCAAGTCCTAAAAACGCAGCCCACCCACGTGCCACCAGCCACCGCGGCTCTGGCTCCCCCGATGGCACCCGAGGCTTGCCTCCATGTGGCAGACCCTGGGGGGGGGGGGCGCTCTCCCTCCATAACGTGGTCCACCCCTTATCATCCCGATGCCCACGTGTCTACAGGTCTGGTCACGGACTTCCCACCTGACTCAGAAGGGTCATTTCCACTCGGAGCTTGGGGCACCGTCGGGGAGTGGGTGTCACTCTCTGCTGTGTCTAAGCACTTCTTCAAGTTACAGAACTCCCAGCGGACAGATGGGTCAGTGGTGTAACACCAGGGGCTTTTGTCACCGTCTGGATTTCTGCAGTAGTTCATGGTCAAGCCACTGTAAATTCCACAACACAGGCCATGAGAAGTGGAGGCCTTCTGGAGCATCCCCGCACCGGCACATTTTGTTATAACAGAGGGTTAATAAGTGACTTGGAAATATTTCCATTAAAGAGACCATGGGTACCAATTCTTATATAATGTGACCACCACAGACGGTTCTCAGCTTCGAAACAACTGGGGACATTTGAAACAGATTCTAATTTTTACTTAAAACATCAAAAGTAGTATGAGCTCCATATAAAAACTGAGATAGTATAAAAATGTGTAAATGAAAGTACCCGAATGTCTTCCTTTCCCTGGGCGTGGGACATACATTCTACAGGAATGACCAATATTGAATTTAAAGTGCACGTTTTACTTTTTTTTCTATGCACGTTCCTCTCTCTCTCACTCGCTCGCTCGCTCTCTGTATGAGTACACAGAGCTGTCTAAGTTAGAATTAAAACTTATTTCTCATCACATGCCAGTGTGATGCCTCTCTCAGACCACTCCCCTCCATCCACTGACCCCCAACGTCGCTAAAATGCTGTGCACTTAGCATGAACTGTAAATATCCCATCAGGTAGGTTTGCGTTTTGAAAGACTTATGGAAGCTTGCCTGGGAAACCAGCTCCCAGGCAGGACGTGTTTCTGAAGGACACCTTCCAGGGAGATGAGAGGCTGGGGAGGGGGCAACACGGGGAATCCAGCCTCCCTTCCCTCCATACCCTGCCTCGCTGCAGCCACATAGGATGGAGGAATGCGGATGTCACTAGAGGAGGAATAATGGGGACATGTGGATGCACAAGAGGGGCTGAGACTTACGGGAAACTTGCCTCTTCTAGAACCTCATATAAATAGACTCACATAGTGTATACTCTTCTGGCCCTGACTTCTTTCTTTAGTGAGACTTCTAAGCTTCATCTGTGCTATTTGAGAGTATCAGTAGCTTGTTCTTTTTTATTGCTGAATAGTATTCCATTGTATGACTATAACCCCAACGACTGATTCACTTTCTTATTGATGGACCCTGAAATCAATCTTCAGTTTTGGGCTATTATGACTCAAGTTGCCATGAATATTCTGGTAGATATTTTTGTGGACCCATGTTTTCAATTCCCTTGGGTCAGTATTCAGGGACGGGACTGCAGGTATTTTAGGGTAGAGCATGTGTCTGCTTTTGGAATGTTCTTTTCTCTGTTTGTGTATCTTTCTGCCAGTACCTCTGTGTCTTCATCACTGTACTTTTATAGTTAAGTCTTTGAATCAGGGTGGGTAAGTCCTCCTTGATAGATTGTTTTGGTGAGTCTAGGTCCTTTGCATATAGATTTTGTTTCTTTTTCCGAAAAGAAAAAAAAGAAAAAAAAAAAGCTACAGGAATTTTGCTCGAATGTAGGCTAAATCCAAAACCAATTTGGTAAGAATTAATATTGACTCTTTAAAGCCATAAACAGTGTATCTTTATTTATATCTTTTCAATTTCTCTCAACAACATTTTGTAGTATGTAGCGTGTAGTTCTTGTATACACTTTGTTAAATTTATCATTAAATGTTTTGGTTTTGATACCACTGTCAATGATATTGTTTTAAAAAATTTTCCTTTCTAACTAGTTATTTCAGGTGCACAGAAATACAATAGATTTTTGTATGTTGATATTTCATATCCTTTTGCATCTTTTGATTTTACAAAATTCACTTATTTGTCCTTAGGATTCTGTATCTATTAATGTAGTTGTCTATGAATAAAGACAGATGTACTGATTCCTTTCTAAACTTCAGGCTCTTTATTTCTTTTCCTTGTTCCCAATCTTACAGAGAAAGTGTTCATCTTTCCTCATTAATATATTAGCTGGAAGATTTTTACAGATGGTGTTGATCAAACTGAGGAAGTTCCCTTCTATTCCTAGTTTGCTAAGACTTTTTAAAATCATGGATGAGTGTTAAATTTTGTCTAATGTTCTCCTTTATCTATTGATATAACCATATGACTTGTCACTTTTATTCTGTTAACATGTTGTATTAAGTTGATTGTTGGTAAATGTTAAAACAACCCTGCATTCAATTCACTAATTTTTGTTAAGTTTTTTGGTCTACATTCACAACAGAAAGTACCCTCGTTTCTTGCAATAATTCTTGTTTACTTTTTGTATCTCAGTTTTTTGGGCCTCACAAACTGAGTTGAAAAGTATCCCCTCCTCTTCTATTCTCTGTATTGTTTCCTTCTTAAATATTTGATAAAATTTGAAAATTCTACTGGTTCATTGAACTTCTTGAGCCTGTAAGTTTATAATTTTCTTCCTATTTGGAAAAATGTCAGCCATCATTGCTTCAAGTAATTTTTTCTATTTCAGTTATTTTTTTCTCCTCCAGGGACTTGATTTAAACATGTGCTAGACCTTTTGATATTTTTCCAGAGATCCCTGAAGTTCTGTTTATCTTCTTTCAGTCTTTGTTTTGATTTTGTGCTGCAGGTTGTACAGCTTATACTGTATTATTTTCAAGTTAACCTTTTCTTCTGTCATGTCTAACCTGATGGGAAGACCATCCAGTGAATTTTTCATTTAATATATACTTTTAAAAATCCTATCTTTTCCATTTGGCCATTTTATAGCTTTCTTTTCTCTTTAGAACATCTAATTTTCTCTTTTATATTCATATTTTCCTTTAAATCCTTGAATATAATTATTATATCTTTTTAAATTTCTGGCTGCTAATTCCATCATGTCTATCATTTCTGGGTCTGCTTGTTTTGAGTGATTTTTCTCCTGACTCTGGAAACATTTAATGATCTTTATATGTCTGGTAATTTTAAAATTTGTAGATGCCACATGACTGAGTGACTGGATTTTGTTGTTTTCCTCTAAAGAGAGTTGAGTTTATGTGTGACAAACAGTTAATTTACTTACAGATTATTCTGATCCTTTTAGGATTGCTTCTAAGCTTTGCTAGAAGCTGTTTCTAGAGTAGTAGAAGGTGTTTTTAGAGTAGCCTTTATTTTAGGAATACACTAATTCTACTCCTGAAGTGTGACTCTTTAAAAGTCTCTACTGAATGCTTATGGTATCCCATGAGGTCTCTACTTTCTGTCAGAATCTCAAATCTCTGAATACAGAGTCTCCCAATGCTGTGTAGGTTCTGTAATTCCTGTTTATTTCACCACTCTCAGTTGTTCTTTCCTCAGTAACTGTTCTTTGTCCTGTGAACCTTGTGGAATCTCTCCCTATGTGTGTGTGTGTGTGTGTACCTTTATATTCAGCCACAGATTTAAGAAGAGCTGTGCATATTTTTTGATCTTTTTCTCTGCACAGATGTGTTCTTCTTATTATTTATTATTATTACCCACCCTATAAAATCCCAGCTGCCTCAGTAAGCTCAATTACTAATTTGCTACTAGTAATTTATTTCTCCTTCTAAAAGTTCTCAGTCCTGTGATACCTGTTGTCCATCATATGGACAGCTTATCCTCTACATTTTATAAATGTTTATGGCAGAAATGCTGGTCTTTGTCCATCTACCTGTCCAGTTTGCCTATCAGCATCTGTGTACTTCCTGACACTCATCTGCCCTCCTGCTTTTGCGCTTCATGTCCTGGCAACTCTTACCACTGACAACAACTCATGTTCAAGACCCATGTGTCAATACAACTTAAGTGAAATGTACTAGATGATATACATTTTTTCAAGCATATATATATATATATATATATATATATATATATATATATATATATCTGTGATCCAATGACAAACACATATTTCTCTTCAGAGGTTACAGTTTGGAATGATAAAATCCCACAGTTCAAAGATTGTACTGATCTTTACCAGGGCTGGGGAATGGTACTGTTTCTGGTCATCAAGTTTTTGGTCATTTGTTCTCCTGAGCTTTCCGCTAGCATGTACTCAACACCTCTATACATCTCCTCTTTCTCTCACAAAAGTACCAGAAAAGATAGCCAGTCTCTAACTTCTCTTTTTTCAGAGCTTTTTCTCAAAAGCGAAGTGCCTAAGACATTTTGCCTCACATTCTGGAGTCAAGAGAAATTTGGTTCTAAGAAGTTAGTTTAAAGCGTGGACCTCCTCACAGAAATTTAGGTTGGCTATTGTTCCTCTCAAGTTAAAAGCAAAGACATACGCATCTGGGAAGTGTTGTGGGGTCTTCTCATGTCGGTGCGGTGTCATAGACGACCAAGACTGACATTTCTTTCCTGTGACAGTAGTGGATGATGTGCCTCGGTAACTCTGTCCATTACCGTGGTAGCACTCCTGGACCACAGGAGTTTGTTCAGGTGGTACTGAAGCAGAAACAGAAAGTAATCAACTAAGTAATGACTAGAACAGAGATAGGTAAAGCAACTGATGACACCAACAGAACAGTAGTCTCTGGAAATTAACTCTGCTTTCTTTTCCATATTGGTAAGCAAATGGACTTGCAAAGAAAGAAATAGCTCAATCACACTACAGAACTTTAGTCACCTAATTTTTCTTGTAAATATTTCATTTAAAACTCAGGGAAGAACACATGGATCAGAGTGCTCATAATTGGAAATTGCACTGATGTGCAAGTTCCTGCATATGGATGTCTACTGGGTATTCCTGAGAACAACTGGGTAGGAGCTCAGAAGTACATTCAGTGGTGCATGCTGCATGTAGCAATTGGTTCCAGTGGGAGGCAGAAACGAGATCTTTTTGTGTTTTCTCACAAAAGGGAAAGCCTTTTCTTTTTCTTTATTTTTTTTTTTAAGATTTTTATTTATTTATTGGGAGAGAGGCAGTGAGAGAGAGCATGAGCAAGGAGAAGGTCAGAGGGAGAAGCAGACTCCCTGTGGAGCTGGGAGCCTGATGCGGGACTCCATCCTGGTACTCCCGGATCATGACCTGAGCTAAAGGTAGTTGTCCAACCAACTGAGCCACCCAGGCGTCCTGGAAAGCCTTTTCTTTTCTTTTCTTTTCTTTTTTAAAGATTTTTATTTATTTGACAGAAGGAGAGACAGAGAGAAAGGAAACACAACCAAAGGAAGTAGGGGAGGGAGAAGCAGGCTTCCCACCAAGCAGAAAGCTCGATGTGGGACTTGATCCCACGATCCTGGGATCATGACCTGAGACAAAGGCAGACGCCCAAGGACTGAGCCACACAGGTGCCCCAAGCCTTTTCTTATATACAAAGCCAAAGCCTTAAGCTGTTAGGAGGATGAGTCAGGAAACAGGTCTACATTCAAGAGTGCAGACAAAATATCCTTTGCTTCTGAGAGAGGGATAGAGGCAAAAATCTATTCCTCTAGAGGAGGGCCCAGGAATTATTTAGCCAAGATCCTTCACTGACACAGAGCAGAAGTCTGCTACTCTTCTCCTTAAGAACCACCACAGATACAAGTTAGAATTTAGTTCCATGGAAAGAAGTGGGAAGAACATTAAGAAAACACTGCCTTCAAAGCCCAGGTGCATCAAGCCCATCTAAGACAGCAGGGAAATCAGGAAAGTAGAGACTGCTTACTGCCATCAAAAGATTAACAATGAGAAATAAGAAAAAGCAGTCTGTCATGAAAGTCTGGTTTAGAGCAAGACTGCTTTGTGGTGCAAGCATTCAGTGACTGCTGAAAATTGAGACTAACTTAGGAATCCTAAGAAAACTCTTGAGCACCTCCAAACAGTACGCTAAGGAATGTGAAGGAGTGTGAAGGGGAAATGAGAAATGAGATGCCTACATTTAAAAAAAATGCAGTTGAAGTAAATCAAGCAGAGAGAGTCAATTATCATATGGTTTCATTTATTTGTGGAGCATAACAAATAGCATGGTGGACATGGCGGGGTAGGAGAAGGGATTTGGGGGAAATTGGAAGGGGAGGTGAACCATGAGAGACTATGGACTCTGAAAAACAATCTGAGGGGTTTTAAGTGCTGCGGGGGTGGGAGGTTGGGGGAACCAGGTGGTGGGTGTAAGAGAGGGCACGGATTGCATGGAGCACTGGGTGTGGTACAAAAACAATGAATACTGTTATGCTGAAAATAAATTAAAAATAAAATTTTTTTTAAATGCAGTTCATTCACTGACTAGATTGACTTAACCCACACAACATGCTCATAAAAGGAGGGTTTCCATTTCAAAGTGGAAGTAATATTAACTGTAATCTCTGCTATTCTGCCACACATCACGTCCAGTATTTGATGAAAAATCAGAAGACATACCAAAAAAAGAAAGAGAAATCAACAGAGTCATATTCAGAGATGACTACAGCAGACTATTAGAGACCATGAGGTAGCTATGATAAAATCCTGAAGCATTTTACACCAGAGGGGAGCGATATAGATGGATAGGTGAAGAATTTCAGTAGAGATGGAAACTATTAAAAAAAAAAAGGAAAACAAGCAAGTGGTAGAAATAAAAACCATGGTATTACAGATGAAGAATTCCTCTGATGGGCTGATCAGCAGACTAGACACAACTGAAAAGATAATCAGTGAATTTGAAAATAGGTTAATAGAAATTACCTAAACTGAAATGCAAAGAGAGAAAAAAAAGTGGGGGGAGGCGGACTATGACAAACATACAAGAGTAAGAGATAATATGAAAGGGTAACTGTGGTCTAAAAAAAGGAAAACCAAAAAAAAAAAGAGAGCAAGCAAGCAAGGGAAAATAGTTGTATACTAATGGCTGAGAATTTTATAGAAGTAACGAAAATCAACAATCCACAAATTTAAGAAGTTAAGAGAACCTCAAGCAAGATAAACATAAAAAATAAACCAAAAGGGGTGCCTGGGTGGCTCAGTGGGTTAAGCCTCTGTCTTCAGCTCAGGTCACCATCTCAGGGTCCTGGGATCAAGCCCTGCATGGGGCTCTCTGCTCAGCAGGGAGCCTGCTTCCTCCACTCTCTCTGCCTGCCTCTCTGCCTGCTTGTGATCTCTGTCAAAAAAATAAATAAAATCTTTAAAAATAGACTAAAACAGGAGCGCCTGGGTGGCTCAGTGGGTTAAAGCCTCTGCCTTCGGCTCAGGTCATGATCCCAGGGTTCTGGGATCGAGCCCTGCATGGGGCTCTCTGCTCAGCAGGGAGCCTGCTTCCCTCTCTCTCTCTGCCTGCCTCTCTGCCTACTTATTATCTCTTTCTGTCAAATAAATAATAAATAAAATCTTAAAAAATAATAATAATAAAATAAACTAAAACAAACAACACATGAGGACATCACAATCGAACTGCTAAAAACCAAAGATGATAGAAAGCCTTAAAGGCAGCCAGAGAAGAAAGAAAAATGAAATACATGGGAACAAAGATAAGATTTCTGGTCAGAAGCTATTTAGAACAGAATATAATGGAATAACATTTTTAAAGTGGTAAAAGGAAAAAATTTTAAACCCAGAATTCTATACCCAACAAAATTACTTTTTTTAACTGAAGGCAAAATGAAGACTTTTTTCAAACATACAAATTTGATATTAGCAGCATATCTGTACTACAAAAAAATGTTAAAGGTTAAGGTTTTTTATAGAAGGAATATGACACCAGACAGAAATTTGAATCTCCAAAAGGAAATGAAAAGCATAAAAAATGGTATACATAGATAAATAGATATTTTTAATTTACAATCACTTTGAAATGTGACTATTCAGGCAAAAATAGTACCAATATACTGTGAGATTTATAACATAGTAGAAATAAGCTCTTTGAGAACAGTAGTAAAACACTTTGGAAGAAGGAACAGAAATACGTCTAAGGTTATTACATTCATAGCATCACTTGAAGGTAGAATATGCTAAGCTAAGAATGTATATTCTAAATATTAGAAAAAAAAACCTAAGAACATCAAAAATGGTTTAACTAATAAGCAAAGAGTGCTAATAAAAGAATCAGAAAATACTGAATGAACACACAAAGGCAGAAGAAGATTTAAAAAGGAAAAATGTTCAAATAGGACAAGTCAAAACAAGTTTTAAATCGAATCATATTAACAATTACATTAAATGCAAATGCTAAACATCTCAATTAAAAGGCTGAGGAAAGGGGCGCCTGGGTTGGCTCAGTTGGTTAAGTGACTGCCTTCGGCTCAGGTCATGATCCCAGAGTCCTGGGATTGAGCCCTCCATGGGGCTCCCTGCTCAATGGGGAGCCTGCTTCTCCCTCTCCCTCTGCCGCTCTACCTGCTTGTGTCTCTTGCTCTATCAAAGAAATAAATAAAATCTTAAAAAAAAAAAAAAAGTTAAAAAAATGGCTGAGGATAAAAAGATCTCATACAAACACTAGTAAACATGGAATTGCAAGGGCTATATTCTTCAGGAAAAGTAGACCACAGCAGGCAGTATTTCCAAATACATTACATAATGATAAAGGGGGTCATTTCTTTAAGAAGCTATTAACAATCCTAAATGTCCATATGCCTAAGAGAGTTCCAGAATAGATAAATCGAAGACCGAAAAGATATGGACGAATGGACAGCCAAAGTTGGAGATGTCACTGTTTATCTCTGTAATCAGTAGAAGAGATTTAAAAAAATAAAAAGAATAAGGATTGAGAAGAGCCAAACCATACTACCCCACCTGTCCTAACTGGCCTTTACAGAACACTTCACCCAACACCAGCAGGGAGACGCTCTTTCCAAGAGCACAGGGCGCATTCACCAAGATGACCACATTCTGTACCTTAAAACAAGCCTCAGCAGTGGAACAGAATTGAAACCACAGAAGCAAGTCCTCTGACCAGAACAGAACTGAACTCTAAGCAAAGCTACAGTTCATTGTGATCCCACAGGATGCCGAAACTGAGAGCACCCTGGGGCGCTCGGTCGGCTCTCGCTCCCCTCTCTTACCTGCAGCGTCTGAGGGCTCCGAGGTTAATGGAGGGGACTCACAGGACGGAATCCTACAGTGCTCCCACCTCACCTCGCTGTCGGTTGTGTAACACCATGGGGCTGATTCTCCATCAGGGTTGCGACAGTAGTTTTCAACCAAATCTCTGAAAAAGAAGTGGTTGTGAGTTTGTCTTTCCAAACAGGCTCAAAGAATAATGGTGCAAGCATGCTTATTCATGGTAAGACTGGGGATGTGTCCCGCCGATTCTGCAGATTTACAAAAACCTAATGACAGGTGGAAACCAAAGAGGAGCAGGATCCCACAGGGTCCACGGAATCACAGCACTGACGCTGTCTGCTGGTAAATGATGGGAATATATGCCTTGACTGTGGGTAGAAGATTTAAAAGCAAAATCAATCTTTTGCTGTGTGCTATGTGCCCCGCTCCATGCTGAAAGCACAATGGGTATTCTCCACACCATGCCTGCCTTAAGGACACATCAGAGCTTGGAACTGAAGTGTTCTCAAACCGCACTGTGCATTTAGTGGAGAGCTTCTCAGAACATATTGCTGGGACCCACTCCCGAGTTTCTGATTTTAGTAGATCTGGACAGGGCCCAAGAATTTGCATTTCTAACAAATTCTGCTGATGCCAATGCGGCTGGTCCGGGGAGTGTTCGAGGAAAATCTTTGAGAATGAGTGTTAGAGGAAAATCAGTGCAAAATTTCACACACACACACACACACACACACACACACACACCCCGCCGATGACCTGGCCAGTTTTCATTCCAGAATACTTGGACGTGGGCTCTTCCATGAACAAAACCAAGGCCACATCAGTGGGATTTCACAAACCATTCAGCAGGCAGGGACCAGGACCAGAGGTGGACTTACTTGCAAGGGAAGTTTTCCGGGGTCCTGTTGTGCTTGTGAGGAGTCTGTTCACTCCAGCGCTGACATGTATGTCCAGATACAGTGACGGACACTGTCCCCCGGTAGCTCTCTCCTCTGCCCTTCAGACACTGATATGTTGGGCCAGAGGAGGGTGGCGGTGTTGCTTGGGGGGTAATACATTACAATGAATATTTTTACAGTGAAGAATGCACAGACAGATGTTGTAGAGGAATGGATGCAGGGGAACATCTTCTGCTCCTCCTCCCTTAGAATTTGGGACTTGAAAACTGTCTACTATCTCCAAAAGAAATTAACCTGGTAGAATCTTTGTTTATGAGATCATCTTATGAGGAACTCCTCCCAGGACAAGACCCTGGGAGCAGATGCTTCTTTCTGTATTTTCCCTGCTTAGTTCATCATACATGGTCAGGGTCACATATACCCATGATACAACTTCCTTTGCAATGAATCATAAAGGAGAGTACCCGATAACCTTCAGAGTCCCTAAGGATAATTGTCAGATCAAAGAACAGGAAGCCACCATCAGGGTCTCCTGCATCTTTTTAACTTTTCATCTCTGTCCTTGTCTAAATGTTGAGTCCTTCGCTACAAATTCTCACAGAAGGAAAATACAAAGTTGTTCCTTCCAAGTCATTCCTTCCAACTGTCCCTTAACGCTATTCTCCTGCTACTTTCTCACAACTCACTGAAAAATGCACATTGGGAGAAGTTTCTTTATTTCTAAATAAAGCATCAGTTACAAGGAACTCTGATATGAAGTCTGTGTACCTGAAAGCCCGTATCTGCTGCCCTCTAGCACTAGAGAAAAGCAGGCTCTCAGAGCTACTTCCCGCAAACCTACATTCAACCGTACTCAGAAGAGGCAGGAAAAACAACAACAAATACATGACCAGTAGGAGCTCTGGTCAGTTACCTAGAGTAACTGCTTTAGAAAAGCTATCACCTCCCCCAGGACATGGAGGGCAGTTTTCAAGCACAGCACTCAAGCACTGACTCAAAAGTCTGCATTTGTTTGTTTTTTGGTTTTTTTGTTGTTGTTTGCTTGTACGTTTGTGTTTATTCCAAGGAGAGAACAGGTGAGGATGCCGGAGCACTGGGTACAAACCATACTTACCGCAGCGCGGGATGTCACAGAACTCCCAGCGTTTGCTGGGATCCGTGGTGAAACACCACGGGCGAGGCTCCCCATCCGGGTTGCGGCAGTAATTCATCTTCAAGTTCTTGTTCGGAAATCTGAATGGGCAAGAAGGATTTTAATAGCACTGAACATTTACATTAAAGACTAGGAATCACTTCAAGTGAGCAAATATTGAGCACCTGCTGTGTGCAAGGTACAATCAGGCGTCCAAGGAAATGACTGGATGCCAGCTATCTCAGAGAGACAACAGTCTAATTGGAAAGATTAGCTCGATATTCTAAGGGCCCTTTAAGAGTTAACATATGCAAAAATCACAGAACTTTATCATTTTGGCCATCTGGAAAATTAGTGGAAGCGAACTCCAGTGATTTAGTTGGAAATGACAGCATTTTTACAACACAAAGTATTCACTGACCAGGGATAGTCATCTAATACCCAGTATGGTCAAGAAGTTGACATCTTCATAACGTAAAGGGATGATCCTTCTTGTCTGCCAGGTTTTAGCCCTGCCAGCCTTCCAGCTTATAATTTCTTTTTCATTTAAATTCAATTAATTTCATTTTATTTAATTTCACTTAAATTCAATTAATTAACATACAGTGTATTATTAGTTTCAGAAGCAGAGTTCAGTGATTCATTTAGTCTTACATAATACCCAGTGCTCATGACTTCTAAACTGGGAGGCATAATTATGCTCCTGGGAGAGAGAGACCTCAGCAGGGACCCAGTAACTAAGACTGGCACAGAAGGCCTGTGGCCCTCTCGGACGCCATAGATGTTCATTTGGGATGGAGAGCACAACTGGCAGTGGCTTGAGCAAAGCTCTTCTAGTCTCTGGAAAGTTAATTTACCCAGTGTAGGCCTTAAGGACTTTACCCTACTTCTTCATTGAAGGAAAATGGCAAAGCTGTGTTTTAAGCTAGCTCTATGGAATGGGAGGTACAGAAATTCAGAGGAGCTGGTGAAATCTGTGGCTTGGTCCCACTTCTTATTTGTTTTGTAAGCCCCACTCTATGGTCACAGAACGAAGACTGCAGAGCAGACATTTTCCAGTAAAATTAAGGTCCTCTACTGTAGGAACCATCATTACTTTCTAGATCGTGGATTCTACCTCCTACTATAAATTCATGGTCCCCTTTAAAGCTCTGCTGGAACTTGGGAATCCCTACCCCAGAAGAATGCATGGATATGTCCATTTATACATAAAACATTAGGGGGAGTCACAAAATCCCTAAAGCCCATCCACAGATCACACATTAGGAAGACTTGAAACTCATCAGTGTAAAGGAAAAGGAATAAGGAAAAGAAGGAACAGTAGAGAGTACAAAAGTGAGATGTATCCTTATTTCTCAAAATTTAATGTGCCTATGAATCAGCCAGGAATCTGTTTATAATGCAAATTCAGACTCACTGCATTTCTAACAAACTCACAGACGGCATCACTCCCCATGAACCACGTTTTGAGGAACAAGAATGTATACCTCACTTGCAGTCACGTGGGAAGACACAAATTTTGAAATTCAAAATTTCAGACGCGTTCGATTCCCGAGGAATGCGAAAATATCCCACTAACATTAAATGTCGCATAGAGCCGCGGAGTGGTAAACATCTCATTTTCTTCCCAGCGAGACTTACTTGGAAGGAATATATCCATGAGCATGGGGGGTTTGGGAGTTCCAGGCTTGGCACTCGAGTCCAGACATGGTCTTGGAAATCTTGCCCTCATAATTTTCCCCACTGCAATGCATGCACTCCTCTGCACGGAAGATGAAAGGAGGAAGAAAATGAATGAATCGCAGAAGAGTAAGCCTAGCAATGTCTCAAATACCACCTGCGACTTCATTTGTTTTTTCCAGGAATCGCTTGGGAACGAAATTGGCCGTAAAGGCTCTTCTAACACAATCCCAATTATTGTTCCCTATTCCAATGGCAAAACCAGCATGCTTTGGTCAGTACCTTCTGTTCTAGTCATGACTTCATCCAGAAATTCCATAATGCTATCCTCAAACTGGGGTGCGCTGGCCCTTGGTGAGTGGGAGGGGGATGGGGAGAAGGTGCCTAAGTCTCAGAAGTCTGAGACTTTGATCTTTGTTTCACTAGCAACCTTTAAAGGCATCTATTAAATCATTCTGATCATGAGGATGACGGCCTCCCAGGATTTCTGGGCTTGAGATTTGGTTTGTACCCACAACCTCCCTGGGGACCAAGACTCTCCTAAAGAGTGCCCCTCTTCTCCGGGGTGTTGTCTTCTGTGTATCTGTTACACGCAGTGAACTGCCGTCCGGAAGATGATCCAACTGCCGTAACATCACTATGCCTACCACACTGCCCTCACTTCCTCTCAGCACGTGGGCATGTTATCATCTCTCATCACCACAAAGGAAGGGAGAATACAGTCCCGTAAGACGTGGCGGTGGGGAAACCCCATTCACATAAGCTCCATGATGGCACACTGTCATCATCATTCTTTGTCCTCAGTTATTATTGCTCATCTCTTTCTATGCCTAACTGGTGAATTCAGCTTGGCTGTACGCACTTAGAGGGAGAGGAGACCGTGGTATCAACAGGGTTCTGTACTCTGCAGTTTCAGGCATCCACAACGGTCTCAGAACGTGTCCCCTGCGGATAACGGGCCACTCCTCTACCGAGAAGCATGCCTGGTTGGTTTTTTTTTTTTTTTTTTTTGCTTTCTTACATTATTTTAAAACTGCAACTTTGGTTTTGGAATTATCGGAATAACGTGGTGCAGCAGAGGAATAAATGATTTGAACTTTTTTAGGTACTAATAAAGGACACCGAGGCAGATTGATACAAGCCTGTCTTCCTGTGTGGATTGAGGGCTGGATGACCTCACAACACCGCACACCAATAAGGCATCTGAGGTTGAAACAAAGACGGGAGACCTGAGCCGTCGCCTGGTGCAAACACTATCCACGCCGTCGCACAAATTCCTCCCTCATCCTTCCCCCTTTCCGCCAATAAACGTAGCAGAAAATATGAAATGAAGAAAATGTTTTCAATAGGAGGTGTTTAACGTTTTTAGCATTTACTCTCGAGGTACACTATTAAATTGGTTCATGAAGACAATGGGTTGCTGGTTTAAAAACTGGCTCATAGGGTGCCTGAGTGGCTGAGTCAGGTAAGCATCTGCTTTTGGCTCAGGTCATGATCTCGGGGTCTGGGATGGAGCCCTGCATGGGGCTCCCTGCTCAGCGGGAGTCTGCTTCTCCCTCTGCCCTTATCCTCCGCCCTGCTCATGCTTTCATTCTCTCTCTCTCTCTCTCTGTGTCAAATAAATAAACAAAACCTTGAAAAATAAAAAAATAAAAACTGGTTCATTGCTTAGCTTCGATAAAAGCAAGTCTACCATATTAGATTCATACATTTATTTGCATTTTATTGACTCTGTGGTTTCATTAAAAAAAAAAAAAAAAAAGCTTACTTGAGACAAAGAGAAAAGAGAGGGGAGGGTTAGGGGAGCAAAGGGAGAAATACTCCGAGTGGTTCCTACTGAGTGCAGAGCCTGACGCAGGACTCGATCTCGGGACCCTGGGCCAAAACCAAGAGTTTGCCAGATGCTCAATTGACTTGCACCGTCCAGGTGCCCTGATTTGGTGGTTTCATCTTAACTACAGAATTACAAGTCTGTTTCTGGCTTATGCCATGTAAGAACTTTAAGCTTAAGAAATTGTATCTAGAATTTGTATCTAGTTGATTATTTGTACATATCAATGTAACATTTTAATGAAATAATTAAGTTCAAAAAGGAAGGGGGTCTGAGCAAATTTTCGGTCTTTTCTAAGAGGTACAGACCTCACACGATTTTGTCAAACGTGTCCACTAGTTGGTTTTTAACGATATCCCTGTATGGGAATCACTTTACAGCAAATTACAGATAAAGAGCAGATGTGCAAGCAGTTTCTAGAGGCGCGTCTGACCTTCACACTCTGGAATGTTGCAGTAGTCGAACCTCTGGTCTGGGTCTGTGGTGTAGCACCAGGGCCCCTTCTCGTCGTTGTCGGGGTTCCTGCAGTAGTTCTCCTCCAGTCCCTCCCTGGGGTACTTCTGGGGCGTAAAGCTGTGGAGGGCGGCAAAGAATCCCTCACTATCCAGTGGACCCCTGAACAGCACGGGTAGGAGCTGTGTGGCTCCAGTACGGGTGGATTTTTTGCAATAAATACGGTACACCGTTGTAATGTTTTTTTTCTCTTTCCTGTGATTTTCTCAGGAATATCGTCTTTTCTCTAGCCTACTTTATTCTAAGAACACAGCACATGATGCATGAAATATACAAATATGCTCTCTGTTGTCTGATTTCTGGTTCTCTGCTGGCAGGTAGCTATTCGTCTGGTAGCTAATATTACCATGATTACGATACGGACAGTAGAGTCTTAAAAGTAGAGCTAAAGGGTTTTTATGCACAGTCACCAGAAATACAAAGGCCTCAAAAGCCTGCCAACTTCTTGATTCCTTCCAAACACCCGCTTTTGTCAGTTGCCCTCTCCGTGTAAAAATGGTCGTAGTTAATGCCGTTGGGTCTGTGACTCTGCACTGGGCAATACTGGAAACTTTCTACACACCGTCTCATTTAGCCTTAGCAAAACCCCTACTGAGAAGGCCTTATTATCCCTATTTTAAGAATGAGAAAATTGGAGCCCAATGTCAAACAGAATTTATCTTGCCTCAGTGCAAATACCTAGAAAGTAGCATCTCAAGTTGAATCCACCTGACTGATTCCGTATGTGTGGGGTCGGTAGAGGTAACTCACTTCCAGTTCTAGAAATGAGTTGCTGTGCAGAGATAAAATTCGATCAAAAGACTGAGCCTTAGAATCCAGATGGCAGATTTCGTTTCTGTGCTTCGATGCACCTGCGTTTGTCAAGTGCACTTCTCAGGACCTCAATGTCCTCCTCTGCCAGGGTCGAGACGGCCTCGACTGTCTCTAGAGCACATGACACTCCACGATTTGGAGTGCCATTTGGTTTCATCATTTTTCCTCTATGAGCTCTGTGTGTTGGGAACACTTCATCTGCCCGTCTCATAGAGATAATCAAGGCAATTTGATGGGGGAGGGGTCAGTGGACACTAAACTAACTTCCTACTTGATAAGCACTGTCACTGAGAATGGAATGCTATCCTGCAGGAAAGCAGAAAATAATAGGCACGTTGCGAGATCATCTGGTTTTCATCTGGTTTGCTCCTTCATATTCTATCTGCTCCTTTGCAAAGGTCTAATTGAGAGGAAATGGATCATTCTTAACAACAGAGGTGAACACGGAGATCAAAGTCTTACTTTGGTTTGTGCGGAGAATTGTCACTCCATTTTTGACAGGTAACGCCATTCTTCGTTTTGGACATTGTCCCCCTGTAGGCCTTCCCATTTCCAGTCTTGCACTCTGAAAGATAGACTGAAGAGGGGACCCACATGGTGGGCAAGCCCTCCCCAAGAAGCACCATGAAGCAGCTTTGCACTGTTCAGTTATGTTGAAAGGACTCGCATAGGAGACACCATTTCCCAGTCTCCTAAAAGACAGCCCTAGGCCTCTCCCATCTGAGGAAGGGCTGTGGTTCACTGAGCTACTGAGGCTATTATTTATTTATTCAAAACTACAGCCCTTCTGCGTACCAGGTACTGTGCTGGGTGCTGGAGACACACGGAGACTAGAACGGAGGCCCGACCCTCCAGGAGCTTATATTTTAGTGGACTCAGAGGGGCTGGCAGGTCACCCGGTATGAAACGAGGTAACCTCACAGGGACGTACCTACCAGAGAAAACAAACAGTATGAGGATGGGGTGAAGGGCAGTGGGGACAGGGGCTTGTCAGCAGACTTTTCAGAGGCAGAAAGAGATCCAAGCCATGTCTATTTTTTGAGGCTTCCGGTATTTTAAATATGAAAAACTGCCAAACAGAGTTACACAATTTAAATGTGGACAGTCGACACGCTCAAATAGCCTCCACTTAGCCAACTCACTGGTTAGCCAAGGGGCTCCAACCTATTTTTAAAACACACGGTCTGATGCTCACCCGTGTCCCACATGTGGTAAGGTGGACACCCGGGGCTGGCAGGTCGCACTTTTCAGTGTGCCCCCCAACTTCTGTCCCCACCAGGCGGGGTTTATGTTTACAAGAGTCAACTATTTTCATTGTCAAAACTTCTTATACAGCTACAGTAGATTAAAGATGATCTAAACTGAGAAATGAATGTGAAAAAAATTGCTTTAAAAAACAAAACCAAGGTGAATGCTCTTAAGGACTTGAAGACTTGAATAGTGTTTTAAAAGGCTGTCAAGTCCATTGAAGGTAATCCAGTTATATAGCTGGCTATAGAATTTTGGGTGGGCAATCCTAAAAATACAAAGATATTTTTACAGTCAGATTAATAGATGTTTCTAGACCTTGCTCTGCTTCAAAAAGAAGGGAACCAATTCTAGACAACACACACAGAGCATTGCTGATGCAAAGACAGATCATCGCTGATGCAAGGAATGCCCAGATACCAGCTGTCAGTGGCCCCGTATTCAAAGAAAGCAGCCTTTACATAAAAGGGGCCAGTGTAATTGCATTTCCTATGAGAACATAAAATATTTAAGGTGTATGTATGTCATCTTTCATGATTTCCCACCTTAGTCAAGTGTTTTAATTCATTGATCAATTACCTGGGGAGCCGCCTTCTACCATACCAATAGCAAACAAATGCTTTTAACCCTAGACTATGTATAAAGACTGCAAATGTGTCTTCCCTGAGACCGATCATTCCACTAGAAGCATTACACTGATAAGAAGCGTAAATTCAAAGTACTTTGGGGGCCCAGGGGTGAGGGGAGGCTTTTCAGAGAAGGTGGTGCTTGAGTTGAGACGTGGGAAATGATAACAGAAGAGGGGGCTTGGCGGAGGGTGTGTGTGCCCGAAACGTGGGAGGAACGCACGCAACCCCAGCGTAGAGAAGCCTCGAGAACCCAGCAGATGGGGTGGGCTTAAACAACGCAGGCTCCTGTAGCGTTCGGTTAAGTATCTGGATTTTATTCTAAGGGCACAAGGAGTTGAAAACAGGGCAGTTACGGCCCATTGGCTAACATGGCCCGGCCAGGGACGGTGACCACTGAGACCCCAGTGAAGACAGCAATGGCCACGCGGGCCAGGGGCAGACGCAGACGGAGCTGGCATGGAGCGACCCTAGAAAAACCAGCAGCGGGTCGATGGGCCACGATAAAGAAGCAAGCGCCACAGAGTGGCTGACTTTTGACTTTTTACCTCTCTTCTGTTTGTATGTACCCACCCGAGTTTACATAACCCTTTGATCCTTCCTTCACCTTGAAAACCAGCGCCTGTCCGACTGTCCAAACTAAGCCCGGTGGTCACCTCCCTGTTCTTTCTGGTTAACAATTTACAAATGATTTATTCAAATGTTAGCATTTTGCAGGGAAAATCACACCAGCACCCCCCCCCCCCCTTTTTCAATCCAGTAGGTAACCCTATAGAACTCATTCTTTGCTCTTTGTAAAAATCAGGAACTTCGCCAGATACACTTTCGAGTTGCTCTGTGCTTGAATCTCAAGAATTGGGGATCAACCGTGATAGCAGGAGGGCGGCAGGCACACAGTTAATTCAACCTAAGAAGATGGATTTTAATACTGGAAATGTTAAAAAATGAAAGTAAGGATTTTGTCTATATCCAAATGTTACTGGAGGACTTAAGACACCTCAGTTTTTCTATTTCCGCAGGCTTCGGCCCAGAACCTAGGGCCCAGGGGCCATGGTCCCTGCAGCCCAAAAGCAAGATCCTGGGAACGCTTAAATTCCCCTATCCTCAAAAATAAAATAAAATACTATCGTATTTTCGGGGCCCTAGAAGTAGAGGTGACTTTGTCAGTCCAATCCCTTCCTTTTCAAACCAAGAAGAATGAGATCTGAAAGGTGAAGCCGTATCCTCAACGTGACAGATGGGATTAGCGACCCAATCTCATCCTGAGTCTGAATTCCACCGCAGGCCAGTGCGCCTCCCTTCTCTGGTCTGATAAGCTACACGGACAGAAGAGGACCTGGAAGGAGAGGAGAAAGGGGAACCGAAGGGGGAAGGGTGGGGAGGCGCGGGGTGGGGAGGAGAAAGAAAACATTGTACCCACTTTTCTTTTCGAATAAAACCACATCTCTCATCCTTAAGATTGCAGACGACTTGCTGTTTTCAGCCATGATCACACACTGTTGCTCTTTGCTGTGATACTGGAATGACCTGCAGAAGAAAATCAGGAAATCCCCCCCAAAATGTTTTCTGCCGTTTAAGGAAAGTAAACTTCTGTTAATAATTAAGAGACTCCAAAGAGAACTGTATCTCTTGATGGGTCAGGGAGTTTGGAATGGTCACTTCCGATACATTTGGCCCAGGCCGGGAAGTGCTGGAAAAGGACGCCCGCACAGGTCGTGCCTCGTTTCCTTCCACCTTCCCCTTCTTCTCCACCAAACACTCTCTCTCTCTGTTTCAGCCACTTTGCTCTTTCTTCACTTATGTGCTAGAATATTTGCTTTTGTGCTGGAAAGAAGCAATTCTGATTGCTTTGAACACTTTTCCAAGATGGTCTATGTTGACTTCTGGTCTCCTAGAATTTCCCTTTCCTATAAAGTCTTGACTTTAGCCTCTCCAGGTCATCTCCTCTCCCTTCACCTCACCCATCCCCGTGGTCCTGCTGTGAACATGCAGTCTGGCATTCAAAGCCATCCACGACGGTCTTTCCAGCCCCATCTCCTCCATGAGCCCTTCTGTAGCTGATGTGGTCCACCGGGTCCTGTTCACAGGGCCATGTGGCTCTCTGGGCCCAGAACACCCCCTGCCTGGTCAGTACATGGCACTCACCCTTCCAAGCCCTGCTCAGTGCCTCCGCCTCCCCAGGCCTTCTCCAGCCCTCTCAACCCTTAGGAATTACTCTTTCCTCTGAATCTGGATAGAGCCCATAGGACTATGTCACTTATGGACACCTCACACCGCATGTGTTTTTAAAAATTTTTACATTTTATCCAACGTCCGTGACAACACCATAAATACAAAGAGGCGAGCGCTGGACTGTGCAACTACACAACGATCTGTCATATACAGACCGAGATCATATATATCCTGTATGTTGGGTCACTGTGTCTCTGCTTTTTTGTTCCTTAGGCTGGGACCCCCAGTCACAAGGATCCTCATTAAGTATTTACCAACAATGATATCAAAAACCAATGCTCAGAGTGGCAGTTGGTGATGTCACGGGTACGGATAACAGCCTTTGGCATTTTTTCTGAAGAGGATGAGGGTAAAACTAACAACCCACTGTTCCTACGGCTTCCGACCCAGGGAGTAGACACGGATCCCCAACTCCAATCCCGTGAAATGCTTTTCTTGCCTATTAAATGCTGTTTCCATTAATAAATCCCCAGGCAAACTTCTCGTTACCAAAGAGCAGTGTCTCCAATGGGAACATTTCTGCCCGCCAGCAGCCCCGGAGAGAATACCTGCAAATGAACTCGGTCTCCTCCTCGCACTTTCCCGCACATTCCTGTACGCTTCCCGCCCACAGCTGCTTCTTCGTGAAGCTGAGCACGGACGCCCCCTGCGTGCTCACGTAGTCATCCAGGGGGTCTCCGCGGCCTGCGAACAGAGGATGGAGTGCGGTAACGGGCTGAAATTCATCAACACCACTGCTCGGTCAGCAGGCCTTTGAAATCCTCTATCTGCTGTACATCCACCACATAAAATCTGCTCCTTTCCTAGACAGCAGAACGGCGATCATGAGTAAAACCGTTGAGTCAAGACAACAGTTCTGCTCGGAGGTGGCACTGTAATAAAAGGGCAAATGGACTGACGGATTAATCGATTAGGATTATTTAACAACTTCTGTAACTACGTTCATGGCCATGAAACCTTAAATAAGAATAAATTTATTTGCTGTGGCTTGCCACACCATGACAGAACAGTTAGAAGCCCACCAGCGGCCCCTGTGTTCGCCACTGCTGGTGTTGATTTGTCCAACCCTGGCTATAAACCCAACTTGGAGGCCATGACCTGACTGCTAACAGTATAAGCTTTGGTTGTGACTGTTTCTTAAGCTGATATGACATTCTCTGAATGATTCCACCACGAGATATAAAAATGTTGGTGAGTTGCAGGCCTGGAGACTGTGGCCTCCCTAATTTTAGTGACTGTCCCAGGGTGAGAAGCCAGAAGAGGTTAATGAAGACAGCTAAGCTGCCTAAAGTTTGCCTAAATGGGATTAGGCAACATGGCAGCCTTGACCACTGCCAGGGGAGTGGTGTGGACCCAAGTGGTGGCTGAGCGGGTTGGAGAGAGACCAGGGGAAGCCAGTGGAGCCACATGAGAAGCCAAGGCTTCAAGAGCCTAGCTGGGAAAGGAGCTCTTCCCAGACGGCATGTGCAGTCAAGGATTTTTTTTTTTTTTTTCAAGATGAGACATTTGGGAGCATGTTTACGTACTGATGAAAATTATCCAGTAGGAAGGATCATTAGGGGTCAGCCCCTCATTCGCAGAAAGGCCTGTCCTGCCCACCTGGAAACACATGGGGCACGGGGCCAGTGCAGAGACCAGTCCTCTCCCGGAGGCCACGCTCCCTGCCCCCCCGCTCTCTGTCCTCCCCCAACTAAACATACTCCAAACCGGAAGGTGGCTCTTTAACAGGAAGTTGGCTGCTGTAACTTAAATTTAAGGTATCAGAAAGCACTAGGAAAAGGTTTCAAAAGATTATGGAGAAGTACAGGTTTTAGACCCAGGTCCATGCCTTCATCCCCTACTTCCCCCCATTTGAACTCTCATTTCCAAGAAAAGGTGTATTTGGGTAAATTCTATAGATCAGGATGTGATTTCAAAAACAAACACGGTGGGGTGGGGGGCGGGGCGGCGCATCTGGGCGGCTCAGCGGATTAAAATGTCTGCCTTTGGCTCAGGGCCCTCCAGGACTGAGCTGAGTGGGGCTCCCTGCTCAGCGGGGCGTCTGCTTCTCCCCCTCCCTTTACCCTGCCCTTGCGTGTGCTCTCTGTCAGATACATACATGCAGACACACGAACATACGTACAATCTTTAAAAAAATACAGCAAACCGTAACTCTGGAAAATATATCCTACAAAGACTTAAATTAGACTTTCCGAAGAGTTCTTAGAAAGTTGAGGAGGCTAAGGTAGAAATGATACCAACGCAACAAGACTTCCATGTATATCCCCCTGTAATTAAGCTTCCTTTGATTATGTTATTATATTTCCCAGCAAACAGCTGCTGAGACCGCCTTAGGAGCTGATATCCCAAAGAAATATCCCCAAAGACAATACATTCTTTTTCTCTGGTGCTTGAAAAGTTCTCCCGCATTATTTTATTTTCTTCAGCTTGAGGGCTCCGTGACAGGGGAGTGTCCTACAGTGTACTGATTGACCAAGAAATATTAGACATATCGTTTTAGTAAGAAATTATTTTTAGGGCACCTGGGTAATTCAGTCGGTTATCTGCCTTTGGCTCAGGTCATGATCCTGGGGTCCTGGGATCAAGCCCCACATTGGGCTCCCTGCTCAGCAGGGAGTCTGGTCCTCCCCCTCCCCCACCCCGCTAAGGTTTTTTTCTCTCCCTCTTTCTCAAATAAATAAATAAATAAAAGTCTTTTAAAAAAGAAAGGTATTCTTATATTCAAGGCCCAATGTAGATGTATGTAGCTACCAAAACACATGTATTACATTAATAACGTGGGTTTATTTATCACCGTGGTGTGTACATTTACACCCACGATCACGCACTTGCAAAAAAAAAAAAAAAAAAAAGTCTTAGTGGTTTATGGAACTATGGGGAACAGCTGTAAAATGATTTCCTCTTTTCCTTCCACCAGTCCCGTCTATGCCCTGGAAAGATGAAACTTGTCCACAGAAAGAGTAAATGCCTTCATGTCAAAAAGAGCTTATAAAAGTCTCCCCCTTTGGCAAAAAAAAAAAAAAAAAAAAAAAAAAACCTATGTTTATCCTGTAACAGAAGAGTCTGGTCTCCCATCCTGGTGTGAGCCACTGGGTGAGCTCACAGCATTTCGGATCCCGTTGTCCACAGGCTAACAACACACAGAGTGCACATACCCGACTGCCCCCCACCGTGGGCCACCACTTCCCGCAGAAATCTCTGTGCAATCCTCCGCTCTCTGTTTTCTTTGGTATTTCTTGAAATGGCTCTGCTGACTTCAAATATATTTAACTCTAAAGTAAAGCTTACAAGATTTTATCTGGCAATTTATAAACTGAATTTCAGGTATCCATACATTGCTTATGGGAAGGGTTACCAGTATGTATGATTCCATTCAGATGAAATGTCCGAAAGAGACAAATCAGAGACAGAAAGTCGCCTGGTGACTGCCAGGAGCTAGGCGGGGATGCGGGTGGGGGAGGGGTGCAGAGTTTCTTTCCAGGGTAATGAAAACGTCCAGAACGTGTTGTGCTGATGATGGCCCAACTCTGCAGACCACGGCTACGTATGCTCGAAATGGGTGAACTGTATGTGAATTACATCTCCATAAAGCTGTCAAAACACCACACAAAACTCTAAGGACATGTTTAGAATATTTTTAAAGGAAGTTTAAACAAAGCTGAAAAGGGAGAAGAGCACCAGATTCCTTCCAGAAAACTTCTGGTTTACATTCTGCTATCCTCACTGCCTGGATTTGGGAGTTTGGTCAAAAGAGAGGTAACCTAATTATCCTAAGGATGGATTTCCTCCTCTGTTAAATGGGGGTGAAGACACTCACCTACCTACTGTATCAGCTGAATAAGCAAGTATTATCTAAGGACACACACTCACACACATATAAAAACGTGCCTAGCTTTTCCCAAGCACTATGTGAAGGTTTCTGGAATTCCTAGATGCATACATCATCTGGCAATCGACGCGTGTGGTTTCTCCAGGCATAAGGAATAAACCTAGACACATCGAAGGCTCACGTCAAGCCTCAGCAGGCAAGGACCCTCAAGACACTGGCCAGAGAATGCAAAGAAATATTTCACTGCTTTCATCTGAAAGTGAAGAGAATATGACATGCTAATGAAAATGGTCTCCGTTAACGGAACTGAGCACCAGGCAAGGGCGCCCCCAAATTTTTGGGTTGCTAGCTCTACAGGCTATTGTTTCAACTACAACAACAGTCACTCTTGTCGATTTAAAAGGTCATTCACCATTTCCCCTGCCCACTGGTCTTTATCACGCATGAGGAAATTAAGCTCAGTTCTTAAGTAATTTTTCTTTCTTTTTTTCTTAATGTTTATTGTTTTTTGTAAGATTTTATTTATTTATTTGAGAGACAGTGAGAGGGAGAGAGAAAGATACAGAGGGCTTGAGCAGGAAGAAGGAGCAGAAGGAGAGGGAGAAGCAGGCTCCCCGCTGAGCAGGGAGCCTGACGTGGGACTCTGAACCAAAGGCAGATGCTTAACTGACTGAGCCACCCAGGCACCCCCTTAATGAATTTTTCAATCATACATGTAGATTTTGATTTGGGATGCTCGTGAATCAAAAGCTAATTTAAACTAGCTACACAGAAAGCCATCATGTTATCTATTTTTAGGACATCGCTAGGAAAAACATTTTAATCAAAAATTTTTTAAAATCCTTTGTCTTACCTGATTTCAGAAATAAAAGAAGGAGAAGCAGCACTTCCTTAAGTTCCATTTTGGGACTAGCCAGTGGTGCCCAGAAAACTCAGCGTCCCAGTCCTGAGATGTTATTGACTTACCTGAGAGAAAACACATCCACAAACAAGATAATCACAGGGAGTTAATTATTTTCTGAGACGCCCATTGCCAGTGCACTCTGAAGGGATCAAACATTACCTCGGCCGGCGGATCTTACAAAATCCCCATCTGTAATAGATGCTGGGAAGTGGTGAAAGCAGGCCCGCCCCTCACTGCCCCGGGCTGCCTGCTTGCTTTCCCCCGGTTCTTTCCATCGTCTTCTGGTAGCCACTTCCATCACCCTTAGATAGCCGCTTGCCTCTCTCCGTCTGGTTTCCTTCCTCTCCTTCTTCCCCGGCTTTAGGTAAAAAAGGAAAAACAGAAAGAAAAATCACACGAATAGCCAAACTTTGCTGAGAACTTGTCATTCCACAAGCAATGTTAATATTTCCACTTTAATGAGAGAGCTCGGGCTTAAAAAGTTCAACGGTCAAGGTTACTGCGCCACCAGTGGTTGGGACCCCATAGGCCTGAAGATGATAAACATAAGCTGAGCCTTGTCCTTCTCATCCCCTCATGCCACCGGACAACGCAGAGATGACTAGAAAGTTTACATGCTTTATTACTATCAAAATGTCTTCAAGTCCAGTGGGCTCACAGGTTTTCCATAATTATAAATTATGTTGTAAAAATGTTGGTCTTTGCCCCAAATAAATTCACAGTGCGTTACATTCTCACCCTCAGGAAATAAAGCAAGAGGGGCAAAATTGGGTTTGAAGAGTCTGTGTGAAGTTTAATTGTTGGTTCTGTACTTTTCCTCTGACTTAAGGCCACAATCACCAGGTTATTACACACTCGGAAACTATTTTAGGGTTCAAAAATATTTAGGAGTAGTTCAGTGGATTCTATTTTACTTGCGAAATAAGAACAAGCAACCTCCTCTCTCTAGGCTATGAAATTTCTTTCTATAAATTAACTAGCAAAGTGTAGAGGTCAGCACCAAGCCTCCAACATAATTTCCTGGGATGAAAAGGCACTGTGCAGAATTCTCAAGAGCAAATTCTCTTCTCAGAGAACAAGATGGTAGCCTATTGTGAGCAGCAGGGATGAGTGAATCACATTTCCTGGTTTTCTACTGATCCTAGGTTTCTTCTCTCCTCAAAGTCTCCCCACTCACCTCTCCCTGTCCCCAGTGGCCTGGTGTACTATAGGGGACACAGTGTAGAAGCAAGTTGAGGAGTCAAAACTGAGAAGACTCTTTTTCTTAAAATATTCAAAAGGTCTTTTAGGGGGATTATGTTGACGTTTGAGAAAGTTCTTTGGGGGGGAAAACAATCCAGATTTTACCAATACATGATGCTTTCCATATGCATTTATTTCTATTTAAAATATTTTACTAGTGGGGCACGTGGGTGGCACAACTGGTTAAAGATTCAACTCTAGATCTCTGCTCAGGTCTTGATCTCACAGTTGGGGAGCATACTTAAAAATTAATTAATGAATTAGTTAATTAATTAAATGGTAAAATATTTTGGTCCTGCCTCATGCATGAAGCATCTCAGGAACAGTGTGATCAGAAATTCTATATCCATGCAATGTTCCTTTTCCTATTTTATTGCTTTATTTGGGTGGTGGTGGTAGGCATTTTGCCCCCTTTCCTCCCTGAAGCTTTTAGGACGATTTGATTCTGCAAAGGTTTCTTGGGAATCAGGTTGCCCTGCTATGGCCTCGTGACTATACATTCTTCACCCTCTTTGCAATACATTGGCACCATGAGAGCACAGAGAGACATGATGCAGAGTCAGGCGCGTGTGCCAACAGATACTGTCGTGTGTAAGGGGAAGGGCCCAGAGGAACATATGGAACAGTGTATATTGGAGTGGGAGCATGAAGGCCTCCATTAGGGCGCGGCCCTCCATGATTTAGCTCCAGGGCCAGAGGGTAGGCATGAAGCAATGGACTATTCTAGATTGTTCACAGGAACCCACAACAGCACTCTTGGATGGGTGTCAGGCTGTGGCTTTGCCCAACGCTTTGAAGAGAATTCAAAGTAAGTCATTTTCCACTTGAAGCAGTGGCAAAAACTGAGGAAAGAACTAAAGAGAGATCATTTCTGCACAGTGTCAGCAGGTTGAACGGCTTCTGAGATGCGGGTTCTCACTGGATTCTACTCATTGAGAACTTACCACCTACTGTGTGTTGGAGTTTTTGGAGATTATAGAAAAGGTACATAGCACAGTCTCTACTTAAAGGAACTCCAGGAAACTTCTGGATCTAAGATTTCTGAAGGTGTCTCCTGCGCTCTGGAGCCAACAGTAAGGACATCAGGGTAAGACGGACAATGACGCTAACTTCCTTAGCTCGGCCCAGCACGGGGCGGACTGCTGAGACCCATTTGGGTTCCCACAGGGAAGAAAGAATTAGCACCTTCCCTCCGGGTATTTAAATTGCGAGTTCCTTGCAAGTCCCTTAGAGGTAAGTTATGAACACCCCGCGAAGACCACCTCACCAGGAGAGTGAGGCGGAGGTCCCCCCTCCGTAACACCTGCACCCACCTTGTCTGAAGGGGAAGCCATGACCAGGTCACAACTTCCCAGGTGACATGTTACCACAATGCTTGAACCTTATGTTGCTGGCCTAACTTTTGCACCTGTCACCTTTCTCTACTGACTGTCCCCTTTCCTCCAGCCCCGGCAGAGTTCCTCCCAGCCCAGGCTTTCCTCTCCAGGACCTGTCATTCTAAGACAGCTCATCCCTTTACCGTAACCATCTTTGAGTATCCCCAATAAGACCATTTTTTTTTTTTTTCAAAATGAAACTAGCCCCAAATTAATGAATCCATTAAGGATTCAAACAAAGTCTACCTTCAGGGTTGCAAGGGTTCTAAGCAGTTTTTCTTTGCCCTGGACGTCAGGTTGCAGACTGCCTTTACTGTGTGAATTTAGTAGGGAAGATCACCTTGGAAACATGGCCTCAATAATCTGACAGCGGTGTTCATTTCTGTATCTGACCTTTCTTTCAAATTTGTTAGCCTTTGTTCCTTAGTCTCTGGGACTGTGGAATGAGATCCTTATCAGCTCTCAGGCCTGCCAGTAAAGAGACAGCGGGGCTGCTCAGTTAGCACAGGGGTTAAACTGTAACCCGTCCGGGCGTACTTTCTAAGTAAGATCTGACTCACTCATTTAGTGTTAAGCAAGGTGATATTTTCTTAATTGAGTTGTGCTTGCAGAAATCAAGATGCTTATTCATTTTTGAAAAACAAATGAGTCTTTATCAGATGCAGAAAAGAAAATAGTAACTCTCAGATCATTTTCCAGCCACACCGAGTCGGCACTAGGACTCCCCAGAGACTCAGGCAAGCGTCCTTTCCACTCTGAGGTCCAGATTCACCACAGATCAGACGGAGAGAGAAACCAGATGGTCTTTCCATCTTCAACATTCATTGTTGTCTAAGTGAATCGGGGATACTCAAGTCTTCTTTTATAGTCCTTGCAAGGAACAAGACCTGTAGAAAACATTAAAATATTTTAAGAAAAAATGAGTATATATAAAAACAGGTGAAATCTGAGCAAGGACTGTGGACGAGTTCGTTACACTGTACAGACAGCAGTTTCCTGGTATTGATAATGAACTTTGGCTCTGTTATGTTTTTACCTTTGGAGGAGCTGAGTGGTGGGTGATGGGGATACCAAACCTCTTAGCATTATTTTTGTAACTTATGTGTTTATAATTATTTCAAAATAAAAAATAAAAGTATCTATCTGTATATGCATATATGTATATATTAGTATAGATGTTGATATATTTGTATGTATGTGTATATATTTTGTGTGTATGTGTATATACTTGTCTATACGTGTATATATTTGGATGCCCATGCATACGTATTTTGGAATGTATGCATATATTTGGATATATGTGTATATATTTAGACATACATATATATATATGTATATATTATGCTTCCATAATATTAGAAAGTACTCCTGAAATATAGAAACTTGTCCAGGGAGAATCTAAAGCTTTCGAGTTTCTAAATACGAGTGCAGAGCTCAACCTCTGGCTGATTTCTGTGGTGGGGGGAAGCCTGAGTGGGATGGGAAAGCCCCCCTCCACCACCTTCACTACCCCCTCCTCCAAGGTCAGACCATTACGTGGCCTGGCTGAGCTCCAGGGCTGCAGCAGCCTCCCTGCCTGTGCGTCTCAAAGGCAGAGGCTGGAGGAGTCTAGCCTCCGAGGTGCTCAAGGGACTGGCGCCATCTCTGCACACAAGTAAAACACCACCCAAATGGAATGGACCCCACATAATGACACCTCCGTCGCCTCTCTCTCAGACCCCCAACTTCACAGTCCGGTAGAGGCGAGGCGTGAGAAGGTCCTCAAGTGAACCCTGAGGTTGGGGTGGAGGGTTTGGTTTCCACGAAAAGGGAAGTTGCGCTGGGCAGTCCTCCTGGGTCGAAGCCTTTCCAGGGTCCGCAGTGCTTAATGCTGTGCCAAGAGCAGGACAAAGGAGCCAGGAGCCCCCCCGTCAGGGAGTTGTCCACTTCATGGACATGGGGCCAATGTGCAGCTGTAAGTTGGATCGTGGAGCAGTGTGTTGAGTGCTCAGACCGCTGAGGTCCAGTTTCCCTGGAGCAGGCAGAGCGACGCCTTGCCTCGTCTTCAAGTGTGAGCTCACACTTCCCAGAGGGAGTGTCATCCAGGACAAGTAGGAAGGATGAGAAGTGAGGAAAAGGAATAAATGTGCCAAGTCCTAGAGGCAAGAAGTCCAGGCAGCTGAAAGTAATTTAGGCTGGAAGGGGGAACTGGTGGCTAATTGAGCTGGGGTCCAGTCCTGCTGGCCTCTTACACAGTGCAAGTGTTCCAGCAGAGAGCTATAGGATTTATTTTATTTATTTTATTATTTTAGTCACCATACGGAAATTCATTAGTTTTTGATATAGTGTTCCATGATTCATTGTTCGTGTATAATACCCAGTGCTCCGTGCAATGTGTGCCCTCCTTAAAATACCCATCACTGGGCTCACCCGTCCCCCCAGCCCCCTCCTCTCCAAAACATTCAGTTTGTTTCCCGGAGTCTGTAGTCTGTCATGACTTGTCTCCCACTCCGATTCTCTCCCTTCATTTTTCCCTTCCTTCTCCCAATGCCCTCCATGCTATTCCTTATGCTCCACAAGTAAGTGAAACCATATGGTTATTGACTTTCTCTGCTTGATTTATCTCATTTAGCCTAATCTCCTCCAGTCCTGTCCGTGTTGATGCAAATAGTGGGTATTCATCCCTTCTGATGGCTGCGTAATACTCCATCGTATATATGGACCACATCTTTATCCATTCTACTGTTGAAGGGCACCTCAGCTCTTTCCACAGTTTGGCCATCGTGGATATTGCTGCTATGAACACTGGGGTGCATAGAGCCCTTCTTTTCACTACATCTGTATCTTGGGGGTAAATACCCCGTAGTGCAGTTGCTGGGTCATAGGGTAGTTCTACGCTATAGGGTTTTAGATTGGAAGAGTGGCACCGTCCTTCTGCGGGCAGCAGGGCAAAGGGTAGTGAGAAGCATGGGGCCCAAAGCGGGGACAGTGTTCTCAAAGAAGGCGGCAGAGAAAGAGAAAAGCGACCGCATTAGGGAGATGGTTAGAAAGCAGAATGGAGGGGATTTGGTGACTGACTGACTGAGTCTGGGTATGAAATGGAGGCTGGCGCTGCACTTCTGTCCTGTGCCTCTGGTAGACGGTAGTATCGTTGGTTGAGAAGGCACACGGAGCCGAGAAGGAGACGGAGTTTGTTCAGACATGCTGTGTTTGGGAACTTGTGAAAGTCTAGGGGGAAATTTCCTGAAGTACCAGGGTATTTGGGTGAAGAGCAGGCCTTGTCAAACTATGCCTGCCCACCCGCGCCCCCAGCCTCCTGTGTCTGTAAATAATGTGACAGGGATTGACAAAAAGCCACGCCTACCACTTGACACTAGGCCACCGCCTCATTTGCATAACAAGGAGAGAGCCAGAAGAAGGTGGAAAAGCCGGAGAAGTTGAGTCTGGGGTCGCAGGGACAATACAGGGCACTGACAGGAAGGAGGGGGGCTCAGAGAGCCTGAAAGATGAAAGTGGCCTGGACAGACCCGGGAAAGTCACAAACACCCGGAGGTAGACACAGCTCTCCAGGCGACCAGGACCAGTTAGCTGGAGAGGAGATGTGACCCGAGGTTCCAAGAAGCCAAGGGAAGGGAGGGCTTTTAAAGGTGGGGGTGGCCAACAGGGCTGAGCTCCATGCCCCCCCACAATGAAGTTCACTCTGTCCACTGCTGCTGCCACCAGATGGTACAAAACCCAGGAAAATGGCATATTTTTATCAAATTCATGAGCCACCTCTGTAATACTCTTTCCCTAACATGTTTGGCTGTGTATTTTTTTGTTGAATCCTCATACAATAAAGGTTTTGGAACATCAGATTCTATGACAGAATAGAAAAATAATTCATTCTCTCCCTTGCATTTTATTATTGATACACTGTAAGTTTCCCTTCCATAGCTTATTATTCATAAGAAAAGATAAATGTTCAGGATGACAGTCAAATTTGGGAAAGCCTCTGTTGTACTATTTGTATGTATGAGCTGTAAGATCTGGAATATTCCCACAGACTCTCTCCTAGCTCGGTGTATTTCAAATCCACATATCATATACATGTAGTCACGACACAGTCCACGGTCCCAAACATTCCTGTTGCACCACCAAGCCCGGACGGTGGTTGTTTGGAATATTCTGGAAGCTATTTGCACTGGGGCAGCTGGTACTAACATACATAGAAGTGACTCCACAGCACACAAATACACCACACTGAGCCCAAATTAAATAAACCCCAACTAAATTTGTCTTAACCGAATTCCAAAAATGCCCACAGCCACTCTAATGCCATCTAACTTGAAGAGTCGGAGGGGAGGTTGTGGTAGAAAGAGACAGAAATTTTAACCAATTGTGGCTAAAATATCTTACTTTTGCAAATTTTACAAAAGCATGTGATCACATGAATACATTGCTAGGGCCCTTCCAGAGCCTCCTAGGGGCCTGCTAAAATTATTTATTGCTGTGGAATGAATCACCCCCCACCAAACATGGAGATTTACAGTAAGAGCAATTACTTTTATGATGTCTTACAATTATGTAAGTTGGCTGGGCTTGGCCTGGTGGTCCTCTTACTTGGGGTCTCTCCAACATTGCAGTCAGATGGTGGCTAGGACTGGAGTCATCTCAGCGGTGTCCTCACTGCCACGTCTTGTAGTGCATCCTGCCCATCACTGGGACCACACCTGGGACTCTGGGCCAAAACACCTGCAGCTTCTCCATGTATCTTGGGCTTCCTGGCTGTGGGGTTGCTGGGTTCCAAGAGAATCAGGCAGAAGTTTTATCTCCTTTTATCTCCTTTATCTCCTTTATGACCTGGAAAGTCACATGTGTCACCACCACTGCGGTCACAGACTTCTGGCATTAGCCCCTTATTCTTTATTTTTTTTTAAAGATTTTATTTAAAATTTTATTTATTTTATTATTTGACAGACAGAGATCACAAGTAGGCCGAGAGGCAAGCAGAGAGAGAGGAGGAAGCAGGCTCCCCACTGAGCAGAGAGCCCGATGTGGGGCTCCATCCCAGGACCCTGAGACCATGACCTGAGCTGAAGGCAGAGGCTTAAACCACTGAGCCACCCAGGCACCCCTAGCCCCTTATTCTGTCTGGAATCACAAGTCCCTCCAGCCTGACATCATGGTGTTGAGGTAGACCTTTGGTATACATTCTTTCCCCCCTTTAAGGTACATTCTCTCTCAGGCATCCTGAGTGCTTTCCCGCAAATTGGTCACCGCTTTATATCCTTGACCGTCAACAGGTGTTAGAGTATAGACATCCCAGTATCTTTCTCCCAGGCAGCTCCTCTGTCTCCATGTCCATCCAGGAGGTGAAGACAGGGCAGGAGGGTCTCGCAGCTCTCCATGCGTATTCAAGCCCCGTTGTAGATCCCTTGAAGGAAACCCAAACTCTCTTCACTCTCCAGTGCTGTTGGAGCTCCAACGCCTACCCAACCTCAATGACCCTTCATAAGGATAAGGACTGAAAAATGTTCATTGAGCTTAGCAACAAGCGGGTCAGCAGGGTGGTGGGAGTGGAAGCCGGGCCATCGCTGAAGCATGGAAACACAAACAACACGCAGGCAGCTCTTTCGTGAACTGCGGGTTTGCAGGGGGAGGGATGTGGCGGGGGAGCTGGAGGGAGCCGCGGGGAGAAGGCCTCACTGCAGGGCTGATGGGAGGGCGCGTGGGTGATGAGGAGGCCGGAACAGAGCGCCCGGAACAGAGCGCCCTGACCGGGCCGGGCCAGCAGAGGCTGGGAGCCCGGCCCGGCAGAGGGGGAGCCCTGCCTGGTGATGGGGAGTTTGCCGTGCCTGGTTCAGGAAGCAGAGTGCGCTCCTTCAGGGCCCTCGTTCCTTCCCAGGGGAGAAGGGCTATGAAGGGGACAGGCGGAGGCAGGAGATGACAGGAGGTCGGGAAGCCTTGAGCCAGTCCATAAGGAGGCTCACGGTGGGACCGAGAGGGACCCTGAGCTGGCCACCCGGAGATGTGGTCTGGACTCTGGAGTCCGCAACCCCTCTCACTTCTCAGGAGGATGTGGCCTAGGCTGTGGATCACATCATCAGGGGTGCTGTGGGCAGACCAATTTTTGGTTTTCAGTACGTTCCCCCCTTGCCCCCCGCCCCCACTGGAAACATCTCCGGGGCCTGCCTGAGCTGCTCTGAATCTGGGTTGGGGGAGCGGAAGCAGCTCAGAGGAAAGTGACCGTGAGTTTGGGTTTGTGTGGTTCGCAGGAGTGACAGTGATTTAGTTTAGTCATGACGATGCTTTTAAAAGCTGTGTTTGGCTCTGCTCGGGACTCACCGATCGGCCCGGCCCTCGAAAGCATCTGGGCAGTGAGTCCTGGTTAGAGCTGAAGCGGGTGAGCAGCGAGGAGGGAGGGACCATAAGGGTGGAAAATCAGGCTGGGGTCAGATGAGCACGCAGGGGGTTTGCTAAAGCCTGTGAGTGAAAGGAAAGGCCCCGACTTGAGGTACGTTGTGCCACACACTCGGGGAGCTCCGGGTTCCTCAGAAAAGAAAAGGCTGCCAGGTGTGGAGAAAAGCGGGGAGAGTCCTTCCTTTTCTAGGCTCATCTGACCTTCATAAAAGATGAGTTTCTTGGGGGCGTGGTCTTAGAGCATGCATCAGAAAGTAGTTCCCTGGATTTTTAAAAAACCCTTTTCTGAGTCACTCCAACCTGGCCTCTTGAGTCCCTAAGGGTGGCCAGAGAGAAGAAGAAATCACGAGGTTGGGATTGCAATTCAGTCACTTGTATATGAGTATTGTCTTGAAAGGATATGCAGGTAAGGATTTACTAACCAGCATCTCACCGCAGGCGCCTCCCGCCCAGATCCTTCCAGAATCCTTCGCTGTCACCAAGGAGTGCCAGATGATAGCAAACTCTGTTCCGCTTTATTTGACCAATCTGATGAACCAAATGCCATATCTGAATAGCTCTAAGTGCTAAAAGGTTACAGCTGCATTTGGTTTTTCTGAGAAGCCTTTCTGGCCACGCAGGCCGTAATCCACGGTCATCACCATCCAAAGCCCCTGAGACGCTTCTTCAGAAATGACTGCGGACACAGAGAAAGTGCCATCGACAGTCACCGACCTTCATATCACAGAGTTCAGACGCTGGCAGTTGGCTAAGAATTAACTTTCTGCTAAGCGAATAGATGGAAAAGTGAAGTAAGACAAAGGCTCATGCTACCTCAGGGGACAATGTAGCCCTGGTGGCTGGGTCAATACATCCTTTAAAACACTTATTTTACCACTAGCTACCACTTACCGTAGGCCTGTCCACTCTGCACAGTGAGCAAATAATTCTAGGAATTCAGTACAGTATAATCTCACATCATGATCTAACCACCCTATTCATCTCTATTATAATTACTGCCATTTTTATAGATCAGGGCATTGAAACTCACTTGCCCAGTGTTAGGCCGGTGGAAATTGGCAGAACCCGGTTCCCACCCAACTTTCTGGGTCTCAAGTGATCACTTAATTCCGGCATTGCCACGCACTTGGGGAAGAAGGAACAGCAGTGGTAACACCAGCATTGCTAACAACACTGGCTGAGTACTGGCTACTACCAGGCTCTGTCCCAAACACTCTGCAGACGGTATTTCATTCACTCTTCATTCTCACCCTAAGAAGGAGGGACTGTTGTTATCATTTGCGTTTTGCTGACAAAGAAATGAGAGGTTCCTACGTGGTCTGGTGTCACCCAGCTAGTGAGGCTGGACGGGGCAGGGATTGACTGGGCATTGCATGCCGGAGCCAGACCCTCCCACCTCACCGCGGCAGAACGCCTCCAGCGGCTCATCACCGCAGAGCCAGCAAGCACCGCGCCCAGAATGAGCACTTATGGAGCACCTACTGCATTTGCAGAACTCTGTGACCATCCCAGAAGCCAAGGCCATGAGGCCAAGCCCAGGACTGGTAGATAAAGCGGAGTCCGAACCCAGGTCCACTGCCTAATGCACGCTGTCTAGACCGACCTGGTCTTGAGCCATGGGCCAGGGACGCGGCCGGGTCGGCACCCTTCAGTTTCTGCACTGAGTCTGCCACCTGCTGTGCAGAGTGCGGCTGCTTTCCGTGTCTACGATGGACGTCCCCAGGCCAAGTCTAAGCCCCGGAGGACCCCCAGGGCTCCCGTTATTTCTGTCTCTGTCCCCAGGCCTGCAGAGGGCGTTTCGGTGCGCCAGTGAAACCCGATCCGGGCACCGAAGCTCCCTTTTCCCATCTCCTTCCTCAGGAGGTCGTTCACATCCACACGTGCGTTTGAGGGCATCCGTGGGGCGCGGCGGAGACTCCTCGGCCAGGAGGCAGCCCCGGCGGTTTTCTTTCGCCAGCCTGATCTGCGCGGCGGGCCGCCCTGGAGCCGGCCAGCCCGCGGCGGCGAAGCGTGCTGTTACCTGCCCCACGTGGAAGGGGGGCTTCGGGCTGCAGCTGGGCATTCCCAGACACGCGGCCGTGAAGAAACTTCCGCTCCGGCGCTCGCGGCGCCGGGGGCGACCCCGCGGACGCGCGGACACCCGCCTCCAAGCCCCGGAGGCGCGCCGGCCCCGGTCTCCGCCGCGGACGGGCTCCGCGTCCCGGGCGCTCCCGGCCCGTTCGGCAGACGCGCGCGGCGGCCGGCAGGGGGCAGCAGACCCCGGCGTTTCCCGCCGCCGAGGCCGGGCGTCGCGCCTCCCGGGTCCGAGCCCCCCGGGTCCCCAGACCTGCCGCGGGTTTCATGCCGAGCGACTCCGGCAGCGGATGGGTTAATTCCCTTCTGAGGCTGCAGACCCCGCTGGGAGGTGGGGGCTGGTGCAGGCCCGGGTCGTTCCGGAGGACGATTCGTGCCTGGGATCCCGGCGGACGCCCCCGCGAACCCCGGGGCCGCAGGCCGGCACGTCGGGACACGTTCCCGCGAAGGGACGCGGCGGCGGCGGCGGGAGCCCGCATCCCCCCACGCCCCCACCAGCGAGGATGCGCGGGCGGGAGGCCCAGGTAGGAGCCCTGCGCCCCGCTGCGGGGTGGGGTGCGCGGTGCGTCGTGCGTCCCGCGCTCCGGGGGCCGCGCACCCCGCTCCGTCCGAGAGCCGGCCCGGGCCCGACCGCGCCCCGCGGGGCTGTGCACCGCCCGAGGGGGGGACCGGGGGGCGGCTCCGGGGGGCGGGGCTCTCACCTGCGCGTGCGCTGAAGCGGGCCGGGGGCTCCGGACCCCGCAGCTTGCGTGGGGCGCGGCGGGCCTAGGGGTCCCGGCGCTCTGTCCCTCTCCGCTATGACAGCGTTTCCGTGAAGGTGCGCGGAGACCCGGGCGGGCTGAGTCGGGGACGGAGCGTCGGGGAGTTCGCGCTGGAGTTTGGACCCCAGGAGGCCAAACCCCGGGCAAGCCGGCGCCGCTCTGCGCCAGGCCCGTGGGACTGGGTCGTCGCCGGCTCGGGGCTTGCCTCGCGGGGCGGGAGAGCCGCGCTCCGGGGAGGCCGCGCGCGACGGTCTTGGTTAGGGAAGCGAAGAAGTAGCTTGCCGTGGGGGCCTGCTGGTCGCAGGCAAAGGGGATTTCTGTGCCGTGAATGAAATCTGGAGAGTTGTACGCTCGGGCCGCTTCGTGTTCCGTAGAACTACAGAGGAGGTGATTTTTTTCCGAGTGATTTTCAGAATTGTGAGCTGGTTACTTCATGGTTCTATTGGGGGGGGGGGGGGGAGCCTTGCTATTTTCTCTTTAAATCTCTCTCTCCTCGGGCCACCCGGGTGGCTCCGTGGGTTAAGCCTCTGCCTGCGGCTCAGGTCATGATCTCAGGGTCCTGGATGGCATCGGGCTCTCTGCTCAGCGGGGAGCTGCTTCCGCCTCCCTCTCTCTGCCGACTTGTGATCTCTCTTTGTCAAATAAATAAATGAAATCTTAAAAAAAAAAATTTTTTTTAATCTCTTTCTCCTCATTTACAGAAGAGGGAATAAAGGAAAAACCTTTTTACTTCGACCCGTTTAACATTTATCCCCCACTCTTCTGAAGTTTAAGCTTCAATAAATTAAAATAATATGTAGAGTAAAAATTAATACTCTGAAAAATTAATACTCTAAAATACATACCCTACAAAATAATACTCTAAGTCAGAAAGCATTCCAGTTTCCAAAAATATTATTCCATCCAGTACTTTCACCCATTTGGTACACATGTGTATGTGTGTATAATTACGCAGATACCTTCATTTAAAAAGGTCCATTCATTGTACTAAGTTTATACTTTTACTGCCCATCACTAAACCCTTTTTAAATTAAAAAAGTAGACTATACAGATCTGTGAAATAAATAACAAGAAGAGGGGCGCCTGGGTGGCTCAGTGGGTTAAAGCCTCTGCCTTTGGCTCAGGTCATGATCTCAGGGTCCTGGAATCGAGCCCCGCATCGGGCTCTCTGCTCAGCAGGGAGCGTGCTTCCCTCTCTCTGCCTGCCTCTCTGCCTACTTGTGATCTCTGTCTGTCAAATAAATAAATAAAATCTTTAAAAATAAATAAATAAATAAATAGCAAGAAGAAAAACATTGCCTGTTTTTGTGATTACATAAACACACTGCAAAGGTGAAAGCAGTCATTGAGACTAGTGATCAAGCATTCATTATGTTACCACTATCCACTGTCAGTAATTAAAATGCAGATAAATGCAAAAGACCAAATCCAGATACCCTTGCTGTCATACGTTGGAAATTGCTCTTTTGCACAGATTACTGGTATTTTTTCTTACTTGTCTTTCCTACAAAAGTAGGAAACAAGTGTAAAAAATTGCACTTAGGAAATGAAAATTTCACAGCATTCTGCTATATAGAAGGTGATCAAAAAATGCCTCAGTGATAAGGACCAGATGGACTGGACCAGTCTTCCCTCCCTCGCTCTTGTAGATGACAGTCTTCCCGACATCTGCAGGCAGCTCCCAGACCAAGCATCCCCCAGGGTAAGAGATCTCCCATGTCCCTTATCAACATCGCCTAAAAATGCACCACCTTAGAGAAGACCGCAGCCTCTAGGCATGGTCTGGAGAACTAAGACAGAGCCCCAGGGGTCTTTATTATGGATCCCATAATTGGGATACCCAATTTCTATGAATTTTGCAGACATTTTTTAAAAAGACCATTCATTTTAAACCAGTAGCTCAGTTGTCCTGTGTGTGAACTGCACTGAAGCTAGCTCTCCACCCCCAATTGCATAGCTAATTACAGAGTTCATTGTAATATGTTAATTTAAGAAATGTTAACTATACCAAAGAGTACAGATTAAAAAATACCAGAGCCATTTACCGACTTTCCCACAATCTAGAATGAACGACTGTGAACATTTCATCCTTTGAACATTATTTTAAAAAGCAAAAGATGACATCCTCTCTATTCTCCTACCCCATCTCTGGGCCCTGGGCCACAGTCTCATCTTGTTCCTAATCCGAGCCCCACAGTGCTGTCAGGATGCAGTGTGTACCCAACCAATCTATTTTGGCATGAACATTTTTCTTTTAATTTGGTTTTTAAAAACTCAACTTTTATATATGCACAGAGTTTAGAGAGTCAAAAAGTTCTAAAAGAAGGTCTGCATTCCCCTCTTTCCAAAGGCAACCCTTAAACGGATTCTACTGGCATTCACCTTCAGATCTCTAAGTAACATTCCAATCCCAGTACTTTTAGATTTTCTTCAGTTTTAATCGTTATCTGTTGATTTCCCACTTTGCAACATTAGGATTTAACTCACTTATCAACATCACAACACCACATACACACACACACACACACACACACACACACACACGTGCGCATGTTTCTTTTTCCTGTATACTCCCAATTATATAATTACATTGTAATTTTGGTTATAAATCTTCAGTGTTTGTATTTTTTTTTTAAGATTTTATTTATTTGACAGAGAAGACACAGTGAGAGAGGGAACACAAGCAGGGAGTGGGAGGGGGAGAAGCAGGCTTCCTGCTGAGCAGAGAGCCCAATATGGGTCTTGATCCCAGGACCCTGGGATCATGACTTGAGCCAAAGGCAGACACAACGACTGAGCCACCCAGGTGCCCCCAGTGTTCGTATCTTTAACCACCGAAAATATGGTATTTTTAAGTGGGTCACGTAGGATACTTTAATGTTTCTCCCTAGAATTAATAATGGACTTTCAGTAAATTTTTTGTGTATTTTCACCAATTCCACCCCAAATTCTCTACCAATTTTACAAATCTTTCCCATATACACCCGAATCGATTAGGCAGTCTAGGGACTTTTCCTCCCACCTGGACTGGCGGCTTGGGCCTGCTGCACACTTTTCCCTTGATCTCTGTATCTTGTCACCAGAAGCTCCCTTTGCCTCCTTATTTGATCCCTGTTTCCTGGACCCCGCATCTTCCTCTTTCTTTTTTCTTTTAATTACTTCTTCATTATATTGGAGCAAACAAATCTTCCAGTATCATTCTTAGAAAAGATGCATGAAATTTTTTTTTAATTGAGATAAAATTCACATAACAAAATCGACCACTTAAAGTGAAAAATTCATTGTCCAAAAAAAAAGTGAAGAATTCATTGTCAGTTATTATATCGTAGTGTGTCTCTCATGCCGGGCAACCATACCCTCTATCTGGCTCTAAAGCATTTCTGTCACCCCAAAATAAACTTCTGCACCCACTGAGCAATTGCTCTCCATTTCCCCCTCCCCCAGCCTCAGCAGCCAGGAACCAGCAGCCACTTAGCATAATGTTTTCCAGGGTCAGTCATCTTGGAGGGTGTATCAGTGTTTTGTTCCTTTTTATGGTTTAATGATATTATCTTGTGCCACAATTTGTTTATTGGATTATTTCCACCTTTTGGCTATTGCGATAGTGTTGCTATGAACATTTGTGCACAATTACTTGTTTGAGTACCTGTTGTCAGTTAGTTGGGGGATATACCTAGGGGTAGAATTGCTGAGCCATATGCTAATTCTATTTAACCTTTTGAGGAGCTGCCAAGCTTTTTTCATGGCAGCTGAACCATCTTACATTCCTACCAGCAATGAACAAGCGTAACTTCTCTATCTTCTCATAGCACTTGTTATTTTCCATTTTCTTAAGCTATAGCCATCCTAGTGGGTGTGAAGTGATAGTTCATCGTGCTTTTGATATGCCTTTCCTTTATGACTAATGATACAGAACATCATTTCATCTACTTGGTAGCTATTTGTGTATCTTCTTTGGAGAACCGTCTACTCAAATCCTGTCTTTATTTTTTAAATGGGGTTCTTTGTCTTTTTGTTGTTGGGTTGTAAAAGTTCTTTTATTTTTAAAGATTTATTTATTTGTTTCTTGGTCAGAGAGAGAACGTACAAGCAGGGGGAGAAGCGGGCTCCCCACTGAGCAAGGAACCCAATGAGGGACTTGATCCCAGGACCCTGAGGTCATGACCTGAGCTGAGGGCAGACACTTAACAGACTGAGCCACCAAGGTGCCCCCCCCTTTTTAAAGTTCTTTATATATTGTGGGTACTAGGCCTTCTCAGATGTATGACTTGTAAATATTCTCCCTCTGTTATGTTGGTTGCTTTTTACTTTGTGGATAATGTTCTTTGATGCACAACAGTTTTTAATTTTGAAGAAGTCCAATTTATCTATTTTTGGTTTGTTGTTTGCGCTTTTAGTGTCCTAAGAATCCCTTCTCAAATTCAAGACCACGAAGATTTACCTCTGTTTTCTTCTAAAAGCTTTATGCTTTTAGGTCTTGTGTTTAGATTGTCCATTTTGAGTTAATTTTTGCATGCGGCATGAGGTAGGGGTCCATCTTCATGGCCAGTGGTTTCAGCACCATTTGTGGAAGAAACTGTTCTTTCCCAGTTGGATGTCTTGGAACCTTGGCTAAATATCAATTGAGACAGTAGATTTTTAATATCTTCTATGTCTGAAAATGTCTTAACTCTATCTTTACACCTACCTGACAGTTTGGGTGGGTAAACATTTCATTTAGGAGAGTAAGGACTGAAGCCAGTGCCTATGTAGATTTCAGGAGAAAGTTCCCCCAAAGGGGTGAAAGGTGGAACCCATTCACTAGTTAATTCTGATGATTGAGTTTGTCAGTGATAATGACAGTACATAATGGGCTGTGAAAGGCCTCATGGAGCACTTAGAAGGAAACAGGTGATCCCTCTGAGAAAATCAGGCAAGCGGATCCTGATGATCGGCAGGAAATAGTAGAGGGAGAATGGCTTTTAGATTACAGACTGTAATCTAAACCATGCAGCTGTTGAGTTAACTGCTTTATAACTGGATCTTGAAGTTGAAAATGGAAATCAACGTCAAAATGGTCAGTTCACTGGGTAGGTGTAGCCCCTAACTTCCATTGACCTTTGCTTGTTTGTTTTAACTTTGATTTGGGGTCTCATAAGGTTGTGCTTCCTTGTCGTGCTGTCCTGGCCACCCACCACACTGCCCTTAACCCTTTCAAGGAGGGCTCCTTCGGGGTTGACCCAGGCCACCTCATGATTTTTCTCCCCATTGTACATTGCCTCCCTCTGCCTCATCCCTGTCTTCCAGGGCTCACCCCAGTGCTTCTCTTCGGAAGCGGGTCTTAGGCTTTGTTCCGTTAGAATGAGGAGGTATCACACATTATGGTAGTTTACTTCTCTTCTTGCAATTTCTTCTTTAGAAAATCTTCCCATTTATTTCCTTCGAAATGATTTTTGAGCTCTTGCTTTGTCCCACTCCCCTGGAACACCCTGGCTTGTTTACTTTGTCTTCTTTTGTCAAAATACTTTGAGCCGTTCCTCACGCTGACTCCTTATTTAGGTATGATTGACGCTTCTCTCTTCCCTGCACTACTTTTCCATGTGACCTTTTGACAGTCTTTCCGGAAAGATTTTCTTTCAGTACATGCTTAATATGGCCTCTTTGTAGATTTTTTTTTTACTATCCCCTATTTTGATACATTTCCCCCTGTGCTATAGAAAGGAAGGTTTTGTAATAAAAAGAAACCTTTAAAAATAAAATCAACAAGAGGTCAGCCTTCCCCATTTCAATAAGAAAATTGAGGGCAGCAAATTCTTGGAAGGTGCATAGAAAATGTTACGGGGTGGGCGCCTGGGTGGCTCAGGGGTTAAACCTTCTGCCTTCGGCTCAGGTCATGATCTCAGGGTCCTGGGATCGAGCCCCGCATCGGGCTCTCTGCTCAGCAGGGAGCCTGCTTCTTCCTCTCTCTCTGCCTGCCTCTCTGCCTACTTGTGATCTCTCTCTGTCAAATAAATAAATAAAATCTTTAAAAAGAAAAAAAAAAAAGAAAAAATGCTATGGGGGAATGGTTTACATACATTTTTTTTTTTTTTTTTTTGAGAGAGAGAGAGGGAGAGAGCATGTGTGTGTGTGGAGGGGGGCAGAGGGAGAGGGAGAGAGGGAATCGAGCAGGCTCCATGTCCAGCCTGGAGCTCATCTCAGGGCTCCATCTTACCACTCTGACACCATGACCTGTGCTGAAATCAAGAGTCAGATGCTTAGCCAACTTAGCCACCCAGACACCCCATATGTACTTTTGATTAAAGAGAATCGAGGCCTTACTGCCATAAACCATTGACTATTGACTGCTTTGCCTTTTGGGGTCAATATAACTATCAGTATGTTTTGAATATGAGAATTTTCTGTGACCTTAAGTATGTATTGGAGCAACTATTAACACTATGTAATCTAAGTCAGTCAGAGAAAGATGAAAGCTGTATGATTTCACTCAGACGTGCAATTTAGGAAACAAAACAAACAAGCAAAGGAAAAAAAAAAGAGAGGCAAACCAAGACAGAGACTCTTCACTGTAGGGAACAAATGGATGGTTACCAGAGAGGAGGGAGGTGGGGGATGGGGGAGATCGGTGATGGGGATGAAGGAGGTCACACCTGGTGATGAGCCCGGGGTGTTGTATGGGATTGTTGAATCACTGTATTGTGATTCACCTGAAATTAATATTACACTATGTTAACTATACTGAAATGAAAATGAAAACAATTTAAAAAATCAAACTGGAAAAATAAAATAAAATTGTTCTCAGTCACTTAAAAAAAAATAAAAGAAAGAAACAGCCAACCATATGTGATCTATTGGCTATTTCACAAATGCATTTCCCAAAGCAAAAGAAGAATTTTATTTCTAGTCTATGTTCAGATCTTGTCTTACTTTGCCTGGACTTACAACCTAAAGATCACTTACAATGTCAGTGTGCCAATAGCCAGGGGAAAGGTCAACAACATTATCAGTATTTCTAAACAACAACTGTTATAGAGCAAATAGTGGGATTTTTTTCTTTCTTGTCCTTAATGAAACCAACTCCCCTTGTATCACCAAATTTGTTTCCAGTCAGAAAGAGGACTTGACATCACTTGTCAAAACTCTCTCAAAGGTTAATTTACCTGATTCGTTTTTAGGAATCTATGACATCTAAAAATTTCAGATGACTTCTATTTCTTACTTTCATGGGTTGAATAGTTATTGCCCAATAGTTATGGGATAAATAAGTAGAGCTTCAATTTTTGTTCATTAACCAGGCTGTGAAAATGATCAGTTAAATCTGAGAGATGTTTTTACAGCTTTTTTTTTTTTTATTATTAACATATAATTTATTATTTGCTTCAGGGATACAGGTCTGCTAATCATCAGTCTTAACACAATTCACAGCACTCACACCCTCCCCAATGTCCATCACCCAGCCACCCTATCCCACCCCCTCACACCCCAGCAACCCTCAGTTTGTTTCCTGAGATTAAGAGTTTCTTATGGTTTGTGTCCCTCCCCAGTCCCATCCTGTTTCATTTATCCCTCCCTTTCCTCCATGACCCCCTGCCCTGCCTCTCAAATTCCTCATATTAGAGAGATCATAGGATAATTGTCTTCCTCTGATTGACTTATTTTGCTTAGCATAATACCCTCTAGTTCCATCCACGTCATTGAAAATGGCAGGAGGTCAATTTTTGATGGCTGCATAGTATACCATTGTATATATATATATCACATCTTCTTTATCCATTCATCTGTCGATGGACATCTGGGCTCTTTCCATAGTTTGGCTATGATGGACATTGCTGCTATAAGCATTCAGGAGTATGTGCCCCTTGAGATCGCTACATTTGTATCTTTAGGGTAAATACCCAGTAGTGCGATTGCTGGGTTATAGGGTAGCTCTATTTTCAACTTCTTGAGGAACCTCCATAATGTTTTCCATGGTAGCTGTATCACCTTGCATTCCCACCAACAGTGTAGGAGGGTTCCCCGTTTGTCTGCATCCTCGCCAACATCTGTCATTTTCTGACTTCTTAGTTTTAGCCATTCTGACTGGTGTGAGGTGGAATCTCACTGTGATTTTGATTTGTATCTCCCTGATGCCGAGTGATGTGGAGCACTTTTTCATATGTCTGTTGGCCATTTGGATGTCTTCTTTGCAGAAATGTCTGTTCATGTCTTCTGCCCATTTCTTGATTGGATTATTTGTTCTTTGGGTGTTGAGTTTGATAAGTTCTTTATGGTGGTGGCCTTCTGGCTAACTGCATTATTACTAAGTGGTATCTTAATTTGGGGAAGAATTTTAACTCACAGATAGAGGACTAACTAAACTGGAAAGACACATTTCTGGATCATCATGGTCTCTTTTTGTTTGATATACAAATCAAGATTTGCATTACACTCTGGTTATACTGACAGTGGCATATCCCATCAGCCCTCCATGGATAATTTTTTACCTCTCAGATATTTTCGTTTTTGGTTGAAAGAAAAATACTAACAAAATTATACAAAATATTTATTTCCATTATTTAATGATCCTAGCCAATGTCACTAACAGACTCATTTTAGCTAAAATCGTACTGTAAATATTGCTTCCCCTACTTACCTCATACCATTCCTATATCACATGTATGTACCTGAGTCCTCCCCCCTTTCATTAACACAAAAGGGCCATCCTCAGTGAATCTACAACAAAGGAGGCGAGGCTATACAACAGGGAAAGAAGGTCCCGCCAATAAATGCTCCCAGGAAAATTGGACAGCTACACGCAAAAGAATGAAACTGGATCCCTTGCTTCTCCCACACACAAAAATAAATTCTAAATGGATTAAAGACCTCAACGTGAAACCATAAACCTGAAACCATAAAACTCCTAGAAGAAAACATAGGTAGTAATCTCTTTAATATCAGCCTCATCAACATTTTTCTAGTTAGGTCTCTTCAGGGAAGGGAAACAAAAGCAAATATAAACTATTAGGACGACACCAAAATAAACAGCTTTTGCACAATGAGGGAACCCATCAACAAAAAGTCAGCCTGCTGAGTGGGAGAAGGTATTTGTAAATGATATATCCAATAGGGGTTAATACCCAAAATACATGAAGAACTTACACAGCTCAACACCAAAAAACACAAATAATCTGATTAAAAATGGGCAGAAGAGCTGAATAGACCTTTTTTTTTTTTTTTCAAAGAAGACATGCAGATAACCAACAGATACATGAAATGATGCTCAGCACTACTAATAACCAGGGAAATGGAGATCAAAACCACAATCAGATATCACCTTATACCTGTCAGAATATCTAGTATTGAAAAGACAGGAAAGAACAAGTGTTGGCCAGGATGTGGAGAGAAATCAACCCTCATGCACTATTGGTGGGAATGTAAATTTGGACAACTATTGTGGAAACCAGTTTCCTTAAAAAATGAAAAATTGAAATATCATACCTTCCAGTAATTCCAGTACGGGATATTATACCCAAAGAAAATGAAAACACTAATTCGGTTAGATATACATAGCATTATTCACAGTAGCCAAAATATGGAAGCAATTTAAATGTCCCTCAATAGATGAATGGGTAAAAAAGATGTGGCATATATGTATATATATTACTCAGCCATAAAAAGGAATGAGACCTTGCCATTTCTGACAACATAGATGAACCTAGAAGGTTTTATGCTAAATAAGTCAGACAGCGAAAGATAAATACCATGTGATTTCACTTATATGTGAGATCTAAACACACACACACACACACACAAAAGCAAAAAGCAGATAAAGATCCCAAAATACAGAGAACAAACTGGTGGTTGCCAGAGGAGAGAAAATGGGGCAGTGGGCAAAATGGATGAAAGGGCGTGGGAGGTAGAGACCTCCAGTTAAGGAATGAGTAAGTCATGGAGATGAAAGGTATTGGAATAGCCATTTATAATGACAGACGGGAGCTACACTTTCAATGAGCACAGCGTAACTATGGAGTTGTCCAATCACTATGTTGTACACCTGAAGCTAGTCAACCATACTTCAATAAAACGAATACAAAACGAAACAAAACCACAAAGGACCAGCCCAGGGCAAAGTAAAATCCTGGCCAGGTAGAAATGAAACAGCAAGGGAACATCTGCAAATCCGGTGTTAGATGCCAGAGAGCACTAGATACCCATAATTTTTTTTTTTTTAGATACCCATAATTTAAAAAGAATGCAGATTTAGGTTTCTAGATACTAGATATTCTAGATACTGAAAGAATCAGATTCATTTTTCTTGATATTTTGTATATTTTTTGAAGTTTTACATTTATGTAACAAAATCAGTATTTATTATGTATACAATTTCTTGAAAACATTTCAGCAACAATTTACATTTTAGTTTTTGTTGAAGAACTTACTAAAGGCTTCTGTCTTTTTTTTTTTTTCCTTTGAGCCAAAGTTATCATTTTCCAACCATGTGGTACAAAGTATGCGTAGGCAAGTATGAACCAACATACAATCACACAGCCTTAATATTTAAGGGCAGAAAGCTTTTTTTTTTTTTTTCCTGAAGACCTATTTTTAGGTGAATTCTGCACCAAACTCTATTATTTCTTTTTTTTTTTTAAGTTTAAAGCAATACTTCACTAAAAAAATTTTTAAATAGATGTTTGAATCTTCTTGAGAATAATCCAACTGTTTAGCTCCCCCTTTTTTTTTTCAAGGTTACAGAACTACAAAGAGTAGATTCAATTTGTCACATAAAGGATATACTTAGAGAAGACTGGAGTTACTTCTAGTTTACCAAGTTCTTTGCCATTCAGGTAACAATTTATCACCATTTGACAAGATACACTTTTTAAATTTGGGCTTGAGAAGGAAGGTCAAAAATAGCTCTGGGCGGAAAGGAAAGGCTCACGTAGAAGCATATAACATCATTCCATGTGATAATTTACTCCACACCTGTATTATAAATAAACACCACTGGAGTATGGTATAAAAGTCCTCCAGACACCCACTGTGCTGAAACGCAAGCAAGTGTGCTGTATATATTAAGAGAAATGGTTCACATGTTTGCATTTGTAGGCATTGGCTGCTCATTTTTTTCCCCATAGTGATTTTATAATTTGCAATTTGAAGTTCAGATTTACATCCGGTTGGAGAACAGTCACTTTTCATTTATAAAAAGTGTAGATGATCAGTGAACAGTGAACAATGAACTCTCTCTGGTAATCATTTGAAAGTCTAGCTGGCCTCAGTTTTCTGCCTACACGTTTTCTAAAGTTTCAGTCCTTCCAGAGACTTCCCTCCATGTCCCAGCAGTGTTTACAAAATAGGAACCAATTTTGAAGATGGGGGAACCTACTCAGAGAAATGAAGGTCAATGGGTGTTGTGTCAGTTGTCTGCTGTTTTGGGTGGTGACATCCCCGGGCGGTGTGTCACTTACGGAGCCGAGCCCAGGTGCCTGGCTCCTACATTTGTTGACCTCACAGCATTCGAGAAACAATGAGGCTGTGACGCAGGACTTGTGCTGTGCTAGTTTTTAGCGCTTAGAATAATTTACCAGAGTACATACTGATTTTATCTCTTTAATAATGATAATCTCTTCTGATAATATAGACAGCTTTAGGTGTTATGATCTTTCTAACCAAACCCAGTAACTTTGAGGAAATTTAAATCAGCAATTCCACTTTGGGGAAACCAGAAACCTATTCTTTTGCTTCCACATGTATCAGTCTGGACTGCCTGCCCCTGGGCTGAGCATTGCCTACATGTAATTTCTGCAACAATCATTCTTGCCTTAAGCAAACAGGTATTGACATCCTGTTGTGTATCAGGACTGTGCTAGGTGCTGAGCATGCAAAGGTGAGTGAGGCAATCCTTGTCCTCCAGGAGGTAAAAAGCTAGGGACGGAAGGCATAGACAGATGGCCATAATTCCATGTGGACGATGCTGGGTATTAGGGGACAGAGAGAAGCATTCCTAACTTAGCTGCTGGGAAGTTTGCCAGAGGAAAGATAACTGAATTGAGTCAGAGAGGATGAACATCAGCGTGTCTCCCACCAGGATGGATGGGGGTGGGGGGCTGGGGGGGAAGGGGCAGTGACAGCAGAGACAGCCCTAGTGAGTGACAGCAAAGATGCATTAAACTGCAGGCTGGACTCCGAGGAGGTCAGAGCAGTAGGGCCTTGTTGGTCTGTCGAGTGAAGGAGATGAAAGCTGGAAAGAAGCTGGGAAAGTAGGCCAGGCTGACCCCTGGATGCTTTGGGGCCAAGTTGATAAGCTTGGACTTCATCTTTAGCTGGGCAACAGGGAGCTGGCAAAAGTTTTCAGAGTTGCATTTTAGACAGATTAATGGACAGAAGACAGGACTGAAGAGAGCAAGACTGAACCCCAGGCAAAGTGCTTTGAGACTCCACTAGGAGCTGGGGTGAGACGGGGACTAGAAGGTGTTAGGGATGGAGGAAGGAGACACCGATGGTGTTAGGGATGGAGGAAGGAGACACCGATGGTGTTAGGGATGGAGGAAGGAGACACCGATGGTGTTAGGGATGGAGGAAGGAGACACCGATGGTGTTAGGGATGGAGGAAGGAGACAGCCTCAAGAACGAGGAGCATCCGCTCTCCAGAACGTGAGGATTTCCTGGACGTGACGGCGAAGGAGCCAGAGAAGTCAAGGTGACTCCCAGCATTCTAGCTCAGGAGTTCGGATGGATGGCAAGATCGGCAATAGGTAAGGTCTGTTCTGAGGGCAGATGATGAGTGAGGCTTTGCCTATACCTGCCACCCCCCTAAGCACACATGTGATTTTTAAATCTCCCACGGTGAGCACGATTTTTGCTTCCACGGGGCACCATGCTCCCCTACAGGAATGTCGTTGTACTTCATTTTTATTACTTGTTTAATTGTCATCTTCTCACGAGACGGCAGGCTCCTTGAGGATGGGAATCCTAACAATCATTCCCGCAGTTAGCAGGCTGCCTGGCACATAGAGGCATATGTATAAAAGGAATGAGTTCAGTTTTTAGATCATAATTAAGTGTGAGCCATACATTTTCAGTTAGTTTTCTACAACTTTTTTTTTCTTTACTTTTTTTTTCAATGACAGCCCTACTATAGACACCAATCAGCCTCGGGTCCAGCCCCTGCTCTGCCCTTGCCAGCTTCGTGGTACTGGGTGAGGGATGTACCCTCTCCTGGGTATTGTTTCTTCATGAAAATACTCAGGAATTTGGACAGGTATGATGAATGAAGTCATCCCCAGCCCTAATGTTTTACAAGAAAGAGAGACATTTTATTGAACTGGCTAAAAAGAGTAAAATAGTAATACATTAAACCTTTTATTGAGCAGGAAATAAAAAACCCTCAGGAAAACAGAAAGCCCATGCTGTGTGTACAACTTACCATTAAATTATTCACGCTTTTCCAATCTTCTTGATGTATATGGACTTACTGAATGAAAGAAAGATTGACTCTGTGATACTTGTTCTGTGTCTCCATGTGTTGTAGCTCTTGCCCTAAGGTCTTACGGGTCCAGTGGTGGAACAAGTTAATGAATAGTTTCGACGACACCATTGACATTCATGGTGTGTCTGACTTTCCCCACAGCATCAGTGTATGTGCTGCAAACCCTCTTTGTCACCAATGTCTCTCTGTCCCTAAGAATCCCTGCACTGATTCCGCTTCTAAATGGTTTCCCATTGATTCCGCTTCTAAATGGTTTCCCCTTCTTGCCAAGCATCATTATACTCTGTAGGAAAGAATGTGAGCTCAGAGGCGTCTTTGTCCAAAAAAACTTTGAAGACAAATTCCTTGAACTTTCGAGACATTCAGCGGACAGTAGCTCCTTTCCCCATGGACGCATATGTTGACTCTGGCAGGAACCTTTGACATATTTTTCCATAGTTCATTTATTGGGACTTCCTAGAGACATTTGACTTTTGAAAATTTAACTAGATTAGGAAGTATGGTTTTAAACCAGCTTGGAAAACCCTTTTGTCTTTACGCTATATGTTTGATGATAACCTTTTTTTTGGATGATAACCTTAAGACAACCATGGTTATACCTTGTTTACATAAAACCGTGTGCTGAAGTGATGTGCACAGTTTCCGTGACTGGAAATATACTAGGCAAGATGGTTGGTTGCAGGAATTGGTCATGCTCTTTTCTAAAGTGAAAATCTACTTTGGGGCACCTGGGTGGCTCAGTCAGTTAAGCATCTGGTTTTGGCTCAGGTCATGATCTTGGGGTAGGGTTCCCTGCTCAGTAGGGAGTCTGCTTCTTCTGCCCCGCCCCCTGCTCATGTACTCTCTCTCTCCCTCTCTCTCTCTCATAAATAAATAAATAAAACCTTTAGAAAATCTGCTCTAGAGGGAAGTCTCCTGACTTACCTGTTTGCTAATCCTGTAGACAGATCGAGTAACTGCTTCTCTTGACCTTGACTCTGATTCTCGGCATCTCTGTTTCTCCATCTGGATGATCGTTATAACATCGTGACTGGCCCTTTACTTCTGTCCTGGTTCCAAATCCAGCAGCCAGAATGATCCTTACATTGTCCCTATAATCCAGCAGTACTCATCTCTCTGAGGGCACCAGGCACACTTCTCTCTCGGGCTCTCTGTGCTGGTGGGTCCTTCCACCCGGAGTCTCTTCCAGACACCACTGCCCTTCGGTCCTTCAGGATGTCCCCCCATCTGACCAACATATGGACGCTGATTGAGACCACCCAATTTATTTATTTTTTTTTAAAGATTTTATTTATTTATTTGACAGAGAGAGATCCCAAGTAGGCAGAGAGGCAGGCAGAGAGAGAGAGGAGGAAGCAGGCTCCCTGCTGAGCAGAGAGCCCGATGCGGGACTCGATCCCAGGACCCTGAGATCATGACCTGAGCCGAAGGCAGCGGCTTAACCCACTGAGCCACCCAGGTGCCTGAGACCACCCAATTTAAAACCGAAGTCTTCTATCCAACTCTGAACACTTCATGCTCTTTCCCTGCTCTGTTTTGGGCCTTACCACCTTCTGACATAGCACATTTTTGCTTATTGATTGTGCTTATTGTTTTCATTAATAAACCATAAGCTAAATGAAAGCAAAATTTTGTGTGTTTTTGCTGGGTGCTCTATCTCCAGTGCCTCGCACGGTGCCAGCACATAGTAGGGGCTCTAACTATTTGTGGAATGAATGCATGAGTCAATTGGGTGCTTTTCATGCTTGCTCTCAGTGGAGTCCAACTTTTACTTTCTGTTTAGTTTAAATCTATGTGGTAAGGGTAAAATGAATCCACATGTATGTTTTTAAAATTATTTGTGACTGGCTCACAAGGACATTCTTTATGACATAAAGAATCACGAGGACGAGGTGCGAACTCGGGGAGGCATAGAAGATTGTAGATGGAGAGCACAGACTTAGGGCTTCGCCAGAGCCTTTGATCTCAGTGTTTGCCTCGGGGAAGTGTGCACAGTGATGCTTGGCACTGTAGGAAGGATCAGAGATAACACATATCCAGTGTCTGCTCCACAGTGCTGCTTGCCACAGAAGAGGAATCATCAGAAGCTTTGTGTCTTCAGAGCATCCTGGAGATTGTCTGTCTCAGCAGTTGCAGTGACTTGAGGCTTCTCAGCACACAAACAAACAAGCCCATCTCCTGGCTGGAAGCCCTCAGTCCATCACGCCCCTGGGGGGCCCCGTCTGGGAGCGGAGATGAGCACAGCACAGAAGCTCTGCACCCACACTGCTCTTAAGAACAGAAAATGAGTGAAGGAACAGCCGCTGGAGAAAGCCCAGGATAAAGCGGAAGCTTCCTTTGGTCCATTTTATACACCTAGCATTTTCCAAGTGTGCAGTGCCTTTGAGGTTTGCAAGATAAGGAAGCGACAGTCCCTCAGTGCTGAGTTCTCAGTAGCTTGCCTGTGGGTATAAGGTGTCCTCAATGCCAGAAAAGTGTTCTTTTTACCATTTATAGCTTTCCTCCATTTATGCAATGAATATTTGACTGCTTATTGCACACCAGACACGGTTCCCGGCCCTGGGAATACAATGGGTCTCTGTCCTTGTAGAGGGCACATTCTAGTGGAGGGGGGAGCCCGTAAACAGACAGCAAGTAAACCTGCAGTGTGCCAGGTAGAGACTGCTGCTCTGCAGAGGAATGAAGCAGGATGAGAAGCATCACTTGTTCTCTGATACTGTTATCTGATGTTGGACAACTGCGGAAGGTGTCGTGGAGAAGGTGGCATTTGGGCAGAGGCTGTCTTGAGCTTGCAGACCTCTGGAAAGTGTTGCAGGGAAGGAACAGCAGGCACACAGCCCCCAGAGCAGGTCTGGACATTAGAAACGTGGCGAGGAGGCCAGAGTGGCTGGAGCTGGTCGGAGAGCGGGCAGAGGCCCAGGCCCCTGTAGAAATTTCCAGGCTATTGTAGAACTCTGACTTGTACTCCAGGTGCGATGCAAGCAGTGAGGGTTTGGGGAGAGGGTTATTCTGTTGCTGCGTGGAGAAGACTAAAGGGAGGCGAGGGGAGCCGGCGGAGCAGCTGGCGGCGGGGCCCAGAGCCTGTTGCCATGGAGGCGTGGAGAGTGGCTCCTTCTGGGTGGAAATTGCAGGTAGAACTGCAAAAATCTGGCTGAAAGTTTGGAAGTGGGGTTCAAGGGAAATAGAGAATCCCAAGCTCTTAGCTCAAGCCCCTGGAAGAATGGCGTTGCCATATACCCCAAAGGGAGAGATCGCCCGTGGAGCAGGGCTTTGTCGGTCTCAGTGCTCCTTTGAGGGACACAAGTGAAATCAGGAGTTCCATCTGGGGCTTGTGGCATTTATCCGATATCCGGGCGGAGAGGTCCACTCATGCATTGACTGGTGTGACTCTGATAGGAGCCAACGGCCTGTCTGGGTCGGAGACATGCATTCAGCTACATCAGTGTAGAGATGCTGTTTAAACCAGTGAAAGGAGATGGAACTCTCTGGAAAGACGGTGTGAACAGGGAAGTGGCGATGGTCAGAGACCTGTAGCACTCCAACATTTGCCAGTTAGCAGATGGCAAGGAACCAGCAAAGGAGGAGAGAGTGTGACCGTGGCGGGGAGAGCAGGGAGGGAGTGTCCAGGAAGCAAGGGAGGAAAGTGAGGGGTGGCCAGACGCTCCCAGACGCTCCCAGACGCTCTCAGACGCTCCCAGTAGGTCAAATGTCCAGAGGTCTGAGATGTGAACAACTCTAGCAAAGTGCAAGTAACATCAGTGGGCAGACAGTCTGTTCTTTCTCTTTCTCAGTGTCAGAAGTCCTGTTAAGACACAGTAACAACAGCAGGAGCTTGATCTTTTTATTTTTGCATTGTACTAAAAAGTTTGACTTCTAGAAATATATGCTTCATGTGAGAGCAAAGAAGTATGAAAAGCAAAGGGAAAGAAAAAAAAATTGCCCATAATGCAACCATTCATAGACAGTTTTTAATGCATTTTTCTCATATATTTGAGACCATATTATGAATATATATTAGTGAATATGTATACTTTTCTTTTATAAGCTTAGTATTACATCATATATTCACAGGTCATTGAGAGTGCTGTGTAAACATTATTTGCAGTGACTGGACTGCACAGTACCTTACTGTAGATCATAATTTAATTATTCTGCTACTTCTGGCCATTTAAGTTCCCAAATTTTTAATATTATAAATAACACAACGTCTTAGGGGCTCAGTTAGTTGGTTAAATGTCTGCCTTCAGCTCAGGTCGTGATCCCAAGGTCCTGGGATTGAGCCCTGAGTCAGGCTCCCTGCTCAGTGGGGAGCCCGCTTCTCCCTCTCCCTCTGCCTCTTCTTTCCCCTGCTCATGCTCTCTCTCTCAAATAAATAAATAAAATCTTTAGAAAAAAGAAAAGAAAAGAAAAGAACATCTTAGTTTTCATCGGAGGCTAATTCTGAGGCTAGCTAGCCAGAAATGATAGAAGTCAAGGAGAGTCAAGGGGTTTAGCATTTGAAAACACTTGCTGAGTATTGCCAAGTTGCTTTTGAGAAAGTTTGTGGGAAGATACACGCCCACCCAAAATAAGTAAGAGATGCTTTTTTTCTACCAGTTCCTTCTGGCAGTGAGTACTATTCATTGTGTTTTTTTTTTTTTTAATCTAATTATTAAAGCAAAGTCTTTTACTGAAGAAAACTTGAATCATCAGAAGTGAATACAGAATTTTAAAACAAACAAACTAATAGGACATTGATACTTTTGGTGATGTCTTTATGCTTATTATTATTTTTTTTCAAAATAAAACCAAGATGGTTTATTATCAAGGGGAATGATACAATATGTTTTTATGTAAGATTGAGGGTAGATTGAATATACAAATAAAATACTGGGCAGACTCATACTACCATTTCCACATTTATAGGGATCACTTTTCCCCTGTCACCATTAGACCTACCCCCTAAATTCTCTCAAGCCAGCATTTCCTAACATCCTGAACTGCCCATCATTAGGATGGGGCTCTTATTCTTTTTTTTTTTTTTAAGATTTTATTTATTTATTTGACAGAGAGAGATTATAAGTAGGCAGAGAGGCAGAGAGAGAGAGGAGGAAGCAGGCTCTCTGCTGAGCAGAGAGCCCGATGCGGGACTCGATCCCAGGACCCTGAGATCATGACCTGAGCCAAAGGCAGCGGCTTAACCCACTGAGCCACCCAGGTGCCCAATTTTTGACAAAATGTGTGTATATGTATATTTTTGTCTTCTCAATTTGACATTACTTCATGAAGCATTTTCTGTCTCATTATTTTAAATTCTCATCTGTGGAATCTGAAACTGGAAACAAACATCTGATTGTTAGGTGTTGATATCAATTTTCAGTATCATAAATAATGCTTGTATGGAGGTCATTGTGTGCATCTTTTGATACCTCAGAATTAAGTTTCTAAAAACAGAGTTACAAGGCCAAGAGTGAATATGTATTACAAATGTTCCTCTAGAAAGGCCAGACCAATTTTTGCTCCTCCTGGCTTTGTGAATGAAGAATGCTCATTTTACCATGGCTTCACCAACATTGTGTCTGAGACGTCTTTCTTTTCTTTTCTCTTTTTTTGACAGTAGAGTTAGAATTATCAATGAGGTTTGCATTTTTTTCAGGAGCTTATTATAGCTTTGTATACCTTTTGTTCATGTCTTCTGTCAATTTACTTGTCAAAGTCTTACCTTTTTGTTAGTTACTTCACCAAACCACCAGGACAGTAAGATTTTGCCATATCTGGGGGTAAATATCTTCCTCGACTGTCTGCATTTTGGTTTTATAATGACATTATATGACCGACAAACTTGTAATATTTTACACAAATTGACCAATATTTTCCTTTTCTTTTAAATTTAGAAAATTATTTGCTATCTGAAAGTAATACCTATCTGTAGATATATATATAGATAGATAGATAGATAGATAGACATATCTATATAGTTTAACTCAAAATTTCTAAATTTTAAATGTTTTAAAGTTATTTATTTTTATGTGTAGTTAAAGGTAAGACCCTTAACTGTCTTCTTCGCCAGAAGTAACCAAATCTTTTCACCCAGCTCAGGAATTCCGACTCTATGTCCCATATTCAGCCTCTCTTTAAATGCTTCTAGAATAAGGCAGCATGAATAGCAAATAGTCTGTCCCAACAGTTCAAATTGCCTAGGTTTTTTTGGTCCCAAATATCCTTCGATGTTATTTCCACGTTAGTTAGGATATAAGAGGATGTGCTGCAGCAATCTACAGCCCCTGGAAGTCACACCTGCCGCTGCCTCCGTACTGCATTGACCAGAACTGGTCATGTGGTCCTCCTTATCTGTGCCCAGAAGCAAATGGAATGCTCGGGGTAACTGCTCCTTCTGTCCCAGCTTCCTGCCGCATGTTGTAGTGTTGGCCTCAAGAGCATAAGACTTTCCCACACGTGCTTTCAAGTATTTGAAAAGAGCAGTCACATTACTCTATCCCACATGCACATACCCTGTGCCCTCCACAGTCCTCTGGTTCTTAGGAAAACGAAACTCTAATCTTCTGGTCATTCTTTCTATGACTTAGATTCTTGCCACCTTGTCAGCCCAGTTACCGTTTTCTGGAGGCATCGTGACTCATTAATGTCACTTATTAATACTCCAAATATCTTGTCATTTATAGAGATGTGTATAATAGTCTTGTATTCTTGAAGGCAGAACCATTATCTTCTTCTTCTTGAGATCCTGTGTGTACACCTTCCTTCTTTCCAGCCAGCACGGGATCAGCACAGAGTCACCCGAATGGCTGACTAGACAGTATGTTAATGGTTCCTGTTGACTCAAGACCAACTTGAGATGTTGTATCCCGGAGCCGTGACCCAATTATCAGTTTCTCAAGATTCTCTGTTTTGTGATAGAGTTCGCTCCAGCCATGCAATCCCCGCCAATGTCTGTGTTTCTGCACTTCAGTGCTTTCTGCTGTCACACGCCGTTGCCTCGGCCTGGTGAACCGGGGCTGCCAGGAATAGCCCAGGGAAACAATGTCGCTGATCTGATAGTGGGTGTCAGACAGGTGAATGAGTGAAGACTGAAGTCTTCAGTCTCTGTGGACTGAGAATGGGGACCAGAATAGACTTCTGAAGGCTCTGTTCTCCAACTCCTTCCATGATGTTGAGATAGGAGAAGCTGCCTTGATGGGTCTTGTGCTTCTTGAACCTAAAAGCTTTCCTTTTTGCCACCCTTGCCTCACACCCAGAAGTTTCACTGTCCCTGAAAGGCAGATGGTGACAGTGGGCCAGAGGGCTCTGCAGGACTTCTTTACAGTGCTTCTGATAAGAAGATTGACTGCGGTGACATATGAGAAGGTTTACAGGACAATACAGAGTGGACTTCTGTATTACCTATTATCTGTGCCTTATCTGTCTTCACAAACTATCGAAAATGCTACATAGAAATACCTATACCTTACAACCCGTTAAGTGCTGTGTTAAAAATCTGTGTGGTTGCTAATCTTGGGTACGATTGTTTGTCATACATGTGATAGCTAGTCACACATGTGATGGCTGGTCACATATGTGACAGCTTGTTATACATGTGAAGCTAGTCATACATGAGATGACCAGCCATATATGTGATCATCATACATGTGACAGCTAGCCACACATGTGATTGTTAACCATACATGTGATGGCCAGTCATAATGTGATAATCATATGTGACAGCTAGCTACACATGTGATTCCGAGCCACACGTGTGATGGTCTGTCATATATGTGGTAGCTAGTCACACATGTGATCATGGCTAATCGTACATGTGATGGCTACTCATACCTATATATTAGATCCTTGTCTGGACTCAGAGATGTGGTTTTTTCTAAGACTTCTATGGGGACACTCAAGGATATTTGAGCCTAAACTTCATGTGTCTTTCAACATACCTAGTAGTTTCCAAATACACGTTTAGCCGCTGCCATCTCCTGCCTCCCTTTGCCATTATAATCGAACAATAAGACTCTTTTTCTGGAGTGAGGATGTCATGAAGCCTCTCTTGAAACCAGTCAAGTCAGACCCATGTCAAACTATGCTCATTAACCGCATGATGAGCAAATCTTACAAAGCCAACAGCTCCGTGTGTTCTCCTAAAGGTATTTTCAAACTATTTCCAAAACGTGTTTTTATTCCAAGTAACAATGAACTAATTTCCAGCCAAGCCTGAAATATCCAAGGTTGCTCGCCAGAGATGACCGGACATTAAAGAGTGGGGACTCTTGTTTTAAAATTCAGCTGTGTTGATTTTACAATTTCAGGACTGGAAAATGGCCAAAAGACTGGATTAACCTTCTTTTCAATCTTTCCTAAGAATTCTCTTATATCTAGGATGCCAAGAATGCATGTTAAATCTGTTGTGCCTGAGGGAGGCACGCTGCTCTCAGTAGAGTTAGCTACAATGGGTAGGAGTTAGGGACGGGAAGAGCGAAAAAAAAAAGTCATTGTTTTAAGCCAAGGGTAACGCATCTGTGTCACCTGGCATCACAGTCAAGTTCAGGACTACCCAGGGGCTTGTGTGAGGCTCAAAAAAGAGGAAGGAAGTTCCAACACACATCTGCTGCTTGGGGCTTAGCCCCTGATTACTTGTGATTACTTTGTTTTCAGTCCATTCTCTCTCTCTTTCTTTTTTTCTTTTTTCTGAGAGAGTGAGCTCATATGCAAGCAGCAGTGGGGGACCAGAGGGAGAGGGAGAGACAATCTTAAGCAGGCTCCATGCTCAGTGTGGAGCCCAATGCAGGCCTCGATCTCACAACCATGAGATCATATCTGGAGCCAAAATCAAAAGTCAGTTACTTAACCATCTAAGCCACCCAGGCTCCCCTGCAGCCCATTCTCCTGACTAAAATGTTAGTTCCTATTACCTTGGCCTTCAGATTTATAGGTTGGAATCCTAATAGCTGTAGCTTTGCTTCTCCATTTCCGTCTCTGGAACCTTCTCTCCTTGTGCCACAGGACTCTATCCCTCAACCATTCCAGCTCTGAGGAGGGGCTCTTCAGGACTGCACTCCCCAAGTTTAAAGTGCCTGCTCTTATTGCTCAGAACATTGCCGAGAAAACTCAGATAGAAGATCTGTCTCTTGCTTTGTCTCTGTCTCTCTCCCTCTTATTTTTGCCCCTTTGCTCATTTGTTTTGTCTAAAGTATTATCTATTCCTATGCTTAAACTTTGATATTGATTTCAAAGATCATTTTGTATCTACTCATGCTTTTTTTTTTTTTTTAATCCCACAAACTTATTTGGCCAAAAGTGATACATTTCTACCTTGATCTGACAATGCCAGTTTTTAGCAGGAGGAAGAAAAGTTATGAACAACTGTGTCTATTCCCCCATCTCACTTCAAGGAAAAGTGTGTGTTCCTCTTACGGTGTACATCCAATCAACGGTGGGTGTCGTGCTACATTTTAGATTCACGGCGCTCTGAATCTTTAACGATTGGGTCTGAGATTTAACAGTACTTTATTTCTCAGGGCACCTGGATGGCTCAGTGGGTTAACCACCTGACTTTGGCTCAGGTCATGATCTAAGAGTCCTGGGATCGAGCCCCACATCGGGCTCTCCGCTCAGCAGAGGAGTCTGCTTCTCCCTCTGCCTCTCCCCCTGCTTTTTCTCTCTTGAATAAATAAATGAAATCTTTTAAAAAATGCATTATTTTATATCTCGGAGAGCTTAACACAATGTCTTCTTGATAGGGTTAATAAACTGATATTTGCATTAAAAAGAAATACAGAAATAAGCTGTGAGAGCCCTTTCAGGACAAGGTATGACTGGGCAAGTACTTTGACTTAGTTCAGCTCAGCTGGAAAGACATAAGGGAAAGGAGCTAGGATAGCAGATTGGCTCACTGAGTTACCAGATTGCATGTTGTTGGTAGTGACAAGGATTGTTTATATGGTCGATTAAAATGAATTATTTTAAGGGCTTGGTCTTTTTCCAAGTAATAAGTGTTCACATTGTTATAACCCAGCAATTTATTACATTTGTAATGCTGTCAAGTTGCCTCAGAGTTACTATTGATTCGTATCAATATGGGCCTGCAAGTATCAATATCAAGTATCAATATCAAGTATCAAGTATCAATATTTCTGCAAGTAAATAGCTGTATTTTATCATTTTTTTGCAGATAGATCAGAATGATGCTAATACTTGTTAGTTCTTTCTCTACGTGTTTTATAGTGGGAAGAACTTCAGAGTCAAGTTTACATGGGTTCAAATCCTGGCTCCACTCCGTTGACTCACATAGTGACATAGGTAATGTCTCCAAGCCTCAGTTCCTAACAAATGAAAATGGGTTAGGGACACTTACTTCCAGGATATTTGGAAGGCTTAGATGCAATAATGCGTATAAAATGCTTACACCGTGCTGTGTGTGAAGTGGCTAACAAACACTAATTTCGGCAGCTAATGCAGCTGCATTTAATTTATTTGTCTTCTCCAATCGTCTTCTTCCTCCACTTCGCACACGAGCTTTAATTCCTAGATCCTTCTGAGTTGACTAGCATATTTTGTGATTTCATTTGTCTGCACGGGGCAAGACCAACCTCGCAGTGTCATCCGGGACAACACCTCTTAGGGATTCCGCCCATTGATGGTCCTTGCCGGCGACACACTTGCTGGCGGCACACCCTTCCCACCCTGCCCCGCCTCCAAAGCCATTGCTGGTTGGACCCAAGTTGGGCGTCCGACTCAGGGTAAACAGATCTGTGAGCTGGCCAGTGACATACGGTCTTAAAAGTTGGGTTGGGCCAAGACAGTCATCTCTGTAGCGAATGTGAATTGGTGAATGCTGGGGTAGCGGCTGGAAGATGTCATGGGCGAGGGTCAGGGCCGAGCAGTCTGAGGCTGTAAGTGAGAAAAGCTATGATTGTAGCAGAGGATGCTGGCCAGGAGACAGAGTGGCGGTAGGCCATGGAGCCGCCAGCCTTCCGTGGGGTTGTGCATCAGCCCCTAGACCTGCCTTCTAAATCGCATTCCACTCCATTTTCCTTTTGTCCTTATGAGAAACTCCACTTTTCCTGAGTTGATTAAAGCATGCTTCTGTTCCTTGCAGCACCTTTCTGCGAGGCGTCCGGAAAACATACAGTCCTCCAGTGAAGATGACTCAGCCGTGCCAGGTCTCCTGGGGAGGAATTCCTTCAAAATCACTGGCTTTGAGGGATGATTAAGGACACGATAGCATGAAGAGTCAAGTGTCATCTAAAGGTTAGGCTGAAGACTGTGATATTTTTAGAATCAGATATAATCTCAGAATAGAGAATAGGAAGGGGGTTGTAGTGTTGGTGACAGCCGTAAGCCACGTGTTTACTCATTGCCTGTGTGGTCGCAGAGGCAGAGCATCCAGAACCCAGGGTGCACCGTGCCGGCTGAGGGGCAGCATCCTCATTTTACGGGGCAGTGAGTCGCACACATTAATTTGTCATCAGACTATGTCAGGCCCAGTGTTGGGGGGGAATAGGAAAATGAAGCACCAACCAAAACACGGGTGCCTCCTGCTTGCGTGTTTGCCACTCACCCGCGTGTTGAACTTGATAAAATGCATTGACAAGGGCCCTGCCAAACCTTAAAGAAAGCAGCTGTGAGGTCTCCTCCGGGGAACTCGATTGGCCACCTGAGCAGGGTAGCTGATGGCCCCGAGTATCAGTATATGCTGAGACAGGGTGTGGGCTGTCTCCTTCCTTGGGCACTTGGCCTTTTGGGTGGCTCATGGGCACAAGCGTAGAGATCGAGAGGGTGTACTGGGCCTTTTAGGAGAAGTGGAAGGGTGGCCGTCAACACTGACACATTCGTGCATCCACTCAGAGTTCTAAGTGGTTTGAGCTGTTTCTTCTCATTTATTTTACTCCTTTCATTTTTGCTAGATATGTTCATTTGCAAATATGGGCTTAGCGCCTGCTATGCAAAACTCCAGCGGAGAATTTCCAGATAGTATCAGTAGCAGACTGCTCCACTCTGCATTTCTTCCATTTGGAACTCCATAAGGTCCCAGGTTTGTGTTTTCCATTTGTGAATCCTACCGTTGGAAGGCAGGGAGGGGAAGGGCCTGGCTCATCAAAGGGACTCGAAATGTAGTTATTGAATGAACTACTTTGTGATGTGTTGGTCTTCAAAAGGGATTGGATCCTTTAAAGTTAGTTGTATGTAATTGAAGCAAAGAGCATTTAGAAAGGGAATGGACTAAAAGTGCGAGTTCATATGCTTGCTCTCATGTTTATTAGCTGGACCACGACCGGGAAGGTGACCTCCTAACCTGAACAACGCGAGCAAGGTAACTGTCCCACAAGTTTCTCCTGAGGATGGAAGGAAGGAGTGTATGTGAGGTTCCCCGCACAAACTGATACTCATGGTCATTGTTATAAGCATGACAAGAGCCGAGTGGCTGAGAAGAAGGCTTTGGAATCAGATCTCAGCTCTAGTCTCAGTCGACCGTTGTCTTGCTGTGAGGTCTGTGGAAGTTAGATGGTGCTCTGCCTAGCACACAGCGAGTGGGTGATAAATTGGTATTATTATGAACAATAAAAGGCAATTATCATTATGGCTGTTATTAGTATTAAATTACTTCTCTACAAAGACATACAAAACAGATATATTCAAATCCATTGAGAAGGGAGAGAAATTTTAGAGGAACTTGGGATGAGAAAATCTCTGTAATTGAGCACCAAATTTAGCTTTGGGTTTCCTGGCAACTAGTGCAACAAAAAGAAACAAACAGTTTATATAATTATTATTATCAGTTATAATTAGTCAGTCAGTGCTATGGTGTCTAATATGGTAACCAGGAACCACATGAGGCGATGCTTAAGTGTGAAGATGGGCCCATCAGAATTGAAATGTTTGGTAAAAGTTAAAAACACTGGGTTTGGGGGCACCTGGGTGGCTCAGTGGGTTAAAACCTCCGCCTTCAGACAGGTGGTGGGCACCAAATATAGCTCAATAAATAGGTATTGGAATGAATGAATAAGGCCTCCCCTTCCTGTGACATCACCTCCTCCATGAGACACAGTTCTCTTAAGTCTCAGAACAGCAGAACATACAAAGATACATGAAATTTGGGCATAAACTGTTACCTGAATCTGTGTTGTGTATGTGGTGTGAAGTCTACAGGAAGAACTTGGTCCAAGAATTGAAAATTGTCTGCTCACCTAAGCCTGTATGTGTCAAGGTAAACAGAGTTAAAATAACTAAAGAATCGGCTGTTTCCTGCAGGTAAAAAGCATCTCTTAAGTTTTTGGATATGCTTGCGTATTTTGCAGAAAGGTATTACAGCTTGTTTTGAACCTGAGTACGTTTATTACAAAGAATAAATGTTTCTTGACAAGAGGTAGAAGCATAAAAGAGCAAATGAATCTGATCTGTAACCCCCAGTCTGATCTCTATGGCCTGCTGCCATGAAAGAAAGAAACTGCAATTTAGGAAGATAAAATTTAAAAGTTAACTCCAAGACATAAAAAAGATGTATCCGTTGCAAGAAGAGCCAAGACAATGCTGCCTCTCGTGTAGGTTTCTCAACTTGCGGAGAGAGAGAAGACAGAAAGCATTCCAAGAGAGAGTCGGAGGGATGATGACAGGTTTGGGAAATAGGGCTAATGAGCAAAGAATGGGGTCATTCGTGGGAACTCAGTAGTGCTGGAGGATGGGGGACATTACTGCGAAGATTCTAGTACATGGTAGGATTCCCCCTGCACGGATGCTGGGCAGAAGGCATGGTCTGATGCATCAGTTTCCCATTTAAAACTCAAAGAATTTCTTCACAGTCTGAGCTATGACCGATGGTCTAGGCAGCAGGGGAAGGGAACGAATCTTTCTGAAGGTCCTTCAGCAAGTGCATCTGTCTGCTCCTGTGATAGTTCCGGGGTGTTGTGGGTTCCCAGATGGTGGAGCAGCAAGGCCAACTTACTTGTCCCCACCAGGAATGTAGAGGACAGCTTTCTGGAATCGGGCGCTTCACCTATGGCTCATTCTCAAAATACTAGTTGAGAAAAGGAGAGAGGGAAGGTCAGACACTGGCTCTTCGTCGTACAGGTAGACCCAGGGTCATGGAGAAAACCCCTCACGGCACACCCAAGGCTTTTCCTCAAGACTGGGAGACAGTTTGCAGAAATACATTTCGGGTGTGAAGCTCTCTACATTGCAGTGTTTATATTCAAACTCAAAACTTCCTGCACCTAACCAGCATAAAGTACGAGGCAGTGTTTCACATGTCCCCGAGGCCACTTTTGAGTAGTTGATGGAGGCCTAAGAGGGTCCTGTGTTGACTCCTGAGGTCCACAGCCTAGACGACCCCGGGGCCATCCACACCCTCATGCCACTCAGACCGTGAATCCTTCTCATCAGAGCAGCGAGATTCTTCAGCTTAAAAGCCACTGTACTTGGCTTCAGCAAACTATAGTACCTTATCGCAGTACAGAAATCTCTGGAACACCGCTGTTGCTCAGAATTGGAAACTGCAAGGAACTGACGGATTCGCCACCCAGACATTGGTGGTTTTTAATAGCTGCCTCTGTGCAGGCTTGGTAGAATTTAGAAATTCATTTCCAGCAGACCTACGGGGCTGCTCCAAACACCTTCAGAGCCATGATGCACTTTGATTCATGAGTGTGGAAGTGGCTCTTAGGCACGTTAGAGGGAGATAAAAATGGATTTTTTAGAAAGACATGTGGAATTAAGGAGAGAACGTTGTCAACATCAGAGAATGCAAAAGTAATGTAAATCTTGGTCCCCGCAAAGATTGGGGGAGCCACCCAGCCCAGGGACAGATGCAGCACATACAGGACAATCGAGTCAAAAGTAAAGGATGTACACCAGGAAGTGACAGAATGAGCCATGAATACGGGAACCCAGGCCAGGAGAGATGGGCCGGCCACCTGGAGAGGCCGAGGACCATGTCGCAGAGGAGGTGGGGCCTGGGCCAGATCCAGAAGGGTGGGCAAGGAGCAGAGCAGAGCTTACTGCCTCAATTGTTTCTTGAATTACCCACACTTGTTTGACCTGCACACTCCCGGGAGAGAGTGACCTTTCCCTCCATGACCAGCACAGAGCTGTGCATACAGTAGGTGAATAATAATCTTCCCTGGAATGAGTTGTCATGAAGGTGCTCAGAAATCCAGGGTGGAAGTTTAATTTGCGAGGACAGAAATGGGTCCTGTTGCTAACAGGACATCGCTTTAAAAATCTTTAAAAGGATTTTCTGTTACTCTCCTGTAAACATTTCCATGACAGTCATCGCGATAAAGCCAGAGGTTTCTTTCTAATGCTTATCTTAAATTATTATTTATTTTATGCTCTGATGTGGACAGCGTTCTTTCTTAAACTCCACATGAGTATTTTTAAAAAACCGCTTTATCCCCATCTTGAGTGCCTAAGAGCCACTTCTAGGGAGGCTGGTTTCTAAGACATGTCCTAGATAAACTGGCTGAAGAGTTTTATAACCAAATTTTAATAATTAGGAGATGACATCATAGAATTTGGAAGCCTGATGGCTGTGGGCAGTGGTCTGTGGACCCCAGATAGAAGGAGTGGCCCAGGAGTGTGTGTGGAGAGAGAGTCGGTGAGTGACGGGCCTCCCTGTCCTGTTACCTCTCTGGACTCAGGTGACCGAGGAGAGACAGGGAAGGGGACCAAGGATCTGCAGAAGCTCGTATCTGCAAGGACAAAGGTCATCTTCACACTCACGCATTATTCCTACTTTGCACGAACTAGCTGCTTTTATCTCAGATTGCTAAGCACTTTGGTTTCAGTGTTTTCCAAAGAGGAAGCGGGAGCAGACCCAGCGCGCAGATAAAGTAACCAGAACACTCTCCCACACATCTGGCCTCGTGTGCCTGAGGTGTTAGGACAGTTCGTAAACACGCCATGGCGATGACCTAATAATAACAAACGCCAGTCCCTGGCAGGCGGCAGGAGACATGAGGACGTTTGGCCTGAAAGCCTCTGACGTGTCCAAGCCTCACGCTCTGGTTCTGTGTTCACCCAGTTCCCAAGCACCCAACCGAGCGGGACCCGGGGAGGCTCTGACGGGGGATCGGGTGTGAATGAATCACAGCGCAGGCTGCCAGCTCAGAGGGAGATTTACAGTCTCCAGCCTGAAGGGCTCTGAGTTTCAGCCGCGGCCGGGGGTGTGAGCCCCCTCCTGACGTGGCGCAGGCTGCAGGCCCAGGCCGACCTCGTCACTCGGCGCTGCTGCGAGGGTTACTGCGGCCACTGCCAAATGCCTTTTAATCCGTCCTCTTATTGGGATACTTCGTGTTGTCCTCAGATTTTACAACCGAGACTCTATAAACTGAGAAGAATCACTCCAGGGCTGTGGTTTGCACACGAAGTACAGACTAACATTTGAAATCCTGTACTTTTTACTCCGCAGCCAGGGGCCCTCCCCTTACCACCGCGTCCTCCTCTGGACTGCCTAGGCCCCAGCCCTGCATGCACCTTCGCTCCCTGTCCTTCCCTGTCCCTCGATGTCCATGGATCCCTACGCCAGGGCCACCTCCTGCCCCAGACTGTCGCTCAGCAGCTTCCTTCCAGAAAGGCCCACAGGTAGTGCTTTGTGACAGATGTGCTTGGTAGAATGGACACTTTGGCCAGTCTAGATCTGCACTTGATTGGTCAACATGAGGTCTTGAACTCGCTTTGTGGCACCAGGGGAATTTGTTTAAAATAAAGATGGCTGGGGCCTACCCCATGGGTTCTGAGTCACTGATTCCTGGATGGGGCCCTGTGATTTGCATTTCTGTTTAGGGATTCCAGTGCTGGTGGTATAAAGATCCTGCCCAGAGAAACACAGACCTAAGATATGCCAACATGCCCCTACCTCCCCTCCCCTGTACCCGTCATTAGCCCTCTCTCGGTGCCAGACTGGATGAGATGCCTTTGTGATGGCTAGTTTTATGTGTCAGCTTTGCTGGGCTGCAGTAACCAGATATGTGGTCAACACTATTCTGGATGTTTTTGTGAATGTGTTTGGGATGAGATTAATATTAAAATTGGTAAACTTTGAGTAAAACAAATGACCTTCCATAGTGTGGGTGGGCCTCGTCTAATCAGTTGTCAGCATGCAGAGACCAAAAGCCTGACCTCCGCTGAACATGAGAGAATTCTGACAGAAGGTGGCCTCTGAATTTTATCTGCAATATTTGCCCTTCCCTGGGTTTCCAGCCTTCTAGCACGTAGCCTGGATGTGAGACTTGTCAACCTCCCTAATCTTGGGAGCCAATTTCTTTTAAAATCTCTCTTAAAATTACACATGCAAATACACACACCTGCACGCACACACACGTATTTTTCCTATTGATTCTGTTTCTCTGGAGAACCCTAATACACCCTGTGAGAATCTGAACTCAGCTCCTCACTGCAAAGTCTATGCAGTCAGAGCCCAGACCAGTCTCACCAGTGTGCAGAGAGCATGGCCTGAACCCATCAGAATGACCCAGGAGCCCTGAAAAATGCTTGTTCCCAGTCTGCATCCCCAGAGACTGACCCAGCAGCGCCTGGTAGGCCCTGAAGTCTGGCTCGTGTTCAGTCCATGACTCTAATTCATGTCTAAGTGTGCATTGCAGTGGTGTAGAGCATGGTCGAAGGCACAGAGGTACATATGAAACAATCCATCTGGCAGGGGGTTTGCAAGCCAAGTGAGGATTTCTAATGTGGAGTATTTTAGAGTGACAGGGGCCACACTGATTCATTGTATTGGGTTGAACAGCATCACCCTAAATTCTTGTCCTGGGCAGAACCTCAGAATACGACCCTACCAGTGACAGAGTTGTTGTCGATGAAATGAGTCAAGGTGAGTCAGACTGGAGTAGGGTGGGCTCCTCGTCCAGTGTGCCTGGTGGTCCTTAGGAGAAGAGAAGAGACCACGGAGACAGAGAGAAGACAGCCACATGACAGCGTTGGCAGAGAAGCCACGCCTACCTCAAGTTAAGGAATGCCAGGGATTGCTAGCCACGGCTAGAATCCAGGAGGGAGGCCTGGAGCAGATTCTCCCTCTGAGTCCCCAGGAAGGAAGCAGCTAGGCTGACTTCTTGATTTTGGACCCCTGGATCCGAGCTGGGACAGAATAAAGTTCTGTTCTCTTAAGCAGCCCTGTTTGTTGTACTTTGTGAGAGCGGCCCTGGAACACGAATACGCCCACCCACTATAAACAAAGGAAAATGGGTCAAAATATATCAAGCCTCTGTTTGCAAACCTCGGACAAGTGGGAGCACAGGTCTGTGATCCATGGGGGAAGGCAAACACACGGGATGCGAACACCCGACGCGGTCTGTCGAGGCTAGCTGGAAAGTTCTGTTTGCAGTACCCGGGTCCCGGCCAGCAGCTGGATATCCAGCCCGTTTGCCCCCGGTATTCCCAGCTCTAGGCTACACAGTGTTGTTTACATCAGTCCCAAAGTACATCGTTGAGGCATACTCTCAGACCATGTTGCCTAAGCCCATCCTGCAGTTGAAACTGTGGGTCTATAGCAGCAGATCTGACCCTGGCGAGATGTTAGAATCATCAGAGGAATTTCCTCTACCCATGGACGCTGGGGCCCTCTCCCAGACCAGTTAAAGTTAGATGGAGAAGATGGGTGGGACCCGAGCATTAATGTGTTTTTCAAACTTCCCCGAGTGATTCTGCCATGGAGCCAAAGGGGAGACCCATTGATCGATACTTTCCTTTCCAAACCTCTTTTACTATTCCTGCAAAAACCTAACATCAACAGATTTTTTTCCCCACATAAGTTGCTCGTCTGCTCTGATATAAATGCATTCTGCCCTGAATTATCCCAAGCGGGTGACCTTCATCTCATGGCTATTATCCTGTGGGTGCTCCCACCCATACTAGGCGCTTGCCCTCAGTGGACCACCACACAGCTGCCTGGCGTTCCCACAGTGATTTCCTGGAGGGGCTTCGGGTTCTCCCACTCACTGCATGCCACCTAAGTGTATCAGTATCCAAAGGCTGTCCAGCAAAGTGCCACAAACCCAGTGGCTTCGAGGAACAGATGTGGATTCTGTCATAGTTCCGGAGGCCAGAAGTCCAAAATCAAGGTGTTTGCAGTGCCAGGGTCCCACGGAAGCCTCTAGGGGAGGATCCTTCCCTGCCTCATCCTAGCTTCTGACATTTGCCAGCAATCATGGATTGGCTTGTAGATATGTCACTCCGGTCTCGGTCTCCATTGTCCTATTGCCTTCTAGTGTTGAATTAAGGGCCTGATGTATTCTGGTATGGCTTCAGCTTCAGCTTGATTTACATCTTAAATGCATCTGCCAAGATCCCATTTCCAAATAAGGTCACATTCACAGGTATTGGGGTTAGGGCTTCAAGGTATTTTTCTGAGGGACATAGTTCAACCCACAATACCATGATCATCATATACTTGCTGTTTGCCCCTGACCAGGGGGCTTAGTTCCCTTTCCTTGGAATAAACACCTCCATCTTTTCTTTTGGTCATTTCTCATAAGCACAGTTCTGTGATGTATCCAAGCAGCCTTCTATAGCCTTGCAGTTCCAAGCATGGCCCACCTTCGGGCAGCATCCAGAGTGCTTGGGAGCTTGTTAAAAATGCAGACTCTCTGTTCCTGTTCTAAACCTACCGATCTGGGAATCTGCAATTTAACAAACTCTCCTGGCGATGGGCATAGACTTCAAATTTTGAAAAGTGGTGGTCCAAATAACAAAATTTTTTCTTTTTCTTCACCTTCCTTTTACACTGGTGAATGGTCCTGGTGGCTGTGCACACACAATGTCCTTCATTTAAATAGGAGAATTAACAATTACACGTCCTTTTCTTAAACATACTTTGATTATACTTTGTAATGTACATGAAGTGAAAATGTTCTGAAGTTACGATTTTAAATTCTGTGATTAGTTTAATCAAAACGATGCTAATCAAACCTGAATTGTCAAGTAAACCGCAGTAAGAGAACTCCCCCGGGGAGTCATCTCCAGCCTTATACTACCCAAGTCTGACGTGGAGGGGAGAGGATGATTAATCTGGAAAAAAAAATTTTAGGGAAATTTTAGAAAACATTTTAGAAAAAAAAAATTTGTTGTTGCCATTTTTGGGGAGAGCCACAAAGTAGCTGTTCTCAAATGCCAAACATTTATTTTGTGTTGTCTTAGAACATTGGGTAGACGTGTTAAGGAGGCAGGTTTGGAATTATTATAAACACTGATTTCCAAAAAATAAGGGTTGTCAAAATACAGACTAGACTGTCTTACGAAACCAGGAAATTCAAGCTTTGGATACTTCTGTGATTAATGAAGAGAAAAATCTTGTGCTGAGAAGATGGTTAGATTAGGCGACTTTGAAGAATGTTTTCTCTGTGTTTGTGTGTGTGTGTGTGTATGAGAAAGTGATGGGGGACGGGGAAGTGAAGAGGGAGAGAGAGAATCTTAAGCAGGCTCTGTGTCCAGTGTGGAGCCCCCGGGGGTGGGGAGGGGGGCTTGATCCCACAGCTGTGAGACCAGGACCTGAACTGAAGTCAAGAGTTGGATGCTTAATGAAATAAGCTACCCAGGGGGCCCCAAAGAATGTTTTTAATTCAAATATTTCATGTTGTTGCAAAACTACCCTAAAAATGTAAACTTCAGAAGGACTGGTCTTTAGCTTTTTGGAACTTCTTTCTGGACTTGGTTATAAGTCCATCAGCTCCAAATGTTTTTGATGTGCATCAGAGTCATATCTCAGTAAAAACTAGTGTTTTAAATTCCATTTTGATATTTATCCATGACTACTGTTCTTTTACTTTAACCAGAAAAAAATAAGAGCCTTTTTCTTTTCTTTTCTTTCTTTCTTTTTTTTCTTTTCTTTTTTTTTTTTTTTGGTGTATAAGTCTGTATACCCAGACAACTAAAGGGGTCATTAAGAGTCTTCATAAGATTCACTATAAGAATCCAGGTTATTTCTGTTCTAATTTTTTTGTGTGACTTAAAGCTTCACATAATATGAATTAACATTGCTTTTTACCCCCTGTACTGAATGTCTATTTATTATGTAACTTTTCTTCCTTACTGAGGTCCACCTTGATTGTCTCTGACCCTTTAGAACATCTGTTACACTTTTAAAAAAATCTGTCTTGTGATGCTTCTTAGAGTCTGTGTGTACCACAGTCATTTTTATCATAGGCTCATTTCCCCAAATAAATCCATCCATCTGTCCATCTGTCCATCTATTCATTTATCCATCCAGTTCACGTTTCCAACATTTTACTGAACATGTACTATGTGCTGAAGAGACAGTATAGCAAGAAGTGATGCTTGCTCTCCCTAGAAGGTCACAGGCGAGGAAAGACACATGTAATTAACCAATGCAGTGAGTTGCAGTTAGGGAGGAAGACAGTGCTAAAGTAAGGGTTCACCCAAGGTGTTAGGGGCCAGTTGTCAGTTTAGGACAGACTGGTGGTGGAGCTCTGAAACGTCTTCCCAGAGTGGTTTGGGAGAACTTGAACTGCATTTGGAAAGACTGACTTCGGCATGAGTAAGTGAAGAGCAGAAGCCTCGGGTCAACCTTCTCGCTGGTTCAGACATCCTTTCTGTGTACCTGGTTCCATGTCACGTGCAAAGTATGCGCTTACAGATTGGAGGGATCCGAAAATCATTCAGGAACTGTGCTTGTGGTTTCATAGTTCTCTAAAGCTCGCACCTGGACGTCTGAAAGAGGAACGGAAGGGAGAGGGTCAGGCAAGTTCTGGAGACATGTTAGTGGGGAAATGAGAGAAAATTTTTGGCTGGCACGAAGAGTGGGTTTCCACAGGGATTTAATTGCTTAAAGGTCTCATTGGCAGGACTCTGGAGAGGTGAATTGAGAAGTCAGAACAGGGATGAAGAAGTGTGGGCTCTCTTGACTTTTACTGCCTGCCAGTAGGAAAAGGACTGGCGTGCTCTTCCGGCTGGGGACCTCTGGACCTCCGCCCCCCTTCTCTGACCTAACTTTTCACTTGTTGGAGGACACTGCCTTTCCCCTGGTGGTCTCCTTCATACCCTTATAACCACTGAAAAAGAGAGAGAGTTTTTATCCTTTGTTCAGAGTCCTTGGGGGCTCATCTGAGACCCTTTGTTCCTATAGAGGAGAATGTCTGAAATAAGGGATGATTTGGGTCCTGGTGGAGAAATAATAAAAACAGGCAAATCACCTGTCAGAAAAACCAGGGGAGATTTTACCTAACTTGTCACTACTCACCAGACAAGGGTGAAGCTTAAATGTTACAAGGACCATTGAAAAAGTACAGTAACTAATAATCTTTTGTATATATCCAGTATTTTTTGTTTTACTGGACAGTAGAAATTGATGTCATTGTATCATTACAGAAAAAAGTATCTATGTGTGTAATGCTCAGTTCACAGAGGAGTGAAGTTCTTACTGCTGTCCCAGTTGACTTTCTCCCTGTGTGTGCTGGAGTGGAAATAAGCCAGCCCCTGTGGTCCTGAGCAGATTGGGATGTCTGCGCCCTCGTCTTTCTAACTCTGCAGAGCTGGACAGAGCTGCCAAGGAGCCACTGGCGAGGACAGGGACTGGCTGGGGACGTCCGTCTTGGCTTTGCACAGGAATTTGGGTGGGAAGCTCATGAATACCACGGGGAAGGGAGGAACTGATGCTAAGTCGAGTGTGACCGCATGCTCATAATGATTTGAAAAAGCTATAGCCTCAAAATCTTGTGGGTTTTTTTGTTGTTGTTGTTTTGTTTTGTTTTGTTTTGTTTTTTAACAAAGACATGACCCTATTTATAGCACAGCTTGGCATATAAATTTGGCTTCAGCAGCTTTTTGAATCAGCTTGCAAAAAACCCCATGAAATTGACTTTTTTCTTATATACCCACCTTGATGAGATGCTAAGGTATTAAGAGTGGTGGTCTTTGAGACCCTGAGGTGCCACAGTGATGCCCTTTACATGGACCGTCTTTGTCATATCTTTGTTATAAAAAACAGAACCCCAAACTCCAGATATATGTATATCTTTAATAATATGTATAATATTTAATATATATATTTTATACATTTATGTAAACTATATAAATATAAATATATATATATATATATAAATATATATATATTCATTTGAGACTTCAGACTGGTCCTGAAACTCATGGCAAGCGAGTTAAAAATGTTACAAAGCTCAATGTAAACTGGATCTTTAGTAAAACTTTAATCTCGCTTTTGTAACCCATTTTAGAGTAGAGGCATTTAATAAGGGCCACAGGGAGTCAGTCTTCAGGCCTGAGAGTGAGGGGCGATCCTCTGCGGATCCTGTCGTCACTGGTTTTGAGACCATGATGAAAGGCAAGGAGGCCAGTCATGTGACAAGAGTGATAAATTTAGAGACCAAAATCTGATTGCAATAGTAGTTCATTAGGGTTAAAAATAAAAACACCTACATCCTGAGCACAATAGTATTTACTGGCTTTGATGAGTTATGGAGCACCGGGCTGGGCACCCGAGACGACCAGATGAAAGCTCGGGCCCCTTCCCTCCAGCACTGTTCACTTGGTGATTTGGAGTCACCGCGGGGGATCGCAGAAGCAGGATCCTAGCGTGAAGGAGCACACTCGCGAGTGGGAGAAGGCAGAAAAGGAATCTGAGGGCTGGAGGGGTGGGTGCGGTGGGGGCCTGGGTTGGGGCAGGCCATTCCTGTGCTTATCTTGACCATTCAGCCTGTTACGTGTGATTTCTATACAAGATACCTTACATGACGGCTTATGTGTAATTTGTCTGGTTCCCGCTGGATTAGAGAGTACTCTTAAGTGGGAAGTAAGATAGCCACAGGAAGTCACTCCCTGATTCGTATTTGTGGAGTATTTTTGTGCCTTGGGTGTTCATGTGTGTACGGTAGGTCCATCAAATTCAGTTGTCACCTTTGGTTGGAATACCAGTGTCGAAGGATGTATGGTACAGGGCTGTGTACAGGAGAGAGATTTATCTGATCGTATACTATGTAAAACTTCTAATGGGCCTTCCAAGAAGGGCTCTGGCCCAGAAACTTACAAAGAAGAGAACCACAATTACAGAAAGTTGGGGAATACTTTGTTGAGCTTTCTTCACACAATGGAAATGAATTATGACCATATATCTCCCTCTCGAACAAATATTTTTAAATTATCATTTGAATGGATGCCGATTCTTAGCCTGCCAGAGTGCCAGGCTCTCACTTCCGCCCCCAGAATAGCCCCGAGCAGGTGGAAAGGGCTGTGTGATAGCATAGGAACTACTTGGACACAATCCTAGTCCTGAGACCAACTATGGAGCTTTTGAAGAACCCAGAAGTTTCTTTATGGACTCTATTCTGAGAGCAGTGGGACGTCAATAAAATGAATTAGGTAAGAGGGTGACATGTTTGGATCGAGATTCGGAAAGATTAGTGTGACTACCGAGTGAGGACAGATTGGGTTGGGAGGGTGGTGCTGGAGCAGGGCCGGGGGTGTGTGGAGGAGGCTTGTTGTGACCTCCGGGGGACATGGAGGTAGTCGGAACTAGTGAAAGGAGACCAGTGTGTGGATTGCACAGGGGACGTAGAATTTGACAGGATTTGGGACCCATGAGTCAGGGGGCTGAGGGAGTCATTGTTCAGAACTGCTGAAATGAAGTTAGCACTGAATAGGAGAACACAAGCAACAAAAACAGGCCGATGCCTACCACCAAATTACCTTAAATGAAGAAAAACTTCACTGCACTTAAGTTGAATATTTAGTACGAGTTAGGTGGGGTTTCTACATGTGATACCTTCCGTGACTAGCGAAATGAAAATTTGTTTGGCTCACGCTAACTCAGGCAGCATCGTCAAATGGAAATTAAAACAACAAAGCCCATGTCTCTCAAACGCTGGTCTGTATATTAAATAGGAGATTCACAGGCTTGCGGGTCTGAAGATAGGCCACAGGCTTAGATAGTCCTCAGGAATTATTTGTGAACCATGACTTATCCAAAATATTAAAATACTTAGATGTGAGTTGATGAAGATAAAGTTAACTGGTTTGGTCACACAACTATTTCAAAAGAAAATCTGAAATTCAGTAAGTAAGAATGGTTGTATAACCAAATCGTTTAACCATCTTCACCAATCTTGGTAAAACATTTCCCTGACCAACTCCTTTCCCAGCTGAGGCCTTCTCAGCAGTTACCACTGGCTGCTACGCTGTATGTTATTGGTTTTTCTTTTGTTTTCTTTCTCTTCTTGATTAACTAGGAGGTTAGCTCTACCAGGACAAGATTTAATCTGTTTGGCTCACTGCTGTAACCTCAGCATCTAGAACAGTCCCTGACACATATATGCATCTGCTAAGTGTTCGTTGAATGGATGCTGTTGAACAAATAAAATGAATGTCAACACGGACTATCACGATAAAAGAGACTGAAGCAAAAATTTCTGTAAAGTACTTTGAAGGCAATATATCATGACCTGAGCCCAAGGCAGCCGCTTAACCAACTGAGCCACCCAGGCGTCCCTATACTTCATTTTAAATGATGCTGTTTTTGAATTAACTCTGGACTTGACTTGGGGGGCAGATTATGTGGATAAGTGCAACTTAAAACCTGAAGCCTCCAGTCCTTTCTAAGGGCACAGGACGCACTGGAATTCCAACAGCATCGCTGTAACTCTGAAACAATCTGTAAAACTTCCCTCACCGCAGCGGCACCCCCGCCCGCCTTTCTGGAGGATCCAAACCACTTTGTGACCCCGAGGTGAGGTGAGAGCCGTGCTCTTTCCAGCCCTGTCGGTAGGACGGTGGCTTTCTTGCCCTGCGTTTCCGGAGACTTTGTTCAGTCTCCGAAATCCGAGTTTCTCGCGTCCGTCCAAGACTGCACTTTCAGCAGCGCGCCCCAGAGCCCCCCAGAGCCCGCGCGCGGCCGCGAGCGTCTGCGTTGCAGCCTACAGTATTTCTGAGGATGGCATCACCTCTGGCGGTGATCCATTTGCTTGTAAAGCTCACGGCCCACTTCCAAGGCTCGGATCGCCGCCTAAGCCAGGCCGCGCGGCCCCTCCCGGGTCCTCCGCGCACGCCCACCGCCCGCCGCCCGGCCGACCCGGCGCGCACGGCCCAGCGCACACGCCCCGCGAGCGAAACCAGGCGACCGCGGCGCGACAGCGGCCCCCGCGGCAAGGGGCTCCGACGTGCCTCCCCGGCCGCCGCCTCGGTCGCCCACGCCCGCGGCCCCCGGTTCCCCGCGCCCCTCCCTTCGCCGGGTCCCCGCCTGTCCGCTGCCGCGTCCGCGGCCGCCGCCGCCCTCGGAGGCTTGTCCCTCGCCGCCCGCCGTAGCCCGGCGCTGGCCGGTCGCCGTTTCCAAGATGGCCGCGGCGCGAGCGGCTCCTGCGGCGGGCTAGAGGCGGAGGCGGAGCCGAGTCACTCCCGCACTTCGGGGCTCGCGTCCCCCGCGCCAGGCTGCAGCTTACTGCCCGCCGCGGCCATGCGAGGCCCCGTGCACGGATGAGAGAAGCCGCCGCCGCCGCCGAGCTGGTCCCCCCGCCCGCCTTCGCCGTCACCCCCGCCGCCGCCATGGAGGAGCCGCCGCCGCCGCCGCCGCCGCCGCCGCCGGGACCCGAGCCTGAGCCCGAGCCCGAGCGCTGCCGGGCGGCGAGGTGAGTGGGGCTGTCGCAGCGGCCCGGCGCAAAAAGCGGGTCCCGGCCTGGCCCAGGCTCGGTCGGAGGCCGAGGGGGCGTGGGGGCCTGCACTTCCCGCCAGGTTTTGAGGGCTGCATGCAGGCTCCCGGGCCGGGCCAGAGGGGCGGGGTGCAACTCGGGACCGAGGGCACCGCGGCCGAGTCGGCCGAGGGACCCCTGCCCGGGGCACCGCGGGTCCGCCCGAGCTCCCAGCCTGCCCGCCCTGCCTGCAGCTTCACTGCGCGCCCCGAACGCGGCGAGGCGGGGAGCGTCGTGGGGCGCCCCGGGTTCTGCGGGAACTGTGACCTCCTCCCCGCCTCGAGCTTCAGGCCAGGGGCCGCGCTGCAGCTGCTCGCAGCGTCGCTAAACGCGAACGCCACCTCTTGTTTGCCCCGGTTCGAGTGAAGGAGTGGACGCTCGTGGAGCCGACCCGCTCTGGCGGCTGCCCCGCGTTCTCCGCCCGCCCGCCTTTTGCACCCCGCTTCCTCGGCCGGCTTTCTCTCCCGTGAGAAACGGCACTTCGTGTCTGCAAACGCGCAGGTCGGTTTCTCTTCCTGGGGGCCCTCGACCGCCCGTGCTGCAGGCGCCGTGCGGCTTGTCGCTCACACGTGCACGTGAAGTCAAGGACTGATTTCTCGAACTTTGCCACCGCCCGACGCTCTAAGCTGGAACTTCGGTACGCAGAGCGTTTGTTGCATTCTGTTCCTTCGAGACTGTAGTAATAGTAATTAATTTTATGTCTTTTTTTTTTTTTTTTTTTTTTTCTGTCTGGAAAATCAGACTCCCCGTAACGAAGAGCCTGCCTCGTCTTACGTGCCTGTGTTTGTGTGTTCTAATGTCCTCTTGTTCGGGTCGCAGAGTAAACTTGCAAACTGCTGCCCCCTGTCCCTTAGAATGAAAATACTTGCAGAGTTCCTCTTGCATCTTAATTGTCTTGCTCTGTACTTCCAGGAATAAGGCAGATAAGTGTCCTCTTTATGTTTCCTCCTTAACCCAATTTAAAACGAGTTCTGTAGCTGTAGTTAGGACTGAACACGGGAACCATATCCTGGCTTGCCGACCCAGTCAGTTCAAAAGCGTTTGTTTTATTTTTATAAAACTTACTTTATAAGCTGTGAAAAACATCGTTCTTCATTTTCCTAACTTCGGAGATACTTTTGTGAACTTTTAAGGAAGAATTTCTCTAAATAATATGACACGGTGTAACGGGAATTCATTTTGTTCCTTTTGAGGACGTCTAACATTTTTAGAAGTTTTGTCAGGTAGCTTATTGTATAAATTTGTTAGTAGATTATCTTTGAGCATTTTGACTCATTTAAGTTCTTCTGTAAGAGTAATAACAGTGAACACTTCTTAACCACTTAAAATGTGCCATTTTCTTTGCTTCCTTAATTTGTATAACCATCCTATGGAGTAGGTCCTGTTACCTCTCTTTTACGAGTGAGTAAACTGAGGCATAAAGGTTAGGTGTTTTGTCTTAAGTTTTCACAGCTAGTCGAGCTCAAGTCTGGCTGCACATTGCACACCCTTAAACACCTTGCAGAAGAGGCATGATTTTATTACCCAAATGGGCAGATCAGGGCTAATAAATCTGTTTAATGGAACTTTCGGAGAAAATAGATGTGAACCTTCTTAGGTAAAAGTAAAAAGCGCAAAGAGACGCGGTAATGTGCCGAAAAATCACTTTTTCCAACAGTAAAAAGAAACTCTGATTTCTTTTCAGCCGGGTTTTTGTCTGTCTTTGTTATAATAAAAATAGGTCAGGATAAATGGGCTTCATCCAACTTCAAGGGAACAGCAGTGTGTGGAACAAGAAGATCTTAGAAATATTTTTCTTAGCAACATTACAGTTAATTTTACAACAGCAAATCTGTGAAACAGATTACTTGAAAAGCTGTGATTTTGTCTTACACACCCTCACCCTCATTGGACCACCACCTCTTCAGTATGCAGCGCTGACCTGTGACACACAGACAGACAACACATTTCACTGCTGGAGACCGATCAGGTGGTGGTTTATGCTACCAGGTTAACTGGTTTTGGGACAGACAGAATAAACACTTTTTTGCCACCTTTGTTCGTGTACCTTACATTACCGTGTCATTGATTAGGAAGGGTGCTCTAATGCCTGGGTCTTTGTAGCGTGCAGGTCTGCACATGTCGGCCAGTGCACCCCTGTGGCAGGTGCGGGCCCAGCACATCTGCTTGGTGTGTGCTGACGTGAGAGTTGTGCAATCACTGAGGAGGACAAAACAGGCTGAGAAGTGATCGTACCCTGTTACAGTGTGCTGCTCTTTGTCAGTCATGGATACTGCTTGTCCTTATTTTTGGTAAAGAGTCGGAAGGGTAGCAGTTGTTAGTGATTTAACTTAGTAGTAAACATTTCTTATAATTTCTTTTTCAGACTTCTGGGTCATTTGTAGGTGGATCCTGAGATTACAAGGAGAGCTGTTAAAACTAGTTTGGAACAATTCTGTGATTTCTTGAAGCGGCACTTAAACAGAACTTAGATATTAAGGCTGATAAAAAGCTGCTCCTATCTAACTTTTCATTTAGAATATTTCTGTTGCAATAGCCTCGTTGTTCTCACTTACTGACCTCGAAAAGTACATGTTACATGAACTTAAAAAATACCTTTTTTTTTTTCCTAAACCGAGGTACTTTTATTTACTATTTATATAATACGGTTCTTGTAAGTTAATTTGAAAAAAAAAATGTGTTTCACTAGTCAAAGAGTACTTGAATATGCTGTCAGTCCTAGGGAATTTGATCTCTCTCTCAACCTGAATGTCCCCTTTGAGCCCACATGTTTCAGTCTTGACATTGGATGTCACCTATTCTCCCTAGAGAAATCCACCTTCTGGTGCCGCTGCAGACTGCCTGGGCGGCGGCAGGCATGGGCGTGGCTTGAGGCCATTACAGCAGGAGATCCCACTGGCGGGGGCGGCGCAGGGCAGAGCAGGCCGGACCGTCTGGCAGCAGTAACAAAGGGCTCCAGTGATGGCAGAAGCTTTCTCATGTTCTGAAGTGGGGACAGCTTGTCTCTCAAGAAGGACTTTGTGCTTCCCTTTAATTGTCATATTATTAGAAGTTGCTTCTACTTCCTTCACATGTCTTCTCTTGGTGTCTTGTCAGTCTTGTTCTGAGCTCTTCCTGAGAATGGGGGATATAAGGTCTTGACTGCTTACTGGATACATTTGCTCTAATAATTTCCTCTTACATAATAATTCCTCATTCCTTGATGATTATCTTTTTACTCATAACATTCTGTTGTCTCAGCCTTCTTATTTGGGCGGTGTGTGTTCATTTTAAAGACACCTGGATGCTGCGGATCAGTGGGCCGTTGGAAATAGTTTCTTCGAAGGGAAAACAGAAGAAGTGTCAGACAAGGAGTTTGGGCAGTGTCTGCTTTTTGACCAGGCATTGCCTTGGCAGGATAAGATAAGCAAGGTCCAGGTCCTGTGTTTCACCTGCTTCTCAGCTCTGTCTGCACGTGGTGGGCCAGTGCATTCTTCTGCTGTAGAAAGCCGGAGTTTAGCTAAGAAATTGATTGGTGAACGTGACATCAAGGGAAATTAGTTGAAAGATTTTTGTGACTAGTGTTAACAGACCAGGAAGGTTGGCTTGTATACCTATGAGATGTATCCCCTTCTTCTAGTAGGAGAGGCGTGTAACAAACTCTTAGGCTTTCATTTCCTTAGACTTGAGAGGCTGCTTCACCCCCCCCCCCTTCCCTTGTCACTAACTTCCCTGTTAGTTGGGTTATAGTGTGTTTGTTTATAATCTTCAGTCTTACTTTAATTAGGTTCGGCCATACCTTGCTCCTCTGTCCATTCTTTGAGGTATATTATATCTTTGTCCCTTAAAGACATTTGTTGAACCCTCAGTGCTAGATTTTTACTAGTGGTAAGTCACAGAAGGTCACCTAATGTCTCCACCCACCCCATAATCCACCCTCTTGCTGCCACCCCCCCACAAAGAATCCTGCGGCATAGTTTCTGAGAAAGGTGTGGCGGAGATGTCCGTGGTTGGTGCTTTCATAAAATGCTTTTTGACTCTTGTGAGTATTATGTTCAAAAAAAGATCAGGATGGTATGTGGTTTTTCTGGATTTAAATCATTAAATTGAAAAAAATGTAGAACCACATTAGAATTCTATGCAGCTATTAAAAACCATGTTTTTAAGGGATATTCAGTGACATGGAAAAGCTCATGACAGAAGTCCTTCTAGAAAAGTCTTTATAGATCAGTGGGACCTGAGTATCCAGTTTTTAAAACACTGCAAGTGGTTCTAATGTCTATATACTCATCACTGCGTTCAGTGAGAACAGATTATAAAACAGTATTTGCAGGACATGGGAGCCAAAACTTGAGGTGGCTGCTCAGATGGTATATATTTCTCCACCAGTTATGTCTGTCCTTCCTTTGTCCTCACTCTCCCCCATTGTCCTCCCTTTCTCTGTCGGCTCTAGCTCCCTGGTTCAGGTTGGACATGCCCTATTTTTACGTGTTCCTGTCTGTAGGGGTGGACACTTGACCCAAGCCAGGCCATCAGGATTCTTTCCTAGGATTTTTAGAATTGGAGCTGGAGGGGAGTAATGCTCTTTTAATAACCAAAATACATATAATGTGGAGTTTGGAGCCTGGAGCTAGCTCCTGGAAGCTGTAGTCAAGCTCATGGAGAAGTAGTTTGGTCTCAGACAGTAAGGTTAGCCCCAGAGAAAAGGCAGAGAGGCCAGAAGAGCTCTTTGGCCAATTTTTAAATTCTAGATTCACCTCCCTTTTTTTCTTGAATCGGTATGTGAGTTAATAGATTCTGTATTTTTGCTTAAACTCTTAAACTCTGAATAATTTGAATTGGGCTTCTTAATCCCCGCAAATGCTCATTATGATCTCATTTAATAAAAGTGTATATGTGCACAGAAAAAAGATTGAAAGGATCCATACTAATTGTTTCCTAAAAACTTTTTGTGGTTAACGTGTTACATGTTTTTTTATAATCAAAAGCTAATTATAGAGCGTAAATTCTTAACTAGTACAGTTATAATTTTAAGTGTCCTTTGAATTATTATTAAAATTGAAACTGATGGGGCATCTGGGTGGCTCAGTGGGTTAAAGCCTCTGCCTTTGGCTCAGGTCATGATCCCAGGGTCCTGGGATCGAGCCCCGCATTGGGCTCTCTGCTCAGCGGGGAGCCTGTTTCCCCCTCTCTCTCTCTGTCTGCCTCTCTGCCTACTTGCCATCTCTGTCTGTGAAATAAATAAATTTTAAAAAATTTAAAAAAAATTGAAACTGATGGGATTCTGCATTTTATAAAGAGAATATGGTTGCCAAATTTTAAATTAAATTATCTTAATTACTTAAGTTTTCTTTTTTCAAAAGTGTTTTTAGTATCTGTGAACTAACTGAGCTGACTATATCGAGGTGGTTTGCTTTAATTATTTAGTTCATCCTGGGTAACAGAATTTGTAGATTAGAAGTAGTATCAGCAATAAAATGAGGGGCTTGCTTTATGATGATCTTTCATGTTTGTAGTACTACTATTTAGGATCTATGACTGTATCTTCATCATGTATATTATGTTAAAATGCTTTCCCCTTTTTAAGAGGCACATGCAAAGCCACTGTATTTTAAGAAGAAAGTAGGTGTGGTAACTACATTCTTCCCATTTCCCACAGACCTCAGACTCATGTAATGGAGTGCAATTTGCCTTTAGATATTTATTCTAACAGCATAGGCAAAATGGGAGTTTGTTTTTTACCTGTAAGAGTATTCATTTGTCGTATTTTGCAGAGATCAGTAGAAGTATTAGTCTCATGGATCATTTGGATGCCAAATGTTTATAAAGTAGCAGGGAAAGCTATTAAGAATATATTAGGCATTCTATCAAAAGCATTTCATAAGTGGATTTCATTTCAGCATAATTTCAGAGGAAATAAACCTTCTGTGGAGAAAAGTGGATACTAAGCTTTAAAGCTGATCAGATTTGCTGTTTTCAGTGGAAGCCTTTTGTGCATGTGAGCAGGCTATTTGAGGGTACTGCTGAACTGTAGAACCTCTGAATAGGACTTACTAGAGGATAGCTAGTTTAGAGATGTAAAATTAATAGAAATTGTCAACCTTTTTACCCTCTCAGTGGGAATATTTTGGAAGAGAATTTAATACATGTATTATTTTTATTGTACCATTAAAAATCCTAAAGCCTTTTTTTATGTAGGAACCTAAAAATGTAGGTGTAACTTGGGTTTCTTTAGTTCTTATTGAAATAAGGAATTAAGTGCTTACAGTGCAAGTCGTATGGCTGGGAGGATCGTTAGTGTTTATTTAGTCCAACCTCTCAGCCATTGCTTGTAGAATTACAAGAACTGGAGCTGGAAGGGAGTTCAGAACCCTGCTCTGTATTTTAGAGATGAGTAAAGCAGTGTGGAGAGGCTGCTGCTTCCCCAAGGTCACAGCTTAGGATCCAGGTCTCCAGGCTCTTGCTTCCCTTTCTTTCGTGTCGCACTGTGCTCCCCTGGTTAGGTTCCAAAGCTAAAGGTGCTCTTCAGCCACCTGACTGCCTAGCTGAGCAGCAGCTCCCGCCCACGTGACTAGTTACTCGCCAAATGTGGAATACTATATTTTCTGGATTAAGTAGACTGTACAGGATACAGCAGTGATGAAAGATTCATTTTCAGAAAAAAAAATGCAACCTCTTCCCCTGCCGAAAAATTGTACCAAGCTCATTGTATATACCTCTTTTTTTTTAAACCCACAAAACTTTCCCAGAGTGGAAAGGAACCAATGGTGAAACCTTTTTGTTTATCTTGCTGTTCTTTTCTGTACTCAGTCTTTAGATGAAGCAGACAGTAAGATCGTAATTTCTGTTCTGTGGTGGTGATACTGAACTCTGGCTGCGACTGTGACCTACAGTAAGAAATAAATGTTACAACAGTATGTGTGTGCTATATAAGCGAAATAAAAGTTTATCAAGTAATGTTTGACCTTTTAATCAATGTATGATGCTCTCTGATAATTCTCTTCTGTCCTGTTAAAAAAAAATTGTCCACAGTTGATCCATTAAATTGATTTTATTACCCACAAATAGGTTGTGACCCTCACTTTGAAAAATGTGGCTCTACTAAAAATAAAAACTGATGCGGTTGAACTTTGTCCCTTGTCCCTTGAGATTGAGTCAGGAGAATGGCTTATGCACTAAGTGCACTAAGTGATCATTTTGAAGAAGCTGGGCAAGGCTATGATCTGCATATTTCTTCCTGGAAACAGCATTATTTCCCGAAGACAAGACTAATAAGAGTGCATCTTACCCTGGCGGCTCAGGGCTGTTCTCTTCGTTGCTTATCCTTAAAATATGTTACTGTAAGGACGCCTATGTAGCTCAGTGGGTTAAGCGTCTGCCTTTGACTCAGGTCATGATCCCAGAGTCTTGGGATCAAGTCCTGCATCCAGGCTCCTTGCTCAGTGGGGAGCCTTCTTCTCCTTCTGCTTGCTGGGGTCAGGGGTGGGGGTGGGGAGGCTTGTGGTCATGCGCACAGGCTGGCTCTCTCTCACGGATAAATAAATAAAACCTTAAAAAAAAAACCCACAGGAACTATAAAGATGAGTTTAGAATTTAGGATTAATTTCAAAGTAAAATTGGGGTTGGAATATATCAATACCTTAGGCAGTTTATTTTACTCTAAAACACTGATTTGTATTTAAATTATTTCAAATAGAGTGGACCCTAAGTGGGGGGAGCCCCATTTTCCCTTGCTGTTTGTGTGTGTTCGCATGCGTGCCATGTGTATACAGCAGTTTTCAGTGCCGTGAAGTTTATTTATTTATTTTTTTTAACAGATGAATTTTTTTTTTTTTAATTTGACAGACAGAGATCACAAGTAGGCAGAGAGGCAGGCAGAGAGAGAGGAGGAGGCAGGCTCCCTGCTGAGCAGAGAGCCCGATGGGGGGCTCGATTTCAGGACCCTGAGATCATGACCGGAGCCGAAGGCAGAGGCTTAATCCATCTTTAAGATGGAGTATTAGGTTATAAGATATTTCAAGTTTTAAGACTTTTTTTTTTTTTAAAGATTTTATTTATTTATTTGACAGACATCACAAGTAGGCAGAGAGGCAGGGAGAGAGAGGGGGAAGCAGGCTCCATGCTGAGCAGAGAGCCTGATTTGGGGCTCAATCCCAGAACCTTGAGATCATGACCTGAGCTGAAGGCAGAGGCTTAACCCACTGAGCCACCCAGGTGCCCCTAAGTTTTAAGTCTTGATACATTATGACATCTCTGTTTTGAAGGTACTAAGTTGTTTTACTCATACTAATGTGAAAGACAAGAATGCACTGGATAATCTCAGTCACAGAAGCATAGTGTACCAAATTGTTATGAGTTACAGATAGCTTAAGAGAAAAGAGAAGGAAGTTCCTTATTCATAAAATAAAACATGAGTACAGCAACAGTATTCCAAACAAAACCCACAGTCATCCTTCATCAGTGCATTTGCTTGTAGGCAATTCTGGTTCTGTCCGATGTGCAGTTAGCAGTTTTATGAATCCACCTTCTTGACTAGAGTTTGAGAAATCCTGACTCAGCCCGCTGGCATGGTCTCAGAGTTGTTTGAACATGCTATCTGAAGCCTACACCCAAAAGTACCTGGCATAGTCCTTTTCCCCAGGCTTTGGGACAACCTGTCTTTTTTGAAGGTGGACACTCTAGCCTAGAGATGATCGCAAGTATGCTTTCAGGGAAACAGCAAAGTAAAACAAAAACCTATCTGAAGGTGATGGAAAATGCAGAGTGACTCTGGTTAATTTATTACTGCTAATTTTCGAAATTAAGTTCTAGTAGGGATTCATGATGAGGTTAAGGCATTTGATAAAATTTGGGTGTTTCTGTGACATGCAAAACAAGGTAAAAGTCAGTCCAAAATCTTTGGACAAAATATTTCTAAACATAATGATTAACTCTGCTGTCAAGAAAGAGTGGATATTGTGTCTAATTTATGAAAATGGAAAACACATAATATTTATAGAGAAAAATCCTCATGTATTTCACATATAGTAGTCTTGATATAATATGCCAACAATGTACTAAACATGTATTTGGAATATACCAAGAATATATCAAGTGTATTAAGAGATTCTGTAAATCTGGAGTAGGTCTTAAACATCTGTGTATGTGTAAAACTCCATGGGTAAGTGATAACAATTTCCATTTGAGAACCACTGGCCTAGAAGATCCTAGATTCAAATTAAAGCAGTTGTGACTAAGTGAGCAATAGAGGAAACAACTGAATTAGGCCTGAGAGTATGTCTGTCGTCTAATATCCAGGGTAGCTCTAGCAGCCTGAGAAACAGAAGTGTGTCACAGACTGTGCCGGCATTGACAGTTCTGTGGGAACTTCTCATACAGCAAACCATTTTTCAAATATTTCTGACATCATAACCCGGACACATTTAAGCATCTGCTCTGATTCAGTAACTCACCAATAGTAATGCATCAGATAAATCTGTTTCTAGCCACTCTCCTTTTACAAGATGAAAAAACAAATCCTTTGTGATTTTCCAAGGCCCCTGTGGGAAATCTCAAAGACAGTTTAGGTATGAAAAAAAGTCCCATTTAGGGTTTAATTTTGGGAAGGCAGAATATCAAAAGTCGGGAGTTTTGAACATTTTAGTTAAGATAGGATTATGGATTACCAAGAAGTGATGCTTGAAATATATATTTGACTGAAGTGACAGTGAAGATTGTAAAAGTAAACATAAAAGGCAGCATGATTTTGAAAGACCTTTCCTACAGGAGAAACTTTTGCTTTCTTAAACAATGAAGGACATAGTATTCAGGCAATTCAGGCAGTGTGGGAACATTCATTAATGGAGACTGCCTCAAAGAGGAGGGAGAGAACTTGTTTTATGAAAATGGAAATCAAAGAGAAGATAAGTTTGGGTTTTATTTCCTCATATGCGAGGACATGGTGGCCCTTATGGATAGCCATTCTTGGAGCACGAAGGGTGGGGTTTCTTACTCTTTGCTCTCATCCAGGAGCACAGGACTCGGATAAGATCGAACGGTTACCACAGGTGATGTGTATAAGGGCCCAGCTCACTGTTGTGTTTTATTTATAACATTGAGTATCTTCATTTGCACTGAATAGTGTGAAGTAATTTATTGAATTGTGAATATCTGGACATAATTTTTACAGGGTCAAAAAATGCTAGTTTTTCCTCTTTTCAAAAAATTTCTTTGGGGGCACCTGAGTGGCTCAGTTCGTTAAGCAACTGCCTTCAGCTCAGGTCATGGTCCCAGAGTCCTGGGATCAAGTCCCATATTGGGCTCCCAGCTCCATGGGGAGTCTGCTTCACCCTCTGACCTCCCCTCTCATGCTCTCTCTCACTTTATCTCTCTCTCTCTCAAAATAAATAAATAAAAATCTTTAAAAAAAAAATTCTTTGGTTCATATTTATTTTGGTGCTTTTGCTCTTGAATAGACTTCATTTTTATCTGCTTAATGTTTGTTTATTTAATTTCTTGAAATGAGCTTTGAAAGAGTAGTATTTCATCAAATATGGGATATCCTTGATTATAAGATGCACTATAGTTTTATATATCATGGAGGGAAAAAATACTGCAGTTGAACTATGAGACAGTGCAGTTTTAAATCAGTTGTAGGAAGCAGTGTGATAACAGAGATGTTAAAATGTAGGAAAATGTATGTTTTAAAATCAGTGAAATAGGAGGAGGTCTCTACTTTTGCCATTTAAAAAAAAAGTTTTTATTTATTTGTTTGAGAAAAAGAGAGAGGGGGGAAGAATGCTCATATGGGCTAGGGGGTGAGTCAGAAGGAGAGAACCTCCAGCAGAGTCTGTAGTGAGTGCCAAGCCTGACATGGGGCTGGATCCCACAACCGGGAGAGCATCGAAATCAAAAGTCAGATGCCCAACCAACTGAGCCACCCAGGCGCCCGACTCTTGCTATTTTGAAACTTAATGTGTTATATATGGTAGTGTATATACAGAGGAACCTGCTGGCTTCTTCAAGATCCTGATAAACTCACAAAGAATAAAAAGAAAGTGGGGTGGGATAGAAAGAAAGTGGAGTGTAGGGACTGCCTGCGTACGATTTGGCATAGTCTTAGTCTACCGGTAGGAACCTTTGTTGCGTAGCAAGCACTGTGCTGACTCCCATTGAGTGTTTTCTAATGTTTCTATTCCAGGAAGCCCTTTGTGATCATAATTAATTTAACCAGTCCTTTGTTGGACTTTTAGGGTGTTTCCATTTCTTTCGCTATTATAAACAACAATGTTACGAGCGTTCTTTTTAACTCAATCTTTATGTATATCCGGGATGTTTTATTAGGATAAAATTCTGAAAATGCGGTTGCTGTAAGAGTATGCATATATATATATATATATATATATATATATATATATTTAGTTATAATCTGCTATTCTTTTAAGTACAGAATTTTACACAATTGATTTATTATAATAGAGGCAACTGGACAGGCTCTTGGCAGAATTTGATAATACAAAGATCAAAGAGAGGATTTGACCAATTAGGCAGGACGTGGTAACTTCCTCAGGTTGTTTTGTTTTAAATTTTTGTGTACTATTTCTTGTTATATAATGTCACACAGATATTTGTGTGTTTGTGCAATGTGAGTAGCCTGACCAGTTATCCAGAAGTGAATGTGCCCCTGGTGGCGATCGCCTGAGTGAGGAGGCAGATCAGGAGCGGCGTCCTGGGAATCCGCTCTGGCCCCCACTCCGCCACTTTCCTGCCCCTTCTCATCCTCCAGACCCTCCTCGTCCGCTTTCATGCCGTATGCTGTGGGTGAGATTCACCTGTGGTGTTTGTTTTGGGCAGCAGTGGTTCTTTTGCTTTCTGTAAAATGTTCGTCCCTGTGGATGCATCGCAGTGTATCCATTCAGTATTTTTTCAGCCATAGTAACCATTTTTTTTTTTTTAAAGATTTTATTTATTTATCAGAGAGAGAGAGGGATTGAGCGAGCACAGGCAGACAGAATGGCAGGCAGAGGCAGAGGGAGAAGCAGGCTCCCTGCTGAGCAAGGAGCCCGATGTGGGACTTGATCCCAGGACGCTGGGATCATGACCTGAGCCGAAGGCAGCTGCTTAACCAACTGAGCCACCCAGGCGTCCCGATAGTAACCATTTTTTAAGTATACAGTTCATTAGTGTTTGAAGTACGTTCATGCATACTGTTAGGTAGCAAGTCTCTAGAACTCTTGATCTTGGAAGAGTGAGACTGCGCTTAGGAAGTCACAACTCCCCACCCCCCCTCCCTTCACCCCTGGTGACGCCCATGCTACTTTCAAGTCTACCTGCCTATTCTAGCCACCTTTGTAAGTGGGATCTTACAGTATTTCTTTTTGTGACTGGCTTAAATTTTACTTAGCAGAATGTCCTCAAGCTTCATCCATGCTGTGGCATGGCAGAATTTCCTTTTTTAGGTCCAGTAATATTCCTTTGTATGTATATACCACATTCATCTGTCTGTGAACACTTGGGTTGCTTCCATCTTTTTTGAAGTTTGTATAATTTTAGAGATCTTTGATTTATATTGCTGAATGCTCCTCAGGAAATTTGTGTTAATTTTCACCAGGAACATGAAAGTTTTTTCTTGCCATTACAGTGAGAATTTTTGTCTTTGCCAGTATTTTGATTACTTGTGAGGTTGAACACTGTCCTTTTTTTTTTTTTAAGATTTTATTTATTTTAGAGAGAGAATGAACACACATTAGTGGGGGGAGGGGCTGTGGGGGAAGGAGAGGGGCAAGTGGACTCTGCGGAGTGCAGAGCCTGACTTGGGAGGTTGGAGGGGGAGCCCTGAGATCATGACCTGAGCAGAAACCAAGAGTGGGATGCTTAACCGAGCCACGAGACACCCCTGAGCTGTCTTATGTCAATAGTTTACTTACATTTCTTCCTGTTGTATTTTAAAAATTGCTCATATATCTTTCTTCTTGACTGTGAATTACTTGAGGGTAGTAGCTATCACCTTAGACCTTCTTTTTATTCCTGAAGTAACTAGTACTATATCTGCTGCATGAGATGCCCAGGATGTGTTTAGTAGATGAATGAATACATTTGTATGTGAATGTGTTGGGACCTCATAAGACTGTATCCTGAGAGTACTTTTTGGTTTGTTATGACCTGTTATAAAAACATTTCTTAAACTAGTTACATAGTAAGTTGTCTCAAGTAGTATTTAATAACTAGACTCAAGATTTGATTAGAAATTTTATTTTAGGCTTTTTTTTTTTTTACATTTCTTAGGTTAAACCAATATGTATTTTTTTCTCAAATAGGCAGCTTTAAAATGTTCACTGTAATTTTTTTTTTTAAGAGAAAGAGAGGAAGGCATCGTGGGAGGGAGAGAAAATCTCAAGCACGCTCCATGCCCAGCACGGAGCCTGAGGCGGGACTCGATCTCACAACCTTGAGATCATGATCTGAGCTGAAATCAGACTTGGACTGCTTAACCAAATGAGCCACTCAGATGCCCCTAAAAACTTCACTTTAAATAAAAGTCTTTTGATCCATTGAATTTCTTTTTCCATTTAGTCCGTAGTGCATCCAAGTTCACTGTGTAATTGCCTACGCCTTTATTTTCTTTGGAGTCGATAAGCTTGACAGTACTGTCGAGCCTAGGTGTAGGGTTATGTCACTAATCACCTTGCTGTATTTGCTGTCATTAACTCTTGTAAAGTACTCAACCATTAATAGTTTAGTTATCTGCAAAGTTTAAGAAAGAATCTATCTTGCCACATATAGGTGTCTTCTAGGAAGCATTTTACTAAAGCAACTTTGACTTCTCTGCCCTGGAACTTCGGAGTTCTGAGCATCGAAGGCTGTGAGGTGGTTCAGTAGTGCCTTTGGATTATGCTGTTTGTGCCTCTTACTCCTGGTGTGTTTGGAGCAGATGATGGTCAGAGGCTCCTGAGGCAGCCTCCGGAGTGGGAACTCGAACACTCTGGTACGTTTGCTTAGATGCTTTGTAGGCGTGTAATTCTGGGAGTGGTTGCAGGAGAGCGAGTGCATGAGGAGAACCCCAAGGAGAAGGATGAGAGCTTTGGCCACAAGAGGTAGAAATGGAAAGAAAGGAGACGAGCTGGGTAGAAATCTGCTTCGTGACTCACAGTAGCAGTCCTTGTCCTGATAGCCTTACAGAAGGAAAGTCTCGTGAAGATTTGTAAAGTAAAATACTTTTAAGGAAAGTTTCTTTGGCAGCATATGCCAGATAAACTCCTTTAATGAGGGGTTCCCAGACAGGTGTTCAAGTTATCAACCTGCAGTGAATTGATAAAAGGACAGGGTAGTGATTTTTTTCTATAAAATTAAACTTACTTTTCAGAGCTAAATTGTATGTTTTGGAGATGATGGTGGCAATAGAGTTTATGTATTTTCCAAATCTTTCCTTGGCAAAGCAAAATGGTGGCAGCCCCTTATTGGTTGTCTCTCCACCCCTCCCACCGCCCACCCCCGTTCACACACTTCATTTTGGAAATCATGTCTTGAACTAAAATAATTTAGAAATTGGTTGATTACACTCACGTGTCTGATGAAGTAGGATGTCAGAAGTGAATTGGGGAAATACTTCAGGAAGCATCAGGAACATGCATCAGTTCGACTTCGGGGCTGACTTTTTTCCTTTGTGAAAGAAGGCACTTGGCTCTTGGAATATCCAGGTGTTATTTAACAGGAATCCAAAAGGAGTATGTATGTACTGAGGGATGATTACTAAAAAGGGAGATTCATGAGCCTGAGTCTGTGAATGAAATTTAAAAGCTCCACCTTCCATTCGTGACTGGTAGTTAGTGGTAGTGTGTGGCTTCAGCTTGTCTTAACCTTCCTGTCTTGTACCTTATCTTCACTTCCCTTGAGACTAGCTCATAACTCAGGTACCTGCCAGGTGTCGGGCCGGGGTGGGCCGGGCCATGGGGGTGCAGTGATGGGTAGAATTAAGACATGATTTGGTTTAGTGACCAGGCCCCCTAGGGCCTTCATTAAGCCCAGAAAACTTTCTGGATTGGAGATCTCCCCGCCCGCAGATTTAGCTGGAATTAGGGAGGCCACAGGTTTCAATTAAATCGCGTTTGTGAAGAGACCTTCCACTGCATCCCCACACAAATTTGCCATTCATCAGCAGCTGAATTTCTGTTTAAGCTGGAGGTCCAGGCCAAACAGACCTCCTGAATCCCTTGCCTCTTGGAATGGAGAGTCTCCACTCACACTGACCGTCTTCCCAGTTCCTGGATGTGTTGTGTTCTTCTCAGCTTCTTCTGGTCTTTGTCTAGATTGCTTCCTGTGTGTCAGTCCTGGTTCCTGCCTCTTCTGTTAGAGTCGTTTCGAAAGGCTCTCATCTTGGGAGTATACCCTGTTCCCCCAGGCAGGTAATACTTTCATTACACATGGGCATAATGTAATATATGCCTTGCCTTCAAGGAACTTCTAATCTAGTTAAGTAGAACAGATAAGGTAATGAACATTGGATAATTCATAGTCTGGTGCAGAAATGGTAATAAATTTACATCTGTCATCTGCTTGTGTGCCATCATTCAAGTCGTGTCACGGGTTGTTTTATGTAACGGGTACGACAAGCTTGTGAGATAGACGTGCGTTTTTCAGGTGAGGAAAATAGGCTTTAAGAGACATACTGGTTCAGAATGCCTGGAGCCAGGACTCACCCATATTCGTCATACCTTAGAGTCTGTGGTTCTCTATTTTATGTCCTACCTCCGTGGGCATAACGGTGAGAGGACTTGGGGAAGGCTCTCCATAATCGTCTGCATTCGTAAGAAGAGATGTCACAAGAAGGATTAATTGCCCAGTAAATTATGCAGAGGTGGGAAGAGATCTCTTTAGGCTGAGGTGGGCACGTTATGTCATCTGATTGTATTGTGAACATTTGCCATTATCAATAAAAATACTAAAACATTTTTAAATGGCTCCATCATACTCCCTTTGGTGGTTATCCCATAAACGATGGAAGTTCTTACCAGTTTCTTACTGTTTCAGATAACACTGAATGACTCTCCTACTATACAACTCTGCTCTTCTGGGTGCTTTTATAAAATTATTTTCTGAATGTAGACTTCAGAAGGAATTTGAACACTTTTAAGAGTTTTAATATCTGTTGTTAAACATTTGCTTAAACATTTGCTTCTGGAAAGGTTGTACAAATGTACAATGTACTATAGGCCACCAGTAGTGCTTACCATACTATAGTCCTTGTAGCTTTGAGTATTAGAAAAAGTGTGCTAATTTAATAGGCCAGAAAAGTCATCTTTTAATTTGAGTTTCTGGTTGTTAGAGTAGGTGGAACTGTTTTCATATTTTATTGCTATTTAAATTTATTTTGTTAATCAGCTTTTTGCCTTTTTTGCTTATTTTCCTGTTGGTGTCTTAATGTTTTTCATGCCAGATTTAATGAGCCATTTATAAATTAAGGATAGTGTGTTTTTTCCCTCCATTTTAGCTTTTAGTATGGCTTAGCTTTTTTTTTTAAATATATATTGAAGTTTTAGATGTTCACAGTTAAATTTTTTTCTTTTCAATTTTCTTCCATTTCTTAAATCTAAAAAGTCTAACATAGGCAATTAAGGGAAAATAACTTCAGACCCATTTTCTGGAAAAATACCAGAAAATAAATATAAAATATAAAATATTTTAATAAAATATAAAATAAAATATAATTTTCTGTAATATTTTCTGGAAAAATGCCATAGCTTTCATGTATGGTAGGCTGTAAAGGAGCTTATAAGGTGAGCTTTATGTATTTTTGCATCATTATAAATCTTATTCTAGTAGCCGTGCCCATGGTAGATCCTGAGTATCTGTTGATGGAATGAAAAAGAATTAATTCAATGAATTATCACTGACATGACTTTAATAATTTCACTGGCACCTCTTCCCCTGGATTCTCTGTATGCTCTTATTTTCTGAGAATTAGTGAACTAATAAAAGACAAAGAAGTGCCCTTTCTTTTGGGCTTCTTTTTTTTTTTTTTTTTCTTTAGAATTTATTTATTTGACAGAGAGTGAGAGAAGGAGAGAGAGCACAAGTGGGGGGAGCAGCAGAGGGAGAGGGGGAAGCGGGACTCGATCCCAGGATCCTGAGATCAAGATCTGAGCCGAAGGCAGAGGCTTAACCCACTGAGCCACCTAGGTGCCCCTCTTTTGGGCTTCTTAAATAAGATTTCTACTGCCTTTTGCCCCACTGGTACTACATCCTATGTACTTGGTAAGAGTTTTGTTCCTGGAATTGGTATTTGAGTGCAAGTTAATGTAGAGCCTGTCACAAGATCCCTGTTTCCACTTGTTTTAGGGAAAAATAGATTGCGTTCCTTTCAGATCCTGCTGCTTTGCTAGTGCTTTTTCATTTTTTTCCCCAGAATTTGAAAATTCTGGGTGATTAAAATGAGTTAATTTGGTTATATGGAGATCTGTACCATAAGTTGCCCAAATTTATTGCTATTCACAGTTTCTTCAAGAAATGAACAGGTGAGGCAGCTCTTTCTGCTCATGGGTCCTGTCCCCATGCTTTAATAAAACCACCTTAAAAGAAAAAAATGAACAGGTGAGATAACCTTTCTTTATATTAAGGTGCTGAAAGGTTGTACTAACCTTAAAGTATATACAGTTGAATTCAGGACTATCGAGAACATTGTGACTCTAAGTTATCAGAAAGGGCTCTAAGCAGGACTAGAATTTACATGGAGCATGAGAGAACTCTAGGAGTAGGGAATCTTGCTTTTATTATTTTTTTAAAAAACAGCTTTCTGCACATCAGGAAGTTTCTGGTTCAGATTCGGGTGTCATTGCCCCCACCCCCCACCCCAGCAACAACAAAAGCAGAAGCAGCAGAAGAGATAAAGGAACTTTATTGAGATAATAATTCATATACCATATAATTTGCCCATTTGAAGTGTCCAGATCAATTGGTTTAAATACATTCACAGTTGAACAAATCTGTGAATTATATGTGACCACCACCACAGTGAATTTTAGAGCATTTAAATCACCTCAGAAAGAAACCCTATACCCATTAGCTATTGCCACCTTCAAATCCCCATGCCTCCCAACCCTAAGTAACCATTAATCTGCTTTCTGTCTCTGTATATTTGCCTATTTTGAAAATTTTATATAAACTTAATGATACAACACGTGGTCTTTTGTGACTGACTTCTGTCACGTAGCATCACGTTTTCAAGTTTCATCTATGTTGTACCATGTATCAGTCCTAATTCCTTTATGTGGCTGAAGAATATTCCCTGAAATGGATGTACTACATTTTGTTTATCCGTTCATCATTCCGTAGACATTGATTGGTTTCCACCTTTTGGCCATCATGAAATAATGCTGCCATAAACATTCATGTACAAGTGTTTGTGTGGACACATGTTTTCGTTTTTCTTGGATATAGACCTCAGTTTGGAAATTCTCCATCGAATGTGTTCCAGTCTGACTGTGCCATTGACATTCCCACCAGCAATGTATGAGAGTTCTGATTTCTTCACATCCTTGCCCACACTCGTAATTATTTGACTTGTGGATAAGAACCCTATTAATTATGGGTGTCAAATGTTATCGTATGGCTTTGGTTTGCATTTTCCTAACGGTGGTGAGCATCTTTTTAGCCACTTATATATCTTCTTTGGAGAAGTGTCCATTTCAGCTCCTTTCTCCATTTTTAAATTGCCTTATCTTTTTTTTTTTTTTTTTTTTTTTAGTTTTTAAAAGAAATCTATTAATTTGAGTCGGAGAGACAGAGAAAGAGAGCGAGCGCGGGCGTGAGCAGGAGAAAGAGGCAGAGGGAGAGAGAGAAGCAGCTTCCCTGTTGAGCTGGGAGCCATGACACAGGGCTGATCCTAGGACCGGGAGATCATGACCTGAGCCGAAGGCAGGTACTTAAGGATCTGAGCCACCCAGGTGCCCTGGCTTATCCGTCTTTTTATTATTGGGTTATAAGAGTTCTTTGTATATTCTTGATATGTCCCTTATCCAGTATATGATTGGCAAATATTTTCTCTCATTCTGTGGATTGTCTTTTTCACTTTCTTGATAGTGCCATCTGATGCACATTTTAAATTTTGATGAGGTCTAACTTATTTTATCCATTGTTGCTCATGCTTTTGAGTCACATCTAAGGACCCATTGCCAAATCTGAGGTCCTACAGATTTACCCCTATTTTTGCTCAAGGCTTTATAATTTTAGCTCTTACATTTAGGTCTTTGATCCATTTTGAATTGATTTTTGTAGTAGTGTGAGTTAAGGGTCCAACTTCATTCTTTAGTGTGTGGCAACCTGGTTATGTCAGCATCATTTGCTGTAAAGACTCTCTTTCCTCATTGAGTAGTCTAGGAACTTTTTCCAAAGTTATTTGACCGTAGGTCTAGGTGTATAGCTGGAGTCTCAGTTCTCTTCCATTGATCAGTGTATCTGCTGTATGGCACAACTGTACTGTCTTGATTGTTGTTAACCTTTACAGTAATTGGAACAGGGAATCAGGAAGGTGAGTCCTTCAACTTTAGTCTTTTCTAGGATTGTTTTGATTGTCTTTGTATTTTTAACCCCTTGTATCCCTGTTCCTAGAATAGTGTTTAGGATATAATAACTTTTAGTTAGCATTTATTGCGGGGATGGTTTAAAGTAACTAATTCAGCTTCAATTTAAGTATAAATTGTTATCTCTGAAAATAATTTTCCAACTCTAGCTAATACTTTTTCAGTGTATTTTATAAAATACCTTAGTTCCTTATTATTTCTATCTCTGTTAAGATTTTAGTAATGAAATATATTAGGGAGTATGTAGCTTTATGAAAGGTCCTGTATGCACTGAGAAAAGAATCATAGATGAGGAAAAAAAAATTAACAAAGGTATTAGTGTTACCAACACAATATTAAGCTATAAAGAAGTATTGAGACTCAATACATTTAAAATTACTCTTGCAGAAGAGGAATATATCTGAATTGAGTGGCTTCTTATCTTAAATTAATATATTAGAAATTTTGTTTGAATGATTCTAGCTAAGTCACACAGATTTAGTGGCATTTTGTTTCTCTTAATGATTTTTTTCCCCCTCAGCAGGAGAACTTAAGAGTAACAGAACTACTTACAGTTTTTCTGATGCACACCCATGAAAAACTTCCCAAAATGCTATATATTTGTTTGGTATTCTGGTACCATCTCTAATTGAGAAGATGTCATTTTTTCATAGATTTGTATATTAAGCGATAGCAGTTTTATCTGTTAAATGTTAAGTTTTAGATATTTTATATTCCTTTTTAAAAATTAGGTCTACCAAGAATCTTTCTGATCTTACATAAATTATAGAAACTGAGACCTAGAACGTTTAAATTATTACAAAATAAAGGGTTGGATTTGATTATTTGTAAATGTTTTAACCTCCAAAATGAGGGAGTGTTTGCCTTTCTATATTTATTTTTGTTTATAAATAAAAATTTCCCTCTTTGTTTCCTAAAGTAACAGCTGTATGATTCTATCATAAAATACTTAGGTACATTATGGAGTTAGTCACTTTGAAAGTCAAGTATTGCTTGACTTATATATATATTATATAAATATATATATATATTTCCTTATATATATTATGGAGTCGATGGTGTATCATTTCATTATAACACTAAAATCCACAGAGCAATTTTTAAATTAATAATCTACAAAAATATTGTCTTTTAGTGGTATATAATAAACTATTTCTATTTTAAATAAACTTAAATGTGGAACAAGTGTTTTCAGACATTGGACAATAAGACTGTACCCAATTGTCATCCCTGAGACAAGGGAAACAAATTAAGTGAGTCCTGTAATTACCTTGTTTTTCTGACAACAGGTTGTTCCTGACTGGTGCAGGCAGGAAAATCCCAGGCAAAGCACAGTGGTCTTCTTGAATTGAGGGAGCAGATTGGAGTTCAGGGAGACTGAGGCAGTTGGAAATTGAGAGCAGAGTTCTGGAGAGGAAGGGGTGATATTGAAGAGAGCTCCAGAAATCTACCTCAGGCCCCTTTGAGTCTTTGAATACAAGATGTACTTGCATAGGGTAGAAAATGCAAGATTAAGCAAAGAGCCATGGGGGAACTATGAGCGGAAAGGTTCCCAGAACTCACATGGGACTTGGAAGCACTTGAATTCCCACTGGTTACAGTGGAGTTCATCTTGTGTTGATCACTTGGGACATGCAATAAGGATTTGGAAGATTCACATCTTAGTAGTGGGGTGACTGTTCTAGAGCGAAGGCACATCTAGAATTACCCTAAACAAGCTTGAAAACAAATCTTGAAAGGATAAAGTGGAATTGGAAATAATAGCTTGTTAAAGAAAAGAAAAAAAGGCCCAGTAGTCTTTAAAGGAAGACAGAAAAATCCAGATACTCAATCACATAGAATTATGTGGTTATTATGTCTAATATCCAACCAGAAATTACTAGACATGCCAGTAAGCCCTTAAAGATGACCCATAACCAGGAGAAGTAGTCACCCAATAGGAACAACCCCAGAAATTTAAAAAATGATAGAAGTAGAAGAAAGATTGTTAATATAGTTACAATTATATTCAGGCATTTAAAGGAGAACATGAACAATGGGGAAAAAAATAAAAGATATGAAAAATACCAAATGGAACTTGTGAAGGTGAAAAATACAATTTCTGAAGCGACAAATATACCAGATGGCATTTTCAACAGACTAGACGCTGTAGGAAAAAAATTACCGAACCTGTGAACCTAGCAATAGAAACTGTGCAAAATGTAGTACAGAGAGAACAAAGACCAGAGAAAATGCACAGAACAACAGTGACATGTAAGAGAATATTAAGCAGTTAGCATATGTGTAATTGGAGTTCCTGAAAGAAGAAAGAGGAAAAACTGGAAAAAAATGAAGAAATAATGACTGTAAATGTTTCAGATTTGATGAATACTATCAACCCATTGCTTTGAAAAAATCTGATGTGCCCCAGAAAGGATAAACATAAAGGCAACCATCACTGGAAAAAATCACTGCTTACATCTCATGTTCTTCTATAGTTTCTACCCTTGTCAGTCTTACAACTTTATTCTTGTAGTTTTCTTCTGCTCTCACATTTCTAGTATTGTATTTTCTCTCATTTACTGAACCATTGTATTCCATATTTACTTAGAATCTTTTTTTTTCCCCCAAAGGCTTTCCCTTTATTGTATTTAGTTATAGCTTTGATTATGAACCATTTAAGGATTTATTTATTCCTAAATTAGTTGTATTACTAAAATAAATGTTAATTATTTTAATTAACCACTTTTGCAGGGAGTGTGGAGGATTGTGTTATCCTAAACCTAAAACAACAGTGTGTCACAAAAGATTGAAAATTAGTTTCTCATTTGGTTCACTTCATGACATTTATGTGATTTTTAAGTCAGTTTTGCGTAAAGCCAGTATTTGTGGTTGGGAGAGGATTTGTCTCTTCTTGGCTACTGTGGAAGTGACCTTGTAGCTTGACTGTTGATCTTGAATTAGTTATGCATCTAAAGCCTTTATCCTTTGAGTATCTAATACATGTCAGGATGAGATTTTTTTGAGAAGAGAACCCTGCTAGATGTGTAGTAAATATTGTCTAGGCCATTGCTCTTTACATTTTTTGGGTCATAGATTGTGTTTGAGAATCTAATGATTAAATGTGGACTTTTGACTCCTCTCAAAAATGCACATAATAAAAATTTACACTCAGTTTCAGGGGAATCATACTCTGGTGATTGAGATATAAAATAATATAGTTTTGAAATGGTAACTTTTTTTGCATTTCCTATATTTTTTGTACATGCTGCATTTAATTGTACACTGTGAGACATTTCTTTCTGAAACTGTAGGTGGTGTTTATTTTTGGCATACACAGGACTTTTAGACTCCACATTTCCAGTAAATTTCACGTTGGCCTTATGTATCCAACCACAGTTACCAATTATGTTCTCTTGAGTGAAGAAAGCTATATAATTAAAATAGGAGCTTTTATTTTTTTCTTCTAAAATTGTTTTAGACCCATTTAAATTTTTGCCTAGTTTACATTGTTTTTAATTAGAAGAAAGTTATATTTTTCACGAGACACCTTTGTGTGTGTGTACATCTTTAATTATATCTTTGGGGCTGGGTAGTGTTTTACTTCTTAGTTGTTAATGTGCCATTTCTAAGGATTTCATAGTCCCTTAGGGTGTTTTTGTCAGGTGAGCAATTCTTTTTCCTCTTTTGGCTCTCAACCATTGAATTGGTCTTGATTATTGAAATAGTGTAGACAGAATAACTGTTTAGGTTGATTTTAAGACTGAATAATTGAGAAGCCTGTAGTTGAAAAAGTCTGCGTAGTGCTGGAAAATTGTGCCTGTTTGCACACCTGTCTAGTAGTGTCCGGTGATGTGGTAGATACTTAAAAGAGAAAGGCAGGTCTGCTCGTGTCTCTCCCCTACTTAATGTCCTTTGTGGCTGCACGTTTTCTGTCCTTCGTGGCTGCACGGTTTCTGTCACGCTTTCTGTCAAAAGTCCACATGGTGTGATCTGCCAGCTGCCTGCTCCTGTGGGGGCTCCTGCCCACTCTGCCCACTCTGCTCCAGGTCGCCATGGCCTTGCAGTTTCCCCAGTGCACCCTGCATGCTCCTGCTCAGCTGCTTCTCCTCTCTGTCTTCCAGTTCGTGCCTTTAGAGCTTTCGAATCTCAGCTTCAGTGTTCCTTCTTCAGAGAGGTCGCCTTTGTCACTATGCTCAGTTCTCGAGGCTCGATCCTGTCTGCCGGTATGCTTGGTAATCTCCAGTGTTATCGAGTGTTATCCAGTGCACTTTTCGGACTTGTGTGTGTGTCCTTATGAGCTACATACCTAGCTCTTTGTATAGCCTGAAAGCTCTGGGAAGGCAGGAATGGTGACTGGTTCACAGATGTATTTTTCCTCACCTCTTAGCACAGCACTTGTCCAGGAGGGCTGTTGTTGAATGAGTGACATGGCTACTGTCTGGAGGAGCTCAACACTTTGGGTTGCTGACACGCCTGCACACACAGTGAAGTGTGAAACAGTTAATGTATATTTTGAACTCCATCTAAATAGACCAATCACTACAACAAAGACCCAAGAAACAAAAAACCCAAAGTGAGTACAATAACATAATACACATCTACATTTTTCTGTTGACCTCTGTCTCCTCTCTTGCACAGAATTCTGTTCTGAATGAAAGAGGTTGCTAATTTCTTTCTTTTCTTTTCTTTTTTTAAGGTTATTTATGTATTTATTTGACAGAGAGAGGAATCACAAGTAGACAGAAGTAGGCAGAGAGGCAGGCAGAGAGATAGGGAGAAGCAGGCTCCCTGCTGAGCAGAGAGCCTGATGTGGGGCTCAATCCCAGGACCCTGGGATCATGACCTGAGCTGAAGGCAGAGACTTAACCCACTGAACCACCCAGGTGCCCCCAAAAGTTGCTAATTTCTAATGCTTATTCTCTAATTTAAAAGGCTTGTTTTTCTGTTCCTTTAGGGAGCAGTTTTATGCTCTTTTTTAGACATAAACACACATGGGTTTACACAGAATGAATGGAAACACTAGCCTGATCTGAAGAATGCTCTCTTAGAGGACTAGAATGTTGGTTTTTCACAGATTACTGGAGGTGATTCTTGGATGCGGTAGGGAAGGTAATCAGCTACCTGAGGATTTGAGTTCTACCTTTTATTTTATATGCAGAAATAGGGCAAGCAAAACCCTCACTTTTTCTTTTTTCATTTAAGTTGTAGTCACACTGTGGGTCCCCAGCCTAACTGAGACTCAGTATCTTAGCCAGTGCCTTAATTTATATGTGAGGGAATTTAGATGTGGAGTGGTTAAAAGACTTCAGCAAAGATGTGAGTCCTACAGCTGAGCAGAGAGCTTGGTCTTTGAGCTTGTCCCCACGCTCTTTCTCCAGCCAGTAGGAACCTCCTTCCAGTGGGGGTAACCTTCTTTGTCTGTCGGTGGGAGATGGCAGACATTCCAGGGACCAGGCTGGGGAGTGTGAGGGGTCTGGGCATGGGGTCAGACTGGGACTCCAGTTCTGGCCCAGACCCTTTCCACTTGAGCACACAAGTTACCTTTGCATCTGATTTTCCTTGTTCTGTAACTAGGGATTGCTGTAGTACCCTGAGGGGGGGTGGTCATCGGGAAGATTAAATGAGCTAGCATTTGTGAAGTACCTAATTGACTACCTAGTATGTAATAGGTATTTGATCATGAGTAACTCTCATAATCAAAGAGAATTGGCTTTCTGGACAAAGATTCTTTCTAAAATGGATCCGTAAGGCTCCGGCAAGGATTAAGTGAAATTCTACATAATGGTTAGCATGTGCCTGGCAAATGGTCAGAATTCAGTCCCCAGTGGTAGCAATTACACAGTTAGAATGGAAACTGTTCATTGCTGTGTAACAAATTATATAGCTGATGAAAAACATAAATAGAAATAGGATGCATTTCCCCATGTTGGAAGTTACTATTTTAGGTGGCATTTTTCACCTGTCATTTGAAATTTTTTTTATAACCACAATCATTAGTTATATTGATAAAGAATTGCTTAATTTTATAATAGGACATTTTTCCTTTAGCCCTGGTTCTTAGTTTTTTGTGCCTGTATAGTCACACCAGATTTATTCAGCATTGTCATGGAACTGGCCCATATTATGTTATTAAGGTAATTCATTAATTATGAATTTTTATTATAGAATAGTTTAGATGTAGAGACAGTTGCAAAGACTGTATAAAGGATTTCAGTATTTCCTGTGCATTTCTTCTGTTGTTAAATCTTACTGTGTACAATTGTCACAACTAGTCAGTTGGTATCAACAGTCTTCTTTTGTTTTTTAAAGATTTTGTTTATTTAGTTGACAGAGGGAGATCACACATAGGCAGAGAGGCAGGCAGAGAGGAGGAAGCAGGCTCCCCGCTGAGCAGAGAACCCGATGTGGGGCTCGATCCCAGGACCCCGAGATCATGACCTGAGCTGAAGGCAGGGGCTTAACCCACTGCACCACCCAGGTGCCCCTTGACGCATTATTTACTAAATTCTGTGCTTTACTCAGATTTTGTTCATTTTCCCCTAATGTCCTTTTCCTGGGTGACCCCATCCAGGGTGTCCCATCACATGTAGTCATGTCTGCTTAGCTGCCTCTTGACAGTTACGGTTTCTCACTTTGTTTTTGGTAACTTTAACGGTTGTACGGAGTACTAATCTGGTGGGTTTTTTTTTTATCATGGTTTGACTGGAGTTCGGGTTTTGGGAGGATGACCACACAGATGAGGTGCCTTTCTCATCGTATCAGGGCAGATGTTCTCAACATGGCTGTTTAGTGTGCTGTTCACCTTGACTACTTGGCTGATGGCTGGAGTGTTTATTGGATTTCTCTACTGTACAGTTTGGTTTTTTCCTCTACTTTTCCATGTTCTACTCCTTGGAAGTGAGTCACTAAAAGTGAAGCCCACACTTAAGTGGTGGGGGGTTAAACTCCATCTCCTTGAGAGGAGAGTGTCTACATAAATTATTCTCATTTTTTTCTGTGTAGGAGATTGGTCTCTTCTCCCATTTCTTTTTTCTAGTAATTATTCATATCAATATGGACTCATGGATTCATGGTTATAGTTAGCTATAATTCTGTGTCTTTATTTTGTGACTCGAATTTTTCCAGCTTTGGCCAGTGGAAGCTCTGCTTCTGTGTCCTTCTGAAGTACTCCCATTTGGTTTGGTTTTTGTTTCTTGAGCACTTTGTCACTTTGTTTTGTTTTGTTTTTTGAGCACTTGCTGGCACTAAAAGGTGCTCCAGGCTCATATTACATCTCCCCCTTGCCCCAGTCCTGGACCCAGACATTTCTCCACCTTTGGAGCATGGAGTTGGAAACCAAGATCTGCTCTCAGATAAATGAGCCTTTTTTTGTGCTGAAGTCGAAGCAGAGGTAAGAGATTTTATGTCCCAATTGTCCCAATTGCTTTCCTCGCTTTTCTTTGCATTTTACTTCAGTGAAAACCCTGGGAGAATAGATCAGTTGTCCCCGCAGGTGGGGTTCATCTTTTGAATGTGTGTATGTGTCACGGGGCATATTTATAGTTAACTATTTAAAAAAATCCAAATTAGAAAGAACCATAACTTGAGCTAAGGAGACTCAGAGCTAAGGAAACTCAGCTAAGGAGGCTCCTCTGCTTCCTACAGTCAGGAGCTCTTCAGTTACTTGATTTCTAAGAATGACAGGGAGTAATTTTTGACAGGAAATGTTTTTATTTTTTTCCCCCCTGAATTCAAATTAGAATAAGGGAATTTAAAAAAATGTTCTCAGTTATAAGAGTGGGTAGAGGGGCATCATAATTCTTTTGCTACCTTTGAAGTTTTAGACTTTTTTTTAAAAGATTTTATTTATTTATTTGACAGAGAAATCACAAGTAGGCAGAGAGGCAGAGAGAAAGGAGGGAAGCAGGCTCTCTGCTTAGCAGAGAGCCCGATGCGGGGCTGGATCCCAGAACCCTGGGATCATGACCCGAGCTGAAGGCAGAGGCTTTAACCCACTGAGCCACCCAGGCGCCCCTAGATATTTTTCTTGTTTCTTTTTAAACTCTATAATGTTTTGCATGCACTTGGCATAGGAGAGGACCTTTTGCTGATTTCCTCCCAGCTTTGATCCAGTTTTTCTTCTTCCAACTTTTCCTGTTTATGCCCCGTAGTTCTCTTTGGTTAAGCCTAAAACAACTTTTTGAATGAATTAGCACTTTTATTTTATGGTACTTTCTTTTAATTTTTTTTCATTGGGATTTCATCATTAAATGCGTTCACAGCAAGACGGATGTGTGCTTATCTTCACTTCTTGTGTTGGAAGGGTATCGTCCCGTCTGTGCCCCCTACATCATCCCCTGTAGAACCTGTTGTACTGCTGGAAGGCCCCAAATAGGTGCATCTCAGAAGGGCTTTTGTTCCATTGTGGTTGTCTCCTTGCTGATCTGTATACATAGTAAGTAGTGTTGATTTGCAGAGTTTTGGAAAAATGAGGTAGGTATAGAAGTACTCAGCATATTTTAGGAGCCACCAGAATTGGTAAAAATAAGAAAGTACTCCTAAAATTGTCTTATTCTTTGCCCTCTTGTTTTTTAAGTCTTCAACTCTTTGTAGCAAAATTGTAGAAATAACAGGGATAATCACATTCATCTTTTCATCTGTAACATGACTCCTGTGTGTTTAGATTTTTTAAAAAAATTTATTTATTGGACAGACAGAGATCACAAGTAGGCAGAGAGGCAGGCAGAGAGAGAGGAGGAGGGAGGCTCCCCGCTGAGCAGAGAGCCCGCCGTGGGGCTTGATCCCAGAACCCTGGGATCATGACCTGAGCCGAAGGCCTCAGAGGCTTTAACCCACTGAGCCATCAAGGCGCCCCACTCCTGTGTGTTTAAATACCTCGTGTGTTTAAAATACACTCCTGTGTGTTTAAGTACTCTAGGTATTTAAATATCTCTTTGTCTGTCTTTCGTTTTTTCTTTCTCTCTCTGTCTGTTTCTCTCTTCTTTTGGTTCTATTTCTTTTTGAGTAGTCTTCTGTTTAACCAGAAAGGAAAGATGATAATATGAAGTCTTTAAAGCTTTGTTGCATTTATTTGTGTGGTTTGATAAGACTTTATTTTATGAAATAAAATAAAATGAAAATATTTTCATCTGAAAATATTTTTTAAATTATATATATATTTGTTTTTAATCTTTCTGTGTTGTTTTTTGTTCTACGTAGCTTAGGACTGATAAAATATGCCTTGTGTAAATCTGTGAGTGACGCAAAAGACTTTTGCTAGGAGATCTGAGTCAGGCAGACCTTATCCATGCAACTGCCTAACCCTTTCTAAGACCTGACCCTGTCGATTTCTTCTATTAAAACATATTTACTGATGCTCCCAGCATCATGAATGCTTATGGCTAATAGGCTACTCTGTAGAATACCTGTGACTCTCTGTTTCCACCAGTTGAAATATATGCTTATCAGTAGTTCCTTGTTTGTTCCTAAATCTGTGTAGGTCTGTTGTATGTTTAGTTACTGCATAGTTCAGTAAACTCTTACACAAATCTATGAAATGTGAATGCAAAAGAGAATTGTGGTTTCTATATCAATGGAATGGCAGCGCTTTGGAAAGTCTCAGGATGGGTCACAAAAAGAAAAGTGTTGTCAAATTTCTGTTAACATTTAGGAGGAAACATCATGAAAATCCAGAAAAACTGTCCCACAAAAGTCTTTAGATTCTTGTTCTGTTTTGAAGAAATAGAGTGTAGATCACAGGTACCGCACGCGGTTGTGGTGTATGTGACTCATGCCTTCTTTCAGGGAACCACACTTTGGGGCAAGGCTTTGACTCTCATCAAAGCGGTGATGGGTTTAATCTCATTCGTGGACTCAAAGTGAAAGTAAATGTTTAAGTTTTAAATGTGTGGTAGTTATCTATTATAATTTAACAAGCCATACCGAAGCTTAATGGCTTAAAGTAAAAACCATTTATTATCTGTTAAAGTACTGAGTAGTTCTGCTTCTCATGGTGTTGGCTTGGGTTCAGGGACAGCTGGAAGATCCAAAATAGCCTCACTCACAAGCTAGCAAGTTGGTGCTGGCTGTCAGCTGGAAGCTCAGCGAGACTTTGACCTCCCTAGTTCTCCTTCGGGCAGCCTCTCTGCCTGGCTGGCCTGGGCTTCGAAGACCCTGGCGGTCTCAGGGTAGCTGGGCTTCTTCCCTGGTGGCTAGCTTCCCCTCAAGTTCCCAGCTATAACTGGTCCAGCGTCACTTGGACTACATCTCATTCGTTAACGCAGGCACAGGGTCCCTCCTGATCAGGAAGAGGTGATTATAGGAAGGTGGGAATCCTGGGAGGCCATCAAAGTGACAGCCACCAGAGACGTTTCAGTTTTTTAAGTGTGCATGTTTCATTTTTAATGCTTTCGATATGTATTTTTAAAATTAACTGGCTGACCGCAGGTTCCAGTGACGTTTGATAAGAAGGCTTGTAATAAATGAAAGTGTTTGCAAGCAAACTTACTTATAGTAATTTGATTAAGACTTGTATGTTCACTAATTAGAGTGGGGACGTAAGAATTTCAGCCCATGTGAATCTGATTCTAAAACCATTATTCCTGGGACGCCTGGGTGGCTCAGTTGGTTAAGCAGCTGCCTTCGGCTCAGGTCATGATCCCAGCGTCCTGGGATCGAGTCCCACATCGGGCTCCTTGCTCAACGGGGAGCCTGCTTCTCCCTCTGCCTCTGCCTGCCATTCTGTCTGCCTGTGCTCTCTCTCTCTGATAAATAAATAAAATCTTTAAAACCATTATTCCTTACGCTTTACTCCATTGCAGCTGTTTGGGATAGTAGATAGTTATCTTGGCACCTAGGGTTATAGTACCACAATAACATTATTAGCAGAAATCAACCATTGTTTTATTCTTGCAGCCTTTAAAAAATTACATTCTTCAAATAATTGTGATTGCATTTTAATAGAGTTTAGGTAATGATTAAGTCTAATGTATCAAAGATAATATTATTTACCTCACAAACTCACTTATTCAGCAGATAGTAATGGGCACATAGTGTGCACCAGGCATTGTTCTAGACAGCTGAGAAACAGTGGTAAAACGACAGATGAGGTCCCCACCCTCACAGAACTTTGGGTCTGGTTGAGGTGGTGCATAGTTCTTGTTCATTTCCATGGGACATCTTTTTTTTTTTTTTTTTTTTTTTTTTAAATCTACTTCTGTTAAAAAAAAAGATAAAAAAGAAAAAGTCTGTCTGTCTTGAAAACTAAGTAGGTTTTCAAGGTTTTGTACTCTGAATCAATGAAGAAGTGAACTAGCAAATGTCGGATGGGTTTGAGGTTTGACGACAGTTTACTTGGAGGTTAGCTGATGAATGTTCAATGAGAGGCTGCCGATATAGATCAACTAACTTATTAATTGGCTCTTCCAGTATGAACCAACCATGCAACCTCAAATTTAGCTTAGCTCCTTTTGATGTATACCACGGGCCAAGCAAACTATACAAGCTCTTTAAAAAGGAAACCTAGAAAATCTATCGTCTCTGCCTCCTCCTGCCCTCCTCTTCCCTCAGCAGCAGAGGTCTTCCTCGCATCATTATTTAATAGAGAATAGGTTATTGAGGAGGTGGATGAAGGTGGCGGAGAGGACCTCACACAGGTGAGGACTGTACTTCATAAGTGACTAAAATATCTTATTTCTAAAGACTTTGCTAAAGAACTTCTAATGAAGGTGGGTTTTTTTTTTGTTTTTTTGTTTTTTTTTTTTTTTAAGGGCTTTTGCAAAACCACATATTTTTGAGCTCCTGTAATCCAACTTCATTATTTCATAGTTGAACTATTCAGGCACCATATGGCTTACCTGCTCTGTCAGAGCAGAACTGTGTAACCCGAGGTTACTTGAATTTTTGTCTTGTCTGCCACACATTTTCCATTGAAAAATGACCCCCCCCCCCACCTTCAGTTGAGTTCAAGACATACATTTGTTAGACCAGGTTCTATGTCAAGTGAATAGTACTTCAGTAAAGTTTTATGTTAAAAGAGCGAGACATTGTTTTATGTGACTGTTAGAAGTTTAGCACTAGAAAGAAATTTCACATTTCTGTGTTTTTCAGCACAAATAAGGCCAGTGTTTCAGGGCAATTGATGTAGACCTTGTACTACTTTCCTTATCCAAAATAATTGGTACCCAGGAAATATTCTGAACTAGTCAGCTGACCACATTAGCTCATCTCACATGAGCTAATACAAAAATGAGGTTTTGGATGGTTTTAGTTAATTGAAATGATGCAGGTTCTTTTGAACTTACCGCTCGTGCTTATATTCCTAGATTTTATGTATAGATTTTTTTTCTTTTACGGAAAAAAAGAGAAAGTTTTGCTTAATTTTCCTTCCCACTCCCTATTACATTATTGCTTCTAGGTTAAGACTCCCCTAACTAAATTGTTTTTCTCTGGCTCCTTTTATGATTTTTCTCTTCGTTATTGGTTTTCAGCAATTTGATTATGATATGCAGTTTGTGGAGCTTCTTGGATCTGTGAACTTTCAGTTTACTTCAGATTTGGAAAATTTTCAGCCCTTAATTTGTAGATTTTTTCAGTGCCTCCCTTTTTTCATTTTGGATTCTAATAACATGTGTTATACTGCTTGATACTGTCCCACAGATAACTGATGCTCTGTTCTTCTTTTCTTTATTTTTTCCTTAATCTTTTCCTAATTCATGTTGGATAGTTTTTGTTGCTGTGTCTTCAAGTTCACAGATCTTTTCTTCTGCTGTGTCTCATCTGCTTTTAAATCCCACCCAGAGTATTTTTCATTTCAGATACAGTGTTCATCTTTGCAAGCTCTGCTTGAGTAATTTCTGGTCACTTATTGATCTTTTTCCCTTGTTTAGGTCATAGTTTCCTTGGTAATTTTTGGTAGGTTGGCAGACATTGTGAGTGTTATTTACTGAATGCTAGACTTTATTTTAATTTCTTTAAATATTTTTGGGCTTTGTACTGACATGTGTTAAGTTACTAAGTTAATTGGATGGAATGAATTAACATTTCCAATAAGTGTGAATAGCATCTTGGTGGAGTTAAGTAAATCTTAAGAAAGTATTAAATGCATAACTTCACCTTTATATAATGTCTGTTCTAAAGTTCATTTTAATCTTGAGTTATATAATATCTGGCAGCCCCATATGGCATTTTTTCTACCTTGTTTTCTATGTGGTATAATGATTAAAGAGTGAGGAAATATACTGTTTTATCTTATTTTAATGCATTGTTTATGACAGTATTCCTCTTTGCTTCCATGTGATTCTTGATATTTGCTGTTAGGATAATTAAATAATTTGGAAATACTCTGAAATCAGTAGTGTTTATTGTATCTGTGTGAGGGTATAAAGACTTTGTTTTATGATGGGTGCAGGCTTAAAAACAGATATTCAGCTTCTGTGTAAGTATTACAGGGACTTAGTCTTCTACTTTTATTTGGAGAGTGCAGCCAAATGAAATTTTCCGTGTGTAGAGAATAACTTGTCCATAGTTGGATGACAGCACAACAGAAATATTTTTTCTGTTTCCCCAAATTAAATTTTTACATAAAAGCTAATGTTTTTACTAGGTGTGCTTTTTTGACTTGTTTTATCTCTTACAGCACCAGACTTATTTCCATCATATGTAGATTAAGACAGGGGTACTCACTTGAAAAATAAATGTCATGGCCTGACCTTAGTTTGGGGGCCTGCCATTGGAGAGTTGGCTCACTTAAGTTTGGACGTCTTCAGTCCCCCTTCAGAAAATCCTCCTCCACTTTTCCTTGCATTTGATTAATTTATTCATCTACCCACGACTGTTAGATACTAATGAAACATACCATTTTATGTGCCTGTTTTATATTTTAATGTTTTCCACACAGCCGTTTATTTCCATTGTTTAGTTTTGATTATTTTGAATATTCACAACTGAATTTACTGAAGTAGTTAGAATCTTGATTTTACAAATTAGATATTAGTCTTTTTCTTAGTTTTAGAAAGATTATGTCAGGTATGCAGTCACCTGTCTACTAAAGCTGTGACTTAGCCTTAGGTCTTCTGTCTGCTGAGTTCACTTCTCTCCTCACTACAGAGAGCGTGTTTTCAATGAGGTCTTGTTTATTCCTTTATCTGACTCTGTTTTTCTCTTTAGCCTGCTATTTCATGCTGTCTGGACTTGATGGATGGAACTGGCTAGATGTTTGCGCCTTAGTGGGTTTTTTTTTTTTTTTTAAGATTTTATTTATTTATTTGACAGAGAGAGAGAGAGAGGGATCACAAGTAGGCAGGCAGAGAGAAAAGGAGGGGAAGCAGATTCCCTGCTGAGCTGAGAGCTCTATGTGGGGTGATGTGCGGTGAAGTGGGGCTCACTGAGGGACGATGTGGGGCTCAATCCCAGGGCTCTGAGACCATGACCTGAGCCCAAGGCAGAGGCTTAGCCCACTGAGCCACCGAGGTGCCCCTACGCCTTAGTTTTGTAGTGATTACCATCCTACTATATGAAATATATTATTGTGCTAAGCAACACTGAGTGGTTTTGAACGCTATCCTAGAAACTTTGAGATACAAAAGTAATGAAATACATTGTCTTTCCTTATCATGGACTTTATCCTTGTGGGGAAGAAAAAAGTTATAGAATTTAACTTGAAAGAATTTAAAAGATGCTACAAATGTTAAAATGGTCTCCAGTTCTATACCATGCTGAACTCAGAGATACATTTCTTTCTCTCTCTTTTTTAAAGGTTTTAATTTCAATTTTAATTTTAATTTTTTTTTTTTTTTAAGATTTTTATTTTTAAGTAAGCGCTGTGCCCAACCTGGGGCATGAACTCACAATGAGATCAAGAGTCAAATGCTTTACTGACTAAGCCGGCCTGGTACCCCCACTCTTAATGTTAAGCAGATGAGTTCCTTAATGTTAAGCAGGAACTCAGGTGCTTTCGTGGGTTGCAGATGGGTCTGGTGACTTCCAAGGCTTAGAATAGGAAGAGTAGCCATCATTGAGTGAACCCTCAGTCTATATTACCCTTTTGTTAAGCCTGCATTATTGAATTTAATCCTCATTGGAGTCTAAGTATTACCCTTGCTTTGTAAATGTGCAATGTGAAGATTTTAAATAATTTGGCTAAGGTCCGCATAACTAATAGCCAGCACAGTCAGGATTTGAACCGAAGTCCCTCAGACCACAAAATGTGCAGTAATCATTCCAAAACTGCTAGTAAGCACTACAATCCGGGGAGATGAGATTAGCATCCTTGTCCTGCATAGCCATGCCTTCTCATCAGTTGAATCAGCTGTTTCACAGTGAGTGTGGAAGAAGTGGATGTTGGGAAATTCAAGTTCATCTGGAAGTTGTATTATTTGTTGTATGACTCTGTGATACTTCAGTTATGTAGTTAGCCTAAGGGAATACATATATTTAAAACTTATTTTTAACTTTGCTCACAGTTTTATTTGTTGTAGTTAGCTTTCAGGGCATGTCATTTGTATGTCTTTATGTGTGGGTACACAGTATTCATAGTGGCTAGAGTAGTCTTGTCTGGTTAAATCAGTTTTGACCTGTCCGAGGAATTCTTTATGGATTTCAGTGCTATAAATTTATATAATTCTGCAGCATTTTTATTTTTTGGAGGTTTGTTTTCTAAAGTTTTGTCAGTGTAATTCAATAAAATGGTGTCATCTATTTTAGAGTGGTTTTTCTTTTTCTATCTTGATTTTTATAATAACTTTGATTTTTATATCAGGGTAAAAGTTACCAGGAAGAACACTAGTTATACCTTGGATATAGTTTGGAGTTACCTTTGTAAAATATGAAGTGTATTTTAGAAAGAATATTCATAACGGGCCAGACTGTGACATATATTTAAAAGGAACTTCATGATTGATTCCTTCTAGTTTGCCAGGATTGTATATGTTCTGTTTGTATCAATAAGTTTTTTGTTGTTGTTAGCTTTGCAAAGATCGAACTATATCAAAATACTGATATTATTTGAGAAGTTGGCTGGGGATAGACAATTGGAAAGAAGCATTGCCAGAGAACAAGTTGAGAGTTGTGTTTTGAAGGTGAAGACAAACGAATTCCTTTCTCTTATTCTACCGTGTCCTTCTCCTGCACCAGCCCCCCCCCCCCCCCCCCCCACCGCCAAGCTCTGCCCTGTAGTGGCTCGCAGAGAACATAGAAACACTGACCTGCCCTATGTTGTCAGAAGCCTCTCGGATCACAGGAGAGCGCCCCATGCTTCCTGCTGTGTGTGCTTTGAAGAGCGGAAGCGCGGCCCTGAGGGCCAGGGCAGGGCTGAACTTGCCCACTCATCCCTGAGCCTCCGGGGCCAGCACAAAGCTACATGCTTCCGTCTCTCCCAGTTGTGTCTTCTGGTCCTTTGCTCTCCTTTTCCTCAGTCTGTAAGTTTTTAGGTTTAAACTCATTTATGTCAGAATTCTGTAAACACCAGAAGCTGCATACCAGCTCTGCCCTTGTGACACTCAGATGGTCTGGGGCCAGAGCAGAAGTTGTCACAGACATCCCTGCCTTTGGGCAAAAAAGTTCTCCTTGTCAGTTCCACAAGTACAGATAGAGGAGAAAGACCACATTGCTGAGGATGAGACGAAGCCGTAGAAAAGTTTTACAAGGAGTTCTTAAAAGAAGCTTCAAGAAGTTTAAATTTGAGTTCACTTACAGCATTACTGAATATTTTCTCTGCTCTCTGTCTTTCATAGGCCAGAGTGCACATTGGGAGATTCAGCTTGCAGGAATTCTGAGTCTGATGCAGAGGACTTTTCAGATGAAACCAACACGGAGAACCTTTATGGCACCTCTCCCCCCAGCACACCTCGGCAGATGAAACGCATGTCCATCAAGCACCAGAGGAATAGCGTAGGGAAGCCTGCCGGTCGAGCTGGTGTGAAAGGTGAGTCTGGTACTTACAAAGATACACAGACCTGGCACTTGCAGTGCATAATCTGTGTAACATGTAACTACTGATTGATCCTTTCTATGACAATGTTTTTCCTTTTTTATTAAATTTGATTTTAATGCTGCTTTTAAATTTTACTTCTTAATTTTTGAATTACTGCCATTAGCAGTATTGTTAATAAAGGAGAAAATCATCCACCAGAGATAGAAAGGTTTGTCCTGTGTAATTGCTAAAGCTGGTGGCATGTATTCTGTTTGGTCAGTAGAAGAGCCCAAGCATGCCTGAATCCGTGCACTCATCGAAGACGGCTGCTGATACAGGAGTGAGGTGCCTTTTAAAAATTCTTTGCATCTCTAGCTTTTGTTTTCCAGATGTGATGTACTGGGCAGTTTGGGAGAGGCAGGGCCGGGCTTCCCTCACCAGCCTGTGACCTGTGCTCTCTGGCAGTGGCCCTGAAGCTGCCCTAAGTGTGCACAGCCCACCTGCTTGCTAACAGTGCCTGGACAGTACCGTGCACCACGGACAGTACTTGTGTTCTACTTTTCTCTTTGTTTGACGTCTCAGAGCCCAGATAATGTTCTGTTCCTAGAAGCTGGGAGTGTTTTCTGTTTTCATTTCATACTTCCTCCAACATGTCACAGCTGTTCTTTTCTGAGGTGCATAAATCAAATCATGCTGACCTGCTGCCTCCTTGTTCCCTCCGTCTGGCTTAGATCCTCAGGTCGCTGAAGCCTGATGGTTTTAGGATTCCCCTATTAATTTCAGCGAGCCACTTGTCCTAAAACTGATCTCGGAGCTTTTTGGAATTCATTCATCTCTTTCTGCATAAAATACAGATTTTATTCTTCATCTTATCTGAGAAGTTTCCCTATCACAGGCGCTCCCTTATGGACATCAAGTGTATGCCCATTTCTCTCTTTCCTTGGCCCACGCTCTCCCTTTCTGTTTGGCCACGTCCCCTTCCCACACATGTCTTCCACATGTTAGCCTCTTGTGGTTGTAGGTGGCCAGTTCACTCTGTGTCCCTGTTGTAGCCCTTCCTCAAGAAAGAAGGCAGTCAAGAGAAATCGATTCTGTTGTATTTATTTGCTTGGGTAAAATCTTGACCCAGGAAGAAATCCTAAGCAGTAATAGTCTTTCTTTTTCACAGGGAAGGTGATTTTTTTGCCTTCATTTTTTATTTTAAGTTTAAAAATTTTCAGGTTAGTCAATTGTTTATTATTAAAGACTTTATTTATTTTAGAGAGACAGAGTGCATGCACAGGTGGGGGGAGGAGCAGATGGAGAGGGACAAACCGACTCCATGCTGAGTGTGGAGCCCATCGTGGGGCCTGGTTCCACTCCTGCGATCATGACCTGAGCCAAAGTCAAGAGTCAGATGCTCAATCAACCGAGCCTCCCAGATGCCCCAGGATTTTTTTATTTTTATGTAATCTCTGTACCCAAAGTGGGGCTCAAACTTAAAATCCCAAGATCGAGAGTCAGATTCTCAACTGACTGAGGCAGCCAGGTGCCCTAATTCTTTACTTTATTTGCACTAGGATATTAACCTGTGACCTGTACTTAACTACCCCAAGAAATTAATAGCTTTCCATTGCAATTTATCATCTTTAAAACCAATCTTTATTCATTTTCTCAAGGATGACTGTAGAAGCGCCTTATCTAAAACAAGTGTCACTGAAGTAGCATCTAAAGAATCACTGTTAGTTAATACAGACTCTCTTTGAGCTGGTAAAACTGAAATGATGCCAGTAGCACATCTGCTTTTTCTTTACCTGATGGTCCATACTATTTCAGAATAGGAGTTGAGGGTGTAATTCTCACATCTTATAGATTGAGAAACTGAGGTCTAGGTTTTTTAAAGTAACTTGAGGCCAGAAGGCTTGAGATGGGGACAGGACTGTTTTTAGAAATAGTTCTCCTGGGGCTTGATTTGGACTTTTTCCCAGTATAAGCAGCAGATACTAAGCTTACCTGAAGAGTTAACTGTACTGTCTCTCACTAATCAGAAATCCAGTCACTAGATTTTTAAAAAAATATTTATTTATTTCTGGGACGCCTGGGTGGCTCAATTGGTTAAGCTGCTGCCTTTGGCTCAGGTCATGATCCCAGGGTTCTAGGATCGAGTCCCACATTGGGCTCTCTGCTTGGCAGGGAGCCTGCTTCTCTCGCTGCCTCTGCCTGCCATGCTGCCTGTTTGTGTGTACTCTCCCTGTCTGTCAAATAAATAAATAAAATCTTTAAAAAACATATTTATTTGACAGAGAGAGAGAGAGAGAGAGCGCGCGTGCACGTGTATACATGGGAGTGGAGAGGATCAGAGGGAGAGGGAGAGAGAAATGCAAGCAGACGCTGTGCTGAGTGCAGAGCCTGGATGTGAGGCTTCATCTTAGGACCCTGAGATCACTACTGAGCCAAAAGCAAGAGTTGGGACTCTTAACTGACTGTGTTACCCACGTGCCCCCCATCACTAGCCATTTGGTGAGCTCCTGCTGTCCTTCCAGGGTGTGTGGGAAATGGAAGTTGAAAGTTTGTTTCTTCACCTTTAATTTCTTTCAGCTGTTTATTTCATAAAATTACAGACTTTGAGATCTGGAGGGGGTCTTGGAGACCACTTATTCCAATTCCTGCTGTTTTTCAGGTGAAGAAATGGATGGCCTATGTCTTTTGACTTGTACCTGTCTAATAGCAGACCTAAGAAACCAAAATCCGTAAAAACTTACTCTTTTTTCTTACTGTAAAAGATTATGTGTTATGGGAAATTTAGAAACTACAGACAAAAAGAAATAAAAATACCTATAAACCCAACACACGGAAATACTAACTTTTACCATCTATGGTGAAAGCCCCATCTCGCGTGGGAAGCGTGCAGGTAGACCGCAGCGCAGGCTCAGTCGGTTGAGCTGGGGTGAAGGATGGTGAGGAGAGGCTGCCCTGGGTGTCCCCAGGAGGGAGCGGGAGGAGGGAGCGGGGAGCCCTGGGGCTAGGAGACTGCTGAAAAAGTGACATTTGTGCTGTGACCTGAAGGCTGAGGCCAGGAGACCCATGTTTCAAACTAGTGTGTGATTCATGATAATATATTGGTCCCTCAGTACTTTCTAGAGCTTTTAGAATTAGTTAGGTTGGTCAGATTTATTTTAAAAGCTTTCCAAGGGAACATGAACTGGTGCATTCTTTCTTTCTCGCTGCCACAAGCCAGGGCTCTCTGAATCATACTATTCACTTTAGAACTGCAGTCCAAGTTGGACTCATCATTTTAATAAATGTCACCAATAATGTTTGCATTTTCCTGGTTATCTATTGCTGTGTAACAAACCACCCCACAACTTAGTGGCATGAAGGAACAACCATTTTATTGTGCTCATGCTGCTGTGGCCCACATATTTAGGCAGGTCACAGCTTGTCTCAAACCCGTCATGTCTAGAGCTTTTGCTGGAATGGCTCAGTCGGGGAGATACTGTCATGGCCCTAAGTGGGAGCCTTAGTTCTTCTCCACGTGGTCCAAGATGGCTTCTTTATTCACATGTCTGGCATCTGGGTGGAGAGCGGGTTGGCATTGTTTTTTTCCCCATGTGACCTTCCACATGGCTATTCTGGGATTCTTCACAGCATACTTGTTCTGGGTAATTAGGATTCTTATGTGGCAGTTAGCTTTCCCTTAGAGCCAGGGTCATGAGAGATCAGGGTGAAAGTTGTAAGGGTTCTTAGCTTAGGAAGTCATATAGCACCATGTCTGCTGTGTGCTTCGGCCACACAGGGCCACCAAAAGTCAGTGTGGAAGGGGACCACACAGGGCATTTCAGCAGCAGGAGGTGTGGTTGTGGGCTGTAAGGGACCAGCTCCTACCTGCATTTGATATAAAGCTTTGGGGAATTAGTTTCTGGTCATCATACTGTCTTTGTGCTTCCAGCCCCTCTCCCTTGTAAATGGAGACAACATCATAAGCATTCCTGAAGGACTAGAAGGACCCAGAAAGGTAACTGAGGGCCCTATGTTGCAAGGAGGTGAGAGTAACCATTAATTTTTTTTTTTTTTAAACAATGGTAGCCATTGTCGTGAACTGATTATATGGATATGATTCTTTAAATATTTTATTATTATAGGCTCAGAATAACTACTACTAATCTACAGTAGTAACTAACTACCATAGATTCATTTTTTGTAATAGGAAATTCAGCCCCAGGCCACTTTCTAACCAGCTGGCTGTAAATGGAGAGTTCCCATGAGACCCTTTTTAGGTTCCATAATTTGCTAGAACTGTTTACAGAACTCAAAACACACTTTACTTGTGTTTGCGGTTTATTATAAAGGACTCAGGAATAGCCAAATGGAAGAGATGTATAGGACCAGGTGTGCGGGGTGACATGGCCTTCCAGGTCCCGCCGGCCTTAGCCTGTCACTGCCTGGATGTATTCACCAGCGTGGAAACTCATCGCATTTCCTTGTTAAAGAGTCTTTAGAGAGCTTACTCTCCAGACTGCTCCCTCCAGCCCCTTTCTGGGAGGTTAGGGTGGTGGATGGGGGGTGCCGAAGCTTCCAGCCCGCTTATTATTAGTTCCCTAGGACCAGCCCCATCCTGAGGCTACTCTCTAGGAGCACCCCTTAGCATAAATACAGATGTGATTGAAAGGGGCTCCTTTTGAATAATTACTCAACGGATTCCAAGAGTTTTTAGCAGTTCTGTGCCAGAAATGTGGACAAAACCCAAATATATTTCTTATTATACCTTGGAGAGCAGCTGCTAGTAAAGGTATGAGGAGATGGCAGCTTTGATACAAGGCTAATGGGAATGGAAATGTCTTAATCCTTGTGGGAAAGTGATTTTGTTAATTCAGTCAAGTCGAGGTTGGTTATGTCCTTGACCCTGCACATCCACCATTGGGAGTAGACTCTAGAGAAGCTCTGCAAATGGACACAACAAATCCTGTACGAAGAGTCACTGTGTCATTCATTGTTTGTGATTTCCAAGCATAATATGCAATTGTGTAACCACCAAGCAGGGTAATTCAAAACAAGTGTCTGTCTTAGTGATTATCTGAGCTGTCAGCGGATGGAGGAGAGAGGAGACCCTGGCGGGGAGGTGAAGGACATAGGTGAGGTCGCCATTGTTGGTATGGGATGGAAAGGGGGTTTGTGTGTGAAGAATGAAAGAGGTGAGGTTGCCATTGTTGGGGCAGGATGGGGGTGTGTGAAGGACGAAGGCCAAGTCTCCATAGCCCAGGTGGGATGGCGCTATGAAGAATGAAGGCGAGGTTGTCATCGTCGCAGCGTTTTCGTCCTTGATGTTGGTGGACTCTCAAATGATTGCCAGTTTAGAAGTGTGCAAAAAAATATTTTCTCCAACTTTGACATTTCCCTGGGAATGTTAAAGACATTTTTGTTTTTGAAACATGAACTGCTGCTTTTAGAAGCTGTGATAAATATGATAGAAATGTTGTGATATCTAGGTATGAATGGTTAGTTCCTTATTACCTAAGAGAAGTCAGTTGTGTGACATCCTGACTGACGTAACCTACCAGTTAAGCTCTTGAATTAGCTCACTGACCAGGCTTAATTTCATACTTTGATGAGTAACAGAATTTAATTGAGGTATTATTTAAATTGTACTTTTGGATAATGATAAATAACTGCTAAACTATAGCAATTAAGATTTTAATTTTGGACAATAATTAGTCATTTACAGCTATTCTTCTTAAGATCGGTTTAAGGGAGAGATGGTCATACTATCTCATCCTTAAACTTTTGTGCCTTTTAACATAGCAGAAGGAAGTAAATCTAGCTCATCTCACAGTTAAATTGGGAAAATAAGAATTAAAACACTCAAGCCACATCCTTTTTAGAGTGAATCTGCCTGTAATCCATACCAGCTCTATTTTGCCAGCAATATTATAACATACTGCAGTAGCCAGGCTATAGAGAGAGAACAGATATCTCAAGATATTTATATCAGAATTTGAACCTATGTGCACATGTGTATATACAGATATTGATTTCCCTATCATAAACAAGTACCTCAAAGTATATATGTACGTGCGTGTGTATAGAAGTCTTGTGCTTTTGCTAACAGTAGTAGGATCAGCAGCTTGTTTTTGAGAGTGTAATACTGCTGTAAAATTGAGCTGATTTGATCGTAGAGTTGACCCTTGAACAATGCTGGGTCAGGGGTTGGGGGTCAACCCCAAGCAGTGTCAAAATTTGGTGTATAACTTTTGACTCCCCAACAGCTTAACTTGTAATAGCCTACTGTTGACCGGAAGCCTTACCATGACATAAATAGTTGAATAACATGTTTTTTGTATGTATTATGTACTATATTCTTACAATGCAGTAAGCTAGAGAAAATAAATTTTTACTTTTTTTATTGTTATTTTTTAGAGAGGGTGGGGGAGGGGCAGAGGGTTAGAGAATCTTAAGCAGGCTCCATGCCTAGTGTGGAGTCCAGTGGAGGGCTCGATCTCACAACCCTGAGATCATGACCACATCTAAATCAAGAGTCAGACACTTCACTGACTGAGTCACCCAGACAAACTGAAAACGAAATTTTTTTTTAAAAGATTTTATTTATTTGAGAGAGAGACAGAGACAGAGAATGAGAGCGTGAGAGGGGAGGTCAGAGGGAGAAACAGACTCCCCATGGAGCTGGGAGCCAGAGATGGGACTCCATCTCAGGACTCCGGGATCATGACCTGAGCTGAAGGCAGTGGCTTAACCAACTGAGCCACCCAGGTGCCCAAAAAGGAAATATTTTTAAGAAAATCTAAGAAAAAGTACATTTACAATGTATGTCAAAAAAAAAAAAAAAAATCTGTGTATAAGTAGACCATGCAGTTCAAACCCTTGTTGTTCAAGGGGTCAGCTGTATGGTCAATCATATGATAGTTCATTGTTAACATTAACTAGAGTGGACTTAAATCTGTATTTCAGCTCTGTAGTCTAAACTCAACCTCAGTCAAAGTTCTGTTTCAAGCTCTCCTTATAGACTCACTGTTGCAGCCACTCGCTTCTTTTTGCCTTTGTGTCTCTTCATGCTCTTCTTCCCTGGCTTTAAAGATACTCTTGACTTTCTTGCTACCTTCGTTTGAGCTCCATACATTTTCCAAAGCCCCCAGTCAAGTACGTGGTGTTAAAGTCTTTACAGATTAGTTACTCTCTATGATCTGTCCTTTATGCCACTCAGTGTCTAACCTTTCCTTGGGTGGGTAGTACTGGTCTCTGAGCACTGTGACAGGTGTTAACAGTGGTGTAAAGATATGAACATGGCTTAGGATCCCTGTCCTAATAGTTACCATCTGTTGATGTTTCATGGTAGTCTTCACAGTGTTGTGAAGATTAGGAGAGTCTCTCTACAGCTTCTACTTGAAAATGACGGAGTTAAGGAAAGTGTTTCCCAAAATATGCCATTCTAGCCAGGTGAATCAGAGACACGGGGAGTGGGCCCAGGAGTCCACATTTTAGCAAGAATCTCAGTGCTTCTTAATGTTGACTGATATTTGAGAACAATGAATTCGATCTCTAAGCCCCTGCAGATTGCTGACATTGTTTGATAATCCAGGACATCATTGCTCTAATGACCATCTCCCACTTAGAGGTAAAGAGCAGCTATCTGTTTACGCTTACTCATTTGAGAGCTTGAGGAAGGCTGGTGTGTTAAGTGTGAATAGTACTCATAGGGGAGAGCAGAAGTATTTAAAAGACTTGATAAAAAATACATTTTATACATATTCTAAGGAGCCAGTTCTAAATATGGATGGTGGGAAAATTCAGTTGAATGTCTCATGTCTGTTTAAACAAGTGAACCATATTTCTTGTCATTGGTTGCTTTTGGTTTCAGTATAAATTTTTTTTCTTTTCCTTTTCGTGTTCTGATTAGGCAGAAATTATTGGTGATTGGCCAAAGGAAAAAGTAACTACTTTGGAAGATTGCTGTAACTGCACTAACCAAATCACACCACTTAATTTACAGCCACGCAGATCAGTTGTTCCATTAGTCTTCCTGAAGTTATTATAACTAGTTTTGTAACACTATAATAGGACTTGTCATGTAATACATTCTGTATACTTTTAATTTATTGTCCTTTCAGAAGCTGTTTATGGTTGACTTTTTATTTTTATTTATTTTTATTTTTTTAAAATTTCTTTTCAGCGTAAGAGACTTTTTATTAATTGCAAAGGGATTTAGTATTAAAGGAAAACTAGATATAGAAACAAACTTGTCAATGTGGTTTTTTTTTTTTTTTTTTTTTAAATATTTTATTTATTTATTTGAGAGAGAGACAGTGAGAGAGAGCATGAGCGAGGAGAAGGTCAGAGAGAGAAGCAGACTCCCCATGGAGCTGGGAGCCTGATGCGGGACTCGATCCCAGGAATCCAGGATCATGACCTGAGCCGAAGGCAGTCGTCCAACCAACTGAGCCACCCAGGCGTCCCATGTCAATGTGGTTTTAAGTTGAATTTCTCCGAGGGCTAGTGATGATGAACATTTTTTCATGTGTCTGATAGCCATTTGTATGTCTGCATTGAAGAAGTCTCTGTTCATATCTTCTGCCCATGTTTTATATGATTGCCTGTTTTGTGTGTGTTGAGTTTGAGGAGTTCATTATAGATCCTGGATATCAACCTTTTGTCTGTACTGTCATTTGCAAATATCTTCTCCCATTCCTTGGGTTGCCTCTTTGTTTTTTTGACTGTTTCCTTTGCTGTGCAGAAACTTTTGATTTTGATGAAGTCCCAAAAGTTTATTTTTGCTTTTGTTTCCTTTGCCTTTGGAGACATGTCTTGAAAGAAGTTGCTGTGGCTGATATCGAAGAGATTACTGCCTATGTTCTCCTCTAGGATTCTGATAAATTCCTGTCTCACATTGAGGTCTTTTATCCATTTTGAGTTTATCTTTGTGTATGGTGTAAGAGAATGGTCGAGTTTCATTCTTCTACATATAGCTGCCCAGTTTTCCCAGCACCATTTATTGAAGAGACTGTCTTTTTTTCCACTGTATATTTTTTCCTGTTGTGTTGAAGATTAATTGACCATAGAGTTGAGGGTCCATATCTGGTCTCTCTACTCTGTTCCACTGGTCTATGTGTCTGTTCTCATGTCAGTACATGCTGTCTTGGTGACCACAGCTTTGTAATAAAGCTTGAAATCAGGTAACATGATGCCCCCAGTTTTATTTTTGTTTTTCAACATTTCCTTAGCGATTCGGGGTCTCTTCTGATTCCATACAAATTTCTGGATTATTTGCTCCAGCTCTTTGAAGAATACTGGTGGAATTTTGATCGAAATGGCATTAAAAGTATAGATTGCTCTAGGCAGTATAGACATTTTAACAATGTTTATTCTTCCGATCCAAGAGCATGAAATGGTCTTCCATCTTTTTGTGTCTTCTTCAATTTCCTTCATGAGTGTTCTGTAGTTCCTCAAGTACAGATCAACATAGCTTTCCATAGGCTCCTCCAACTTCATGTATTAAAAACTAAGCTCATTATCTTTACCTCTAGCCTTAAGCAGTGATACCACGTATGTCATTTTGTGTTTCACAGTGACAAAGTATAATATAAATTCCTACCTCAAAAAATAAAATACCGTGGAGTTAAGTTTGGAAGAACTTGTTAGCTTTGCTTTCAAATAACCATTGTTTTACCAAGTAGAGATGAATGGTGTGTATGTGCTATGTCAATAAAGGTATAAAGAACACAATTAAAACATCAAAGAGGAGACAAAGTCTGGGCTTGGGCAAATTTTTTATGAATGAATATTGATAGGTATATGTAGCTAGAAACAAAAATTGAAGAAATTTCTTGAATGGGTTGCATAAAAAATTTTAAGACCTTAGAAGTAAGGTAGATTAAAACTACGGATAAAAATTCTATCATTTAAAAATACTGGTAATTAAAAAGTAATAATAACCATTTTTATATTAAAATATAGCAAAAATCCCAGTAGACAGATAAAATCCTTTTTGATGGGCCATAAAGGAAATTAGTGCACATAAGTGCCTGTCGGGTAGGGGGAGAGCCAGGGGGAGAGGGAGAGACAGAATCCTAGGCAGGGTCTATCCCCAGGGTGGGACCCCAATGTGGGGCTCATTCTCATGACCCTAAGATCATGACCTGAGGAGAAATCAAGAGTCAGATACTTAACTAACTTGAGCTACCCTGGTGCCCCTAAAATTCTTTTAAAACTATTTTGATTTAAAGTGATTAGAAGGCAAACTGGTTTAAACAGGTTTCCTTTAGTGAATTGATTTTAGGTATATTAGTTTGTAACTCCTGTAAATATAACCTATTTCACCAAATCTGAGGCATACTATAATGTGTTTTAAGAAAAAAATGCTTACAATTGATGACACAGTATATTTATTTTAAAAATTTTTTCAATTTTTTATTATTTATTTGGGATAAAGTGAGAGAGAGAGAGCATAAGCAGGGCAGAGAGAGAGGAAGAGGCAGGCTATCTGCTGAGCAGGAAGGCCAATGTGGGTCTTAATCCTAGTACCCTTGGATCGTGACCTGAGCTGAAGGCAGACGCTTAACCCACTGAGCCATCCAGATGCCCTGACACAAGTGTGTTTTTATACTTAGCATTTTTATTTTTTATTTAGTGAAAGAACCCTTTTTATACTTTTTGATATTTAGATACAGGTTTTAAAAAAACTATTTGTTATTTATGTTGTGTGTGTGTGATTATATATATATATATGTATATATAATATGTACTGTGATATTATATATATAAAATAAATATATAAACATATAAATATATAAAATAGATGTAAATGAAACCTATTAGGGAATATGTTTCTAAAACATATTCATATCATCAATTATAAAACATTTTAATTTCAGAGATGTTAAAATACAGAATGTGTGCCCTAGATTCAGGGACATGAAGTATATCTTGGGTGTGGAGGGGAGATCAGAATGGGGTTTTAGGTTTGGGCATTACCCGTATACGAAGTAGAAGTGAGGATTGCCCAGGGAGGGGGAGAGTAAGGCAGAAGAAATTGAAGAGTGAAATGGAGAACAGCATTTTCTGGAGTGAGCCAGGTTCCAAGGAGGGAATTTGTTAAAGAGTGACTTGGGAAGCAGAAAAGAACCCAGAGACCATTGTCTCTAGAAAGCAAGGGGCTGAAGGCATTTCAGTCAGGTAGAGATGGTTAATAATGGCAGAAATGCCAAACAGGAAGGAAGGGGGTGTGTATGTTCATTCCAAAGCTTGGGATTAAATTAATAGCACTTTTCGATAATTGTTCGGTGAGAAAGTGTGATGTTTACTTTCTTTGCATTAATTTTGAATGATTTAATATGCCACTTGAGGCAAATGATAGTGAATTAGTCTGTATGTCTTCAATTCTCTTAATGCTAAATTTAAAATGTTACTGTTCATTTGTGGGAAAGAAACTGAGAAGTAGAATAAATTAACATTTTTACCTATTATCTGTCTTTCATTTTTTTATGAGGATAATCTGAAAGTGCCTTAAAGATTCTTTGCTCAGTCTACTTCATTCTACAAATGAGAGAAGTGACCCAGGAAACTTACGTGGTCTGCTCTGAATTAATACATTCAGTTCACAGCAGAGGCGGGAATGGGGTGGGTTTTCCAAACCATGTTTCTGTCAGAGCTGCTGTGCTCTTTGTCCCTTCTTAAGTTGAAGGAGGTTAACTGGTGGCGATTTCACTCTGTGGATAACTGCACTTTTAATGTAGAGAAATGGCTTGTTTTAGATTTGTAGTGGAAGATATTAGAGAGCATAGCAAGTATAATAAAGCAGGGAAATTCCTTAGAAATTAAGAGAGAAATGTATATATTTTGGATCTTTTACTTTTTAGCATATAGTTACGATTTTTTTCTCCAGTAACAGCCTGAAAAAATAAGTACATGTGAAGATGAGTTTTCTTGAAGATGCTGAGGGTAGTTTCATGTCTTAGAGTTAACATGATGATCTGTTTATTTCTTTTTAATAGAAAAAACGAATGCACCGAACCAGCCTCCACACAAAGACACTGGAAAAACGGTGGAGAATGTGGAAGAATACAGCTATAAGCAGGAGAAAAAGATCCGAGCAGCTCTTAGGACAACAGAGCGCGATCATAAGAAAAATGTGCAGTGCTCGTTCATGTTGGACTCAGTGGGTGGGTCTTTGCCCAAAAAATCAATTCCAGATGTGGATCTTAATAAGCCTTACCTCAGTCTTGGCTGCAGCAACGCTAAGCTTCCGGTATCTGTGCCCATGCCTATAGCCAGAACTGCACGCCAGACTTCTAGGACTGACTGTCCAGCAGATCGCTTAAAGTTTTTTGAGACTTTGCGACTCCTGCTAAAGCTTACCTCAGTCTCAAAGAAGAAGGACAGGGAGCAAAGAGGACAGGAAAATACATCCGCTTTCTGGTTTAACCGATCTAATGAACTGATCTGGTTAGAGCTACAAGCCTGGCATGCAGGACGGACCATTAATGACCAGGACCTCTTTTTATATACAGCCCGTCAAGCCATCCCAGATATTATCAATGAAATCCTTACTTTCAAAGTTAATTATGGGAGCTTTGCCTTTGTTAGAAACGGAGCTAGTTTTAATGGTACTTCAGTAGAAGGGCAGTGCAGAGCCCCTCATGGAACAAAGCTGGTGGGTTACTCGACGTACCACGAGCATCTCCAACGCCAGAGGGTGTCGTTTGAGCAGGTAAAGCGGATAATGGAGCTGCTGGAGTACATAGAAGCACTTTATCCATCGTTGCAGGCTCTTCAAAAGGACTACGAAAAATATGCTGCGAAAGACTTCCAGGATAGGGTGCAGGCACTCTGTCTGTGGTTAAACATCACGAAAGACTTAAATCAGAAGTTAAGGATTATGGGCACTGTTTTGGGCATCAAGAATTTATCAGACATTGGCTGGCCAGTGTTTGAAATCCCTTCTCCTCGGTCATCCAAAGGCAATGAGCCGGAAGATGAGGGTGATTACACAGAAGGGGACTTGCGGGAGCTGGCAAGTAGCGCAGATGAGAGTGAGGAAGAGCAGCTCTCAGGTCCGAGGGCCCCGGAGCCCACACAGCCCGCTGCCAGTAGTTGCGGCATCCGCTCGCAGGACTGTGTGCGGAAGAAGCTGGAGAGGCTCGAGTCTGAGGAGGAGTCCGTTGGCTGGGGAGCGCCAGACTGCAGCGCAGAAGCAGGCTTTAGCAGACATTGTCTGACTTCTATTTATAGACCATTTGTAGACAAAGCACTGAAGCAAATGGGGTTAAGAAAGCTAATCTTAAGACTTCACAAGCTGATGGACGGTTCCTTGCAAAGGGCACGTATAGCACTGGTAAAGAGTGACCGTCCAGTGGAGGTAGGTTTCTGGTAGGCATTCCTGTGATCTTGGCCTCCGTTCCATCCTTACAGAGTGCTGTGTTGATTATTAGGTACTTCCGTAGTCTTGGTATTTTTAAGGTGTAAGTGGTCGTCACTGTAACTTGCAGGTTTAAACATTTCTATAAAGCACTGTGATAAATGTGGGAAGGGAGCTATGGAAACTGCTGGAAATTTAGTCAATTAAGTGTAAGGTGGTGTGGGGAGGAAAAAAAGTGCAGCTTTATAAATATAGGATGGAGAAGGACAGACTAGGTATAGATAAAGAGGGAAGAAAGCCATAATCCTGGGTGACCCCGGGCTGAATAAGAGTCAGTAAAAAAGTCAACATGATGCTAAAATATTTTTAAATGAATACGGCATCCAAGGTCATAGATTTGGTTCTTTCTCGAGTCTTTGCAATAGCTTATTCCCTTTTTGAGTAGCAGGTCCAGTTTTTGGCCACTGTATTTTAAACTGATAAGAACAGATACTACACATGATTTTAGCCAAAGGAGATATGAGTTGTAGAGAAATGTCAGAATGATCAAAAGGAAAAAAAACGTTTACGTGTTACAGTTAGCAATTAGCATAGGTGATAGACGTTTAAGGGAAGTCTTAATTATCAGATCTACATTTTGACATGTGAAGATTTTTGTGAGAGGAGTATGCCTCCTAGAAAAAACAGTTTGAAAACAGTGCAGATTTTGTTTTGATAGCTTGATCTCTCAAATTTTTTACTGTTAAGGGTGATCAAACTAGAAAGGGCATGCTGTTGGATACTGTTCTTGAGAGGAAGAAGAGCAATGTTTCTCTTGTGGGGAGTTTACATATTCATCTGGCTAAAAGCAAAAGCACCCAGATCTTTGAGATTCTTTATACCTGTCTCTGGTTGCTATTCTCAATTTTAGTAGCTATGTACATACGTATGTTTGCACCTTTTATTTTTATTTTATTTTATTTTAAGATTTTATTTATTTATTTGTCAGAGAGAGAGAGAGTGAGAGCGAGCACAGGCAGACAGAGTGGAAGGCAGAGGCAGAGGGAGAAGCAGGATCCCTGTGGAGCAAGGAGCCCGATGTGGGACTCGATCCCAGGACGCTGGGATCATGACCTGAGCCGAAGGCAGTTGCTCAACCAACTGAGCCACCCAGGCGTCCCATTTTTTAATTTTTTAAACTTCAGTTTAGTACATAATGTGACTTGCTTTGGCGTGAGATGTGATACAACAGAGGGCATTTTTTTTTTTTTTTTTAAATAATGGGAAACATTGGAAGAGAACATCAGTTGATAAGATTTTTATTTTTCATGAACTAGGCCATGAACCCCTAGCAAGGGGTCAGACATTCACATAATAGTGCTGATGTTTGCAAAGGGAATCTGCACTTCGTAGCTATAAGAAGTTAGTTTACTTTGAGTGTTATTTTAATTATAAGTTTCAAAGTGAATTTATATATGAGATCTTTTTTTTTTAAAGATTTTATTTATTTGCCAGAGAGAGCGCGAGTGCATGTATACGGGCACGTGTGAGCACATGAGCAGGGGTGGGACAGAGGGAGAGAGAGAAGCAGAGTTCCTGCTGAGCAGGGAGCCCAATGCAGGGCTTGAGCTCAGGACCCTGGGATTAATGAGATCTTCTTTGAATAGTATTTTAACTTTGAATGATTTTTTATGTACATCTTTTTATTAGAGCAAATGACTGTTTTCCCCCTTTTAGTCCATAATAACTATTTTATATGATTTTATTATAGTGCAGGTTTCAAAATCAGTAGAACAAAACTAGATAGGAGTAAGGATTTGCCATATACTTCAGATGGTGAATGACTTACTTGGTTTAGGCTTTTCGCTGGAGTGGTTCAGTTCCAATGAGGACACTTGTGGGCAAGACAGGAGTGATGATTAATTTTTATTGTGAAGCACTGTTTTTGAAGTAGTATGAGCCAATCAGCTCTGGTACCGTTACCTCATCTCTGATTCAGTGGGTCTCATGAGAGAGAAGGACTCATGGTAGGGGCCCTGGGAGGCACCTGGGGGCTTCTTAAAACTGCTTTAAACTCCCCCAATTGTCTCCCTCTTCCCTCTGTGACAGCGAACTGTCACTACTAATGGTGGAGCTTTGCATCCCTTAGATGTGTTGGAACAAGAAAAAGATTGGGAATGAGTGCACTACATTTTTTATTAGAACTCAAGTTGAAAACAGATAATGGTAGGTCACCCCTAGTTTTGAATTCCTGTCAACGTTGTATTCCTTCAGTTTGACTAGTTGAGATTCAACTGAAAAGTTTATCCTTATAGAGCATACAAACTCCAGCTCATAAGTGTGTGATTTAAAGACTATTAGAATTATTTGCAGATTATTTGCTTTTCAAAACAAAAATGAAGTACAGAAGGCCCTGTTTTAAGTTTTGTTTTATAAAATATTGTGTTTGTTAGGTAACAAGAGTAACCAAGAGCTGAAGTAGAAATTCAATCCAAACTAATAAAGATGAGGCTTCAAGATTATAATGAACTCAGTGGGAAAGTAAGACTTATTTTTGTTTCCATTTCAGGAACATAATCTCTGGAAGGGGAGGGCTATGTGTGTGTGTGTGTGTGTGTGTCTATATGTGTATGAATGTATGTAGACTTTCCTTCTGGGTTTGTTTTAGTCTTTGACTAAGTATGTTGGAGAAAGAGCCACAGTTTTTAAAATCAGGTAACTAGATTCCATTTCTTGGTGTTGGTGTGGGGCTTCTCACCACATGACTTTGTAAATGACTTAGTATTTCTGACGCTAAGTCATTGCATCTGTAAAACGACTATAATACTTTCCTACCTACCTCACAGGGTTGTTGTGAGGCTTTAAAAAGGTATTTGTATAAATGGTAAAATTCTGTAGAAGCCAGATATAAACTCTTAATTTTTAGAAGCTTTGTTAATTTTTTTTTCTTTTGAAGCTAACTGTTAAGTCAGTATGGGCCAGACTAGTCTATATTTTTATTTTTTAAATGTATTTAACCTTTTAATCTCTGCCAAGTACTCCTGCATTTGAAGGGCCTGTGTTTTCAGCAGCATATAGGCTTTAGGTTTAAGGACAATTTTATTTTCATTCTGGATAGAAGTGTATTGACCAGCTGGCACCACAGATTGTACCCGATATCTGTCTTCTATTTTGCACTGTTGTTTTGACTTGTGTGATAATAGTAATGAGTACAGTTGAAGGATTTCTTATCTGTGTCTTTATATTTTTATTCTTTATGATTAAGTTACTTGTGATTAGTGTTTATAAATAATATATGATCTTATATTTAATTCCCCTTGGCTTACAAACATGCTTTATAAAGTGATTTTTCTCTAAAATCTTATTATATTTCAAGATCTTTAAATTTAAAAACTTGGAATCTTGGGATAGCTTTAGATTTATGGAAAACTTGCAGAGATAGTACAGAATTTTCATATGTTCTTTATTCATCTACCTCTAATATTGGCATCTTACTTAACTTTGCTATATTTGTCAAAATTAATATATTGACGTTGGTATAAGATACTGTTCCCTGGGATGCTTGAGTGGCTCAGTTGGTTGGGCAGCTGCCTTCGGCTCAGGTCATGATCCCAGCGTCCTGGGATCAAGTCCCACATCGGGCTTCTTGCTTGGCAGGAAGCCTGTTTCTCCCTCTGCCTCTGCCTGCTATTCGGTCTGCCTGTGCTCACTCTCTCTCCCTCTCTCTCTCTGATAAATAAATAAAATCTTTAAAAAAAAAGAAAAAGATACTGTTCCCTAGTGTGCGGACATTATCTGGGTTTCTGTTATTGTGCTAATTTCTCCTTTCTGTTCCAGGACCCAGTCAAGGACGCCACCTTGCACTTAGTCACGTCCTTTCGGTCTCCTCTGATCTGTCGTAGTTGTTCAGTCGGCCCTTGGTTTCACAGTCTAGACGGCTTGTACAACCGTTCCTGAATTTGGGTTTGTCTGGCGTTTTCTTAGGCTTGGGCAGGAATGCCGCTGAGTTGAAGAGCCCTCGTGGCATTGTATTGTCCCTGGTGATTTTAACCTGAGTCCCTCAGTGAAGGTATTGTCCGCTGGGTCCCTCCACAAGTTAGCAAGTCCCTTTCCCTGCTCTACTCTTTGATGTGAGTCACCAATGAACCACATTAAAGGGGACAGCAATGAATGTCTCCCTCTAGTAGGGAGTTTCTACATGTATTATTTAGAATTCTTCTGTGTGAAAGATTTACCTCTTCCCTCCCATTTATTTATCTCAGTGGGCAGTCGTAAATATTTATTTTTTCTTTGGGTTATAATCCAGTAGTCTTGTTCTTTATTTTGTTGCTCAAATTGTTCCTTTTTTAGCCACTGGAACTCTTTCAGTTGGCTTCTGTGTCCTTTTGACATGCCTGCATCTTTTTTTTTGTATGGTTTTGCTCCTTTTTTTTTTTTTTTTTTTTAAAGATTTTATTTATTTAACAGAGAGAGACCCAGCAAGAGAGGGAACACAAGCAGGGGGACTAGGAGAGGGAAAGCAGGCTTCCCGCTGAGCAGGAAGCCTATGTGGGGCTCCATCCCAGGATCCTGGGATCACAACCTGAGCTGAAGGCAGATGTTTAACGACTGAGCCACCCAGGCACCCGTGGTTTTGCTTTTTGAGCAGTTTCGTACTCTATGGCATCGTCCTTTATTTTTCCTGTTGGGGTCCTGAAATCAGCCATTTTCCCAAGGAGCTCTGGTTCCTTTTATTGGAGGATGGTATTTAGAAATGAAGATCTGGGTACTGGGTATTACTGTTGTGGTGTCACTGCTTCCAGGCCCACTCAGGTAGAGTTAGAAAATAGAGGAGTGTCTCTCACCCCTTGTGTGCACAGCTTGGTGGTTGCTTCTCTGTTACTGGTCAGCTGACTGACTGATCAGGTGATCTCCTTGCGGACAGACGACCTGTCCGGCTACCTGAAAGATAAACAGGAGTTCACACGGACGTCTCAGGCTTAATCCAGCATCACCAGTTCATCCTAGCTTTCCTCTCCTTAGTTGTAATTTCTTCTCTTGTGGTGAGAAACTGGCTCGCATTAGTACCGGTTTTCAGGTATCTGTGCCCCTAGGGCATACATGTAAAGTAGTTTCAGAATTGCTAACCAGGACTCCCATGAGGAATAAACTTGCCAACCAGAGTCCAGCCTTTCAGTACAGTTCTTTTTGTCTTTAGTCTTTAAAAGAGTCACTGCAGAATTTTCCAGAGTTAGCTAGGTCAGCACCTTTTTCTTCACCCTTTTCAGTAAGGTCATATCATACATCTGTACTATAGTTAGGTTAACTTAATCTCAGTCTGCGTTCTGTCCTGGGATTCCCTAGTGTTCTACTTGATTTTTTTGTTTGCTGTAAAGTTTACTTTTTGGGTTGTATAGTCCTTTGGGTTTTGTGCATTTAAAATGTTAAATACCTGTAAAATATTTGAGCCGTAGATTATGATATGGTTATTTTATGCTCCTTTCTTTTGGCTTTACCTTCTAAAATTTATACATTTTCAGAAGAAGAGACAGATAAAATTTTTACTTACTGTAGTGTTTAAAATATTTAATTGCCTGATTGCATGTTACCATGCATATTACCTCAAATCCTAAGGAAGAGTTTTGGGTATTTTGCAAATTACTTTCCTTTGAATGAAAAATGATGTGATTATTAAGTTTGTTTGTTTTATGATCCAAGAATAATTAAGCTAATTTTTTTCCTATGAACACAACAGGTTGCCTTCTATATTTAGAGTGGATGAGGCCTATAGAAACTAGGATATGAAATAACAGTCACCCTTTATCAAGTCTTCCACGTGTTAGGCACAGCAACCGAATAAAGTGGTGGTGTTCATACTCTATCTTACTAATAGGGAGAATAGATAACTTGCCCCAGATCACAGGAGCTGTAGATTATTGGAGGGATTCAAGTCCAGGATTCTGGGATACCAGACTTGAGACTCTGCTAATGGTGTCCAAGCCTGGCCGCATGCCAGCATTACCCAGAGAGCTTTTGAAAATTCATGTATGTGATACCCTCTCTGGATGCAGGGCGACTCAGAATCTCTTGGGGTGGGACAGGAGTGCTGCCGTTCTCCCCAGACCTCCAGTGGGCTTCCTGTGTAGTTGCACCAGCACCAGTGCAATTCTGAACAAGCCCATTGGAAACACTGAGGAGGCTACAGTCCTCGCCTACTGCCGCCTTCCAGATCAGTGTTCATTAGTACAGTTATTATAGCTAATTGTTTTATTTGCTTCACGTGTCTGATTTCAATAGTAAAGTTACACAGGCTTTGTAGTTGAGTTAGTGGCAACCTGATAAGCACATACTTGCTCATTGGCCGATAGGTTTCTCTTTCCAGAAGAATCACACTTACTTGAGGGGAAATAGGAAGTTCTGTGTTATTTTTGACGGCAGTGAGCCCGCGGAGTCACACCTGATGTAAGATGGAGAAGATCAGAGGACAGAATGCTCAGGTCACAACGGAGGACTGCATCCCGTGAAGACAACACACCAGTAGCAACAAGACTAGGGGCTGCCATTAACTGAATGCTGCTGTGTGGAGGCGGGTTGGTCAAGTGACTCAGTTGAGGACGTAGATAGCCCATATGGCAGAGCCAGGAGGTGAACCCCGAACTGGCTGTGAAGCTGTGCTTTTACCGTATATGCCTCCTGAGTTATATTTTTTCCCACCTAGTGCTTTAAGTATTTTTTTGACGTAGTGGTTAGCATTTGAATATAAGATTTCATGTGAAAATCTGGATTTTTTTTTTTTTTTTTTTGCTTTCCTTAAAGTACTAGGAGGAGGTCTATCCCCCCGGGCCCACATTCGCACGTGATAGCATCTGGCGGGCTGCAATTGACCGCAGTGCCCATCGTTTCTTATTCTCTGTCACCCTTCCCGAGTGCCCCATTGACATCACCCACCCGGCCCTGTAAGCATTTCAGTTTGTGATATGACCCCTGGTGTAGAACCATAGAAACTTTTGAAGGGTAACAAAAAGTTGATCCTTAAACAACACGCGGGTTGGGTGTGCTGATCCCTTGCACAGTTGAAAATATGTGTATGACGTCTAACTTCCTCAAAACTTAACTGCTAATAGCCTCCTGTTGACCGGAAGCCTTGCTGATAACCTTAGCAGTCGATGAGCATGTATTTTATAGGTCATGTATACATATATTGTATTCTTACAATAAGGTAAACTAGAAAAAAAATGTTAAGAAAAATCCCAAGAGAAGATACATTTACTGTACTGTATTTATCAAAAAATAACCACATGTAAGTGGACCCACAAAGTTCAAACTCATGGTATTCAAGGGTCAAAGGTATTTTGATCTGTTCCTGTATTTTATAAAACAATTCACTTTCTATTGTCTTACTTATTGAATGTGTATATAAAGAAACAGTTGCTACTTATCTTGTACTCTGGCTCAGAGTAGTAATTCTCTGGCTTGCATATTTTACTTTTTGTGCTTATATAAATATATATCTTTGTTATGTAATACAGGTAATTTTTAAAAAGTTTTTATTTAAATTCCAATTAACATACAACATAATGTTACTTTCAGGTCCACAGCCAGTGCTCATCATGACAAGTGCTTTCTTTTTTAAAAGCGATAATGCTGTATTCTATAATTTTCTTCTTTGGGGTCGTCCCCATATTTGTATATGTAGCTCTACCTCAGTTCCAGTTAACTGCTACACATTACACCGTCATCGGAATGAATCATTTGACTCTATTTTTTAAATCCCACTGTCTGCCTTTGAACAGTCTGTTCTTTGTATCTCTGAGTTCAGTTTTGTTTTGTTTTTAGATTTCTCCTCCAAGTCGTATCATATGGTAATTGTGTTTCTCTGTTTGACTCATTTCAACTTAGCAAAATGTGGTTAAGATCCATCCTTGTCACGAATGGCGGGATTTCCTTCTTTTTTGGGTAACTAAACAAGATTCCTTTTTGTATATATAAAATCTCACACCGTTGATAGACACTTGGGTTTTTCCTTATCTTGGCTACTGTATATAATGCTGCAGTGAACAAAATGGGTGCAGATTTCTTTTTGTGTCTGTGTTGTCATTTTCTTTGGATAAATACACTAAAGTGGAATTGCTAGATCACATAGTAGGTCAGTTTCTAATATTTGAGGAATGTCTGTCCTGTTTTCCATTGTGGCTGCATCAGTTCACATTCTCACCAACAGCGCACAAATGTTTTCTTTTCTCCACATCTTTACCGACATTTGTTACTTATCTTTTTGATAATAGCCATTCATTAAGTGTGTGGTGGTATCTTTGTGTGTGTTTTAGGATTTTTGTTTATCTTGAGAGTATGCGCATGCATGAGCTGAAGGACAGAGGGAGAGAGATTCTCATGCAGGCTGTGCTTGGGGTCCGATCTCAGAACCCTGACATCATGATCTGAGCCGAAACCAAGAGTCAGATACTCAACTGTCAGTGCCACCCAGGTGCCCTTCTTACTGTGGTTTTGATTTGCATTTCCCTAATGAGTATAACCATTTCACTCTTAATGGACACTTTTTTTGTTGTTTTTATTTTTAATTTATAAGTGGTGTAGCTACAGATACCGTATATTTCCCGTTTATGAACTTACTCCACTGTTTTGTAAGAATGGTTAATCAAAATGAAATTATGGAGTCATTGGGTATACATATTTAAATCTTTGATAGATATTGGGAAGTTGGTATTCAAAATGGCTGTACTAACGTATACTTCATCCAGTGGTGTAGGAGAAATCCCATTTGTCCTCATTTTTGCAACCATTATCAGTAAAAACTACAATTTTAAATTACAGTCTTGACCTATTGGAGCTGTTTTTATTTTATGGATATTATTTGTTTTTTATTATGGCTGTAAACTGTTTTTAACTTGTTTATGATGTTTTTCACTAGATGTAAATTTAAAAGTTTAATTCTAGTTTTGAACACTTTATTTTGTGTGTAGTGAGAGATTATAAAACATTGTATATTTTTCCCTTATTTTTACATAGTTCGAAGATTTTTTTGTGGAAAGTATTAAACCCATGCAAAAGTAGACAGAATAATATTATGAGTCCCTTTGAATCTGTATAATTCCAGCACACTGGTTATCAGCTCATGGCCCGTACCTCTAGCCACTTGACACCTTCTCCCATCACTTTGAAGAAAATCTCGGGTGTCATATTTTATCCTTTAATAGTTCAGTATGTTTCTCTGAAGGATGAGGGCTTGTTCTAGAAGTGTACCACAGTACCGTTATCATACTTAAAACATAGCATTAACTCCCTTGATCATCAAAGATCAAATTAGTGTTCATATTTTGATTAATTTTTTTTTTTAAAGATTTCACTTATTTACTTGACAGAGAGAGATCACAAGTAGGCAGAGAGGCAGGCAGAGAGAGAGAGGAGGAAGCAGGCTCCCTGCTGAGCAGAGCCCGATGCGGGACTCGATCCCAGGACCCTGAGATCATGACCCGAGCCAAAGGCAGCGGCTCAACCCACTGAGCCACCCAGGCGCCCCAGTGTTCATATTTTGATTGTGTCATAGTTACCTTGGTTTTCTTTAAAAAAAATATTGTACAATTTAAGTCAGTTTTCAAATAATCATAAAACATAACAGTTCACTATATTTTTTCCCAAAGATTTTATGTATTTATTTGAGAGAGAGAGGGAGAGAGTTTGTGAGCGGTGGGGAGGGGCAGCAGGAGAGGGAGAGGGGATCTTAAGCAGACTCTGTTGATGGGGAGGGGCAGCAGGAGAGGGAGAGGGGATCTTAAGCAGACTCTGTTGATCACAGAGCCTGATATGGGGCTTGGTCCCACAACCTGAGATCATGACCTTAGTTAGCTAAAACCATAAGTTGGATATTTAACTGACTGAGCCACCTAGGTGCCCTGAGTTCATTATATTTCTTAAGTCTTTTTAAATCTGTAGTTCCCCCTCCCTATTTTTGGCCATATGTGTATTGAAGAACCTGGACTTTTCATCCTATAGAGGTTCTCCTACCGTCTGAATTTTGGTGATTGCATATACAGTTGTCCTTTTTTGTGTTTCCTTCTTCTCTGTGTTTTGTGTAAACTGACTGTGAGAACTAGTGGCTTGATTAGATTCAGGATTTCTTGATTGATTGGTTGAAGGATGGTGTCAATACTGCTTCATGGTGGCATACGTATGACTGTCTCTTTGAGACATCAGCAGTTAACGTTCATTGTCTAGATTGCTTACTTCAATAAGGATTGAAAATGATATTTCTAATTCTCTTTTCTTCTTATTAGCGTAATTATCAGCTGTATTAAATAAGATATTGCTACAGTATCTTAGACATTTCCTCTGTCATTATTTGGTTACCCAGTGGAATAATTGAACAGAAGGGACAGGGTAAATATGCTTGAATTTTTCCCTTTTATTTACCCTTTATCAGAAAAATGAGTTGGCTTACCGGTGACCAGTGAGTGCTTTTTTTTAATATGATTTTGCACTCATGAATTTAAACCCATTTGATATGTTTCAACCCATCGAAATCATTATTATAATCCATTAAAGTAATTGTAATAATTGATGTTCACATTGTCCCATTTTGGACAGTGGGAACATATTCAAGTTGGCTGAGGTCCTTTTATCACAGCCCAGGTGAGGAGTGTTTCATAACTTCTTGATAGCTGATGTAAGAAGCTACTTTAAGCTTATGTTATACGTCTGCTTGAGACTGGGAATCTGGTTTGTCTCCAGGGAGTTCTTGTTCCTTTTCTCGGGAAGTGCTATTCTAGGACTGTCATTGTAACAGAAGTCGTCAATCATTGTTTTGGTTCTCTTCAAAAATACATTCCAATTTTATACTAACAATTTTCAATTTTTTACATAATCTCTCTTGGCTTTTCTTCTACAGTGAAAATCTCAATTTGTGGTGGTAATAGAAATGATGACATTAGAGTCTCAGAGTAATAGATTATTAGAATATGCTGACTATATTTCAGAATACATATACAATAATCTCAGAGGAGTACCAGCAGCAGTATGATTACTGAAAAAGTATAAGCCCCCCTCCCCCACCATCCTTAGGGCTATACCCTTTGGGATATACCACCAAATTACTGTGTTTTCAAGATAATTCAATAATTGCTATGATTATGCCACTAACTAGACATATAATTAGAATTTCTTCTTTCTTTGGTTGTATATTTAAAATAACAGCTTTATTGAGACAGAATTCACATACCATGAAATTCACCATTTTGAAGTATTCACTTCAGTGGTTTCTACTATATTGAGAGTTGGATAACCACCACCACTGGCTACTTTTAGAACATATTCAGCATTCCTAAATGAGGCCCTGTCTCCTTCAGCTGCCGCCTCCACAGTCCTTTCGCTCATCACCTCAGCCCTGAGCAACCACTTACCTGCTTTCTGTCTCTCTATATTTGCCTGTTTTGTGCAGTTCATATAAATGGAATCATATATTTGGTCTTTTGTGACTGGCTGCCTTCACCTGGCATCTTGTTCTCAAGGCTCACCCACATTGTATTTGTAGCAGTACTTTGTTCCTCTTTATGGCTGCATAATATTCCATAGTGTGGATGGGCCACGTCTTATTTCTCCATTCATAGATCTTTGATTTGTTATTTTTAGGTATTGCTTTTTAAACTTAATTTTGCAGGAATTATGAAAAATATTTGGTTTTAAGAGAGAATCTATGGAATAATATATTTTCAAGGGAATCTGGTTTCCCTGATAATGATAAGCTTAAAAAAAAAAAAACTGTTATATTCTTCCATTTTTTTTATATAAGCTGTGTATGCAATTTTCTTTACTTTTAATAGATGACCAGTTTATTTTTACCCCTTAAGGTTATACTTATATTAATTCCCTTATTGCTCTCCCCTGCCCCAACATTTTTTGATTGGTATTTGTTCGTTCTCAACCACGAGGATATTGGAATTAATCCTTTTCTTTTACCTGGGCTTTCATTTGAAGTGACTTGCTCTTGCAGTGAAATGCTCCGTAGGACATTGCATATACCCTCCCCTTTCTGCTGGGGTTTGAGGGGTGTGGTGAATCTGCAGTACGGCCATCGTGGCTGAACTTTCTCCCTTACATTCTCACCTCCTATTAGCCCCACAGGAGTGTGTGTGTATGTTTCTGTAGATGGACATACAGACAGAGATGAGAGATTTAGATTTGGGTTCATTTCTCTTTACTTTTTTTTTTTTTAAGGCTCTTGTTTTGGTTTTGTAAACAGCCTCCTGAGTCATTTCGTTTGTAGTAGAGTCCTTGATAAGGGCTCATAAGACCATTGTTTTCTGAATTCTTGGCTTTTCCTGACAATTTGCAGCATTGACTTTTGCAAGTTTGTTTGGCCATACCATCTTTGGCTTGTATTTTCTGTCCTTGAATAAGTTTAATATATATCCTTCATCGTCTTCTGGCAAGCAGCATTGAGGTTGCAAAGTCTCATGGAAATGTGATTTTTTTTGTTTCTGCTTATAAGTACAGACTTGTTGGTCTGTTTAATTTATTTATAACCTGAGTGTCCAAAGGATTGTCTTTTTTCTTTTTCTTTAAACTCCACTAGTTTACCTGGTGTTGGTTTTTCCACATTGGTGTTTTTGAATACATAGTGCCCTTTTAGTATATGATTTCAGGTTTTGTTGGCTTTCTTCTTTTCTTTTCTTTTTTTTTTTAATTTCAAGTGAATTTCTTAATGTTTTAACTCTTTTCTGTTTCATTAGTTTGGTTTTCTTCTCTGGGAACCACTACTGCATGTGTTTTGGATCTACTTTGCCTCTCTGTCACTTTATTTCAGACCAACCTCCCTACCTCCCGTCTTTTCTTCCTTCTCTCTCTTTCTTTCTGATTTATAAAATTGTCTTCATTTTTACCTTCGATTTCTGTGAAGCCCTCATCTGTTCTGTTTTTTTGTGCTCATGTTCCTACTGGTTAGCTTTGTGTTTTTAAGATGATTTTCTTTTTTTAAAGATTTATTTATTTATTTGAGAGAGAGAGAGAAAGAGAGAGAACAGGAGCAGGAGGAGGGAGAGAGGGAGAGAGTGAGAAGCAGACTCCCCACTAAGTTAGGAACCCAAAGCGGGACTCGGTCTCATGAACCTGAGATCATGACTTGAGCCAAAACTGCGTCAGGTGCTTAATTGACTGAACCATCCAGGTGCCCCTAAAGTGATTTTCAATTAAAAGATCTATCTTTCGAGTGCTATCACTTTATAGTAATATAAAGTGATATTGTGAGTCTTTCTAATTATAATTTATGTTGTTTTATATTTTCTATGATTTTCTTAATTTCTTTTAGCTTTCTTGGGGAAATTAGACTGCAGTCCTCTCTGTTAGTGGACATGTCTTTCTGGCAGGCTTTCGCTGTTTCTAGGGTTATTCTGCTCCTTATTTCTCTGCTTAATAACCCTGTATTGGATTCTACCACAGTCTTTTTGTTGCTCATTTTTTTTTTTTAAGATTTTATTTATTTATCGGGGGGGGGGGGGAGAGCGAGCACAGGCAGACAGAATGACAGGCAGAGGCAGAGGGAGAAGCAGGCTCCCCACCGAGCAAGGAGCCTGATGTGGGACTCGATCCCAGCACGCCGGGATCATGACCTGAGCCGAAGGCAGCTGCTTAACCAACTGAGCCACCCAGGCGTCCCTTGTTGCTCATTTTTAAACATATTTGTTTTCATGAACTTTAAGGAAAGAGAGAGTTTAGAAAGTGTTAGGGTTTGTAGCTTTGAGCTCCTTCTTCTGAATTGCCAAAACACATGTTCTCTTTTCTTGAAATCTTCCGGTGTGGCCCTCCTACTCCTGGGCCTTCTTATTCTTCACCTCCTCTCTCCTTCCCTGGTCCGTTGGATTTCATTCGAGCACGTTCGTCCTGGAAGGGGAGTTGAGCTGGTAGTTGGAAGAGTTTGGGAGGCCGAAACCACTTCAGCCCTTTCAGACCTGTTGCAACCCCTTGACCTCACTCATGACTTTGTGCGCAAATCACTGTTTCCCTCAGGCCCTCAAATAGAAGCAGGGAACTTTCTATTGAATAGTCATTAGTGATTGTGGCATTTGTCCCTTTGGGCCCATCAGACACCCTGTTAATCCCCTATGTGCTGATACTACAGGGTCTGGCACGGTTCACCTCCCCCCATTTCTTGTACTTTGTAGTTCATGGAGATGCCATTGGACATGTGTCTCAGGGAGTTTTGACTTTGTGTCCTCATTCTCTCCGTTCTTATGGGGGAACTAAGGGAAATTAAAATCCTGCTGCCACCACTGCCTTTCCAGAATTTCTGTTACTCTGTTGACCCTGTACTAAATTGCCAGTATTTGGTTATTTTTGACTGACTAAAATGGCAGTTTTATATGGCTTAATCTAATATATAGGGCCCCTAGGTGGCTCAGTCAGTTAAGTGTCTATCTTCAGCTCAGGTCATGATCTCAGGGTCCTGGGATCAAGCCCCACATCAGGCTCCTTGCTCAGCAGGGAGCTTGCTCCCGCCTTCTCTCTGCCTGCCTCTCTGCCTACTTGTGATCTCTCTCTCTCTCTCTGTCAAATAAATAAAATCTTAAATAATGTATAGCTCTCTGTTTAGGTTATTAAACCTGTATTAACATTTGGAGTCTTTCCATATGTATATGTTCAAACATAGTTTTGTATTTATGTTAATACATACTCTAGTTTCTCATATCAGTTAAGAATTTCTAAAATAGCTGTATAACTAAAAAATTATGACTATAGTTATAGGGGGAGATAAGATGTAATTATTTTTCAGTTTTCTTTAACATTGGATTATCCATTTTACAACTTCTGCAACTGCTATATACTTTTTAATGTATTGATTAGAGATAATTTGATACATTTCTCTGCTGATCTGTTTACAGTACTTTTCTGTTTTAAATAAAGTAGGTTTATTAGTAACTTGTCATCATTTAGGGCAGTTCTTCCCTTTTATTCTTTTAAAAAATTTCTGGGCTGTTTTTACTTTTGCATGTTACTTTCTTCCACATTAATTTCATTGAATGAATTTATTAACCTCCCCAAAGTGCCAGCGGGGTTATGATTGTACTTAGGTTTTTATTGATGTCTTGATTATTGAGTCAGGCCAGTTTTCCTGAGTTGATCACAGATTTTATACCATATTTAATCCTGTGTTTCCCACTGGAAATAATAATAAACAGATGAAATAGTAGCAAATGATGCCATTCTTGTACTTTATTGCTCCTTCCTCTCTTCTTGTGTTTTATTGAAATAATTGGGATATTAATACTTGGATTTTTTCCTTATAGTATGCTTAAAAAAAAATACTCCTTTCTAGAACTTGATTATAATCTTCCACCAAGTTATCATCATGGAGTTGTATCTGCCTGTATAACTTCTGCTAATTTCATGGCTTTTCACTTCTTTGGGTATTTTTGTCTTGGGATCTTTATTCTGATTTAATTTTCATTTGACCAGACCCTACTGTACTTCCTCAGTAGTTTTTAGTGAAGTTCTTCAGTGAAGATAAATGAATTGTACTTTGAGTTCTTCCCTGTCCAAAGAGGTATCTTCTTTCTTCTTCGCATATTAGTGGTTTCTTGACTGTGCAAAAAGCTCTCCTCCAGCTCCTCCTCCTGTTCTTTCTGCCCTCCTGTTTTATCTTCCTGTGTAGCTCCTAGATCTGACTTCCATGTCTCTATTTTTCACTCAAAACTTCCATTCCTTTTTCTTTCGCTCTTTGTTGTGGTAATAATTCCTGTAGTTAATGTCTAAGCTATTAATTTTTACCACATTCATTCAGTTTTCACTGGCTTTATTGAACTTGTTTTGGGAATCTTGGTTTGTTAAATGTTTTCCGGAGGACTTCAGTGCGATTGTGCAGTAGAGTATTTTACGGATCTCTCCTGTTTCCTCCATTAATGAGTGTCGCTGTTTCGATGCTTCGCCTTGGTTCCCTTAGTTAAAACTGCTGTTTCCTCTTCAGTGCTTCTTAGTAGTTTTTTAATGTCTGTTCCTCACTGGACACAGATTGACCCACCGGGCACCACCAGTGGGAACACATTTCCTCCGCGGCAGTGTGGGTCTGGCTGTTGGGTCTCCCACGCAGTGTTGTTTTGCACGATGGACAAGTAGGGATTGTTCTCTTTCCCAGTGAGCCTGTAGCAGATGAGTGAACAGGCTGGAACTCTAGAGAATGCAAAAAAAAAAAAAAAACTCTTTAGAATTTTATCAGAGAAAGTTTGCAGAATTTTGTAGAGCTTTGAAGAAGCCTTTGACCTGAGATCATTCTGTACACCAGAGGAAAACAAGCGTTTATTATTGCCTAAAGCTTTTAAACAGACATGTCTTAACCCTAACCACATTGACCACATTTTAAAAATGATGTATCATTTAAAAAATTCCTGGCTGCTGTGGGAAACTGAAGTATGTATTAATTTAAATGCAGAAGTATGTGTTGAGCATAAAAGGATGTGAGCAGAGGAGACCAATTAAGAATTCACTCCATGAGAGGGAGCATAGATAGGAATGACATGGAGGCAGAATAGCTACAATTGGTGATGTTTTAAACCGAAGAGATTTTGAAGGGCATCTGGATGGCTCAGTTGGTTAAGCGTCCGACTCCTGGTTTTGGCTCAGGTCATGATGTCAGGGTCCTGAGATCAAGCTCTGTGTCGGACTCCGCCCACAGTGCTGAGTCTGCTTGTCCCTCCCCCTGCTCGCTCTCTTCCTCTCTCTCAATCTCTCTCTCTGGGATGGATAGATAAAATCTTTAAAAAAAAATTTGACGAGAAGTTGAGGTTTTCGAATTTGTTGGCCTCTATTTTCTCAATAAAAAGAGAAGGGAAGGTCTTTGGCTGTGATTGGTCAGGATGATGTTGCCAGGGGTCTAAGGACAGTGGGGAAAGCTCCACATCCCCTGTCCTATAAGGAAAAGTCTAAGGCATTTGAAGAGGGTAACTGTAAGGAGGGATGGGCAACCCTGGGATTCCTGGGAACATTGAATAACAGATACTTGAGTGGGACCACACAGGTCAATTTTATGAATTTTTTTCTATCAGCATCATTTGGTGTAGCTCAGGAGAGCAACGGACTAGAAGAGTTTGGTTGCACCAAGTAATTTTTGTATTTATATAAACAGCTCCCTGGTTTTGTAATCTTTTCTCCAATTTCAATAATTTCTGGTTTTCTCAGTCTGAAGATAGTTATGGCTAGTAATGTATATAACCTAAAAAATAAAGTGTTCTAATCATTTTAAGTATGATGATAAAATGTTTGATGCAAATGATGAACTTGATTCTTTTTCTGCTATGATGTTTTGAGAAAAACATTATAATTTGGTGTCCTTGTTATGATTTCTTATTACTTTTAGAACTTCTTGGGTCTGTGTTGAAAATGTTGAATTATTCTGAAGAATATTTTCCTGCAAAATTGTGATTTTGTAGATCGTCTGCAAACTATAGAGAATAATAGTTGATAACCGCAGCCTTAGGATGTGGTTTCGTATGCTCTCTTAACTTCTGTTGAATTTTTGTTCTAGTTTTCCGAATTTCCACACCCTATGTGGGGTTCCGATTATGTGCAGTTATCCAGGAAGCCACCTTCCTCGGAGCAGAAGTGTAGCACTGTGTCGTGGGATGAGCTGAAGTCCATGGACTTACCCTCCTTCGAGCCTGCCTTCCTGGTGCTCTGTCGAGTCCTTCTGAATGTGATACACGAGTGTCTGAAGTTAAGATTGGAACAGAGACCAGCTGGGGAACCGTCTCTCTTGAGTATTAAGCAGGTCTGTTTCAAGCACTCCTTAAAAATATTTAGTGATTACTGTGCTATTCTGCAGGCTTATAGTTTTTATTTTGGATTGAGGGTTTTTTTTTTTAATTGTTGCAAATAATGAAAATGTGCTTTGTGTGGAGTCCTTAGAGATAAGATTGTTGCTCAACCTTTCTGCCATCTCTTCCTTATTCCAAAAGGATATAAAAGTATGGTGATGAAGTGACACAGTCTGTAAACATCGGTCTTTGGAGGCTGGAATCTTAAAATTCACTTGTTAGAAGTAGTTTAAGTTCCTTAAATTTATTTATTTTTTGTTCTATTTAAGCTGTGTGGAAACAGATAAATGTCTTTAGAGTATGCAGTGGGGAGATGTTTGGACTTTTTGTTTGCTTAGACAGTTGCATGGTTTAAATAGTAATGACAGCTGCTGCTTTCTTGTTTTCATTCATTTTGGATGGGATTCTCTAGGGAGTTTGATACTCCAGAGGTAACAGGAATGACTGGAAGCTATTGTATCTAGCTCAGTGAATGCTGCAGAATGTTTGTTTTATGATATTACCATATCCACTATGCAGAATAAACATGTCAGATTTTGACAAAAAACAAAAGAAAAGAAAAGAAAGAGAAAGGTATGTTTTTGTCGATTGTGCATGTCCATCCCCTCATGATGGAAGGGCTAGGAGCTCATTGGTGACGACCGATGGCATCTGGGGACAAGCACAGGCCATATGATAGGCCCAGAATAGGTTTAGCTGGGAGGGGGTGACTCGCGCACTTCATTGTCCTCACTTCAAGTTTCCGTCTGGCACCCACCAGAGCGCTGCTTTCTCACTCGCTCTGCTGCTCAGCACCTTGCTGCCGGCTCCTGTCCTGCCATCCCCACTGGCCGTGCTTCTCACTTGGCCACTTGACTGCAGTGGTAATTTAGTAAGTTTGGGTAAAATACTTCCCTTTCTCACAGAAGGAATACTTCAGGAATGTAACCTGGTAAGACAAGGCAGAGTTTACCTTTTGCTGATGGGGCTATTGTGAGGATGAAACAGCACTTTATGTTAAAATTTTTTTAAAAATAAAAACAATACATAGATGAATGTAGCATTACTAGGATCAAAATAAAACAAATTTTGGCTAAGATCATTCATAGATTCGGTTATAAGTGAATGTCACCTAAGTGACATCTTTTTTTTTTAAAGATTTTATTTATTTATTTGAAGAGGGAAATTACAAGTAGGCAGAGAGACGGGCGGAGAGAGAGGGAAGCAGCCTCCCTGCTAAGCAGAGAGCCCTATGCGGGGGTGATCCCAGGACCCTGAGATCAGGACCTGAGCCTAAGGCAGAGGCTTAACCCACTGAGCCTCCCAGGCACCCCTAAGTGACATCTTTAACAGAGAAATTTACATCTGAACAGAACAGCTTTTAATAAATTTAACTCTAGCCATGGCTCTCTTATGAGGGTAATTATTTTTAGAACCTTTTAAGGGAGAAATTATGTTTATAAAAACAATCCATATTTATTTTAGAATATTTGAAAAGAACAGAAAATGATATAGACATAAATGAAAATTATCCTATTATGCTGCCGCTCAGAGATAACCACTGTAATTATTTTGGTATATTTTTCTCCATCTGTTTTTTTTACAGAAGTCAAAGAAAAAAAATATATATATATGAATTTTTGCCCTTAAATATTTTTTAAAAATAAGATTTTAATGTCTGCAGGAGTGCTCTGTTATATAGGTTCATCATAATTTATTTATCCCTATCATTTTAAATAATATTATGATAATACATGATAACTGTTATGATGAAAACACTTAAAGGGCAGTCATCCCATGTCAGCCTCCCACTCCTTTCCAGCATTTCCTGCTGGGCCTGCCCATGCTGGCACTCAGCTCTTTGTTTAGATTTGTTTTCCCTTGGCTTCCATCTCATTTAAACACATCGATCCTAGGTTTGGTGGTGATTAGAGGCTTTTGATGGTAAAGGTCACAAATCATAGTAGTTGCTATGCTGAATTATTACAAAGATGGTCATGCTCTGTGGCATGTATGTAAATTTGAATCCCTATTATGTTTTCAGACAAAAATCATCAGTTTTGTTAGGGGATTTTTCTCTCCTACCCTTGTCTTATAGAATGCAAACTAGTACAAAAGTAGATCTTTTTCTCTGCTTTATTTTCTACACAGATGTACTTGTGGGGTCATAGGTTTTCACAAATTGGTGTTTGCCCGTATGATAGCTTCTCTGTGTATTCATGCTATATTAACTGCTTTTCTTTTCAGTGTTCAGTTCTTAATTGAGACAACTAAGGTAGTTACCTAAACGGAACTGATAAGGACTTGGAGAGCGTGTTAGGGCTTTCGGAGGTTGCGAGGCTGAGGAGGGGGTGCGCTGAGGGTGCGCGCGGTGACAGACTTTGTGCCCCGCAGCTGGCGAGGGAGTGTAAAGAGGTGCTCAAGGGCGGCCTGCTGATGAAGCAGTACTACCAGTTCATGCTGCACGAGGTGCTCGACCAGCTGGACGGGACGGACTGCAACATGGACGCCTTCGAGGAGGACCTGCATAAAATGCTGATGGTGAGACCCCCGGGGGGTGTGAATGTGTGTGAGAGAGAGCAGAGCGCAAGCACGTGAGAGTGAACACGGGGGCAGCGTGACCAACCTGACCTTGTCATCTCATATTGGATTAAATTTGTTTCACCTAAATCCGCATTTTAACGAATCCTCAGTGGTTTTTGCGTTAGAATTTTTGATGAAGCTTAACTCAGTTCACTGTTTAACGTAAGAGTCTTCATCTTACAGCAGAATGGCCCAGAAATGGAATCATAGTCTGGTTCTGTTGTATCACGCTGTCTGGCATCAGCCATTTCTGTGTTGCTGCCCGTGCTAGGGCTGGGGAGGCCGGAGTGGACAGTAAGAGGCTTGTGGTCTGCTGGGACCTGGGCATGGGGGGTACTTGCACCCTGAGTGCCAGGGTGGAATCCTGCTGAGGTGCAGGGACAACTTGGAGACGGGTCCTCTCAGCTAGCCTGGGGACATCTGGGAGCTCTTAGCTGAGTCAAGAGTTAGCGGAGGAACCACGCACATCCGGGGAACTGTAAATACGGGATCTAGCGGGAGCAGGCTGGCTTTGATTTCTTCCCAAGAGGAGCTCCCCGGGCTTCTCACACCACAGGTGGTGTACTGCCTGGTGCTTTCCAGCCTCTGTCCTTTGGCTCCTATTAGTCCTTCCCGGTAGACATGTCCCGTTGCCTCACCTGTCCACTTCAGACTTACTTGGAAGTTTTACTTTTCTCTCGAAAGCTTTATCTGGCAGCTTCAGCCTTTAATGTACATTTACCCTCCCCGTACTCTCATGGCAGCTGTAATCGGGGCTGTGCTCTTGGTGCTCAGTGGTCTGCTGCTCTGCTCGAAGCTTCCTCAGCTAGCCCGGAAGCTTTGTAAGCCAGGGCTCCAAGTGGCCCGAGGTGCCCTTGTCTTCCGCAGTGCCCCGCAGCGTGTTAGTCTGTAACGACAGGCTGGAGGCACAAGAGTATATGCACGGGTGGTCCTGCCATGTGACAGGTCAGTGACACAAAGTAAAAATGACAGTGCTTAAGGGTATATTGTGTTTGGAATGCTTTAAAGACCTGTTTTGTGTGACCTTTCACTTATCCTGTCTTGGGATGGCTCCAGCACACCCGGATGTCACCCCCACTTTCTAGGCTAGAGGAAAGGAAAAGAGCAGAAGGGAGAAAGTATCCTTGTCGGCTCGGTCCAGAGCGGTGGTGCTCTCTCGGGAGCCACTGCTGACAGAGTTCCCCCGTGTCGCGTTAGCCAAACCTGGTGCCTGCCTCTTGACTGTCGTGGAGGCTGGGGATGCAAATACTTAGCTCCCCAGACTCTGTCGTGGAAGGACAGAAAGAAGAATGAGGGCACGAAGGGGACGTTCAGTATCTGGCATAGCACAAGAAATAGTTTTGAGTTTGAAATTATTTCCTGCGTGTTTGCGGGAGCACCCATAAAAGATCAAAGTGTGGAAAATGTGGCTACATTTTGAAATACTATTTATTTCTTAGGTTAGAAAAGTCCTTACCATTGAAAAGTCATGGTAAAAAACAAAAGCAAATTTTTTCTCTCTCTGTCAGTGGTTGGTTAAAGTAGGAGTTTAAAAAGCCAGAAAATGCTTTGCTTTCTGAACTGTCTTTGGTGGTTTTACAACGGCACGCACAGCACCCCTTTGCATGCGGTCACTGGGGCAGGAGGGAGAAGAATGAGGCAGGTGAACTGTGCCCTCCAGGTCCTTCAGCTTCAGTGTCGGTGGTGAACTTGTGGGTCATCTGAAGTGTAGGGAAGGAAGTTACTCCTTAGAGCCGCAAGTGCTTAGGATTTAGTCTTGGTTTTGCTGCCAATGAGCCATGTGGGGCAAGATCTGCCTTAATCTCCATAATTTCACAGATGAAGAGCTAGAAGTTAGCAGTGATTTTAAAATTGTGTCTCAAAGTATGCTCAGTGGCTAATGGCAGGTGCGTATTTTGAAAACTGGGGGAACCCAAACAAAATTGGTGTTTTCGTTAGGAAGGAGGGAGAGAATGGCCTTTGAATGATCAGTCACATCCTGGGTGCCACAGCACCCTGCTCTGGAGCCTCACCAAAAAACATCAAAAAGAATGAAGAGTAATGAATGAAATTCCGTGCTTAGTAAAGGAGGAGATTGACCACACTGCTCTCCTCTCCTTACCTCCAGAAAACTCTATTTGCCTTGAAATTTGGGCTAAAATGAGGGTTGGCCCAAACTCTGTATATTTCCTAGCCCAGCCAGGGATTCATTAGAGCTGGGATATCCGGGCTGTGAATGGTCAGGAGAGAAGCAGGAGGAGTCGCCATGGAGGACTTGTCAGGGGCAGATCTGCGAGACAGGGGAGCAGAAGTGGAGACACTTCCAGAGCCGCGGGAGCATATCCTGCTGGCTGAGGAGGAGTGTGAGCTTCCCGGGGGGAGGGGAAGCGGAGGTCAGCAGGTCGCCATGTGGAATCTCTGTGACTTCGGGGGATTTACTTTGTGTGACATCGTCACCCTGACTGTGTGCAGGTCTGGGGACGTACCTTGGTGAGCGTTCGCTTGAGGCAACAAGCCATATTGAAGCTGTCCACTGTCTTAGCTCATTTCTCTGGGCCTGGCCTTCAAAAGAACCAAGGCAGTAAACACGATAGAGATGTAGGAACATGCCACGATCGAAGGAAGCGACATAAAAAGAACTGAAGAGGAATGAAAATGTGACACTGATGAACAAGACGTGGCAGTTGCAGAAGAGCAGGAGGGAGGGCTAGGCCGCGCGCAGCGGGGCTCCCGCGAGGCCTGGCTCGTGCAGTGGGGTTCGTAGCGAAGGCTGCGGGTCCAGGGAGAGTTTTTAAATTGACGTTTCCAGAGACCATGTGAAAGCCTTTGGGACTGATTTTGTTAAGGGACAGAAATGAACAGAATTACGTGCATATCAGAGAAGAGGGAAATCGCTAGTGCGCGGTTCCCCCCGTGCCGTGAGGAGGTGAGTCTCCAAACACAAGTGTTGAGATCGGGAGGAAGCTTCGCTCGGCTGCTGCTAGGAAGGAGAGGACGGCGTGTCACACGTGACTGTGCGTTTTTGGTATCGAGAACATGAGGGGTTTCCATCTCAGGCCTTTTCCCCTTCGCTAGGAGGGGTGACATGGTGAGGGTGGGCACCGGCTCTTTGAGAACAACGGGGGGGGGTGTCGAAGTGTGCTTGTAGGGAGGAGGAGAGTGGGTGGAGGGGACGTAAATATTACCAGAATCGTACGCCTGTGGTTGCGACTGTGACGTGGAGAGCAGTGGCTGCTCCGACCCGTGACACGCGTGTCCTCAGCTTCCTGAGTGTGGCCCTGGGGCATGGGCTCGTCAGGCTCATCGTGCTGGGGGTTTGGCAGGCAGGGAGCTGAAAAGAATGGGCGAGGTGGTGGCGTGGGGGGTGGCAGCAGCAGGGCGTGGGAAGGGTGACCGCGTGGCTTCTAAGCTGAATAAGGAGGAAGGGGGTGGAGCAGGGGGTTGTGACCTGGAGAGAGAAACCTGCGGCCTGGAGTTCAAGTGAGGCTTAAATCAGAGAACAGTCGCAGAGGTGATGGTTGGACAGAAGCCTGTGGGGACGAGAGGAGGGTGCAGAGGCAAGCTGTTTGGATTGATGACTTGAGGCCTGGAGGGGATTCTGTAGGGACAGGTCTGGGGTGAAGCCCAGCGTGGCGGCCGAGCCTGGGGCGGAGAGAAGACGAGGTGAGGTGTCGGTGTGTGACGAAGGAGGACGGGCAGCTGGCGGTCAGGAGGTGACAGTATGCGGAACGGGTTCAGTGGTGTATCTGGCGACGTAAATCTTAGAGGGCCAGGTATTTCTTTTGTTTTGGTTTTAAATAAGACCGCAAGAGCAGTGGTTCAAAAGGCACCGTGGTGCCCAGGAGGATGCCAGCTGCTAGCAGGCCGTGAAGCCCGTGGTCATACGGGCGCCTCGTGGCCTGTACGAGACAAGGGTCATCCTCGGGAGACAGCCAGATTTCAGGGAGGCCAGGGAGGGGAAGCAGCACTCCGAGAAGCCAGAGGAGGGTCCTGGTCTCATATTGAAGAGATTTATTTTATTCGGCGAAGATGGTGGTAGACCCATAAATTGTAGGTTCCACGTGTACAGACACCGGCGTTCCGAAGTGTTCATAAGGAACCCCGGACTGCGGATTCCCACTGCACAGTGGCTACTGGAGGCCCAGAAGACCAACAGAAGACTGTTTTCTTAAAGACCTGAAATTGCCTACTGAAGATTAGTACTGGATTTCAGAAAGCGTTCATTCCAGCAAACTCGGAGAGGTAGCCTGGTGAGATAACTGTGGTCTGAGACTAAAAACAGAGCCCTGGGAGCCTTTGGGCAGAGGAGAAGCAAGGCAGCTTCGGGTGGGAGGGAAGCAGGGCGGCAGGAGATGAGGCCGGCGTCAGGGCTCGTCATTCGAACAGCACGCAGCGTCCGAAGGCGGTGGAAGAGTGACACCGTCAGCGTCCCGAGACAGGGAGTGTGGGGCTAAGGTGCTGCATGCTCAGCGAGGTGTCCTTTTGGTAGACGAATCCAGCGGCAGCGAGGGTTTGTGATCCAGCAGCTGTGACCCTGCCTCGAGAAAAGCTGGTGGAGAGAAACCCCAGGACGCAGTGGATACATCAAAATAAGGAGTATTTTTAGAAATCATAATTTATATGTCATAAATCTTGAAAAAACACTGTCGTAGAAATCTGGGTGTCAGGAAAGGATGGTGAAAAGTGTGTTCATTCCCTCTCAACACAGAAGATACTGCCTAACGTTAAAATAAGGAGTTAAGGAATAATCCCAACCTCTTAAAGGAATAATGTTCACAATATATTAATAATGAACGTTTTGGGGTGCTATTATTTCGATTCTTTTTTTTTTACTTCTGTGTAGATTGTGAACATTTTATTTTGTTGTGATCTGTAGAGATCGAAAATAATGTGCCGAGCTGCCGGGGAGTTGTGCTGTGCCGTTAAGAGGCATCCCCGTTTAGACGTCAGTTCTGCGGCGAAGAGTCTCGCTTCTCTCCGTGCTCCATGCTTGGCGGCCTTCTCACCCAGCTCTTCTGATCCGTAGCTTCCAGGTTAACAGAGGTGGAAGTCGGGGGCTGCTGAGTTCCATTCTCAAGTATCTCCTTTACGTTTTTGTATTTTAAGGTGTATTTTGATTACATGAGAAGCTGGATCCAAATGCTGCAGCAGTTACCTCAAGCATCCCATAGTCTAAAAAACCTGTTAGAAGAAGAATGGAATTTCACCAAAGAAATAACCCATTACATCCGGGGAGGAGAAGCACAGGCTGGAAAGCTTTTCTGGTAGGAACCCTTGTGCTCCTGCGTGTGCCTGCTGGCCTGTTTGCCTGTTCAGTTACGTGCACGTGACAACCAGTCCTGTGTGTGGGGGGGGGTGTGTGTGCGCGCGCGCGCGTGCGCCTCTTCCCTGGGTTTTGGGTTCCTTCAAGTGGGGATGCTCAGCTGGGGGCGGGTTGCCCCATGGGGACATTTCGCAACATCTGGAAACAGTTTCGACTGTGGTGATGGAAGGTCGGACTGATTAGAGGCCGCGGACACGGCTAAACATCGTGCAGTGCATGGCGGAGCCCTCCAAACCAAGCATATTCCACCCAAAGTGTCAGTTTTGAAGTTGAGGAACCCTGCCTTCGCGCAAACCCTCTTAGGCCTCTGAAGAGTAGCACAGGACTGTAGATCTGCGTGCATCAGTCTCTGTGGGGACACAGGGAACCCAAGGTATGCATTTCCCGAGACTGTTCTAGGATGTTCTAGTCAACACAGAATCTCCTTATAAGGCACAGGTTAGACATGTAAACAGAGGAAAACCCTGAGGGAGTAGGGTGTGGTTGCAGGTGTGTGTTTGGAAATGGAACGTCTCTTGTCCAGGAGTGGACGGCTGATGGTAGGGTGCACCTCAGTGGCCCCTGCAGGGGGCCCCTCCCCACTGCCGGACCCCTCGGCTCTAGACTCAGCCGTTGTCAGTGTGTGCCGCCTCGTCTGCCACTGTAGTGCTGCTGTCTCCTTTCTGTGCATCCCTGGCACCCCGCCTGGAGTAGTTTCCCCTCCCCGCTGTCTGTCCTCCAGGGCCTCGGCTCGCCCGGCTCTCTTCCCACCGCAGTGGCACAGTGTCCTGGACTCCGCCATCTCTGTGCCCTGCTCAGGACCTCGGCTCCCCCTTCTGCCCTCCCCGTCTGTTCTGTTCACATCCTCCTCACATCCTGTCCGCCTGTGTTTCCAGCGAGCCACCAGCTTGCTCCTTTCCAGAGCTCTCCAGCCCTTCAGGGACTCCCTGGGCATGTGCCTTTCCAGTCCAGGTCGCTTCCCAGAGTCAGTCCTCTGAGGGGGGGCCTTCCCTGCCCAGTGCGGCATCTCGCCTTCTCTCCGTCTCCTGTCATTTGGCTCGGCCTGCCCTTTCTTCCGTGTGCACTTTCTGGCCCAGCCTGCCCTTTCTTCCGTGTGCACTTTCTGGCCCAGCCTGCCCTTTCTTCCGTATGCACTTTCTGGCCCCAGGCTGGGCCGCCTGCAGAAGAGATCGTTTGAAAGGTCACTGTTTGTGCTGCAGACGCAGGTGCTGGGATTTCGCTGCGTCCCTATTTCCTCCTGTCAGTTTCCTTGTTTCTGTTGCTCCGCCCTCAGGTCTGTGCGGTGGGGGCTCTGGCCTTGGCCTGCCCCAGCCTTGCTCCGAGCAGCTCACAGGCTTTCCAGGCCCCGCTGAGGGCCTGGTTCAGGCCATGGTCCTCGCTGGGCCAAGCCTGTAGTGTCATCACGACGCCCATCTCCTTTACGTGCTGTTTCGCTCAGGTTCCATCAGTCTCCCTGCCATCCCTGACTGCTCTCTCTGTCTCACTCGCTACCGCCGATCCTTCAGGAAAGATCCAGAATCTGACCCCTCCACACCACTTCCACCACTTCCCGTTGCCACTCTTGCCAGGCTGTTCCTTCTCACGTGACTGCGGGCGCTCTCCAGGAGTCTCTGTGCTCAGCTCTTCGTCCCTTTGGTCCGCTCTCAGCACTACAGCCAGGGGTCTTGCTCACAGCACCTCAGACCATTTCCCCCTCTGTTCCAAAGACTCCTGGCTTCCCTGCTTCCTTGGTGAGAGTGGGAGTGAACGCGACTCCTCCGGCGGGGCACAGTCCGCCCTGTCTCCGGGCCACTGTCGTCCTCCCCTCCCTGACTCCCCTGGGGATCGTGTTCCCGGGTGGGGCGTGCTCCTGCCTCGGGCCCTTTGCACTTGGTGCTCCCTGTCCATGGCCTGCTCTTCCCATGCTTTCTTTCATGACCCATTTTGTACTCCCTTTGGGTCTTTGTCTTAATGTCATCTTCCCCATATTTGATGTGGCAGTTCCTTCTCACGAGCATTTCTGAGTTCCCTGCCCTGGTTTATTTCTCTCCGTAGCACTTAACAGTATCTGAACTATATCTTTTTCTTTTTTATTTCTTGTTTTATTCTCTATTCACTGGAGGGATTTTTTTTTTTTTAAGATTTTATTTATTTGACAGAGGGAGAGATCCCAAGTAGGCAGAGAGGCAGGCAGAGAGAGAGGGGGAAGCAGGCTCCCTCTTGAGCAGAGAGCCCGATGCAGGGCTCGATCCCAGGATTCTGGGATCATGACCTGAGCCGAAGGCAGAGGCTTTAACCCACTGAGCTACCCAGGCGCCCCCACTGGAGGGATTTTTTATCTGTTCTGCTCCCTGCTACTTAGTACATAACCGATGCTCAGTGTTTGTGGGGTAAACCCGTCGTGGATATTCTTGTATACTGTTGTTCTTGACAGTGGGTTTGTAATCGGGTCACTTTCCCACCGGGTTACTTTTAAAGCCCAGCCTCTTTGCCCACCAAACAAAGGTCGAGTTAGCATGACACACGAGGCCTTCCCGTGTGGCCCCAGTGGACTTTCTCAGTCTTACTCTCGGACTTACTTCTCAAGTCTTTTTACTCAGCCACCTCTGTGCTCCTTTCACATTGTGCAGTTTCTTTTTACAGCGGGTCTCTTGCTTAACACAGCGTCACGCCTTTTGCTCATATTCATTCTTCTTCCTGGACTTTCCTTCCCCTCCTCCATTCCCTTCCTGACCGAGCTCCCCTTCCCACTGCTGTTGTCCGGCTTCCGCTCTGCATTGCCTGCGGGCCCGGTGCAGCCAGGCCTGCGCCTGGGTTCGGTCTCCTCTGATGAGTCCTTTGACCCTGGTTCAGTGTCTTTTACTAGCTAGGAGTTCCTTTCCTTGAGTGAAGAGGTCAGGAAGCTGCTGGTGAATCTTTACTATACGGATTCAGTTTTGTTTCATACACTTGGGCTCACATTTTAATCCTAGCATTTAGATTGTGTACTCGATGAGAAGCATCGACTGTAGGCAATATTTCACGTTGATGGACGATGGAAAGCGAATTGTGAGGGAAATTTGTAAAAACAGGTGCATTTAAGAAATTCACTTTGTTTTTCTTGTGCTGTCATTTAGTTTATTAAGCTTTTAAAAACAGCTTGCTTTAGATATGTATTCAAGACTTATACCATTTTGGACATTTAAGATGAGAACTACACTTTTACAATAATTATATAGCTGCTCTGAATATAATTTAAGGTTTTAAGGTTTATGAAATAGAACAAATATAGATACTTGTCCATAAATGGGAGAGTTCCTCTTTTTCACATGCATCATGATTTTATGTAGAGGAAAATTCTTACTGTTGTTGATTTTTAAACTATTAAAACAGTAGGTGACCCTTTCACTGTCTTTTTCAAGAATTACGCAAGGACAGTTTTTCTTCCCTGGTTTACTTTTGTGTCCTTGTTTCCTAGTGACATTGCGGGGATGCTGCTCAAGTCGACGGGAAGTTTTTTAGAGGTCGGCTTGCAGGAGAGCTGCGCGGAGTTCTGGACCAGCGCTGATGACAGCAGTGCCTCTGACGAAATCAGGTGCCTTCATGGAGTTCTGCTTGTGGCGATGAGTCTAGAATGGGCCCCATTCCAACCCAAGCATGTTGGACCTTAGGCATTTCCATAGGAGACCTAAAGATTTCTATTTATTGCTGTTTTATCTTTTCATGGGCTTGCTTAGGATTTTCTGTGGAATTTTCTTGGAAGATGAACTTAGAATTTAGTTAGCCTAACAAAAATAGTGACTTTAGAGAAAGGGAGAGACAGTGTAAGTTGACTACAAATGAGTAGAGTGAATTCATCCCTCTGTCCTAGAATGTCTCTAATTCAATACTCATGTTGCTGTCTCCCCCCACCTTTTAGCAGTCCACTACTACATTTAATTGGCACTTGGCACATTTCTGTTTTTATGCATGGCTTCTTCCTTCTGTTGGACTTGAAGCTTGAATACATGAAACCATGCCTTACACATCTGTTGCATTTCTTCCACTGTCATGAGATAGTATTCAGGTTGGATCAGGTTCAGTTGCTGTTTCTGTGGGATTGTCAGCCATACGGCTCTTCCGTGACCAATTACTAGCTGTATTGTATGATTCAAACTTAGGAAACATTCAGGGGGAGCTGACTTCTCTAGAGCTGAAATGGTTGCTCTCATCATCCAAAATTGGATGAGAAACACATTTTGGGTTCAGAACACCTGAGATGTCATCGTGCTAGGGTTAAAGCAAGAAGCGTTCACACAGCTTCTTAACCTGGGACAGTGCTGAAGAGCCGAGAATCAGAATGAGTCCGTTTCTAGAAGGTCCTGCAGTTTTGAGAGCCAGCGCGGTGACTTTCAAAATTCTGAATAAGCAGGGAAAATTGGAGATCAGAGGTGGTGAAGTAGAGAACAGCTCTGATGGTGCTCTGGTTGTTTCCGAGCAATGTGCAGTGGGTGATGGGGCTGGCTCTTCCCGGCCCCAGCGAGCTGAGGTGCGATCCCGCTCATCTCTAACCCAGTTGCCACTCGTGCTGGCACACTGGTGGCCTGCAGGCAGCAGTGATGGGCGTGCTTACACACAGGAGTCCCAGAGCACCATATAAGACAGTTCTTTGAGAGAAGCCGGTTGTTAAATGTTCACCAGCCCGCCACGGCATGCATATATTCCTTTTTAGTAAGATCCTGAGCTGGGAGTCAATGTAAGAACTTTTTCTCAAACTCTGAGAAATCGTTGTAAGGAAATCTTTCCAAAATTAAGCTTACTGTTATTTGAAGGTTATTGTGTGTGCCTTATTTATTTGAAGAATACAAGTACTTTCTAGAAAACTGCAAGAGAGCAAGCTTCTGAATATTTCAAGTACATTCTCAATAATTGCTTGCTCCCATTTATCCAGATCTTCACTCTTTATTAGTGTGATTTAGAATTTGCTTCATCTTTATTGCTGTCTATTTCTTAATGTACTCTAATGCACTCTAACTGGATTTTCATCAACTTGGCAGGAGATCGGTTATAGAGATTAGTCGAGCACTGAAGGAGCTCTTTCACGAAGCTAGGGAAAGAGCCTCCAAAGCACTTGGATTTGCTAAAATGTTGAGAAAGGTGAGTTAACTATCCCAATTTATTTTTAAAAATTTTTCTTTTGCCTTATTTTTTTTTTAACAAGCTAACCCTAAAGAAGTTTCTTTGTAACTGTGATCCTAGGACCTGGAGATAGCAGCAGAGTTCATATTTTCAGCCCCAGTTAGAGACCTTCTGGACGTTCTGAAATCAAAACAGTATGTTAAGGTAAGTATTAAAAATGGTATAATTGGAATATTATGCCTTTCTTGTTTTTTTCTAAAACGGGAAAACCTTCTCTTCATGGTCTGTGTAGTAAATATTTTAGGCTTTGCTGGCTATATATTGATCCCAGTAATAAGACTTTCTCATAATTTTTCAATGAAATAATCAGAAAAACAAAGTTTTTTGTATTTACTAACTTACTATTAGAATGCAGGTAAAGTAGCCAAATATTTATTCATACTGTATTAAAATTAGTTGGGATGCCTGGGTGGCTCAGTTGTTAAGCGGCTGCCTTCTGCTCAGGTCACAGTCCCAGGGTCCAGGGATCGAGGCCGGTGTTGGGCTTCCTCCTCTGTGGGAAGCCTGCTTCTCTCTCTCCCTCTCCTCATGCTTATGTTCTCTCTCTCGCGGTCTTTCTCTCTGTCAAATAAAGAAAATCTTTTTTTTTTTTTTTTTTAAGATTTTCTTTATTTGACAGACAGAGATCACAAGTAGGCAGAGAGGCAGGCAGAGAGAGAGAGAGAAAGAGGAGGAAGCAGGCTCCTTGCTGAGCAGAGAGCCCGATGCGGTGCTCGATCCCAGGACCCTGAGATTATGACCGGAGTCGGAGGCAGAGGCTTAACCCACTGGGCCACCCAGGTGCCCCAAAATAACTGATTTTTTAAAAGATTTTATTCATTTATTTGAGAGAGAGGAAGAGAGCATGCACATGTGGGTGTGTGTACCTGGGGAGACGGGACAGAGAGAGAGGGGGAAGCCGACTCTCCACTGAGCAGGGAGCCCGATATGGGGCTTGATCCCATACCTGAGCCAAAGGCAGATGCTTAACTGACTGAACCACCCAGGCACCCCTAATAATTGATTTTTAAGTCGTTTTTTTGTTTTTACCCTCACATTTTCTGAAACACTTCAGAGTTTTTACAGGGACTTGGGCCTTCAGTGCCCGACTCATCACTAGAGCCCCTTTCTGAGTCCTCATCTTTGCTACCGTTTGTTTGAGACTTAGTACTTAGATTCTGTGTGGGGCGCGTCGCCAGGCCGGCCGGAGACCCCCACTAGGGGCTGAGCGGGATGGCGAGTGTCGCGAACCTGGAACGCGCAGAGGAACGACACCAGGCTCGGGAGGTCTGTCGAAGCAGGATCTGGCTTTATTGAGCAGGGCAGCGGCTTATATGGGGTGAGGGAAGGGAAGTGAGGTCAGCAAAGTGGGGGCCAATGGGGATGTGCCGTGTGGGCGGGCGTTGGGAGAGACACGCCCTGCAGGGGGTGGAGGCTCACGGGAAACGAAACTGATGGGAAACCGAAACCGCCACTTTGGCGCCTTTGTGGTCGGTCATGTGGGTTCCTGATCCGGAAGAGAAGGCCACCCGGCGCCATCCTAGCCTCTTGGGGCCCAACATCTCCCCCTTTTGTTTTTGTATGCATGACTTCTGTCTTGGGTCGCCGGCGGCGGGCCTTCAGGCTTACCCGTCATTGGGGAATCACACTGCTCTGGTGTACCCCCTGTCTTAGGTTGCTCTGCGTCCCCCGCCGGTCTTACCCATCATTGAATATCATGCCTGTATGGAGGTTTGGTCCCTGACCTGGCGTGGGTTGTTCCTGCAAGGAATCCCATCCGCCATAGGTCGTGAGACTATTGATGGGGCCCCTCGTAGGACTCGTTGTCACGGGTGGCCAGTCTCTGGTATTGAACATGGACGTTCATGAGTTGAATGGCCTCCACTCTTTTTTGGACGAATTGGGCAATCTTATTGATAATACAGGGGCCAAAGGTCAGCAGGAGAAGTAGGGTTAGGATGGGCCCCAGGAGGGGGAGGAGAAAGGGAAGTAAGCCATTAAAGCTTGTCCAGAAGGGGGAGGTCATCAGGGCGTGGCGGCGCTTCTCTAGGTCCTCCTGTAGCTTCTTGATTTTGTCTCGTACAATACCCGACCGGTTGGCAAAGAAACAACATTCCTCCTGTAAAAACAAACCTATGCCTCCCTTTTCGGCTGTTAATAGATCTAAGCCTCGCCGGTTTTGGAGGACTACCGCAGCCAGCGAGTCCATCTATGTTTGGAGGTCAAGGATGGTCTCCACCCAAGTCATTAATCATCTGTCGGGATAATGTGTTATAGTAGTGGAGAGAGGTACCTATCCCGGCAGAGCCGGTTGCAACTCCCGCAGTGATCCCTAATCCCAGCATGATGGGGATGGCCTGGATGGCTCTTTTGGAGCGCCCTCCGAGACGATCGAAGGCAGGAATCGGAAGGCTCTGATTGTTGGGAATAATGTTGAGATCTGGCAGAAGCCAAGCTAAGGCACAAAGGCCAGTCCAATTAGTGGGGAGGAAGCTGAATGCCTGGTCCCCACAGACGAATACAGTGGCATTGGGGGGGCAGAGTTGAGTATTGTTTACTGTGGTGTTTTGGTCACAGTAGCTGGGGTCAGTAGCCCCGAGGTCAATATTAGAGCCATTGTCCGCCAACGGGGGCGTCCAAAGACAGGTGACATTAGAAGAGAGGGGGGATATGTAGGGCATGGGGTCCGTGGCAGGACAGAAGATTGAGGCTGGACGGGCTTACGGCCCTGTGGGCAGTTTCTCTTGAAATGCCCCTCTTGTCCACAACCAAAGCATAAACGAGGTGAGTCCGTGGGGCGGGACTGCAGGGATGTTTGCTGAATGGCGCAAACGAGGGTCTCAAGGCTCTCCTGCTGGTGCTCCTTGAGGGCAGCGGCCATAGCTCTCGCTTGATGTGATGTAGAGCCAATGTCTTTGGTTGCAATAACCCAGCAGTCCATGGACCTTTCTTTTAAGCCCGCACAGGCCATTCTATGGTCACGGGTCATACCTTCCCACACTGCCATTTTTAGAAAATGGTCCCTAAGGTCCCCCGGGGGGAGTTTCTTTTTGATGGATTTTTCCACCCGGTCGATAAACGAGGGAAGGTCCTCATTAGCCTTTTGATGTAGCCCCGCGATGGGCGACTCAGAAGGCCCTTCTTTGAGTTTATTCCAGGCGGCGAGCCCCGCGGCTCGCACCTGATCTTGGTATGGGGGAGGAATGGCAGCCTGCTGAATACCGGAGGCATATTGGCAATCCGTTCCAGTAAGCATTCCCATGGTGATCGGGATGGCAGGATTGGCACGGGCATTCCTTTCTGCAATTTGTTGACATTCCTCCTTGTATAGGGTAGTCCACTTTATATACAGGGCGCCCGGAAGTACGGCCCTGGCCAGCGAGCGCCAGTCTGCCGCCGTACAGGGAGAATATGCAAGTCCTTGGAGGATGGTTTCGGTCCAGGGGGCATTAGGCCCATCCTCCAGAACTGCCTTCTTAAGTTGTGGTGTTCCGAAGGAGGAGGGCAGTATGGAGGCGGAGGGGTAGGTGCTGACGGTTGGATAAAGGGGTTAGTAGAAGGGGGGCGCGCAGGGGGGCCCTCAGCCAGAGATCCGGGTTGGAGGTCCGGGGGCCAAGGAGCCGCGTCAAAGGGGTCTAGCAAGGGGTAGAACCTCTTTGGTTCAACAGGGGGGGTCGTTTTTAGAAGAGGACTGCCCCATAACTTATGGGGGTACACTCACCCGTTGACCGATTGGCCCGTCAGTGGAAGAGACTCCTCACACGGGGCACCAGTTGTGGGGCACGTCGCCGGCCGGCCGGAGACCCCCACTAGGGGCTGAGCGGGATGGCGAGTGTCGCGAACCCGGAACGCGCAGCGGCTTATATGGGGTGAGGGAAGGGAAGTGAGGTCAGCAAAGTGGGGGCCAATGGGGATGTGCCGTGTGGGCGGGAGTTGGGAGAGACACGCCCTGCAGGGGGTGGAGGCTCGCGGGAAACGAAACTGATGGGAAACCGAAACCGCCACTTTGGCGCCTTTGTGGTCGGTCATGTGGGTTCCCGATCCGGAAGAGAAGGCCACCCGGCGCCATCTTAGCCTCTTGGGGCCCAACAATTCTGTGTATGATATTGTTCCTGGGAATTTGGTCCCAGGCCCACAGTTTTATCCTCCCTGCAGTTACTGTGATTTGCACAACAGTGTCACGTATGTGCTCCTTGTTAAAGTGATCTTTAAAAGGCTTCTTAGGATGTCCCCACCAAAAATGATTAGTGACTCCGTACTAATTTTTTTTGCCTTTTTGCTTAGTCAGGTGACCTTCCGTAAGCATCACAAAGTAGCACTGACAAGCTGCTTTAGGCTGGCGTTCCTCCCCTGACGGGTGTTTTCTTGCTTCTTGAAAATAAAGCAGTTAGAGGACGCTCAGTGAGTGGAGAAGCCTTCCCAGGCCTCCCGCACAGCACTCCCGTGCTCCGCCCCAGCCTGCCCCAGTCCTGCTCCAGTCACAGGGGACTGGGGCTCCCTGCAGTGTCCTCAGCACTGGCTCCCCGCACCCACTTGTCTTTGTCTAGTTCTGTATATTTCAAATAACACTTTTATAACATGTGACATTCCCCAGTCTAAGACGTGGGATCATTTCTTCTGCAGGTACAGATTCCTGGCTTAGAAAACTTGCAGGTGTTTGTTCCAGGCAATCTTGCCACGGAGAAGAGCACTATTTTGCAGTTCCTCAATGCAGCCGCAGGAAAGGATTGCTCGAAAGAGTCAGATGACGCCCTGATTGATGCCCATCTCCTGCTCACCAAGCACAGTGACCGCACTCTGGGTCCGGAAGACAGCTGGGCCACGTGGGAAGCTCAGCCGGTCAAAATCGTGCCTCAGGTGGAGACTGTTGACACCCTGAGAAGCATGCAGGTGTGCCACTCCCAGTCCCATGTCCACGCCTCCCACCCCTACCTTGAAGCAGGATTACTTTCTGAAAATATTTTTAGGGAAAATAAGTTGTTAGCAGCTCCTGAGTGATTGGTTTAACTGCCATAGTCGTCTCAAGTGTAGACCTCCCCAAAATACGCCTCAATGTTCCAAAAATGTTATATCACACACAACTTGTACTAAAACGTTCGTTCCTTCAAATTCTGTGTGTTAAATTGTATTGGATTATTGGGAATCTATATCTTTCCTTAGTTCAGCCGTGATCTGTATGCTCATGATCTAAAAGGAATTCTCTCCCTCATTTAATTTGCAATTCGAAAATTCTGCTTCTTCACATACTCTGGTTTACTTGTTATTAGTTAACATTGTAGTAAAGGCTACAATGCTACCTACCCACCCAATAGGGATCCCATGGTGATTTGTAGAATTCATTGATTGAAACCCGTGGGAAGGCTCTCGTGTTGTCTGTGTTCCCCTCGGGACAGTGGTGCTGAGGGCTCGTGCGCCTCAGATGGGCGACAGACGGGCCCGACCAGCGTTGAGCACACTGGCTTACTGTCCTCTTGACTTCACACGATCTCTCCGCTTGTGCTCAGTGTGTCACCAGATGCTGCTCTGGCCACTCAGTTGTTGAAACCAGAATGTGACAGTTAACATAGACTCATCTTTTTACCCTGCCTGCTCATCACCAGCCCTAACACACCTGAAGCGTTTCCCGTCAGTGACACTTTCCCTGCAGCCAGAGCCACTGCCATGGTCAGACTTTGTCATCCGGGTCCTGACCCAGTCCGGTGTTTCACTTTCAGTTCCGTGCCTCCAGCCTCACTTTCCCTCCTCCAGGTCTGTGTGTGTGCGTGTGCACCACGTGCACACGTGTGTTTTGGTACTCTGAGATGACCGTTATACATAACTCTGATCACATCACCCACACTTCTATGCAACATACTGCAGTGACTGTCACTTAGAAGAAAAAGATAACAAAGTGTCGATTTTGTCTGTCTCGTGGAAGGCGACTCATCTCACCCTCTCTTAGTCCTGCATTTTCCAGCTTCACAGGCCGCTCCAACACACATACGCACATACACGAACACATGCACTCACACATGCACACACGCACACTGCTGCAGGAGTCTGAGTCACTCGCAGTTCTAGGATGTTTGAGAGACGCTGTGCCTGCACGATTCCATGGGATTCTTCCGCGTTGTTCGGAGACCTCAGACGGCAGTGCCCGCTGCAGCGCACGGCTCCCACCGCAGGGAGCAGCTGTGCTCGCAAACTCCTTTCTGACCCCGGGGCTCCTGGCCTGGCCGCCCTGACGAGGTTGGCGTTGTTTTGGGGCTAGGGATTGACCTAGAGCGGGAAGCAGGAGGTGGGTCTGTTTTTAAGCCCTGTGCTGGATTCTCCTCCCAGGTGGATAATCTTTTACTAGTGGTCATGCAGTCGGCCCAGCTCACCAGCCAGAGAAAAACCTTCCAGCCGTCCATCGAGGGACTCCTGACTCTCCGCCAGGAGCAGACATCCAGTCAGCCGGTCATTGCCAGAGCTTTGCAGCAGCTAAAGGTACATCACCACCACTCCGCCTGAGCTCCTTGATTCGTGTGTGGAGGTGGCACTGGGAAGGCTTTTGTGTGTGACAGTGTCATCCTACCCGAGGGACCTGAAGTCTTACGTGGCTGCTAACCATTCTCCCTCTTCCCGGTACACCTTGTCCCGTGTCTTCACTGCAGCCTCCCAGATCTCTCTGGGAACTGTAGAATGTTGGAATTGGAAGGGATAGAATTTTGATCAGATATGTGACTTCTGAATGGCCGCATGGTTGGTTAGTAGCCAAGCTGATACTGGAATTTAGGTCTCTTCACTCCTAATGCAGGTTTCTTTCTTCTTTAGCAGTCAGGAGTGTTTGCTAGAGGTACTCCAAATTTGTAATGTGTGACCAAAGAGGAGATTTATTTCTTTTATTTAACTGATGATAATCTAGCCAAATTAAATGTAGTAGAGTAAGACGCTTGTAGACAGGCACTAGGCGTTCAGAGTTCAGGGCAAACCAGAGCCTCACCTTTTCCCATTATTTCCTGTTTTTGCCATGTCTGCCTTGTTTTCTGTTCATTGGTCTTGGTCTGAACCACGCTTACCACAGCCCATCAGTTATACCAACTTCGTCACATTAGGGCTTGACTTCTTGAAGAAGAAGCACTTCTTGAAACCATAAGTAGTTTGATAAGCGATTGTTTCTTCTGTCAGGCTGACCTGTCTCATTTACCTAGAAACACGTTCTCTCATTGATTGCCATCCCACTTGAATGCCAGTGTAGGGGACTTTTGTCTTTTCTTTTAGTTTAAGTCCATAGACTGGAGAGTGCAGAATTCTGTAAGATACTGATTATTCTTGAGTGTAAGGAATTTGGTGAATTCAGTGCAACCTGAGCTAGCACTGAAGTACTGAACGGGGAGACATTAGATCCTCATGGTCGCATCTGGGAGTTGCCATCGTGGAGGCATTTCACTTTGGAGGATTTCAGAAGATAAAAACTGGGAAGGAACACTTGAGCATCAGCGTCCCTGGGTCAGGGTACTGGGAATGCTTGCTGACTATCCAGTAGTCTGATTTGACTAGATCTTTTGTGTACGGTGGAAAGTCATGGAAGATAAGGCTGGTAAAATCAGGTAGGCAAAAATAAGGCTATTGAGAGCTTTGGGATTTTATTTTGTCTAAGCCTCAAAGAGTATTTGAATGTTTAGGAAGAATATTTCGGAAAAGCCTGTAGGAGGATTGCCCAGTGGAGACCATGTGTCCATATGTGTGTGTTTAAGGGTGAGTGGAAGGGGGTCCGGTTTGGGGTGATTATCGTCCTGCTTAGGGAGACAGCACAGCCTGAACTAGGACAGGGTTTTCCAGCCTCAGCAACATTGACGTTTTGGGTCAATAATTCTTTGATTTGGCAGTTGTCCTATTTCGTAGGATGTTTAGCAGCATCTCTAATCGCTACACGCTAGTCGCCAGTAGATTTCTTATCCTATCTCCCCAAGTTGACAACCAAAATAAGATTGCCCATGTCCCCTTGTGTAAAATTGACCCCAACTGAGACCCCAACTGAGAACCGCTGAACTAGGGAGTGGCAGGGAGACATGAAGGAAGATACAGCATTCCTGTTGGATTGAATTCCTGTTCAGTGGAAATCATACTTCAGCTACTGCCCAGGGGAAAAAGCAGCTGGTGGTTGATACACAAAATATTAAAGATGAAAGCATCTATTCAAAGACCACAATGAGGCATTATCATTTCAATGGATGTTTTTCTGCTTTTATTTCATAAGGTGTTAAAGAATACCTAATACAAATTAAAGCAAAATAAATAAAAAATACATTTCCTTTGTTTTTGAGTGACCAGAATAAATATGGTCAAAATATATCATGGTGGTTAATGTCTGTGATGATGAAAGAAATCTTCCTCTAAAATACAGTTAAGTACCAGGTGATTTGCTTTGTTTGGATTAATTATGGTTTGGGACTCTTTAGAATGATGCACTAGAGCTTTGCAACAGAATAAGCGATGCCATTGACCAAGTGGACCACATGTTCACTTCAGAATTCGATGCCGAAGTCGATGAGTCTGAGTCCGTCACGTTGCAGCAGTACTACCGGGAAGCGATGATTCAGGGTTACAACTTTGGGTTCGAGGTAGGTACAAAATAAGGGGAAAAGCACAGTGTAATTTCACAGTTGCTCTGTAACTTACTGAATGCGTGAGGAATCTTGTACAGCAAATCAGCTTACTGGTTGTAATCCCAGCTCGTCAGGAATGTCACCCTATCCATTGCTGAGTATCGCAAATGTTGGTTTCCTTTTAGGTTGTCAGCAGTTTCCCAGTTTTTATTTTGTGCTACTGTGTGTAAGCTCTCTACTTACATTTTAAAAGCCTTCTTGAAGAGATGTTTAATATCATGAAAGTGCATTCATAATTTAAACTTATGGGTAAAACATTGGTGAAACTGCATTTTAAGACATAATATCTATAACTCTTGATACTCTTTAAAAAAATTATTATGATGTCCAATTAGCCAACATACAGCACCTCATTTGTTCTTGACAAAGTGTTCAGTGAAGAGCACTGGCTGTTATACCCAACTAATCAATTGTTGAACTTTTCCTACTCTTGAAAATATTTGAGTTTTATTTGGTTTTTGCTTTTTGTTTTTAGAAAAATGACATTAAACATGAGGCATTGTAGTGTTTAGATATTTGTATTTGTATAGTCATTACTTCTTTTGATATATACAATATCTTCTTACAGTATCATAAAGAAGTTGTTCGTTTGATGTCTGGAGAGTTTAGACAGAAGATAGGAGACAAATATATAAGCTTTGCCCGGAAATGGATGAACTATGTCCTCACTAAATGTGAGAGTGGTCGAGGTACAAGACCCAGGTAATGACCTAGTAGATGTTTCCTAGAACTGCAAGTAAGTCAGTACTTCTGCTGCAGAAAGAGAGAGTGTGTGTGACGCTTGGAGCAGCCTGTGAAGCTAGAAAATGCGGGAATGAGAGGGATGTGGGCATGGTAGCATTTCATATGTATGTTTTATGTGACATTTCTGAACAGATGACACAAAAAGGAGCATTTTGAAGTCATAGATGATAGGATTTGGCTTTGTTTTATTTTTAAATGAAACTATTACCACAGAAAGCCCCGGAATATTTGGATAACTTAAAAAAAATTGTTCCATAATGAGTTCATTTTTATGGGAGTTCACAGTTTCCCTGGACAGGTCTTCTGATTGCTTTTTTTTTTTTTTTTTTTTTTTTTTCATTTTTTTTAACCTTCCCTCATGAAATTTAAGCCTTTTTTTAATGTAAATGGAAACAAATCGGTAACCAGTGAAACTTTATTAAGAAGCTGTTTGTCCTTTTTTTCTCAACACATGCTATAAATTTACTCAACCCCAGGCATTTACATAAAGTCAAAAAATGTGTTTTTTCTTAGATGATAATTTTCCAGATTACTTTTCAGCACTATTAAAACTACTACAGTGTTTTCTTCATTTTGTGACTCTTGAACTTCCTCATGTAACAGGTGGGCAACCCAAGGTTTTGACTTTCTACAAGCCATTGAACCTGCCTTTATTTCAGCTTTGCCAGAAGATGACTTCTTGGTATGGAATATTCTGGAGTTTTTTTATTATTATTATTATCATCATTATTATTGAAATAAGTTGATCACTGTTCGTAATTGTGTATTTTTGTATAGTTGTTCTTAAATATTTTTTCCTAGCTGTAATGATAACGCTGAAAGGTAAAGTACTTGTAACAGCGTAGTACAATATTCCATGCTCTTTCCTTTTATAACAGCATTGGTCAACCAGCCTAGTCAGAGGATAGCTGTGAAGCCTGGCACTTCTGAAATATTTGTCAGTTTCACATTTTATAAAGTGCTGAAGTATTAGTTGGTGCTTTTTAGCAGTTTAATGAAGAACAAGGATTAGCTGTTTCACTACATCATGCTTCATTTGAGAGCATGCCAGATGTTAAATATTATCATTGTTATTCTAGTACATTCCATCAGCTGAAAAAGACAATGGTCAACATGTGAATTCAATCCTCTTAGCCTCCGAATAGTAGAAATGATTATAGAAGTCCTTTGCTCGTGCATATTATTGCCTTATGGGGAGTTGAATGCTAACTCGCTTTTATTAATAAAAAGTGAGTGGCATATATTATTATTACTATTTTAAATTATGGGCAGTTTATGTTTAATTTTTATTTAGACTTATTGTCTTCCAAATGAACTTTGAAAGTATTTACTAAGGATAGCACAGCCTATTTCTTTTAATAGGTGGAAAGCTTGATTGTGCTGCTTGCATCCTTGAGAGAGTGTACATTCTTTCCTTTGTCCTCTCCCGCCCCTAGAGTCTTCAAGCCCTGATGAATGAGTGCATTGGCCATGTGATAGGAAAGCCACACAGTCCTGTTACAGGTTTGTACCTGGGTAAGACGGCCATTAGAACATTAACCCTAGCACCTCCTGGTTTGGGCAGGCCCATCACCTTACAGGTGCAGCCCCTCACGCTGTGTCGAGAAGTTCTTTAACAATATCGAAGAAGATGACAGTGACAGGCATGAGGTGTGTTTATGGGGAACTCTGAACAGTTCTGAGTCCAGCAGGGAGAGGACAGTGCCAGCAGAGGATATGCACTGCCTCCAGCGGTGTTAGCTACACAGTTTAATTAATAACTAATATTTTGCACATCAACAATGATTCTGTTCACCCCCTTAAAAATCTCTTCTTCTGGGAAGGAAAGACTTGGAGAGACAGCTGTCTGTTAGGGAGCAAGGGCCTTTCCTGCCGTAGGTGAGTGAATGTAACTGCTCCGCCCCTTCCTCACCTCAACAGAATGTGTCTGTTTTCTCCTCCACAGCTAAGAATTTCGCCACTAACACTGTAAATTTTTCATTGATTTTACTTAAAAAAAAAAAAATACAAGTTAAAGTTATGCTATGATATACTTTCATTATAGTTTTCAGTGACAGTTTAGTGTACAGTTTTATGGAGTGTGTTGAAACTTATAAACCAAGTAGATCTGAAAAAGACGGTGTCTTCCCCCATTCTTGAGATAGTTAGTAAAAGCAAAACTATTTATATCCAATAAACATTCAGAAATGAAAGCATAGAAATTTTGAAGCAGTTTAAATTATACAAAATAAAATAATTCATAAGTGGTAGACTTACTGAGCAGGAACTATATATTCAAGGGTGCTTGCTAGCTTCAAAAAATCTCGGAGACCAGGTTTTAATGCTTGGTTTCACTATCTTTAAAATTTACTTAGTTACTCATTTTATACCTTTTTTTTTCTCCAAAGTCTGTTATGAAATGAAAGTTACCATTTGTAAAACTCTTTGAATATTTTATATAATGTTATATAGTTTTATAGCATTTCTATATTCTTATGGAACTTTTGATTAATCATATTATCCTAAAAACTTTGATTTTCTGATCTCCTAAAATATTTCACTAAGAATACATACATGATCAGTGATTGAGTAAAAATCACTTTTTTAAAAAAGATTTTATTTATTTATGTGAGAGAGAGTGAGAGAGAGCATGAGAGGGGAGATGGTCAAAGGGAGAAGCAGACTTTCCTCAGAGCTAAGAGCTCCATGTGGGACTTGATCCCAGGACTCCGGGATTATGACCTGAGCCGAAGGCAGTTACTTAACCAACTGAGCCACTTAGGTGCTCTAAAAATCACTTTTTAAAAATACTTAACTATCATTACTTTAAAATTACTTATCCTGTATCATTATCATTTGTCACATTTATCAGTTTATCATTACTTTACATTTACATTACTTGAAAATACTTAACTGTCATTACTAATATAATGATATAATAACATTACTAATATTATTATAATATACTTACTAATCATTTTCATGGTAGCATAATTGCAACGTGGAGGGGTGCCTGGGTGGCTCACTCGGTTAAGCGTCTGCCTTCAGCTCAGGTCCTGATCTTGGAGTCCTGGGTTCCTGCCCCGCATCAGACTCCCTGCTCAGCGGAAAGCCTGCTGCTCGCTTTCCCCCTCCCCACCCTTTGCTCTCTATTTCAAATAAATAAATAAAATAAAATAAAAAAATAACAACGTAGAAAGAGTATGTAGAGAAATGTAGAGAATGTACATGTAGAAAATTTCAAGGTAGAAAATACTACGGAGGAAAGCAAAAAGCAGTCGTGCTCCCACGGTGGAAGGGTAACCACTGCTAAGGCGGGATCACTCCTTACTCGTGGGCCTGTCCCCCAGCTGCTGGCGGGATGGCTGGTTACCACCGTGCCGCCGGGAGGCCAGAGGTGCTCCCTGTCTTCTGGGCCACGTGGCTTGGTGGAAACAGCACCGGCTGAGAGTCAGATTGCCAGACGGCCTGGTGACCTGGGGCTGCGCGTATGACATCGCTGTCACCGAGCCCGTCTGCAGGTGCTCATCAGGTGCTAACGAGGGCTCCGCATTTACGCTTCGTAAACGCCAGCGTTCTGTGCGTGGCGGCAGTCTGCCTCCGGTTTTGTGCTGTTTCCTCACCAGGGCACTTGGAGAAAGGGAGAGCAGCCAGCTGTCCTTCCCAATGCCTGCGGTCTTCCTCTCCCTCAGCGCTACCCTTGGAAGCCCCAGCAGCAGCCTGGTAGGCAGCCTGGGTTCCGCGCACTCCTGTGGTTGTGCAGGTGCGTGTGGCCCTGCCTCCTTTATGCTCCCGGCGTCACGCCAGCATAGACAGACAGGGCCGCTGCTTCTACTGCGTGAAAATTGGATCCCGTTGGATATTCGTGTCTTGCTTTCCTTTCCTGGCGACTGTAGAAGTTCCTCTCTGTCGATGGGTCGAGATCCGTCTCGTTCTCCTTACTGGCTGCCTTGTGTCCGTTAAGGGTGTGTTAATAGTTCTTTGCACCGTTTCCTTGTGAACATTGGGTTAGTTTTTGCCATGAGAAACATCTCTATAGTAAATATCACTAGTGAAATTAGAAATTAGAAATCTATTTTATGTTTATTGACCATTTGGATTTTCTTTTTGGTGAAATGTCACAGTTTTGCAGCAGTTCGGTATATATATTCTGAGAAGAAATTCTTTCTGTCATACATGAGGAATGGGGAAGTTTGCGTGCTTGTGTTCTAGCAGCACATCTTTCTTTTTTTACACCTCAAGGGGGAAATTTTGTAGTGATTTTTGGCTTCAAAGTTCCCACTATTTTTGCTGAATTAAAGACATCACCTTCCTTCTGCAAACATTTTTATTGTTTTTTTTTTCTCTTTTTACCTTTGTTATTGGAGTTCTTTCATTTACTATTTTAATTGTTGATATAGTGAGCCAGAGACACAAATTGCCTGAATTTTTTCTTAATAATTGCTAGATTTTTGTTTTGCAAGTTTCCCCTTCAGATTTCTCCATTTTGGGGACTTCGGTCATTTCTGTGTTATGTTATTGACAACAAACTAACTAGAACCACAAAGAAGGAAGTATTTCCATTTAGGATAAAGCATATATAGATGAAATAAAACATATGGAGTGAAATCATTCACATGAAGAGAAGAGATGACTTTTAAAAAATTAAGGAGGGTTAAGTAAGACTGAGTCAAAAGTAAGATTAAACGTGTAGGGACAAAATAGACAAAATGTAACACGTGTGCTGTGCCAGTGGTGTCTAGTTCCAGGAAAGAATTATCAGTGATTCTGTAATCACTAGGCAAAGGCCTTTTAAATTTTATCTAGTTTTTACCAGAATATTTAAACAAAGAAGAGAAGAAAACACATTCTAAGAAAGAATAACCCATTTATACCATGTCTGATCCTCCTTATTTGGTTTAAAGGAATTAAATAAAACTCTGTGTACTCGAAAATTGACTGTGGCCGTCCCTGACTCAGAACCCAAGTGAAGTGTCAGCATGGGCCAGAATCTCTCTAAGAATGTAGCCGCTTCAAGAATCTTGATTAGAGAGATGCCTCATCTCAGTCTCCATCTGGGTCACATTGTTTATTTCATGTCCATTGTGTGCTTTCTCTCCAGGATTTCAGAAATATTTTTGATGGCTCAAAGTTTGAACATATAATAATACCTTTTATTAGTTCTTAAAAAATGCATATTCTACAATGTTTGTTTACATGATAATGACTTTCTTACTTACAGAACGGGTTTATTTTGGCCACCAGCAAAGTTAAGTCCCATCTCGTTTACGTGTAGTGACCTGCTTTGGCTTTTCCCTTTGACCCCTTTAACAAGTTGCCTTTGTCACTGTTGTCCCTAGCAGCTATTCATCGGAACAGCCCCCGTCCTGTGAAGGTGCCGCGGTGCCACAGCGACCCTCCTAACCCGCATCTGATCATCCCGACTCCAGAGGGATTCAGGTATTTGGCGCCTGCCTAGCCAGTCACAGTCTGGATTCTTCTCTGAGGCGCACGCTCCGCTCTGCCAGCTTCTGGACGCTTGCTCTGACCACTGAGCGGGGTTTCTGTGTTCTCGTTCATACTGTTTTAAATGCTCTGAGTTGCATTTTCTCAAAGATAGACCACAGGGAGGGCCTTACTTGCAAGAGAAAAAGACATGCAGCTTTGCCACAGACTTGTGCCTTTCCAGGTGCCCTAGGTTCTCAGCTTGTTCTTAACCTCGAACTACTAAATGCTGGCCAGCTTTGGAATAATTCTGTCTTTCTCTTTCTTTGAAAATGACCTTACAGAAACAAATTTGAGTATGCATAGATAATAAACATTTGAAAAATAATCCTAAACATCAGTGTAGAAGTGAAGAAAAACTGGAATGATCTTTCCAGTCTTGACTCTCATGTGTGTCTATAACCTTGAAGCAACTTAAATACAAAAGCGAGTTCTGAAACTCCAGTACAGAGTATCTCCCTTGAATCTGGTGGCATTTCTGCATCTGGACAGAGTGAGCCTTTTCTCTCCCCTGTAGAATCACTTTTTAAAAGTTAATTTTATTTGACCACAATTATTTTTCAAGGTAATTAGGAAAAGACCACAATTATTTTTCAAGGTAATTAGTTTTTTTCTTTTTTACACCTAGACCTGAATCTCAAAGGAAAATTTGCATTTTATATTTTTAAGTATTTTTTCACTTCCTCACCCTATTTTATTCTTAACTGAGAACCCCTGGAGAGTCCAGTCTGTTTTCTCGGCTGCGTTCCTGAAGCTTCTCCTCTCGTCTCAGCACCCGGAGCGTGCCTTTGGACGCGCGGAGCCACGGCAGCCCCGCTGCTGCTCCTGTCACTGCGGCCGCCGCCGCCGCTCGCCCCGGCCCCTCGGGCAGCGACTCTGCACCACCCAAACCCGCCAGCAGTGCCCATGATACCAGGTAGTCATCCCCCGCCGGCGGCATGCCTCCTCGGCCCCCTCCTGTGCACTTCCGCAGTGGGGGGAAGTGTCACCCCCGCAGGCTCGAGCACCCAGAAGCACAAGTAGATAATTTGCCTGATTAATATTTCCTCGGAGCTAACATTAACCAAAATGACCAGACTCCCTGCCAATAACAACTCTTCGGAGAGAGTGTCAGACCAAATGTTTCCACATACACCTGCTCCCCACCAAAGGGGACATGAGAATTTGGGCAAGTAGTGCCTTGAGGGGTCGGTCCCAAGGTAGCTCAGAGAAGGCTTCTAGTTAACACCATTAGGCGGGGATTTTTTAGAAGGATCACTTTTCTAACCAGATTTTCTAATTTATAGAATTATTGATTAGAGGTAGTTTATGAAAATGGAAAACTGAGTTCACGGCATTTGTATCTTTTATGGAGGACATATCCTTACTGGACAGAGCTGTCAGACACTTGGCAAGCGCCAGAAAGTGTCTCGCTTGAGTCTTCGGTATAGGTAAGGAGTGAGTTGCACTTCTTCCTATTCTAGTTAGTTTTGACAGAGGATTTTGTTCAGGTCTCATTTTTTTTTTTTTAAGATTTTATTTATTTATTTGACAGAGATCACAAGTAGGCAGAGAGGCAGGCAGAGAGAGAGGGGGAAGCAAGCTCCCTGCTGAGCAGAGAGCCTGGTGCGGGGCTGGATCCCAGGACCCTGAGATCATGACCTGAGCCAAAGGCAGAGGCTTTAACCCACTGAGCCACCCAGTGGCCCCAAGATCTCATATTCCTAATGGAGAAAGGACAGTCGGTCACTCGTTAACTCTCCCCTTGTGTCTGGCAGAGGGGACACACCATCACTCTTCTCATCTTCCAAGAGAGTCAGATAAAACTCTGCAGGTTGAGGGTAATCAGAGAAAAAAAGATGAAACTGTGGTGAGACTCTGTGCCCTGTATCTTGCTCCAAAGAAAGAATATTAGTATGTTGTTGGTAGAAAGATCACAGACAGCTTTAGAATTGAAAGAAACACTAAAATGTTTTTAGACTTACTACAGTATAAAATTTCTACAAACATTTCCATTCTTCTCCGTTAAAATAACAACTGTTCCTAATTTGTAGTGATGAATGTTTATAACCTAAGAAAAGTTAACGCATTTTACAGCTGTCAGCCGAAACAATGAACAGTTGCCATTAGACAGATTCCCACTTACCTTCTTCATGTGACTGCTGAGAGCATTTCATGGCAAGTGTTTCCACATACACCCTCCTGTCTCTGAGAGAGGTACCGAAGCGATCTTTTTGTACATGTCACTGAGGGCGAAGGGAAGCCACTTCCTGTCCCGTGCAGACGTAGGGGAGGAGAGCGCTCCCCCGTGACCTGCTGCGTCCGCGTTTGCACACCAGTCCTGTAAAACTAGAATGGGGAGGAACGCCCCCTGCATCTTTCGAGGTTCTTGAACTATGGTTCAAGGCATTTGTGAGCTGGAGGTCTATGGTATTTTATGTGTATTTTAGTATAAAAGTGAAGTATGTGTGGTCAGCCTTCATGTGCATTTAGTCTTCAGCTTTGTGGAGGTGGTTTTCAGTCTGTAGTGAAGACATTTCATAAATGTTCCTCATCTTTAGGATGACTCTGGACACAGGAATTTTACCACCACCGTTGTGTGCCATCTTGAAGGCCATTTTTTACAAAGGAGTCAAGTTCCCTTGACCGTCCGGTGGTGTGTCTGTGACAGTGGGCTGAGGACAGCAAGACCAGGTGGAGACGCACTCTAGCCAATGGCGGTTTGCCTCATCCTGTGTTCGAGCCCAACTCCTGTTCAGTTTGACTTTGGGCCTCAGCCCCTTTGTGGGGGGCCTGTGCAGCAGACCCCGAGGTGGACGGCGCATGTCCTGCCGATGTCCTGGTACAGGCCAGGGTTTGTGAGTGTGCCGTGGGGGATGCTGAATGATGGCCGGACTCCCTGCGCAGCTGTGCGGCCCTTCCTGTCCCAGAGACCCATCAGCACTGGCAGGTATTCCTCTGCCTCCAGCGTCCCGTGAATGTTTTGATTTGATTTGGTTTGACTTAGGAAATTGTTCGGGCTTCAGTGATCTTACCAGGGTTGATGGAACTTTTTCACGGTGTCTGGCTTGTCGGAGCTGGCTATGGCTGCTTTGCGAGACTGGTTGTTAATTTTTCAGAAATTTTGCAAGCCGGTTATTACACCACTGCGATTGTGGAACTCGGCAACTAGTAGTTAAGCATTCGCCAGCACACTGTTCCCTTTAAATGTATTTTTACCCTAGCAAAAATCTCGGAGGATGTGGGCTTGGCTCATGTTGTGTCTGGGAAATCAGGAAAATAGAGGTGTCGAGTGACCTCTGCTTGGCACCGCAGTCTTTGGCGTGGCGTGAGGAGTCACGTGTCTCTTCACTTCAACATCCATGACTTTTCCATGAAGTGGCCTCAAGACTTTTTGATGAACTCCGTGGCAATAGAGGATGTCCCCCTGTCTTCAGACTTAACAAGGATGATGCCAGATTTGAGAGTTTAGGGAAATAGAAAAGCATTGCATACTCCGTAATTTGCAAATGTCTTTTCAGTAGAACCCTGTCATCTTAAATCTATTTAGCACCTGATGGAAAAGAGCATAAATGCTACTATACTTCATAATATCACTTATACACACAGTACACACGAAACTTGTTACCAAACTCAGGCCATACTTATCTTGTTTACTTGAACTATAATTTTAACACTTCCCTCATTTAATTCTGGGTTTTACTCTTTACGGATTCATTCTGGATTTCTAAACACTCTTAACCTTATTCTGGAAAAGCAGCAAATTAACTTTGCTTTTTACATGCTAAGCTTCTTGCTCTTCTGCACCTTTGCTTGTCGACTGCTTGAAAAATCACGAGGGTACCCTTGCATTTTCCTATGAAGAGATTTGTAATCTTTTGAATCATGTAATAATTTTAGCACTGTAAGTAGAATTAAGTACATAAATCCATAGTATGATCAGAATTGTAAGTATTAGCCCTGTTTGGCTAATAATTTTGATCCATCCTGGGCTTAAACGTGGAGCTTTCCACATATGCCAGTAGCTCCTGACTATAAATCTTGTTTGTACTTTTGTTGTTTTTAACTTAAAACAGAGCGTTACTCAGTCAGGTTCTTGTGTGTCAGCAGCGGAGGATAAAAATCTGACTGTCCTGCCAGCTCCAGAGAAGGGTTTCTCAGTAGCAGTGCGTTCACTGTGGGAACATAATTCTGTATGTGGGGCTGCCCTTCCCATTGTCCTGTGCTCACTAGATGCCACATGTCCCCAGTGGGCAGAATTGCCCCTAGCTGAGAATGACCCCTCTAGAAGAATCTCAGGTCTTTCGAGTTCCATTGAATTGACAGCTCAATTTTTAAAAATCCCGAAACAGGGGTTCCAGCGTCCCTGAGAACGACCGGTTGGCTTCCATAGCTGCCGAGTTACAGTTTCGGTCCCTGAGCCGCCACTCAAGCCCCACTGAGGAGCGCGACGGTGAGTAGTGAGCTTTAGACTCTGGTCTCGACCTGCTGAATCCTCTGCCTCAGTTTACCACTTTCCATGCGTTATGCCTGAGAAAGAAATGAAGAGTGAGAAAGAGGTGACAGAGTTCCCAGAGAACATTTGATGTTCAACATGTTGGCGTTTTACTATAAATGCCTTTTTAACTGTACTTGCATTTTCTAGGTCTACTTTTCTTGTGTTTTTTAAAAGAAAAATTATTTCTGATACTTTAATTGCCAGGCACTCTTATTTTCTTCAAAAATACAAACCTTCAGTAGGTTTGTTAGTGATACACTGTTATTATAATGCCGGGCCTCTTGAGTGGGGTCCCCAGAGAATCTAATTTATGCTCTGTTTTCTGATGTCTTGTTATTTGTGGAAAGTTTAATGTGGCTAAAATCATGTCATGCCACTGACAACTTTTTACTTTGGTATAGTTTCCTAGAAGTGATTATCAAGACAGCTTCTCACATTCACATCAAATAGAAATTAATTACCAGAAAGGACAGGTTGATGGTAACTAATCATTGCCGTGCACCATTTCAGTCTTGCTCTCGATTATATAAGATTCCATAAATGTTAATTTGTGTGAAAAACATACATCTTGCAGAACCAGCTTATCCAAAAGGTGATTCAAGTGGGTCAGCTCGAAGAAGCTGGGAACTTCGGACACTTATCAGCCAGTCGAAGGGTAAGGGAGAGAATGTTGAACTTAAAATGCTTAAGGATAAAGTGAGAAGTTTCAGTTAAAATATGCTTTAGATTTTGAATTATTAGTCCTTCTATGTTAACATTTTCTGATCTCTTTTATCTGTGTGACATTACTTCCTGTGTGTACTGTGTTTATAAGTATTTCCTATTTCTTTTAATAAATTATAAGCTCCTTTGGATCAGAACATGTTTTATTGATCTTTGTATTCTTTAGGCAGTCGTGGTGGTTAACCCGTATGTCACCTTGGATGGGCTCTTAGCATAGTTCTTTGTGCATGGGGGGAATATAATTAATACTTGTGAAATGAAGAAGTAGTCATGTCTTAATGCTGTATGATAACGTTTTTGAGAGGCCACGTAGTTTGGCAAAGGTGGTAACTGATAGAGCACTGACAGGTACCCGCCAGAGCTGGGACCCAGCACACCCCACCTCTGTCTCCAAGTCCGTGCTCTTAGCAACAGTCACGCCTTGGAAGATGTTGTCCATCAAAGTGGGGAACAGTCGGGGGATGTTACGGAGGGGTGAAGCTTGAGCTGACTCTTGAAAGAGAAACTGGTCTGCATCAAGCCTGGAGGAAAAGTATAGAATAAAAACACAGTGACTATGTAGCTGTAAATGGAGGTGAACTTGAAGGGGCTGGGGGAAGATGCACCGTGGCCAGTCTTCAGTGACAGCTAAGTGTTTAAGGCCTCTCCCAGAGTTGGTGGCCAGCCCTGCAGCCTCTTGAGCACCTGGTGTGTTCAGGGAGTGGGAAGGAGGAGCTGGGAAGACCCCGGGGTGGAGGAAGCTGCTTGCCCTGAGTGGGGAGGAGGTAGGGAGATGGGTTAGCGTATCACTCAGTCACGCAGTGTCAGATACCGGACCAACGTGGGGTGTTCAAAAAAGGAAGGACGTCAAGAAATGACTGCCAGGTCTGGGGCAGGTGAGGTGTGTACGGAGGGGTAAGGGCACGGAGATCCATGTGCTGGAGCCTGGGTGACAGGTAGGGGAGTTCTCCAGTGGCTCCCACGTTGCCAGTAGTTCCCCCGCGTGCCAGGTCTTTGTGATAATTTTCAAAGCAAATACTTTGTGGTCGAGAGAACTTGGGAACTCTTAGGATAGTTATAGTTCACATTAACAAATTTTCACTGTTTAAAAATTTTTTAAAAAGCCCCTCCCAGAAATATTTGACAGTGGAGTGCATGGGCTCATAGCTGTGAAGTCTTGTGGTGCCCAGGAGACCCGATGCGTTCTATACTGAGGTAAAGAAAAGAGCCATTCATGTTTTTAAGAAGTGGTTGTAGTAGGAAATTACAATTACAATTAGAACATTATGAATCTTGGGAAATTTCTCTTCTCAAATTAACCCCCCAGCCATCCCCGTCCTCCATGATCTCTTTGTTGGCTCGAAACTTCAGGCTCTTAGTAGGGAGGACACGGAATGAGGAGTATGTCGTTGGGACATGTCTGAGGCAGTGCTGCTCACAGGATAGGTGGGACCCATCGGTGGGTTGTAAAGTCTGCATTAAAGAAAATAGGACGGAGTCTCAATCCCGTGTGGAAGAGGAATGTTGTTTCATGAAACTCTTGTTTAGATCTCTGTGTATGTAAAAGTTATTTCTCACTGTAAGTCATGATAAAATAAATCGGAGACTTATTTTCTGGAGATGTGGAGCCTGAGAAGGTAAGAAATAGTAGTAACAGTAGCGAAACCTCACTGAGTTTTGCTGTGTCCCGGCCACGGTGCTTAGTGCTTTACGTGCGGGGTGTCACGGGACGCTTACAGTAGCGCTTGCGCCAGAGATACCGCCCACGTTCCGCAGAGGAGGAATTTGATACATGAAGAAGTCAGGTCACTTGCCCATTGTCAAACACCTGGAAAATGGCGAAGTGAGGATTTTCCCCGGGCATTCTGGTTCCAGAGGCTTTGCTCTGGACTCTTTCCGGAAAGGGACAACTGAATTCCCTTCTCACCAGAGATGGCTTCTGAGGAAAGGCATGGCATTTCAGCGGCGCTGTGACGCGTGAGTTGTGCTCCACAGGCACAGTGTGGGAAGACAGCATCTTGGCCAGGAAGGTGTGAACACAAGCTCCGAGTGAGAAACGGCTCAGGGTGTTCTGTACGAGCCTTTTCCGTTTGGTTCTTCTGGGGCCTGCGGTAGGAGAAGAGAAGGACAGTATGAACTGGGCAAGATAAACCGGGTCCAAAGTCTGCAGGGCCGTGAGTCCCATAGGCAGGGCTTCGATTTTTGGTAAATGGGTTGTTGAGAACCGTGAAATAATTTAAGTAGGACAGGGGCATGGTCAGATTGTCCCTGTTAGTAAGACAATTCTGGCCACCAAGAGCATATTGGAGGGCGCCTGGGTGGCTCAGTGGGTTGGGCCTCTGCCTTCGGCTTGGGTTGTGATCTCAGGGTCTTGGGATCGAGCCCCGCATCAGGCTGTCTGCTCGGTGGGGAGCCTGCTTCCTCTCTCTCTGCCGACTTGTGATCTCTGTTTGTCAAATAAATTACAAATAAAAAAATTATTTTAAAAAAAGTGTATTACAGACAGAATAGCCTGGAGGCAAACGGGAGGTCCCTGCGGTGTCTGTCTGAGCAGCCGTCTGGGGGAAGGAAGTCATCAGCTCTAACCAATTAGCCTGGATTTTGTGTGTGTGTGTGGGGGGGGGGGGGGGGTTGGTGGCGTCCTCTGAGGCTGTGCAGTTGGAATGGACTCAAAACCACCTGCTGGGTGTGTGTGTGTGGCGTCGCATCCTCTGCAGCTGTGCAGTTGGAATGGACTGGAACGCACCTGCTGGGTATCTGACCGGAGGACACTCGGCCTTGCTGTGCTGAGTGCTCACGTGTGTTGTGTTGCTCTGTTCTGTTGTTATCTGTGGGCCTTTGACTCACTACTGGTGACTGGAACTACTGAGTTTGTGATTCTCCCTCTAGACGGTGCTTCCAAACAAGGACCCATAGAAGCTATCCAGAAGTCAGTCCGATTGTTTGAAGAAAAGAGGTATCGAGAGATGAGGAGAAAGAATATCATTGGTCAAGTTTGTGACACCCCTAAATCTTACGATAACGTCATGCACGTGGGCTTGAGGAAGGTGACCTTCAAGTGGCAAAGAGGAAACAAAATTGGTAAGGAAATTGAGGAACCTCGATTGAAAATGGCAGTAGTTACACGTCGTTAGGCTAAACCATAGAATTGATCCTTTGTGACATGGCATGTCTTTTGCAGAGGTTCTATTCTTTAGTTTGTGTAAATAATGTGTCTTTAAAATGTGTTCTAAGAGCAGTACAAGAGGAGATTTTGTAAAGATTTTTTTTAAATGGTTCATTAAATTGAATCATTTTGCTTGATAACTCCAGAAGTTGCCCGTGGAGAACTATGTAAATTTTACCCATTAGTTCCCATTGATGTTCTTACGGTCTTATTCCTTCCAGCACATTTTGAAGAGAGACGGGTACAGTCTTATAACACTGCCCGTTAATGATTTCCCGGCCGAGTGCCTCTTGCGAAATAACCGCCGGAGGATGGTGTGACAGAAGGAGCCTGACCGTGTTTCACACCCTCCCGGCTTTTCAGTGCGTCTCTCCGGGGGGTGTTTAGGTCTGAAGAGGCCAACACAGTTGTAACAAGAGGACTCTGTGAGCCCCCGGAAACCCTCAAGGGTCTGTAGAGCTGTCAGGGCAGAGAATACTGAAAAAATCTAGTGCTTTATAAATTTTATCAATTCTTGCTACCTGTCTTAGCCATATATCCCCTGAATGTCCCCAAAGACATGTTAGTCAGATCCATTCCCATACATCCCTGGCCGTGCAGCGATGAGGTGGGGTTAGCTGTGGCCGGGCTTCCTCCTGACCCCTAGCCCTGACCTCCCTGAGGGCCGGAAGTGCGCAAAAGTGTGCACCTTCATGCCCCTTCCAGGGTTTGCCAAAGTCACTTCTACTCTAGATTTTTACAGGTAAGGCAAAGCCCAGAGATTGCCTTCAGTCATTGGGGAACACTCAGAAACATTTTGGGTCTTGCAGTAGTGGATAATTATAGGTCTTGTAAATATAGATCCAGACCTGCGGAAGGTTATCGTATATCTGAGTGACTTAAAATGGCCTCGCTCTGGTGACTGAGAGCAGTGTGTGTGTTCTGTTCATAGGGGAGGGGCAGTACGGGAAGGTCTACACCTGCATCAGTGTGGACACCGGTGAGCTGATGGCTATGAAGGAGGTGAGTGGTCTGGCCTTGTGGGGGCCTTTTGGTGTGGCAGAGATTTGGGGAAGAAACTTGTTTTCGAGGCTCTTGGCGCTTAGAGTCAGCTTGGTGTCTCCATGTTGAGTCATAAGGCAGATGCCCTGCAATGCCAGAGTAGCTGGGCATCTGACTCCAGGAAGGTACCGGTGAGGATGCTCGGAGCAGGGGCACAGGTAATTCTGCCACCACACAGCTGTGCCAAGTGCCACACAGAGCGAGGCGAGCAGAGTTAGCCAAAGGCCAAGAGGACCCTGGTAACAGCGTCTTAGCAGGGAGCTGGGGAGAAAATACTGTTTGTGAGGAGCTTCAGAAATGAGTAGCGTCTCTTGGGGCGCCTGGGTGGCTCAGTGGGTTAAAGCCTCTGCTTTCAGCTCAGGTCAGGATCCCAGGGTCCTGGGGTCAAGCCCCGCATCGGGCTCCCTGCTCAGCAGGGAGTCTGCTTCCTCCTCTCTCTCTCCCTGCCTGCCTCTCTGCCTACTTGTGATCTCTGTCTGTCAAATAAATAAATAAAATCTTAAAAAAAAAGAAAAGAAAAGAAATGAGCAGCGTAGCAGCAGCTGGAGCGAGGATGGGGGCGAGCAGGGAAACCTGAGGAGGCCCATCAGGAGACAAATACTGGTGAGGAGACCCTCGGGGCCTCAGTGCAGAGGAGCCTGTGGGGCAAGAGGCCTGAGCCACCCCGGCCCTCTCTCTGAGCTCCTGTGGTGGTTCTCGTCTTCTGTGCGTGGAGAGACGCTCGCCCGCTCTGCCTCTACTCCCCTGCTCCTGCTGGGCTGTCAACTTCTTCTTCTTCTTCTTCTTCTTCTTCTTCTTCTTCTTCTTCTTCTTCTTCTTCTTCTTCTTATTTTTTTTATTTTATTATTTTTTTTTTTATTTTAAAGGTTTTATTTAGGGCGCCTGGGTGGCTCAGTAGGTTAAGCATCTGCGTTCAACTCAGGTCATGATCCTAGGGTCCGGAGATCGCATCCTGATCAGGCTCCCTGCTCAGTGGGGAGCCTGCATCTCCCTTTCCCTCTGCCCCTCCCCACCCACCCCTGCTTGTGTGTGTATACTCTCTCTCAAATAAATACATCTTTTTTAAAAAATATTTTATTTATTTATTTATTTGAGAGAGAGGGAGCACAAGTAAGGGAAGAGAGAGAGAGGGAGAAACAGACTACCCACTGAGCAGGGAATCCAACATCGGTCTCGATCCCACGACCCTGGGATCATGACCTGAGTTCAAGGCAGACACTTAACTGGCTGAGCCACCCAGGGGCCCCAGTCATAAACTTTTCTTTTCTAATTTAAATTCAATTAATTAACATATAATGCATTGTTAGTTTCAGAGGTAGAGGTCAGTGACTCATCGGTCTTCTGTAACACCCAGTGCTCACTACGTCACATGCTCTCCTTCATGCCGGTCACCAAGTCACCCGTCCACCCACTCTCTTCCCCTCCAGCAACCCTCAGTTTGTTTCCTGGGATTAAGACTCTCTTATGGGCTATCTCCTCACTCATTTTGTCTTGTTTTATTGTTTCCTCTCTTCCCCTATGCTTCTGTTTTGTTTCTTAAATTCCACATATGGGTGAGATCGTATAATTGTCTTTCTCTGGCTGACTTATTTCACTTGGCGTAATACCTTTTGTTTCCATCCACATTGTTGCAAATGGCAAGATTACATTTTCTGATGGCTGTGTAATATTCCATTGCGTGTGTGTGTGTGCTCGCGTGCGTGTGTATACATCACATCTTTATCCATTCATCTAGTTGAAGGACATCTGGGCTCTTCCCATAGCTTGGCTTTTATGGACATTGCTGCTATAAACATTGGGGTATAGGTGCCCCTTTATAAACTTAAGGGCCCCTTTATAAACTTAAGGGCACAATCATCTCACAGCTTTCTGTCTTCCAGAACCTATATGCTTGTGCTCACTTATTGAATGCTTAATGTTTTTGTGAATTCAGTTTGCGGGTTATGAAAATGATCCCATTAGCTGTTCTCTCACCAAATACACTAAAGCAGGCATGCTTCATTCACGTGGAAGGACAAGGCAAAGAAAGACTTGAAGTCTGGTTACAGGCACACTGACCGTAGTCCCGTGGGTCCAGATGACACAGATGTCTGGAGACCCCCTTGTTTCTGGTTTGTGACGGGACCAATGCTGATCAACACTTTTCTCTTTACAGATTCGATTTCAACCGAATGACCATAAAACTATCAAGGAAACTGCAGACGAATTGAAAATCTTTGAGGGCATCAAACACCCCAACCTGGTTCGGTATTTTGGTGTGGAGCTTCATAGAGTAAGCCAACTTTGATGACATGGTTTTGTGTGAGCAATCAGTAAGGGCAGTCGGAGTCCTGTTCTACATCGCAGGTCTTCTCATTTCAGAGCACAGTAACTTTGCCTAATTATCAGGAAATCTCCATGAGTTACATCATTTCTGCATTCTCTCTGAAACTAGAGGAGTTCTTCCTAAAATGTAAGTTGTAGACTGTAGTCGTTAACCCGACATTATAAAGCACTGAAACCCATCCTGCCGATGAGAAGATTCTCCTAAAATGCCCCTTATGCAGCGTGTTACTTTTTTCCCCCCATTTTTCACTGATTATGCTGATTTTTCTTTTATGTGTACTAAGGAACTGTTGAGAAATGAGGAAGTTAAAACTTCAAATTCGATTCCCCCCTTGTGTTTAGAAGTAAATCCCTGGAGGGAAAGAGGAGGACTTCGAGCATCTCGGCCGAGTCTGAACTTCCAGGGGAAGTTGAGTAGTGGTGATTTAGATGTTTTCACAAGTAAATTCGTACGTGAAAAGGATGTGTTTCAGTACTTAATAATACATTGGTAGGGACAGCCCTGTTGGTCCCTGTCTGAGATTATATAGCAGACTTAACTTTAGAGGATTATAGACAATTTATCACCTATGATTTGGAGAAGACACTCTTATCCCGACCAGCTGTATAATTCCAGACAGGAGGCAGGCAGACACTCTGTGTAGGAGTGAGGAATGAGCGTTATGAGACAAGTTCAGTGTTAAGGCTGATGAGCGTAGCGTACCATTAGAAAGATTCCTTTGGGGCGTGACCAGTGACGTTGTCCAAACTCTTCCCTTTGGTGTACGTGTGAACACAGGCTGCGTCTTCTTTCTCCCGCAGGAAGAAATGTACATCTTCATGGAGTACTGTGACGAGGGGACATTAGAAGAGGTGTCCAGGCTGGGGCTTCAGGAACATGTCATCAGGCTGTATTCAAAGCAGATCACCGTCGCCATCAATGTCCTCCATGAGCACGGCATAGTTCACCGTGACATCAAAGGTAATTCTCCCCTCACCCGGCTGCCGTGGAGCACGGACTGCGTGCCTCCCCACGGAGTAGATGCTGTCAGGACACTCGATCCCACTCTCACATGTCATTTCTCTACAGAGAAGCACTGTTACTGTGAATGTGCTTCCATAAAGAACCCAGTATGGACAGGCCGTGTAGGACACACGTCCCCATCCATGAGCAGATGACTCTGTCTTTCTGCATAACACTGTTTTCAGTGCGGTCTTTTTCTCTTCCTGTAGGCTGATTTAGCCAACCGTAGATTTACTAGGCCGTCTGATCGGAGCATCCTTGTCTCTAGGTTAAGACTCTGATGTATTTCCATGTGAAGTCTGAAGTGCTTTTCTCTTCTGGCATGGGAGGAATAGTCATGCTTGTCTCATAGCTGTCCCTCTGGCATTTGTCCTGACCTTTGTATTTTGGGAAACGGGGGATAATTCAAGTGACAAATTGTTTGTTTCTGATGAGCCCTAGATGGTAGGTTTCGACTCTGTCACACAGTCCAAGGCTGGCCTAGACGCGTTCATTCTAGAATTGGCTGGCTTCCAATCAGGCACTAGACCCAGGGCAGGGCTGGATCATAGCAGAACCGGCTTTGGTCTGAGTGTAAGGCTCGGCTGTCCCCCCTCCAGTGGACCCCCCCTGAGTCCCCCATACCCACCAGCCTTGTTGCCTCCCCGCCTGCCCGTCTGCCGCATCGCTCTGCTGCCTGGGATCGTTCTGAGCATTTGTCGGATTGGCTCTTTATCGGGCCTGGCATGGCCTGTTTCCAGGTGTTTTGCCACAGACACCCGTACTCAGTCCCTGAGCCCTATCACAAAATGACACCTTCCTGTGTCATCGGCCATGGCCATAAAGGGAATTCATCAGGATCCTTGAATGGAGTCCATTCACTTGTGTCCTTGTGGCATTTTTTATGACTCAGTATGGCAAGTGTGCATGTGTGGACGACCTCCAGAGCTGTGACGCTTGCCCCGCACAGCCGACGGTGGGGACCGTGTCCTCTGGGAGCATGCAGGTGCTGAGCAGCCCCCGTCAGGTGTCGCTCACCGCGGGGCTCATTCGAGTGGCTCTAATGCTGTCTGAGAATGGTGCCTTCAGACACATGGTGCCAGAGGTGTGTGCTGCCGTCAGGGCGACAATATTTTATAGCCTAGAGCTGCCTGGAGCCGTGAGCAGAGACCCGAGATACCAGCTAGAGTCCGGGGGGACGCGTGCGCAGTGCTTTGAGATATAAGGGGGCTCCGGGGCTTCTCCGCCCTCAACGGCGTGAAGTCAGCCCAGGGCGGCCGCAGCCAGGCCCAGAGAAGGGCCGTGTGTGCCCCGCTCTCACTCCACGTTGCTTCCTGTCCCAGGAGCCACTTGCGTGCTCGCGACTCTGGCGTTCAGACGCGGTCACCGCAGCCGCTGTAGCTTCCATGTACTTCCTGCAGAAGTGTCCCCCTGCGCTTTCCGCATTAGAGCGTGTTCAGAGCCAGCCGTACTGAGGCGAAAATGTCTTTGCCTTGTATTCCTGTTCGTGAACAAGTCTTTCTGTGGTTGTGCTTTGGAAGTCAGGTCTTATAAATCTTTATGCTACTTAGTTTGTGACTCCTGTTCCTGGGATCCGGGGCTGCCGTGTACTGGAAACGCCCTCTGCGTGTCCCTGAGCCCGACGAGCGCCCGTTTGTTTGTTAGGTGCCAACATCTTCCTCACCTCCTCCGGACTCATCAAGCTGGGCGACTTCGGGTGCTCCGTCAAGCTCAAGAACAACGCGCAGACCATGCCCGGCGAAGTGAACAGCACCCTGGGGACAGCAGGTGGGGACTGGCTTGCTGTGCCTTTGCCGAGGCGACTCATTGCGGCGTGCCTGCTGCCTGGGTTTCCTGGCAGCTCCGTGGCCAGCGCGGCCCAGTGGGGAGGGAGGGCTTCTGAGCGCGGGCACTTAGCCCTCCCGCCTGCCCGCGTCTGATGCGCACACTGGCTCCCCCTGAGGTGAGGGGGGGGAGGAAAGGCCTCCGTTGCTCCCCCAGAAAACCTGATTCTGTTGTTCACATGGGGCTTATTAAAACAGTTCTGGTTAAAACACAGCCGTATGTTAAATACAACAGTATGAGTTGTTTTTTTTAAGAACCTAACCCTTTCATTGTCCAACACTTGTGACAATTCGTGTTTCTCTGGAGGAGGCAGGAAGTCAGAGCATTGTTGGCACTTTTAAAGGAAAAGCAGTGGGTAGGCACACCCAGAAGTCACTGAGTGTCTTAGCACATGGGACCGTGCTGCCTGTGCAGCCCTGCCCATGCCTGGCAGGCCCCCGCCAGTCTGCTTTATTGTGCCTTTAAAAAGGGACACGTCCATGTGGAGATGATTTGTTTTGATTGTTCAGTGTCGTAGAATTTTACATCTTCTTTTGCACATTAAATTTCTTATATTGTGAATACAGTTTATCTGAAGATTTGCCATTCAAAAAATTGTCCTTTAGATAATAATTCAGTCCCTAAAATGTCCACTCAGAAAATTGATTTGAAAAATGTCTGTTAGTTTCAATGTTTCCTTTTATGTAACCTAGAGAAGGTCCTCTCTGTTCCCTGCAACAAAGCCGTTGCTTCATTTATGTGGAGTATCACACAGTATGAATTTCTGGCTTGGCTCTATGACTGTGGGGTGCTGTGTTTATAACCCGTTCCTCTCACCATGTCTGTGACTTTTAAAGCATACATGGCTCCTGAGGTCATCACTCGAGCAAAAGGAGAAGGCCATGGGCGTGCTGCGGACATCTGGAGTCTGGGGTGTGTCGTCATAGAGATGGTGACCGGCAAGGTAAGCAGAGCTCACTTGGAGGAGGAACCACGGAGGGCACTTCACGTGAACAGAGCTGTGATTGTGGTTTTATTAGCTATTACAAGCATACCATGGACACACATTCTGCTAATTAGAGAACGAGACTAAATATGAAAGATGTGACCTGTCAATAGAGTAACGTGAAGACAAATGACAAACTAGGAACCAAATATTTGTGAGATTAATGACTTAGAGAACTTTTAGGCGAGTGAGTAAAAAAAGTTGGGAGCTCAAGTGAAAACGTGGAGAAGCGAGGAGCTACAGACAGACACGGGAGACTAGAAGCTTCTGTCCCCAAAAACACTAGCACGCGACTGCAGCGTCCCTCAAGGTTGCCAGACTTGGAGGCAGCTGAGCTGTCCCTCCGTGAGTGCACGGATGAGCAGACCGTTGATCTGGGCGATGGGGCTTCTGCGGCGATGAGGTGAGCTGTCCAGCCAGAGGACGATGTAGGGGAGCTCCGTTAAAATGCGGTAAACGCACACCGCCGGCAACAGTGGCTCCTCTGAAGCCCCACACACATGAAGTGTGACTCCACGCATGTGACGTTCTGGGCAGGGCAGGGGGAGGCAGGAGGACCAGCTGCTGCCAGCGGCCCTGGGAGAGGGAGGGAAGGATGGTTGGATGGAGCTCAAGGCTGCTCAGGGCAGCGAGACTGTTGTGTGTGTTTGTGTATCTGAAAATTCTAAAAATGTATCTTCTGATGAAGCTGGCTTTGTAAATAAGGTTTTACTGGCGCTCACTCACACCCATTCCTTCAGTATCTTCTATGGCGTCAGTCAGGCCACAGTGGGAGAACTGAGGCGCTGTGACAGAGGTCGTGGGGCCTGCAAGCTTAAAATACTTGCGAACTGGCCCTCTAAGTAAAAGCTTGCTGGCCTCTGGGTATTTATTAACACTGCGATGCCTGAAAAGATGGGGCAGTTTCGTTTTTTTATGGCCGTGTAATACTAAACCTGCTTCCCCCTCCCCTCTTTTTTTAGAGGCCTTGGCATGAATATGAACACAACTTTCAGATTATGTATAAAGTGGGAATGGGGCACAAGCCACCAATCCCTGAAAGATTAAGCCCGGAGGGAAAGGACTTCCTCTCCCACTGCCTTGAGAGTGAGCCCCGGATGAGGTGGACGGCCAGCCAGCTCCTCGACCACTCCTTCGTCAAGGTTGGGCAGATCCCTGTACCTTTTTCATGTTCGAATGTTTGAGTTCTGTTTGTATCTGGCACCAAAGGCCATGTGGAAACTTAGATATAAATATCTGTATGTATATCTGAAATGGAGAAGAGCTAAATGGATTATGCCAGGGAATTTTGTGTATCTTTTTTTTTCCAGAAAATGTTCATTGAGGTTCTCTGTTTGATCCGTCCTGGTGTGTTTATGGTACCCATGGGACCGTCCCGTGGAATTGGGAATGGGACTGGGTGAAAGCCACAGTTTCTGCTCCTGGAAGCCCAGGGCTTAGTAGTGACGAAGTGCTGTGCTCCGAGCTGGGCTGAGGGCATATACCCCGCGCTGTCGCGCCGCTGAGAAGAGCGATCTCATCCAGCCAGGCAGTCTCAGCCGTTGGGGCTTGCTCTGGATGAGGTGTCTGAGCTGCTCGAGAGGGTGTGGGGGGGCCAGGCAGGGAGGTGTGGGTACGGCAGGCTAATGAGGGTGAAAAAGTTGGACTGTGTAGAGCCGGATCACAGGACGCGGAAAATGGTCAAAGGCTGCGGAAGGGAGCGGGAGCCCGTGAAGGAGTTGTACTGCGATGAGAAGCTTGGCACGGTTCACTGGGGTTTTAGAGGCAGAGTCGTCAGAAAGGCGCAGATACGGCTCGTGGGCTGGGCAGGGGAGGTCAGGGGCGAGTTATCCGTGATCCCTGGGGGCTGCAGTGGCCACGGACTGAAGAGCTGGTGCGATGAGAAAGGCGAGTGAGGGGAGGGTCTAGGACGACCCCCAGGCCCCCGCTTGGGTTCCCACGGAGAGCCTGGCGGCCCGGCAGGGCGCAGAGGCAGCTGGCCGACGGCCGCGTCAGGGAGGCGGGGGTGTCCTTTTCGGTACATAACGGTTGAGGTGTGTTTGGAACGTCTGCTTCGGGCGGGATTCCAGACACATGTGTAGGTGACGTGGGCTCCCACCTGGGACCGGGCGGGGCTCAGATGCGGATCCAGGAGATGGATCATTGCCGGGAGAGAACTTCCAGGAGAAACGTGCTGAGCATGGAGCTCTGGGGCACGCCGCGCTGGAAGGGCGCTGCTGGGGAGCCCCTGCCGGAGCGGGGGAGGTGCAGGAAAGCGGGGCGAGTGCAGTTAAGGGACAAGTGACCGGACTTGCTACGTAGATATTAGGGATTAGTGGTTAAAAACACACTCATTTCTTTGTCGAGACAGTTTGTGTCGGCCGGTAGTGTACAGATGCATTCTGCAAAGTGCTCTCAGGTGCCGGTTGGCAGATGTCCCAGGGTGCACGAGTGGAGCCTCCTGTCCCTGCCGGCTCCGAGCCGGGGTCCTCGCGGCGGCGGCAACGGCTTGCCTATGAGCCACAGGCCTGCCACGAATTGGCTTCAGCTCTCTCCTGCCTCTCTCGCAGGTCTGCACAGATGAAGAATGAAGCTAATCGGTCTGCAGCCTGGTAGTGTGTGCTCGGAGAATTCTCGTAATCACTACTGTATGTAATATTTACATAAAGACTGTGCTGAAAAGCAGTGTAAGCCTTTTTAACCTTCCAAGACTGAAGACTGCACAGGTGACAAGCGTCACTTCTCCTGCTGCTCCTGTTTGTTTGACGTGGCCCGGGGCCCTTCCGAGTGACGGTGTCCGCGAGGTAAAGACGCTGCATGCTAAGTGCCATGACTACTGTACACGGACCATCGCCCCGTCACCTGCTTCTTGTGGGACCCGAGAATCGTGACATCAGCGTAGGATTTTAACTTTCCTGGGTTCAAAAGTAGCTGTAGTATTATCAGGTGTCCCGGGCCTTGTTGTTAAACTCTTGTTTGTCGAGTGCACTGACTGTGAAACCTTACCTTTTTGTTGTTGGCAAGCCACAGTTTTGTTATGCAAAGGCTGATTAATGAAATTTAAGAAAAAGGTTCTTTTTTCAATAAATGGTTTATTTTAGGAAAGCTCAGTTATATTGTCTTTTACTGGTTATCAGCTTCAGAGCCAACACGTTATCTGAGACCGAGGTCTGTCCCTTTCCTTCACGTGTTCCTGTATAGAGGGGGATGCGACCGGATGTGCTAGAGGTGAGCCCTGGGTCCCTGGTTGGGAGCCCTGCAGGGTCCGGGGTCTCCTCACTGAGAAGCCGAAGGGCTAAAGGAAATGCCACCGTGGATGCCAGAGGCCCCTTTAGATTCTCTTACGATCCCCAGACACTGGAGGTCCAAGGAGAGTGGAGGCCTTGTTACCGTGCACTGAAGGCTCTGGACCTTTAAACCAAGATGTGTCAGTGCACGGTCAGTGTCAAGTGCTGCTGAATGACATCTTGACAAGAAAGCATCTTTTTCAGAATGTCAGCATTTCAGCAGTTTCCCAAAATAGCCCGAAGTACATGCCATTGATGGTTTCTTCATCTTTTCACAATTACATTTTTTAAAAAATTGACCTTACAGCTTCCTAACCTCTTCTGAGAAGCTCCCAGCCTCACTCCTGACCCCTAGCAGCCACTTCAAGGCAAGGAATCTCTTGGGCACGACACGCTCACCCTCTCCCTCCAGGACACTAGATCCTCTCCAAGAGGTGAAGAATTGTGTAGACGCTGAGAATATGGTTAAGGTCTCCAGCAGCTTTTTGAGGTGTGATGCGCATGGTCTTGGACACGTGGCAGTTCAGTGATTGTCCGCGTAGCTGTGCAGCGGTGCTTTCCGGTCTGCCTGAGAGCATCCCGCCAGAGGGAAGCCCTGTTTTCATCTGCAGTCAGTCCCCACCCCTGCCCCTGGCCTCAGGCAACCCCTGAGCCACATCTGTCTCTCTAGATTCGGCTGTTCTGCACATTTCATCTAAGTAGAATTTTACCGTATGTGGTCTCTGCTCTCCGGCATCTTTCACGCCGCGCGGTGCTTCTGAGGTCTGTCCGCCTAGGAGCACGTGTCCTTATTGATTCTTTTGTGTTGCCCGCCGCGCCGGCGTGCAGAGATGCTACGTATTTTATTTCTTCATTTCCTAGTTCTGTTTTTGTTTCTGATGAATTGTGCTGCTCTGATCATTCTTACGCAAGGCCTGCAGACAGACATTTCGTCTCTCTCGGGAGTGGGGCTTCTGGGTCACAGGGCAAATCCACGTTCAGTATTTCAAGAACCTGCCAAATGGTTTCCAGTGGCTGTGCAGTCCTGCATTCCCAGCAGCGCCATGTGAGGGCTCTTACCCTTGGGTGGTCGCTTCCGGGACGTACTTCTGCCTTTTTGATGATGGCCACCCTGTGGGTAACGGTAGTTCTCTGTGGTTCTGGTCTGCCTTTCACGTGATGGTTAGCATCGTATCTTTTGTGTGTTGGCCATTCTTTTTTTGGTGAGATGTCTGTTCCAGTCTGTTACTCATCTTATAATTGGGTTATTTGTCTTCTTATTGAATTATGAGAGACTTTTATATGTTTTGGGTACAAGTCCTTTACCAGAGATACGAGCTACAGCAGTTTTGTCTCTCAGTCTGTGTTTTGTCCTTTCACTTTCTTAAGGGTATCTCTCGAAGCACAGAAAGTTTTTAATTTTGAAGTCTTGCTTATTAACTTTTTCTTTACCGCATATGCTTTTGAGATCATATCTAAGAAGTCATTACCAGACCCAAGGTCATGAAGATTTACACTGGCTTTCCTTATCAGCTCTTACATTTAGATTCATCGTCTATTTTTACTTAACTTTTGTGTATGAGCTCGATAGGGTTCACTGTGCACTTCAAGTAACTCATTCCCTAACTTCAGCTGTGAACAAGACAAAAAAAATGTGAGTTGCTGCCCCAACCCCAACTGCCCCGGTCATCCACAGGCGGCTTATGGAGCCTTTGCCTTTTTGCCTCAGATGTGCTTAGCTAGTGCATTATTGATGCTGTTGATGCTGGCCCATTCTGGCAGGGAATGGGGTTCTGCAGTTTTGTGATGTGATTTTGTAGAGACTTTAAAAGTCTGTGCCACCCTGTGCTAGTTCATCAACCATGTCAGTCTTCTCCACCGCTTTCCTTCCTCCTCACTTGCAGACACAGAGATGGAATGGCACTCTGAAACTCTACTGGTGACTTTTCCTAATTCCCTGAAATGTTTGGGAACAATCTGGCTAAAGACTACAGACTTTAAGAAAGAGTGCAATTGGTGTCGTTTAATTTACTTTTCAAATTCAAAGGGATTATTACTCAGGAATCCTAACTCTGTGTATTTTTACTGCTTTTCCCCTTAAAATTCAACTGAACAGAGATGCCAGAAATTTCAAAAATACCTAGTTCCTTCAACATGTAAGTCAAGACTATGCTTTTGTTTAAAAAAAAAAAAAAAAGGTAAAAATTATATGAGTCTTCCTCAGTGGAACACTTTACTCACATAGGCCTCGGAAATTTTTCTAGATACTGAAAAGATCTAGGGTGCTTAATAAATGCTTTTCAAACAATTCAGAACCTTCCTATTACAACAGGACAAGCTCTGCAGGGCTGCGGACCGCCTGGCTTGGATCTGCAGGGCTGCGGACCGCCTGGCTTGGATCTGCAGGGCTGCAGACCGCCTGGCTTGGATCTGCAGGGCTGCAGACCGCCTGGCTTGGAACTGCTTATCCTTCCCTGGAGAAAAGCTTTGCTTTTGTCACGGCTAACTCTGGAACGTGGACGTACTGACCGCGTACAACGTTCTGACCAGCTGCCAATGTTCAGTGCTTCATTGCACTTAAGAAAGGGTCTTATTTGTACTTTAGGAAAGGGTATCAAGAGAAGACAGGGGCAGCCCAGTTATTAAAGTAGCCGAGTTGGTGCTCGGTACCCCCCACCAGCCTCTCCCGGTGCCCGGTGCCCAGCCTTGCCCTGTGGCCACGCCAGTCAGAGGAGGAGACACGCTGACCACAGAGAAGAAGTTTCTGATACTCTTCGCTGATGCAGTACCTGTCAGAGACAGCGGCTGCGAGTGGTTTAGCATGTCATGGTCGGGGGAAATGGAGTAAGTGCTTGGTCCTCCCCCATCCCCTTGAGACCGCAGCGCCTCTGTGTGAGGACCGTGAGCCTTGACACATCGGAAGGGGTTACTTTCGTGTATGTTGTGGGAACTCTGGAGGCAGGGCTGTGGGAGCGCGTTAGAGATCGGGATACTCGTTCGTGCCCAGGTGACAGGTCCGGCTCGGGGCCAACCCAGCCTTCCCCCCGGTGCCTCTCGGAGGACAGAGGGGCTGGCCCTGAACAGGGGCTTGCCCTTGGGTCTACCATGTTGATCAGGGAAGTGAGTTGAGTCTCATTCATCCTGGCCAAAAAAAAAAAAAAAAAAAATTTGTATTAAAAACGTTTTCTGATGAAATCTCTGAAGACAGTTTTAGGAAATCACCTGACTCCGACGCGGCCAGCTGGGTATCTGCACAGCCACCAGATCTCTCTGCGGCCGGGAAAGAGTCCGCACATGAGGGACCTTCCGCAGCCGGCGTTCCCGAGGGACTCCCTGGCAAAGGCCGCACACGACTGTGAGTCTTGACGCCGGGGGAAGGGGCTGTTCCGCAGGCCGTCGTGTCAAGGCGGACTCCCTTGTCCGGAGAGCCGCGGACCCATCTCACCATTTCACAAAGGCAGCAGCCGCCGACCGTGTCGCACAGGCGGGGCGGAGAGAAAGGGCGGCCTCCTGTCACGGCGCTGAGCCCACGGGGAAGAGCCCGCCCCCCGCTCTCGCCGCCCAACCTCGGCGTCCTTCCCCCGCCCAGGCGGCCCCCGTGTCTCGTTCCAGCTGGAGACTTTTGAACCGTGTCGTTCAGGGGAAGAGCGTTTATGAGAACGAGAGTTAGGACTTTGAACCCGCCGGTGCTGGGCTGTCAGACGTGGGCAGCGCCTGTCAGCGTCGCACTGGACTCCTCACGTCATTCTCCACGAGCAGTGTCAGCCCTGGTTCAGCGAAGGCCGAGACATGCTTGCTGAAGGGGGAGGCACGGCCGCCTACTGGGGCGGCTTGCGGGCCCGTGAGCCGAGACTCACCCTGCCCAGCCTGCCACAGCCGGCCGCAGACATGGGCCGCAGACATGGTCGCGGGCCCCGTGGTCTTTCCGACACAAGCCACGCTCACGCGGCACCAATACTCCGCCCGTGCTGGCTTGGGAAACCGGCGGGCCCTGGGCTATTTGTTCTTCACGCTTGAGCCCAGCAGATACGTGGACGGTCTGCCCAGTGCTCTGGGGCAAGCTGGATGCAGCCTTGTTGAGCAGAGAACAGGTACCCTGCAGTATTTTCACGTTGGTCGGTGTTTACGAGTAAGTTCTAAAGCCTCTGTCAAGCCCAGTCTGTCCTGCACGGGGCCAGCCAGACCACAGTTTGGCTCCACCAGGAGGGAACCCAGAAGCCGACAGGGTCCCTTCTGATGAGGGGCACGCTGTCCCTTCCTTCGTCACCCTTCCCGGCTGATTATGGTTGGATTTTACATCTGAATCACTGTTGATCAGGTCCACTTACAGGTCTGTTAGAAAAAGATGGATTGTTTAACTTTTAAACGCCAGCAGCTACTTGTACAGACTTTTGCATGCGTTTATTTAGAGAACAGAGCAGTCGAGAGATAACTGCAGTCCTACTGTGCGATCACAGGAGAAAGGTGGTGTTCTCTCGGGAAAAAAGTCGGCAACATGCGAGACCAACTGACAGAGCGCGTTAGTTGGTCCTCCGGGGTCACTCCTGCGCGCTCAGCAGTCACCGAATCGGTCTACTTCCCCAGCTGCCAGCTGCATTTTAGATGCCCGGTGTTTTTAGTAAAGATGTCACGCTGGGGGTTTGGTTTCCTGGAAGTGCCTCAGACATCCTGTATCAAAGCTGCAAGGAAGTCTGGAGAGTGGCCATCGCTGTCCAGAGTGCAGGAAAACTACTTTTCCCTGCTACGTTGGAGCTCAGAGCGGGCTCTGACCAGGGCTGCCCCAAGCTACCATGAGATGACAGTGTGAGGACACGAAGCTCTCCGTCCATGACGCACCGCTAGGGACTAGCACTCACTACAGGTGGCTTAACCTCCGTGGGGTTTTAACTCTCTGCGACCTGCGCCCACGTTCGGGGATCCAGGGCTGAGACATTCTGGGGCACCATGCTCTCTGCCACTAGAGCAGCAGGGCAGAAGGAAAGCCAGCTCCCCGTGACTCCTAACAAAAGGCTTCTTGGTGGGAAGGCCAAGTAGCTGAGAAGATGACCGGATCTGTCCCCAGACTAGCACATTCTCCTGCTGCCCGAGGCCCGGGTGAAAAGGAGTGCAGAGGAGTTCTTTCCCAGGGCAGTACTTTGCCGGCCTTCCTCGGACCCGGCCCCACAGCGCCGGTCAGCGGCCTGCCTCTGCTCGCGTGTTCTGTTCTAGGGCGAAGGCAGTCTATGTTACTCGCACTCACTCAGTCCATTCGTGGGCGAGGACAGAAGAAGGACATGTTTTGGACACCACAAGGTTGTTTCTGAGCATTTTGCAAAGTAGAAGCACGGAGGCAGCTTTCTAATCTCTCCTCCCTTAGTGCTTTTGGATTCTTTTTTTTTTTTTTTTTAAGATTTTATTTATTTATGTGACAGACAGAGATCACAAGTAGACAGAGAGGCAGGCAGAGAGAGAGGAGGAAGCAGGCTCCCCACTGAGCAGAGAGCCCAATGCGGGGCTCGATCCCAGGACCCTGGGACCATGACCTGAGCCGAAAGCAGAGGCTCTAACCCACTGAGCTACCCAGACGCCCCAGTGCTTTCGGATTCTTAACGTGTGCTTACATATATGGCCTCGTTTTCACCCTTCAAACAACCCAGGAGGCAGGTATGTCTCCCTCACTTATGGGGAAACTGGAACTCGAGGTAGGATGGCTCACCCAAGGTCGAGTGCCAGGAGGGGGTCACACAGCTGTGGGCAGGACTGACCCCTGACCGCCTTACGCAGCTCTGCTGTGGAGCGAGGAGTCCCAGCGTAGAGCGGCCCCCACCGCCGGGTGCAGGTGGGCACGCGGGGACGTGAATACAGACATCTGAGCTGTGCCCACAGCCTGACGCAGGGCGAGCAAATGCAGGGGCTCATCACCCTGCTCTCGAGGGGCTTGCAAATGTCAGCTCGGCTCTGGCCTCACGGGAACTCCCTTCTGAAGGGAGAATCTCAGCCCGAATCCATTTCTCTCTCTGTTTCTGCAGCTCCTGACAATGAGGGTGCTTCTCTTGGGCGTTCTCCTAACTCCTTGGCTCACCGAGTTCCATTGTGCTTGGTAAACACTTGGTGAGTAAAGGAGTAAACCTTGAACGACAGGATTTGGAATAGATTATGCCCACCTTTTGGGTGGAACCGTCTCTCCCTTCTTCTGTGAGCGCAGCAAGTGAGAGCTCTCTTCCAGCCGTGTGCGGCTGTGCAAGGGCAGAGCCTTCTGCTTACCTTGTGCTCCGAAATCCCCACCTTTGTGAGCACCATCAGCGCGTGGCCTAGGAGGACAGTGTCCCATGGCTAAAGGCTCTTCGCCAGAGATGTCACCGCTGGTCCTGCACGTTGTGCATGTGGCCTCTGAGGACCGGCAGCAGTTCACGGAGGTCGTGCGTGTGGCTGTGACTCCAGAGAACGCCTGGCATGTCAAGGGGCAGCCCTCCCTCGTGGTGTGAGAGTCTGGGCTTCCGGAAGAAAAGCAGACGCCCAGGGGAGCCACGTACCCCGGTGTTTGCTGCAGTCGACCCTTGGCTCCTGCACGGTGTTTTCAAAAAGTGCTCCTGGACTGGTTTCTGCCTGCTGATTGAGATGAGCTGTGCACGTGAAGTCATTTCTCAAATGGCTGCCAGAGGCCCTTGCTCTGTTTTTCCGCTCAGCTTCTTCAGAATCGGGCCAGAGAGACTCCGTTGAAGGCAGATCGGAAAACCCAGGGCTGCCTTATGGCTTCTCACTGTGTCCCCCCAGATGTCTGAGCTCGTCCCCCAGCACCGGCCGTCCCCTTTAACCACCTCCCCGCCCGGTGCCTGCACCTGTGTCGGCGGCCAGGAGGGCCCCTCCAGCTGCCCCCTGCGTGCTGAGTCCGTCCCGCTACCCCCCAGGCAGTGCTGTTGGGTCATGGCCATCTGGAACCCCAGAACCACGGCAGAGCGTGGAGTGTGGGCACAGAGCAGTCTGTGGAAACACATAGCACAGGGAGCCAAACACTTTAGTGGTTTTTTGGAGGCATAATTTAGTCATCTTACCTAAAGCGCCTTTTACTCTTTTGCAATCCAGTACAGAAAACTCAGCACCGAAGAATGAAGGAGAACCCTCCGTTCCCAGTCCCTGCCCTCCCCCTGTGCCTCACATCCCCTCTGAATGATGATAGAATAAGGCTCACACTCAGCCGCACACCATTCTCACTTATATGTATCCTCTCCCTTACACTCACTCGCGTACACTCACACACACACACACACACACACGCTCACACGAAAAGAAAATCAAAACCCACTAAAGCATTATGGGGGGACAAAAGATTTAAGAACATCTTCCTCCCCATCTGGCATTGAGACAAAACGCCCTGCCTTCCCAGCAGGGGCTCACCCCGCTCCGTCCCCAGGTCCCACTAAGGATGGCTGGCAGCATCCACCAGTCCCCAAGGGCCCCTCCGGGCGCTAATGTGTCTGGGGTCAGTCGCTCCGTTTCTGCTTGCTGTCGATGTTGCCGTAGGCAGAGCCCTTGTCGATTTCGGTCACACCAATCATCCATCGAACCCCCATAGAAGCTGCGGAAATGGGAAGAAATGGAAAGCACAGAGGTTAGGAGGAGCCCACGGGGGACCCCAGAGTGATCTGCGGGAAGAATGCTGAGATGCCAGCTGTCTGCAGACCCCAAGCAGCAGCCGAGATCTTGCCGGCTAATTTGGGGCCCTGCATGATCCCACTGTAGTTCTGGAGCACGGGTGTCGGACTAAGTGACATTAAAACAGAGTGAGGCTGTTCTGCTAGTGGGTTAATCTCTCCATACATCAAGGATGCTAAGCCTCCAGGGCATCAAAGCTTACTGAATTCCTCTGCCATGATGGCCTCCAAGACAAAGGATTCTTTTGCGAATGCAGGGCAGGAACTTACAAAACACCCTGCAGTGAAGCTGAGTAACTGACCAGAAGCATGGAGAGCGCAAGAGCCCGGATGTCTCCTTAGTGCTCGGCTCTGCTCTCGGGATAAGAATCAGAGCAGTGAATGGGGAAAGACCCCTGCCTTCAGGTGCGATCAGCCCAAACACAGAGCACGAAAGACCCTCCTGAGTCCTGAGTGCCCAGCGAAGCTGGACAGCAGGGCCACGGTCACATGCTGCAGTCAGAGACGGCAGACTTGGTGAGCTCCTTCAGTGCAGGGAGTACATCTGAGCCCCCTGAGGAGCCCGGCACCAAGCACGCATCACACATTCAGAAGGCGTACATGGCTGAGATGGGGCCATTCCAGCGGGGCTGGCAGTGGAATGGGCTGCTTCTCCCAGGGGGTCCTACCACGTTTGCCTCTGGCTGCCGCACCTCAAAGACCAGCGACAGCGTGCAGGGAACCCTGGGGCCATGAAGAAATCAGAGCAGTCTGAGACCCCTGGCCAGTGAAGCCAGTATGGGTTCACGCAAAAGTGCTCCCAGGCCGCTCTATTTGATGTTGTTGCGTGTGGCAGCCAACTTCTAGAACCACACGCTCTTCCCCAGAGGGGCCGGCACCTGCTCTGAATGGCCAGGGCCCTTTGCCCGTTGCTGCTGGGCTCCAGGAAGGTTTTCCTGGGGAGGAGGAAGGAATGAGGGCTGTGAGCAGTGCTGTCCGCAGAGCTCGCGTTCGGCGAGGGGCTCTGCGTGTGTTTGACCGTGAGGCCTGCAAGCTAGTTTTCCCGGTGCATCTGCAGGCTGTCCCTTCTGTTCTGAGGGGCTGAGACAGGTAGGGTGAGTTTACCCACCCCCGTTCTGCCTCCAGCTGTAACCCCCCCCATCAGATGCTCCTTTCGGCAGCATGGCTGGCGCTGGTCTCCTGCTCTTTACGCACCCACAAAGAAGACGAGGACGAAGCTGGCCAGGGTGAGGGAAGACCCGCTGCTGATCATGTTGATGAGAAACCGGAAGAAAGGGTAGAGCAGGAGGGAGGCCCAGAACAACCAGTTGACGAGCGTCCAGGGTCGCCGGGGGGGCACCATGGCTGTCTCCGGGAAGGTGCCCGTCCTGTAGTACTCCTCCTGGAAGGCATCCTGCGGACAGAGAGGCCACCCTGAGGCACTTTGCTCACGCATGACCCCGCGTTCGTGCAGGCCCTTCCCGAGGCACCGGGGCGGGGGGAGGCCATGTGAGCTGAGCAGAACCAGGGGCTCCATCACAGGCGCCTGATGAGCCTTCCCAATACCGAACTTGGCAGTCCCCTCCCCACAGTGACACGGCCCTGTCACTAGCCCTGGCGTGGCAGCTTGAGCTTCGGTGCCAGGCCAGCCCAGTTCCATCCTGGTCTGCTGCTCGGTGCTCCCCTGCCTCCAGTTGGGTGGCCGGCCTCTGAGGCCCAGCTCTGGTGGCCCAGATGCAGTACTGCCTGTTGCCCGCAACAGCCAGTGGAGAACGAACGGAGACACGGAGTCTGCCTTCAGTGAACGCCCACAGAACACGCTAGAACCCGGAGCCTCAGGCAGAGCCACGGGCTCACCTCTTGCACCTAAGCCACGACAGCACGGCCTGCCCAGTGGCTCTGTGCAGTAGTGCCGAGACCCCCGTCCCATCTCCTCTGCTGCCCGACCTGAGGCGGAATACAGGAGCCCCCTTGGCGGTGGGCTCCAGGGACACCCGCGCCTGCGATGACCACGTGCGAGGTTTCATTCCTCGATGAGGTGCGGCAAGAGCCGAGCACGGACACGGCGGAGCTAACAAAATACCGTGACCGAGGGCGTGTGAACGAGGCCCCCTTCCCAACGATGCGATGGAGGAGTGAGGGGAGGGGTCTCGGCGCCCCGAGGCTGCCCGTGACCTGACACCTGGACCACCCGTGGCCGCAGCTAAGCCCACGGATGAGGGCACCATCGGTCCCCAAGTGTGTGTGTGTGTGTGTGTGTGTGTGTGTGTGTGTGAGACCGACGAGCCTGCGGGGGTCTTGGGCGGGCACGGCGTGCACCAGGGACCCCCAAGGCTGGGACTATGTACTGAGCACCGTCCAGCTGCTCTCGGGAGACCCCAGGCGCTGCTTGGCGGCCGTGGGAGAGACGGACACTGCGGGGCCAGGTGACAGGCAACGGGGGCAGAGGGACCCGTCCCCAGGCACCGTGTGGACACGAGGGCCAGCGACTGGCAGCCACGGGGAGTCTGCCCGCTTCTAAATAACAGCAACGGACTGAAATATCCTGACAGCATCCTGGGGGCTGGCGGCGTGCATGCGGAGCAAGACCCGTCTCCGGGTCACGTGGGGCCCCCGTCGGAGCCTGCTGATGTCCCGGCGGTCCCCACAGTTGAGTTTCCTGGAAAAGGAGCTTCTGTCTACCTGGAACTTACACCCGAGGTGCCGAACTTCCTTTAACACCCGAGAGCGATCTCGAAAATGCACCACACTTCCCCCTTCCCCGGTCAGCAGGAACTGAGAAAGACGTGTTTTTCTCCACTGAGGGTCATTATTAAAATGAGTCCCAGAGCCTGTGGCCGAAGCAGACAACCTCAGGGGAAGCGACAATGACTTGTCCGAGGCCCAGAGCGAGGGCCCGAACTCTGTCGAGGCCTCCCGTTTTTACCTCCCTGCCATGAACTGGGGTGATTTTTCTCATCCCAGGCTGGGGCCACAGGAGCCCGATAACTCGATGACAGGGACGCTTTGGACTCCCGGATTCTCCATGCAGAAGCCTAATCTCCCGTGGGCTGGGCTCGGAGGCGGGGCCTCTCGCGAGCATGGAGCCCTCATGATTGGGGGTCGTGCCCTTGTCACAGGGACTTCAGAGAGCCCCCTTGACCCGTCCACCACAGCAGCCCTGGTGGGGGCCCCCCTTCAGGCCCCTGATCGTCTGGCCTCTGGAGTGGTGAGAAGGAAATGCCCTCGGTATTGTGCGGAAGCCATCGCGAGCTTGGAAAACCCTTCGTTCTTGTGCTTGAAGAATGTCCTGCTGGCTGCGGCACCCCCAACAGAGCAGCGCCCAGCCATGGCCCCCGTGAGCCCCACACACCCACAAGACAGCCTGGCCACTGCTTCCTTCACCAGGTTTTCCGTGGGTAATGGCGAATTCCCCATCCCTTCGGCAGACTTCAGACTGCCCGCCGGAGGGGAAGTACGTAACTTGAATCGGGGATGAAATTCAGACTTGGTTCAAACCACGCGATGGGGTAACCGTGATGGCTCTGGGAAAAAGTGACGGGGGCACCGCCGTTGTCCCAAGGGATCACACGAGGACATGGACGGTTTCCCACGCCAACAGCCAGCAGCCGTCCCGGGTGCCGACAAGTCATGAACGTTGTGCCTTTTCCAGACGCTATGTTTGTTCTACTTCAACGTTGGCCTGGTTGTCGGAGCTGATGCCCTTCCTGTCTGAGACTGTCAAAATGGCCATGGTCGATAGTGGATCTCTTTTTATGTCCCTGTCTGAACAGAATGAAACGTTGCTATGTCCCTGTTGGGGCGCCCAGCACCCCTCCTGCATTTTGTTGCCGGTGGAAGCAACACCGGGGAATCGGTGCCTTGAAGTCCCCAGCTCAACGTCGGCAGAACTGTCTTCCCACGCCATGTGTCTGAAAGACGCCGCCCTACCCAGAACTCCACTTTGGCAAGCGCAGTGGGGCCCTGGGATTTCCGGTACGTAAAGCCCCAGACCCATCGAGGCTCCTGAGGGGACAGGGCTGCCCCAGGAACGACAGGATGCTGGAGTTTCTTCCTGTCTATCCACAGTTCCTCTGGGAGGCACCGCTGCCCCGTCCCGGGAGCTGCTCCGGGGTGGTCCCTCCGGGTTAAAGGTCAGCCTCCCGGGTCTGCTCACAGACACAGCCCTCAGAAGCGAGACAGGGCCTGTCCTCCGGCACCTGGCTTTAGCTGCAAGCTGGGCAAACCACATCATTCTCTGGGCCTCAGTTTCCCCCTCACTAGCATAAGGGCTCTGCCCCAGATGGTCGTTTCGGGAAGCCCTTCCAAGCTGAACCCTATCATCTTAGTGCATACAGAGTTTAGAGGGAAACCTCTGGAGAGACTTTATCAGGAAGAAGTGCCTCTTCACTGAACGCCCGAGTGGTTCAGGTCACACGACGGTCACACTCTCCCGCCTGAACCCAGCAGAGAACGGGCCCACGGAGAAGAACCTGCTTTGGTTTGCTTTGCTAGGTTTGAGGCCCGCGTTTGTCAGATTTGTTCGTGGGCTTCTTTATGCAGCCTTTCCTTTCTGAGGCCTTAGTGCAATTTTCTGCTTGCTAATAGTGTGACGTGTCGTATGCCGCCCAGACGATTAAACCAGAGAACAGCACAAGAGAAAATGCCGCCTCGTGCGTGAAACCAGAGAAAATATATATCGTTTGCGTGTTTCCTCCAGGCCCAGGCCTGCAGCAGCACAGAAGCTTCCTAACTGGGAACCTGGTTTAAAAGCAGCTGCTGTGCATTTCCAAGCCTGCAGGCCATGGGTCAGAGGCGGCCTCCTAGGAATACGCATTTCTAGGCCTCCTCAGACCGACGGGGTGAACCTGTGAGGCTGAGGGACCTCCATGGTCCCCGCTCGGTGACAGACGGGCGGTCCCTGTGTACTCGTTGAAAGAGGAGCCTGGATGCCAGTCCCTGCCTATCCTGCAATCCATCCTGAAAAGGCCCCCCGATGGCCAGTTATTCGAATGGGCTTTTACAGGAACCATTGGAAAATCGCCTCCTTGGGAGCACGGGAGCCACTTCCTGCTGCGAGAGTGTCAGGATCTTGATCCCCCAAACCGAGCACAGTTCTGAGAAGTCTCTACTTCGTCCGATGGGGGGTCATCTGGAAGTCTCTGGGGCCAAGACACGTTCTCAAAGGAAGGATTAAAATGCTTCTCCGACTGGAGCAGACGCCCGTAGAGCTCTAGTGACGATCTTCTCTAGGGGAGTGGGGAGAGGCAGACCCCCTCGTCCGTACCGATGGAATTCGGCAACAGGAAATCTGCATCCCACTCAACGTGCTCGATTCGAGGCCGGTTTGGCCTCAAAACATAGGATGAATCAGAAATAAGTCTCTGTGGGCAGAAATGCAGTCATAAAACGCCTTCCTCACTAGCTGGACACTGACCTTTTCTCCTTCCTGAGACGAAGCAGTGAGAGCCATAAGCACGTGAGTCCCTCTGCCCCTGCCCCTGCCCGTGCCGCCGAGGAGAGGAGCCGGTGGAGATAGGGCCCTGCTCGGAGGAAGGAAAGGTGGCGTGGGGACTGAGCCCAGCCGAGGCGGAGTCTTGCAAGCCTCCGTCTTGCCGGTGTGGATGGTTTTGAGACCTTCTGTCTTGCCTGGGTTGGGGGGCGTTTGAGACCCTACAGGCAGCCACCTTGTAGGCCCAGCAGCCATCGGGATCATACACGTTTCCTGAAAAGAACCCTCCAGACCCCAAGAACCAGAGGCTACTTTTCCTACGTAGACACGGGCTGTGAGGGGCCTCGCTTCCTGTTCTGTCCACTGCACCCTCCTTTCTTGCCATGAAGCCCCCTTAAACCCATTTTGCTCTATTCTTTTCCCCCCTTGCCAAGCAGAGTGTCAGCCCCAGGGCAGTAACGAACCGGAGTGTGGGGTCTCACACGGACGGAGAAAGGCTCGTCGCCACTACCAGCTCCCAGAGGCCCCCATGGTGCACCCACAAAACAGGTCCTTGGATCCCGCAGAGTCTCCCCACCCCCAACCTCGCTGCACTGACCTTCTCCTGGTAGAGCTTGTGGAGCCAGGCTGAACACTCGTCCTCGTCTTCTGGGACTTCTTCTAGAGGGATCCGCCTGCAAAGCAGAGAACAGCCAGCAGGGAGGAGACTGGTGCCAGACGCCATTGAGGCAAAGCACGAGAAAGCCTGTAGCGCTTTGCAAGGGAACCTGCACTGCGAGGAGAAGCGTGGGGAGCGGCACAGTCCTCCCTCCGGGCTGTGAGGGCACCGGCTTCCGTGGCCCCCGTGCTGTGGTTTTGGCTCTTCACGCCCCATGCCTGTGTGTGCTCTGGGGAAGAAGTTACCGGAGAGGTGGCCCTGTGGGTACGAGATCTCCCACGCTCCGGGCTCCCCCAAATACCTGGGGCCCAGCTGGCCACTGAGTAGAGCTCCTGCCGGGTGTCTAAGTGCTCAGGGGGCAAAGCCTCCTCTACCTCTGGGAGAAGGCCTGCCTCGGGAAGGCTGGTTTTCCTGCCCTCAAGTGCCTTCAACTGCAGAGTAAGGCAAACTGCCGACCGCAGCTTTAGGACACAGGCATGATTAGGACACTTCTTTCCTATTCAAAAGGGGGAATTCGGGTCCGCTCCGGCAAGAAGGCTGTTTAATCCAGGCTGTCAGTCCACCGAAACCTCTCTCCAGCCCCATGGTGACGACCAGCCCCTGAATTGACATCGTCCTGTGTTGCACTTCAGTATCTGTGAAGTCTTTTGAAAAAATAATCAGAATGTTCTAGAACACTTGGCTGGTTCCCCAAGAGCAGCCATGTCAGATCATCTTTGTTAGCCTTCTGGGAAGACAACCTAGTGCACAGGAAACCAGTACCGTCCCTCAGCCCCGTCGCGCGGGGTTTTATGCTCGAGTCCCCGCTGCGTTTGGCGGATGGCAGCATCTTTCGATCGCTTCCCACTCGTCTCGATGGCATTGCAGAAGCCCAGGGTGAGGCCCGTTCTGTAAGCTGATGCAACGGGCCAAGAGAACGGGTGTGTCTAATACCATGGGAAGTCTTTTCAGTAATGGCTTGGGACGTAACACAGAAGTAAGATAGCGCTGAAATGCTCTCCATTTGTTCCTAGACCTCCCTATAAATTACACACGCTCTTGTCTGTGTACATCTGTATATCGTAGACACATCCTCCAAGAAGAGGGGTCAGTATTATCATCTCTTCATACTCAGTCTCAAAGTAACTATAAAATGCTGTCTTCAGTCTGTCCAACCTGAGCTCTGTGATGAGTATGAATTGGTCTGAGGGAATCAGAAATTAGAGGCTTCCCTGATTACTGACATGAGCGCTGTGTGTCTTGAGCTCCTAATATAAATACAGTCTGTGAAGTTCACTTCATGACAGATGACAGACAAGAAAACACTAAACAGACTTCCCTGGAAAGAGGGTTGTAGGCCGTTTGTGATTTAATTACTTTGATGGGCTCTCTCTGTTTTGGAAAGGAAATGGAACCAACTTACCTGACATATAAATCGGCGTGATATTTCTTCCCATTTAGGACCCCCAACAGTGTTGGATTTTCATTATTTCTGAAATTGAGTGTACAGTCATATACAGCTGAAACTATAAAAAAAATAAAACAAATACAAAGCAGTATATAGCGTGTGAACCCAATTTTGTTTCGCAGATACACATTGGAAAACAACAATGAGATGTGCTAACTGGCTATCTCAGGACGGCGGCGTGACGGGGTTCTGTCCTTTTTCATGCTTTTCTATACTGTCCAAATGCCCTACATTGAACACACATCACCTTTTGTAACCAGAAAAACACTGTAACTCAGTAACTGACGAGATCGGGCGCGTTCAGGGTGGTATGGCCGTAGACTGTAACTCAGTAACTGAGAAAAGAGTTATTACTGAGGTCGGAACAGCTTAAAGCAACCCTGCGGTGTCCCGTCTAGAAGTTCTCTAACAAGTACCGACATTTAGACAGAGTCAGACATGAGACCAGCCAGTCTAGAGCCTACTACCTGAGAATGTGTCTGAGTGGATGGTGGCATAAGCATTTTATAAGCAATTTCTCCCCCTAGAGAAGTAAGATAGCTACAAAATTAGAATAAGACGCTGGAGACATCTTAAGGACTTGAACCACAGTCCACGGAACCGGAGCTGAGAAGCAAAGCAGAACACGTGAGGTCAGTGCCTCTGCCCAACGGTGAGCTGACCTGGCGGCCCGAGTTACGTCGGCGTGTACTGCGGGGCCGCGGGGCCTGGCCCGGGCTCCAGTGCGTGGAGGGTGGGAGTGTGTGAATGACCATGAGGGGACAGAAGTACAGTGTGGACACAGGATGACAGGACAGGACAGTGGGAAGAGCACGAGTTAGGAAGTCAGCCTGGTGCCTGTGGGACCCTCCCTTGGACGTGCCGCTCAGCCGCCCTGAGCCCGGCTCCCTGGAGAAGGGGACACACGATCCCTTCCTTGCACGGCGGCTGAGCCGGCAGGAGTCTGCGTGTCCCCCGGGGCCTGGCCCTCCGTGATAATAGATTGTGAGCCCCATACTTCACGGACAGCTCGGCCTACGGGCGGTTACTATTCACAGAGCGGGAGGGAGAGTGACAGCAGGGTCCTCTTGGTCTAGTTGGGGATATGAAGAACCAGATTCAAAAATCAGCCAGAAAACCACCATCCATTATCTTCAACCTGCTGCCTGGCCCTGGTGGGGTCTGCAGGAGGCCCACTGCCAGCTCGTTCATCCTAGCTAAGGAGGGGCCGGGGTCTCCCTTGCTGGCTCGCAGGAATGCTGGGGGGTGGCTCCCAACCCCCGGCAAGCCAGACGACAGCCCCTTCCTCTCCTGGGACTGGAGGCTGGCTGTCTCTCGGTGGGGGAGGCGTCACTCTCCAAGGACAGAGTGGGGCTGCTGGAGAGCAGCCTCGGTGTTCACCACGTTCTGTGGGCATTATAGGAAAAGGCACTTAGGCTGTATGCAGGTGGCCATGGGGTCACAGGTCTGAGAGTAAGAAAGGGACATGGAGCTGATGCGGTTCAGTGGGTTTCCAACGCCTCCCTCCAGACTGGCTCTTACACAGGAGCCTGATGTACACTACGGAAAGGGCCTATTTGGTCAATCAAGGACGGGTTGGGGGGCAGCCACAAGGGGTCCCCAGACGACCGCCTAGCAACTGATGATTTGCACGATTTCCTCCTTTGCCAGAGGGGCAAGCTCAAGAGGGGAGATAAAATAGCCCATCGCTAAATCCACCTGCCTGCAAAGCCCTTGAGGAGGGGAGCCCGAGCCCCAGCCTCTGAGCCCCAGACTCTGTGTCCTAGCCGAGCCACTCGGAACAAGTTCCTTAAATTCTCTCCAAGCCCCAACTTCCTCGTCTGTATACTGGAAATAAACAGTTTCCTTCATTAGATCTGGCCAGTACTCTCTCGCCAGGCCCTATGGGGTGAGCTTGCGTTGGGGGCGAATCCGAAGTGCCCTTGGAGGGCAGCTCTTTATTTCGGGGCAGGGGGACACAGCCTACCCTGCTGCCTGGACTGCTGCAGCCTCGGGCCAAGCTCAGCCAGGGCCCGAAGCCAACGGGAAAAGCCGGACCCAGTAGCTGGGCACCCCCAGCAAGGCGCCCAGGTGAGGCGAGCAGGCTCAGTGGGGGCTCCGACCCACAGCCCACATCTGACCGTTACAGGCCAGGCCTCAGGCTGGGTCCTCTGCCTGTTTTCTCACTGAACCCTCCCTGCAGCTCTTACAAGCGTCCGAGGTGGTGCGCCCAGGGTCCTGCAGCCCGCGGAGTGGGGAGCCAGCTCGGACCTGCTGGGCGGTGCAGGATGCAAGCGGCTGGAGGAGGGACAGGCGACAGGCGACCTCCACCCGGGTTGCTGGGACCACAGGGAGCTCAGTGACGGGCAGGTTCTATCTTTGGGGTGAATCCAGAGGGTGCATCCGGGGCTCCGCAGGCAGACAGCTGGGAGGCCGAGCGGAGGGAGCGAGCGGCCTCATTGCCGAAGCCCCGGCGAGGGGTGTGCAGGGGTGCGGAGGACTAGCGGGGTGATGTCTGGGCAGGAGACAGCCGGGTCAGCTCGCGGACCGCGGGCAGGAGGGCGGGACGGGGGTGTCTCGGCGCACCTGCCCTGCTACCCAGCAGCTTCACGGCCACGGGCTCGGGCGCCCAGAGGAGGCGGATTTGCACGTGGTCGCCCGGGGGGGCAGCGCCGCAGGAGACCCCTCGCCCGCCACTCCGATCCCTTGGCTCACAAGAGGGAGAGGAGACCTGGGGGCCCGAAGACAGACGACCGTGCGCAAAGAGAGGCTGCTTGACCATCCCGGGACTCCGGCCAAGGTGGCGCCTGGCCCGGGGGGGGGGGGGGGGGGGGCGCGGGAAGACATGGGGACACCCGTGTGACCTCGGAGCTGCCTCCAACCCAAGGCCCGCCGCCCTGCCTGCCTCGCCTCGCGGGGTCAGAGGAGGAGGGGCAAAGCAGGTGCGGCCAGAGGGAAGAGCCCGCTTTCTGACTCTCTCCCAGGGTGATTCGGGGTCAGCCGGCGCAGATGGTAAGGTCACAGAGTTCGTCAGCTGGAGGCAGCCGGTGCCAAGAGATGGGCAAGAAATGCCAGACAAAGCAAAAGGACGCCAAAACCCTGGGCTAACGAGGTGTGGGGTCAGGCTGAACCCAGGGGTGGGCCCCGGTGAAGAGGGACCCAGGGATTCCCCAAGGTCACCACAGCCTTGCAGTTCCGGTACTGAGCAGTAGAGGGCAGTGTTTGCTCAGCGTGCTTGGGTGGGGGGTGTGTGCCCAGGAGAGAGTGTGTGAGCCAGAGACAGAGACAGAGAGCAGGCAGCAGCCTGGATCCTGGCTAGCCATCCTCCATCCCCCATCTAGCTACCGGCCACCATCATGGGGACGCGCTGCCCGAGGTGCTGGGGTTGGGGCTCCTCGCTGCGGGGGGCGGGGGACACCGGGATCTTCCTTACCTACATTTCTCAAACTCCTCACGGTGATGGCGAAGCCTTTGGTGCGAGGCAGCAGGTGGTACTTGAGGCTGGGCAGCCCCTTGGCTTGGGCCACCTGCATGCTGATCTGGTGCTTCTTCTCCGTGAACCGAGTGCCCTCACAGTGAATCAGGAACTGGAAGGAACAGCGCAAAGGTCACGCACGGCCCTCGGTTCCCGCCGCGGCCCTGGGTCACGCTCCGTCCATCATCCACCCCAGTCACACGCGGTCCCACAGGAGCCCTTATGGCCAGAGCAGGGCTGGGCCCCGCAGCTACGGCCGCCCCCCACCTCGGGGTGGGGCCCGGAGGCTGGGCCTCCTCCTACAGGAGCTGACCGTGGAGGATCGTAGAGGAGTGAGCGGGGTGTGTGTGAGCAGGACAAGAGCCTCTGAGTGTGAGTGTGAGAGGAGCATCCTGAGTGCGTGTGCAACAAGCGTGTTCTGAGGACTGTTTCTGCCCCCGTTAGTTCAAAGAGCCGGACGGGGTAGCGTGGGTCGGTGCGGCGGGCCAGGCGGGCAGGTCACAGGACGGGTGTGGGGCCCGCCCGGCTGCTCACGCGGGACTGCTTTGGGGCCGGGCACGCGGCTCCTCGGGGTGTGACGTACAAAATACTTCTCAGGGTAATCCCGGAGGTGCAGCAAGCTCTGTGAGACGGTCTTGCGGTCCTGCTCCCACTTGCGCGTGCAGAAGACCATCTCCGTGAAGTACCACATCCAGCCAATGATCGGGACGTAGGCCAGCTCCTTCTTGGCCAGGACTTTGGAGCCCTGAAACAGAGATGGGGGCCCACGGTGATTCATGGAGATGTTACCAGAAAAAGAGCAGCGGACATGCTGTCCAGAGGCCTAGCAGGATGGTTCCAGAGCACAGGGAAGCAAGAAGCCACTGACCCTGGAGCCTCTGCCCCGTCAACTAGAGGCCAAGGTTGTGCGAAGTCTGCACAGCAGGGGGGAGGGGAGAGGGCCTTCGTTGGGGGCGGGGGGGGGTAGGCATCGGGGCGGCGTTGGGAACAATGAAAGACACTGAAGGATCTCAGAGATGCTCGGGTCATTTTCCAAGCCGGTCTGGCAGTTTTAACACCGAACTCTCTCCGGCTCTCAGTCCTCGGCCACACTGGATCCCGCCGGCTGGGCGGACATCATTCTCCTTTCACAGACTAGCGAATGGGGTCTGGAGGGTTCTCTGGGTCGTGGCGCTGCAAAATGGGGGAGCCTGGTTGAGCGGAGGCCCCCAGATCATGGTGGAGGGTCTCCACCTGTCCCCTCCCTGACTCATCTCCAAGGCTGGCAGTGCGGCTGGGACGTCCACCTGAGACTGCCCGAGGCTGACTTCACGACGCAAGGACCTGGCCCACCCACAGGCTGGCCCCTGGGGCTGCTCGGCGCAGGCCGCCACCTAGCTGGGCCAGGCTTCACGGTCTGCACCGGCCTGGAGGAGAGCAGGGATCGGGGTGTCGGGGGATGGGGCACAGTGGGGAGACAGAAAAACCACTTTTCATCTAGTGGGTTGGATTCTATATTTTTCACCCTTAATTTTGGAATTGGTCAAGATACTCTCTGAGATGGCTGTCCTTGATCGACGGCACAGGTGACAGAGGCAGTGATCTGGACGGTCAGGCAGGCTTAGCGGTGCTCTTGGTGACAACTGTCTAGTTTTGCCCTGAACCTGGGAGGCCTGTCACGTCCGCAATCACGACGCAGCTGCAGCTCGGTGAAGAGCGATGGGCCGTAGCCGCCCACCCACCTGCGCAGGCTGGGGAAGCCATGAACAGCTACTCGCTCCCTCTACGTCACAAACCCAACAGTGAACCTCTTCCCCCGCGCGGGAAAGACAGCTTTCAGTTAGTGTCTCCGAGTCTGGATGGGTTTTGTTTTTGTTAGTCCCACAGACCCAACATGCAAGTCCTCTCTCGAAGAGAACCAAGCCGTCAAAGCCGGGGCCTGCCCCCAGAGGACCTCGAGGCCAGTCCCAGCAGGTCCGAGAACTCGCTGGCGGTACCGGTGCGGGGAGGGCTTCCTGTGTGCCAGGCACGGGCGATGCACGTATATAAATCCTATTCCATTTGATATCCAAAGGCATAGACATCCTCCCTCCCCCCATTTTATAGAAAATCAAACCGAAGCTCAGAGACATTGAGTAACTTGCCCGGAACTACAGAGCCAACAGCTGGGGAAGCAGAGACTTTAGGCCACGAGGCCTGCTGCAGGGCACAGTCCGTGAGAAACGTTCTGCCCACCAAAGCGCAGGGCCAGACACGCAGAGCCGCCTACCCCACAGCCACTGTCCCCTCCTCTTTCGTTTACAGCCTTAGTTCTACTCCAAAGGCAACATGTTCAGGCTGTGGGTGTGACCATGAGGGACGTCACCTCAGCCTGGTGTCCCTGGGGCCTCTTAGCTGAGTGTGGGCCTCTGACCCAGTGCTCCTGAGGTGGCTCAGGGCTCTGCTACGGTGCAGGTGTTCTGGGGCTTCTGGGAAGACTTTGCTCCGTGACAGAAAGAGAGACGGCCAGGAGGCCTGGCCATTTTTTCTGTCATGAACATGGTGGCAGAGTGTGTCACTGCTTTGACATCACATGTTGACCCTGGGATAACAGGCTAGAAATGCCGAGGCCATTGGAGCTGCTGCGCCAACCCAGGATGCGTCTGGCTACAGCCCGGCGATGGGTCGAATGGCTTCATGGCCAAACCATGGGGTTTCTGCACACCTTGAGCGAATGAGGGCCTGTGACAGAGATCAGTCACTTCACGGGTAAAAATCTCTCCTACAGTCGGCTTTTTCCTTCTCAACATGCAGTTACTTTAAATCCTAAAAGCATGAACTAATTATCCTGACCGGTGCTTTCTTGCGCTATAAATGAGAAGGAAGTGCCTGTCACTCAGAGCACAAAACCAAACTGCCTTGGGAATCCCCAGTCTGCCCAGAGGAGCATTTAAAAGCCGATCAGCGTGTGTCCACTGCCAGGTTTCAGGTCGTGGGAGGCCCCGGAGGCCTTCCCTCGCCCCGCTCCTCTTGTCAGCGGGGATGTTCTCAGGCTCTCTGCTTCCGTGCTTCCATGAACTCCCTACTCTCGGCCTGTGAGATGAAAAAAGATAGAAAATCCTCACCGGTGAACTAAACTTACCTCCTTGGCTGGTTAGGACTGTGTACAAAAATTACATATTCCTGAACTCGTTCCAAAAATACTTTGCAATGACATGAAGGGACTCTAAAAGATGATCTGTTCTATAACCAAGAAGGAAATCAGGTCCTGTAAGGTCGCAGCCACGGGTCTAGGAAGGTGAGTAGCCTCATGTGGTCCATCCTAGCTGTCTGGTGGGGAAAGCACTCTCAGGGGGTATTTCCTATTAATGGAATAATCCCACCAGCCCCCAGTGGGTCTTAGCGGTTAGTCTTTGATAACCCACTGCTAAGAGGAAATGGAACTTTGACAGTGATGTGGGATCTATGTGTAGACCAAAGAGATGAGCTTGGAGCCTACATGTCCATCGCTGTTGAACTGTGTGGGAGAGAGCACTGCAGATCACCTAAGCGCCCCACAGTAGAAGAGCTCACTGAGTTATGTACAGTCTGAATGACAGACTGTATGCACAGTGCGTATGTGATATTACAGAGCCGTTACTGTGCCCTGTGAGCCAAAGCAGCTTCCCCACCTGTTTTTATAAATAAAGTTTTATTGGAACACAACCACACTCTCTTGCGTACCCACTGCCCATGGCTGCTTTCACGGCGCAACAGCTGAGTCGAACAGTTGTGACAGAGGCAATATGGCCCACCAAGCCGAAAATATTCACTACCCTACTGGTTACAAAGTTTGTTAACCTTTGATTTAGAGCCACTAAAATTTATTTCCAATGAATATTTAATCACTGGGGAAAATGCTTATTATATAATACTAAATTTTTAAAGGTCTGGAATCAAAGCTCAGTCTAGAGTCTGATTATGACTACAGGAAAACAGGAAAATAACAGTAGCTATAGGTGAGCAGTCAAATCAGAAGGGATTTTGTTGTTGTTGTTTTATTAGATTTTCCTGTTTTTTATCATCAAAATGTTTTGCAGTGCTCCTCTAACAATGCCCCTTTTAAGAAGTGGTTGACATCAGCACATTTCAACCATTTGCTTCTGGAACGTAAGTGAGACTAGATCAAAATAGCCCATTCGATGATGATCAAAAGGAACAGAGGAGATATTTCTGTTTCTATGTTGAATTAATACATCTTTCAACCTTAAAGTTTGGGATGTTCTCATTAGGCCTAACCCTTGATGTCAACTATGGTTATTTGTTTTAAGATATGTTTTAAAATATTAAGGTAGAAACTTTTGCCTTTCAAATCAAAGGTCATTTCTTTGATCTCCTTCCCTCAGCAGGGATAACAGGATTTGGAAAGCTTTGGAATCAGTCCTTACTTTGATCAGGCTCTACCATGGCCCAGCTGTGTGACTTTGGTCCAGAGACTTAACCTTCTTGGGCCTCAATTTTCCACAGCTGTATTATGAGGAAAGGAATACTTACCTCAAAGTGTTGCTTGAAGATTTAATAACATATGGAAACGTATATAAAGGTGTTGAGTTGAGGACCTGACAACAGGTGTTCGATGTATAGCTGTTATTACCACCACAGAGTAAGAACAGGGGCTAAACGTCATTCTCAATTCAACCCATTTCCTAACCTATGCTTTAGCATATGGTAGCAATCTGCAGGAATTCCAGCACTCCCTGATAGCAGTGTGCTGAGAGAGTCACAGGGGTTCCCTCATTTAAGACCAAGAGACTAGAAACTTACTACTCCAATATGCTTACATTCCTCCAGGAAATATGCCATCGATAGCATGACCATCCCAGGCTAAGCAAAGGTTTCTATGTGTGGACGGTAATGCCTTCAGGAAATAATGTATAAAAACAATTATCAGTTTCATTTATTCTGGATTTATTTTGAGGGTAGATCTGAGAGGATTTACTGGGAAGATTTGTTTTCATTAGTCCCACAGACCCAAAATGCAAATTCTGGATTTATTCTGAGGGTAGATCTGAGAGAGTTTGATTTACCACAAGCCCATGTAGACATTAGCACGTCTGGAAAATAAAAAATTTTCATAGGAAATACAACTTCCTATGAGGAACCCACAACAGCAAGAGCTTGGCCATTTCTGGTAGTTGAAGGGCATCACTGACATGATTCACATTAGTGTGTGTGTGTGTGTGTGTGTGTGTGTGTGTGGTGTGTTTGTGAGAGAGGGAGTAGGTGTGTATGAGAGATTGTGTGAGAGAACGAGTATGTGTGGGTGAGAGGGGTGTGTGTATGAGAGAGATTGTGAGAGTGAGTGAGTGTGTGTGAGAGAGAGACTGTGCGAGAGAGTATGTGGGAGAGAGTGTGTATAAGTAGGTGTGTGAGAGAGAGACTATGCGTTTGTAGAGCATGTGTGAGTGTTTATGTGAGAGAGTGTGTGTGTGAGGGAGAGTATGTGTGTGTGAGAGACTGTGGAGAGGGTGTGTGTGAGAGAGTATGTGTGAAAGAGATTGTGTGTGTGGAGAGAGAGACTATGTGAGAGTGTGTGTGAGATAGTGTGTGGGGGGGAGTGTGTATGTGTGAGACTGTGTGTGTAGAAAGACCATGTGTGTAGAGAGACTGCGTGTGTATAGAGACACTGTGTGTGTGAGAGTGAGTATGTGTGTGAGAGAGAAAGGGTGTGTGTGTGTGAGAGAGAGAGGGGGAGAGCAGTCTTACACAGCTGCCCAGTCAATCTAGCTGAGCAGCCCATAAGTGCAGTTGGGACCACCCAGTTGCTCAGGGAAACAGCAAACCCTGTGACCCCTCTGACACCCCATGAACCTCTTCAACGCCTCCAGCCAACTGGTCAACCCCTGTGCAGAGACCACGTGGTGCTAGAAAGAACTGTTCTGAAGATGCATTGAGATCCAGTAATTCCGACCCTGAGATGATGTGGCTCTCGCCTCACTTGTGTCAGCTTCACAGCCTCCGTGATGAAAAATGAGCAGAACTGGGACTTTCTAAGGTTTTTCTCTAATAGGCCCCCTGCCAGCTACTAAGATGAAAATGTTTAGCGTTAAAGCTGAGTTCGTAGGACGGTTGGAGCTGGTAGGGCATCCTGCGCAGCCACCTTTCTGTGATGCTCCCGCCTCCTCTGACCGCTCCGGAGGTGCCGGCAGAAAACACAGTTAGGGACTAACATTCACCAGTAGGATGGTCCCTGGTCAACATGCTGCTGGCACAAATACCTCCTTCTGGCTTCCGAACACATGGCCATTCCTGAAGGTTTATCGGTACGGTCACAGTGCGTCATTTGGATTCACCCAAGATCATTGATTTCTACTAAATATAAAATGCCTGCATGGGGTCTTTTCATGGCACTTGGAAAGCAGATTAAAACATCCACATTTTACCCTTTGAATTTTTCTCCCCCATGAGCTGGGCCCCATCAGTGCAGAGGACTAGCCAGTCAGCCAACAGTTCAGCCTCTTTTTTGATGTGTGACATGTGAACTTTAACCTCAAAACTGTTCTGCCCGTGCAACAAGTGTCTGCTAAATACCTCCTTTGTGCCAGGCCCTGGTTCGGGTGGGGACGCCACGATGAAGGTGAATATTCATGGCCTTGGGACGCTCAACGTCTAGCGGGAGGAGAGAAACAGAAAGCTACCAATGCCGCGTTACTTCTGCCCCTGAAACCTGTAAGCTGTTGAATAGACATGGTCTGTGGCCAAGGAGGTGGGTCCAAGTCTGGAAAAGACGGGGCCGGAGTGTGTCTCTGAAGTGGAGTCCCTCACCACAGTAAAAGGCAGGGGTAAGACGGAGCTCAGAATCACGAGCCATGTGTGCACGCGTGTGTGCGCACGCCATCTGTGCCCACGAGAGTAACATACAGGTGGCCTAATTCTGCTTGCGTCACTCTCTCACTGTCTGTCTCCCTTCTCTGATGCCAAAAAAGAAAATGCTGGGGACCTTATGCTCCCAGAAAAACCTCCAGAGTATCAGAAAACAAAACGAGCGCGAGCACAGTGCCACAATTAGTCACGGCCACAGGGGAAATGCTTAAGACAAGCATGAAACAAAACCACTCTCCGAGGATTCATCTCTCTCCGCCTGGGAACAAACGTGGACCATTTATGGAGGTGGAGCAGAGCCCTCCCAGCTCCCCCGCCCTGATCGCCACTTCCCCCACCCAAGTCTCCATCCCCTGACCAAACCCAAACGCCTCTTAATTTGCCTGGTGTGCAGATCTGGAGTGGGGAAAGGGCATCTGGGGACAAAGGAAACTCTTAAACATTGGGAACTTGTCACACTTGACTCTGCTCAGCACGGTCAGAGCTCCTGATAAAACAGATGAGAAAGGAGGCAATGTCCACTTCCCCCTTCCTGAGCACAGATCCTGGAGTCCCCTTCCCAGCTTCTGTCCGAATGGCCAGCCTGAGTCCTTCCCGGAGTGACCTTAGGCCTGGGCAGAGGGAGAGACAGAGCAGAAGGAATTCCAGGGGCGGGGCTGGGAGACCAGGGCCCTGCAAGAGCAGAAGGTAACAGAGCTACTGCCAGCACCTTGTGGCCAGCGGGTGTTTGCTAAGCAGTGGAAGGAAGCCCAGGGAGACAGGGAAGTGGGAGCGCCCTGGGCATGTTAGCAGATGGGCTGTGACAAAGAGGGAGCAGTTACTGGGGACCCTGCGGAGTCAGAGCTGGTTCCAGGCTCTGAAGGTCGGCTGCGGCCTGCAGGGAGAGTAGGGAGGAAGCCCGATGCTATTGCTGCTTTAAGCAAGTCTGGATTTACAATCCGTTGGTGTAATCCAACCCTGGCTTGTTAAAGACATTGCCAGAAGATCCTGCTTCGTGAAAAAGACCAGGGCGCCTGGGCGGCTTCGTCAGTTAAGCGTCCAGCTCCGGATTCCAGCTCAGGCTGGGAACTCACGGTCCTGGGACGGAGCCCCACACTGGGAGGGAGTCTGATGGTTCCTTTCCCTCTGCTCCTTCTTGCACACGCGCTCTCTCAAATAAATAAATAAAAGCTTACTAAAAATTAAAAATACCTTGGTGTGTCTAACTCAGCACTACACTTTAAAACTAGAGCGCACACCAGCATCTCCAGGGATCTGTTCGGTTACGAACTCAGGACGCCGCTGTACTTCCATGGAGCTACTGACCCCTTTCCTCGGCCGGTGCTGCACCCGGCTGCCGGGTCTGTAAGGCGTCTCACGCCCTCACCCTTCTCTCGGCTTCCTTATCGGCCTCACGCCAGGTCCCAGCACACCTGGTGGGTGACTACTTGGCGGCCCACAGTGGCGTCCCCGCCCACTCTCAGTGTAGTGGGTGGTGCCCGAGTGCAATACAGATGCTGCTGGTTAAGCCACGGAGGGTGGGGTGGGGACCAGGTTTCCACGCACTCATAGGATCCTGGCATCGAGGGTGAGGCAAACCCACCGTAACAGAGCCGAGTAACCAGAGCCGCAGGTGTATGTGATGGAAAAGAAAACATAAGACATTTCCCCACATCTAGGGGTGCCTGGGGGCTCAGTTCATTAAGCATCCGCCTTCTCCTCCGGTTGTGAGCCCAGGGTGATGGGATCGAGCCCCACATCAGGGCTCCCTGCCCGGCGGGGAGTCTGCTTCTCCCTCTGCCTCTGCCCCTCCCACTCCCCATGCTTGCTCTCTCTCTCTCTCTCAAATAAGTAAATAAAATCTTTAAAAAGGAGAAACACTTCTCCACATCTAAAAAATTCCCATCTCTCTGTAGCCAACAGGAACTTGACACACGCGTGAAGGACCGGCGACAGAACAGCGTAAGCTCACTTTGCTTTGCATAAGGATGTTGGATGTCAGCCGCGCGGCTGACATCTAGCTGCGGGGAAATGGTTAAATCCCGTGTCGTAAAACATTTGCTCTCTCTTCGGTCTTCCGCACTTTGTCCTCTTTTTCACTGCAAGAAAGGACTCAGGGAAGGGGAGCTCATGAGGTCAAGCAAACTAAGCACTATTGCACACCTACTTGTGCAAGGCACCTGAGCTAGGATCATATTCATTAAACAAGTACATATATGCAGTGAGCCCTGTCTATTCATGAAGCCCTTACAACAGCGCAATGGGAATTATTAACTGAGGTTCAGAAAAGTCAGATAACCTCCCCAAGGTCACACAATGCAGGAGCCAGGGTTCAAGTCCACATCTGTGGGACGCTAAGACATTGTGCACAGTTTTTTGCCTACACATCTCTCCCTCCCCTGCCACCCTCAGGAGAGAATTGTTCTGGAGTAAGCAGAGGGGAAAAGAAAGAATTGCTTTCAATATCTGAGCCGGAACGCACAGTTTCATCTTTCAGACTGTCTGCTTTTCTGCTAAGTTTTACGTGTTCGAAAACAAGACCAAGGAAACCCACTGTTTGGAGGATGTTAAAACTGGCAGAGGTTTATAGGAAATCACATTCGTGTAGCCTTTCTAAACAATTCTGCGTTGACATTTTTCCTGCGAAAAACCTTTAGGGAGAAAAGCGATCCTTCCACAATCAAACCTGAAGAAATGCTGGTTTTTGGAAATACGTCACCTTTCACAGAAAGCATCATATTTAACATCAAGGACCGGAAGCGTCTTGGCAAAATTAACTCAGAACCCCAGCGGCTGGGGTTCTGTTCTAGTTTCAGCTCCTGGGAGCTTTTCTGGGGTGTGAGGGTATCTGCAGGTCATTTTACCGAGAAGCCAGGAGAGTTCGGCAAAACAGCAGCAGCCCACACCCCTCAGTAAGTCTGAAACCAGCCCACAGGGACCTTGCGCGGGGGCCAGTGAAGTGAGCGGGACCGCTGACATGCATGCTTGGCCAGGCCCAGAGCGAGGAGCCCGTCCGTGCGGCCCAGGAACATGGCGCCCGCCTGCTTGCTCAGGATGGGCCGTGCCACCCACGGTCTCCCCGCCTCCGTCCGCTGCCTCGTAATCATCCCTTCACATCAGTCTTCCACTGATTCTAATAGCATGCCCTCAAGGACTTGTTCCAATGTTATCACCTTCTGGAAGTTTCCTGTGTCCCTGGCGGCCAAAAGTCCATGGGCTCCTAAGCACCAGAACAGGACACCAGTTGTGAAACTATCGAACTTCCTCCCCACAGTTTGGTAAACAGAGCTGCCCCCAACACCAAAACTTGCCCCCCCATCTTCCACCTTTACCACAGTGACCCCAGCTCGTCCCGCAGCCCTCCAGGCCCTCCTCACCTAACAAAGAGGGGGGCACTGGGAATGACGGGGGCCCCCAGAATGGTGCCATAGGGCCGACTGGTCTGTGGTTAAGTATGCTGGTGTCGCCCCAAGTGAGCAGAGTCAACCCAATGTCATTGCTCCCTCCAACCCCGTGTCCTGTGACAGGCGCTCATGTCTCTTCTTCACTTCTCCTCGGATATTAGAAAGTCACTGAAGGCAAGGACTGTATTTTCACACCCATCTTTGTATCTTACAGTGCCTCGCAGTGTTTTCTACAGAAAACACACACACATACACACACACGTGCACACACACACACACACACACACACACATCCCTGGCAACAAACACAGGGATGGGTGTGGAGGTAGGTGGCCGGCCCGGTGAGCCTTCTGAGGAGACCACCACCCTGGCCGGCAGCTCGAGGGTGACCTCAGGAGGACCCCTTGCCAGGACCCGCCGCGGAGCTGCGCCTGAATCCCAGACCACACAACCTGCGGTAAGACCCACTGCCTACGGCGGCTCTATTTGGTGGCTTGTCACGCTGCCATAGATATGACATATCCGACCTCTTGAACGATCTGAAGAGAAATATTGCAAGGGGCCTCCAGGTCGACCTCCGGGTCGCACCGCCTTCACCCGCTGGTGACCACTGACCGTAGGGGCCGCTGTGTGCCAAGCGCCCACCGGGGAAAGGTGCCGCTGGAGGACCCCACAAACGCGATCGTGGGGAGCCTACTGTAAGCCGCAACCGCAGTGAAGTGACACAGATGTGTTTCATCTACCGCGGTACACCGACACACTAGAAGCTTCGGAAACCCCAAGGCTCAGCACCGCACACCACAGTTTGTGAGAAACGGACTTTCAACTGTCCGCAGGCCGTGCTCCTCCCCAGGGAGGAAAGAGTCGGCGTGTTCTGTGAAGCTCACAGCCAGAGCCTTTGGCGCCCGGGCCAGGAAAGCCAGTCCCGAGGAGAACCTGGGCCTCTGGGAATGACCGTGTGGCGCCTCAGATGCTTATAAAATTTCTAAAGACCTTTTTCTCCTTTTTAAGAAAATCCTATCATTTTTCCCCTTAAAAGCAATTTCATATTACCCCATTCTCAAGAATTTTGGCAAAATTTCACTTGTTTCAATTTAAACTTACTTCCTCTTGGCCTGTTAGGTGTGTGGGCAGAAACTGCCCCGTGAGGAACCTTCTCCCCTGAGAAGCTAGCTCCCCAGAGTCCAGAAAGATCGCAATGTCACGCACTATTTTTAAAAAGGGATCAATCAGGCGCCTTTTCTTAGAAGGTGATTTAAGACCAAGGGTACCGCTGAACGACGACTACAACAAGCTGCTGTTTCGTGTCCTCCTAAGAGTGGCGGAATCGACGGGCCACCTTAGAAAGGGCCAGAGCAGCTCACCCGGCATCATGGCCTGTCGCTGGACCGCAGCTGCTTCAGCAGCGTGCAGGCATGGAAACTGTTCCCTGCCACGGGGACAGGGCATTCCCCTGGGAGGAGGGTCTGGCAGCTTTCCCCTGACTTGGCCCAGCCCCTGACCCTGAAAGAGGTCACTGTTGACTCCCTGATCCCGACCGGGCAGCCTCTCCTTGGCCAGCGTGGAGTGTCCTCAGAACGTGTAGCTACCGCTCGGCCTGGTGCACGGAGCTTGGCAGAAAGGGGAAGGTGGCTGCCTCCTGCCCCTGTCTAGACCCTCCCTCCAGTCCTGGCGGGGACTCCGGGGCTCCAGGAAGCACATTAGCAAGAATCCAGAAAACCAGAAGCCCCACGGGGTAGGGTTCCCCAGGGGAACACCTGTCACCCCCATCTGAGGCTTCAACCTGTCTACCTCACAGCCTGGTGCTCTCCTAAACCTCCAAACTTCTAGAACAGTCTCAGATGACAGTGCTCACACCCCTCCACCAGCAAACCTGGCTGCTCAGTTTTCAATAGTAAGAAAGGCAGCCCGGTGACTGTGGTGTTCACTTACGGAATCACAGAAGGGAACCGTCTCTGTGCTGTTGGCGGAATGGCTGTCCCGCTAACCACCATGTGGCCCTCCCCAGTCTCAGCGCTGTGCTCAAGCTGTGACTCCATCAAGGACTCCAAAGTCTCTGACCTGAGACCCTAAGTGACATGGAGGTAGAGTTCCCGCTCCCTGAAAGCATCTCCATCTCTGGGCCTGTGTCCCCTCTCCTGACCTGGGACCTTCTCTCAGACCTGGGTCCCCTCTCCTGGCCTGGGTCCCCTTTCCATCTTTTTGTGCCTGTTTCCCCAAGGCCGCGGGCATCTGTGAGCTGCTGCTCCGCCTGCACGCTGTTAGTTCCTGCCAGGTCCCTCCCTGACCCAGTGAGGGTACCGACAGCTCCCACTCCTCAGAACGAGCCCGTGACGACCACAAGCCAGGAGGCGACTGGAAGCCTGGTCCCTGTCCCAGGTGGCCCTGGTCATTTTGGGATGTAAAGGCCCCCGGGGCCCTGAGGCTCCCGCAGTTTTTCCTCCTGACCCCCCCCCCCCCGGGGTAAGAAGCAGAGCTCTGAAATCAGACTTACTCATTACTATCCGGGAACCAGTGCTTTAGGAGTTGATTGATGAAGTGTAAACAGTAATAACGTGACAAGAATTAGGAATGGGGTACACGCAGCGAACAGCGCCCAGCAACAGCTCGTGGTCATTGAGCTGCCAAGGCAACGTGGACGGGCCGGTGCCTGCAGGTCCAGTACGCCTGCTGTGCCCCAGCCTCCTGCCCTGGGCCGGGTGCGCGTTCACACTCGGAGCCCGGGCACCTCTCAAAGCCACATGGGCAGCCCGGGAAACACCACCCGTCGCTCAAGCACCCAGGGAGAACCAGGGCTGTGGGACACCAGCACGCAGGGAAGTCCAGCTCTAAGGCAGGAGAACCGACGAGCTGGCAGTCAGGCTGCAAAGACGCGAGGTGCCCAGTCACAGTCACCCGCATCCGCAGTGGGGTTCGGGTAGGGACATTTTCGGGGGATGTCTCCTCTGGCACAGAATAAAACCACAAAACTCTACTTGAGCTCTCTGCCCAGGGTCTCTAAAATGGAGAAAGGCAGATGCTAGAATGTTCCGTCTTGTTCCTGAAAATACACGTAGCGCACATGCGCACACAGATCCCGAGTTGGAACTGGAAGAATAAATAGGGAAACAAAGAACGCTGTTGGCAGGACGGCCTGTTGCCTTCCTAGAAATCCTTTCAGTGATTCAGCCACAGGCCGTGCAGCTTTCGAGAAGTCTCAAGGCAGCAACAGTGATGGAACTCACTGCTTCCATTTCTTGAAAAACGGCTAAAGACCTCCCCCTTGAGTTTTGATAGTTTAACGGCATCATAAGGACTATCCTTGGTCCCAAAGATGTGAAGGGGACTCGGTTCTAAGCACGTTTTCTTCTCTCTCCTTTTGCCCCCAATTTAAAAGTGCATCAGTGTTTAAAAGCAGATACAAAATGTGCCCCAAGCTATATGTCCTCCTTCACCAAGGGTCTCCTTGGCCGAGTCAAAGGGGCCCCCCATGGGGATTGAGCCCACGGAGCCTCCCCTCTGGGTCAGACCCGGGACTCCGTCACCCCAGCTCCTCTGCTGGTCTTCTACCTCCTCCACTCTGAACACCTGACGTGTCCCACCTGGTCTGCCAAAAACAACGTGACGTGAGCAGACACCACGGCTGTCTGCAGGGGTGGCTCCCCGTGCAAAACATGAACCCCAAGTTCAGGTGCAAACTTCCCCCACCCCACAGTGTAAGCCCCATTGCAAGAGCTCCCCACTGAGACAGCTTCGGTATGGCTATCTGATCCAGGTGTGACCAGGACACACCTCGACGTTTCCGAGGTGACAAAAGTCCGTTAAGGGAGCCTAGCCCCAAAGGCATGCAAGAAGTCCAACTAGTTGGAGGACACAGAATTTCATATTTATTCTGAATTCTGCCATTGAAACTCTGTGGCTTGGGGGTTCCACGTTCTTAAGCCCACACAGAGGGAAAGGCAGGGGTGAGCACTGTCCCTTAGCAGAGATGAAGGACACGGAGTGGCCTCGAACCATGAATCCAGTCCAAACCCACGTCTACCGTGGGACCTCGAGCAGATGGTTTAAACCCTCTATAATTGGGTTTTTTAAAAAAGGGGATCTATATAGCATCTATTCATAAAGGTCTCTGCAAGGAGTCAATAAACAAATTGCGTGTAACGTATCTAGCACGTGATAATCGCCGAATCAGTATCATTATTGCTCATTAGAAGACGTTCATCTTGATTCCAAGCGGGAATGCAAAGCCACTGGTGAAGAGCATTCCGTCAGTAGAAACCGGAAATGCCTCTGTAATCCTGAATGATCGAGAGCAAAAAGGCAAGTCATAGCGGTGAACGAGGGGGAAACGGGAATCCGACTTACCCCTAACACCCCAAAGCGTTCGGCCAGGCTCCAACCACAGAGAAAGTCAATCTCAAACTTGTGGTTCAGAACCACGATGGCATTTTCCTTTCCATACTTGGGGTAGGCCTGGGGGTCTGTGTGGATGACGCACTCCGTGCCCGACCACCACTCCAGCAACATCACCAGCTCTGGAACAAACCACAACAACAGACAAACGTTTATTTCGTGCATGCGTGGTGAGCAAGGCTCGGTTCTGCGGGGCGGGGCTGGAGTCAGGTTCTCCCCTCCCGGCTGGGGCAGAAAGCAACTTGTAAGGGTCAAGGTGTGCATCGCTGCCGCCCAGGCCCCCATCCTTGACATGGTTTAGAAGCAGAAGCGGAATGAGAAAGACTCCCCTGCAGGATCCAGGGAAGGAGTGGAAGCTTGGAGAAGCCAAACGACTTGCATTGCTTGATTAAGTGCCTTGGGGAGAAGTCAGTGAGGAAACCCGACTCCATCAGGAACGCAGGCCCTCGTGTTTACAGCGCTCTGAGAGGCAGCATGAGGTGATGCCCAGAATTCTGAAGATCCTGGGAAATGACTAATCAGGATACTTACAAACTCCATCAGAGAACTGAATACCTCATTTCTCTCTCCTGTTCATGAGGCTCGTGTGCACCCAAAATAATGAAGACCCAGGGTGTGGGGAAGAAAGGCTCCATTAGAGCCGTTACACTGCGGGCCTGAGTGAAACTTAAAATACTCTGTGTAGGAACTTGGAAAACAGCAGTGCTTCCTGCAGGCAATAAGGACCCACGGGACTTCATTCTTCAGGGAGGGCTTGTAGTCCTGGTGACCCCTTCCCCGCCTGGTTGCTTCAGGAAATGCCTATCTATATGGTACAAATTGCCCAGAGAAAGAGTTGTACGTTGGGTAAAAACTGTTATCTACATAGAAGCTTTAAGGAGAATTTGGAAAGCTGAAGGTGTTCAACAGGGGGATGGGTGGGTGTGAGTTCTCTGCCAAGGCCATAGCCCTGTTGATCCCCGGTTAGTGGGGTACACATTTAGCAGAGGACTCACTCACCTCCCACCCCGTCCACACATGCGCACACACGTACACACATGCACAGGCACACACACGCAGACAAGCAGGTGCAATCCTGACTCCAGGCAAACCTATGTTTTAAAACCTTTCTCCTTGAGGTTGGAGACAGATACTTTCTAACAGGTGCACTAGAACTCTCTAGAAGGCATCACGGGCTAGTTTCTAGGCAGTGTGAATCTTTAGAATGAGTCACTTCCCGGGTTCTGCAAGGATTCAGGCAGAGGACACAGTGGGGGCAGAACACACAAAGCTCAGAGGCAAGTCCCAGCAAGTCAGCCACTCGGGATCCAGCATCATCATTCAAAACGAACCAACACCCTCCCCTTACTGGACCATAAAGTAAGTGTCTGCCTATTCCTCGGAGAAAACGCCAAGTCTGCAGTCAGTTGTCCACCAGGTGGTGACATCAGTGGGACCTCATGTGGCAAGTCCGGGAAGGAGAAGGTAGGTGCGTAGGGAGGGTGGGGGGGAGGGGGCAGGCAGCAGCGCTGGCCGGGACTAAGGGGCAGTTTGTTACCACCTGGTAGAAGGACGCTAATATTGCTGCACTGATTTCCTCTAAGAGACAGGATAGGTTGGACCAATCTACTCCAGGACTAGCCACAGAGCACTGATAAACCCCAAAAGCAGAACACGGAAGTCTGCCAGGTAAGGGTGGCCATCCCTGTGAATCACATCCCACTGTCGTTCTGCAAGTAGCTCCCGGATGCCTCTCTGGGCCCCGCCGCTCCCCACCAGCGGCGAGGCGGGGGCGATGAACACCGGCCCCAGCACCATCCCCGGGACCTCAAGCAGCTTGTGACCCAGCGTGAGAGCAGCTCCCCAACGATGAAGCACAGCCCTGGGTGCAAGGACTGCATTGTCCAGTTCTTCTGACGCTGGCCTGAGTCTAGAGCCCAGCACCGCGCCGGCGTATTGATGCTCGTAACGAACCCCAGTGACCTACTGTGTGCAAGCACCATGCCAGGTGGAGGTGTGGCCTGGATGCCTACCTTCCTGGAGTCGACCGCCTGGGCGGGGAGGGGCAGTTTTCCATTCACAAGGCGGTGGGGCAGGGAAGGAAAGACTTGTTCACAGGACGGGGGGCTGCTGAATGTCCTATTCATGCATGTGGGGGTCAGACACACCAGGCTCCGATCCTGGGGCATCCCACTCACCACTGGCTCATTTCTCAATGTCCCCTAAGCCCCCCTCTCCTTGTCTGCAAAACAGGGATATGAAAAGCATTTAGACTTTCTGCCAAGCTGAGGTTATTAAATCAGATGACACCGCCGTCAAGGCAGCCAGCATAATGCTGCACATAGTAGGGGATCGGTAAGTGGCCAGCCTTCTATTACCAGGATACGCAAGGCTTGAAACCACGAAAGGCAAGAGGGAAGGGGTGGGGGGAGGAGAGCCAGCCGGAGCCAGACCGAGAGAGAGACTGAGGGAGAACGTTCCAGCGGCTTCTGGACTGGAGTGGGGAGCGATGATTTATGGCTTCATAATGAAGGCAACGGGAAGCCACTGGAGCATTTTTAAATAGGCACACAGCAGCATCTCATTTGCATTTTGAAAAGCTCGCTCTGGCTGAAGTGGGAACAGACTGAAGAGCCGGGCAGAAGCAGGGCGGGTGGGTGCCGGGGCCCAGTGACGGTGCTGAGGCCCCCCAGCTAACAGTGGAGAAATCGGTTCTCAGGGCACTATTAGCTGTATAACTAAGCACTAAATCTCACTGGGAAAAAGACTTTTCTTTCCTTTTACCAAAGGCTTTCAATTTCTTTGTTATTCACAATAAATACATTTATAGAGTCACATTGTGAAAGAATTTAAACATCCCAGATATATAGAGGAAAAGGTGAAATTCCCTTTGATGGCTTTGTGACGCGTCCATTAGATTAGGCTGGACTACATTTCCCAGACTCGTTTTTGGTCTGTTTGTTTGTTTCCAGTTGAGGGGGCGGGGCACGAGGGACAATCCTGGGAGGTCTGACAGGTGGAAGGAAAGTGTAAGTCACTCACGTTGCTGCTGATTGGCTGATTCACCTCCTCAACTCAAAGAGGCAGCCGAGGGGAGCCCTGCAATGCGCCCTCCCCTTCCTAACACCCCCCTCCTGCAGCTTCCCTGACTCCTGGACCAGGTGTGTGTCTGCTGGCCCATGCAGGGCCCTCATGCCATCAACACCAGATGCAATGACAACTGACCTGGGATTCAGTCTGTCCTTGTAGGGCTTCAGACGGTGCTTGGGGTTCCAACCTCTTGATCTCCCCATCTTACATCCATCACACCTTCCCGCCTGCCTTCCCCGGGCCTTCAGGCTCCAACATGAGCTGCAGAGACCACACCCCCAGCTGCCCACGCAGCCTGGCAAGCCCTGTGGTTGAACGAGGACCAGTCCCTGCAACCTGTCGCTGCACAGGCGGCCACGGAGCTCCCAGCATTTCCGCCCCCCGTGGAACCCTGAGGAGGCACGTCTTCCTCCCTGCCCCCAACCCGCTCCCTTGTCCAGCGTTAACCATTAGAAAGAGTCTGGAAGGAAGCCTCCTAGTCCTGCTCCTAGGCATTTACACAAAGATACAAACACACACACACACACGCACTCATGTGTTTCCCACCCACAAATGGGTTCATACTTTATCGACCTTTGTAAAAATATACATATAGTGATTTTCTCCAAATGGTATATTCTGGATCTTTCCCTGCTGACACATATTCATAGTGATGTTAGCAAATATTGGCTGCGCTCCAGCCGTGTGCTGGGGACGGCTCCAAGGGCTTTGCACGTCATATTGTGTGAAATCCTCATGTTAACCCTCTGAGGCTGGGAGGCACTATTATTATCCCCGTTTTAATATATGTTCAATATATGAAACTGTTGTTTGGGGTTTTTTTGTTTTTTTGTTTTTTGTTTTTTTTTTTTGCTTTTTTGTTCTTTTTAGGTCAAAAAGAGCCAGAATGACAGCATCCTAAAGAGTAACACACAGGCTGCAACGCTGTTCGTGCGGCGGACATAGATGATTTATTTGGCCATTCTACCACTGATTAGGATTTTCCCCCTTGCTTTTATACTGTTATAAACATTGCGATAAACACCCTTGAAAATGCACATTTTAGACAAAAATATCTGTGAAAGTATTTCTCCAGCACAGATATACACAAAAAGTAGAATTATGGATTGAAGAGTACACATATTTAAAAATTGTACAGGTATTTCCAGATCGCCCTCTGAAAAGATCTACCGATCTGCGCTTGAACCAACAGAGCAGGAGAGGGTGTGTGTGCTGCCGCCTGGACCGATACTAAGCTCCTTGCAGGCTGGGGCTACGCGTGTCCTTCGATAACTATTCCCCGTGGAGCAGGCAGTAATGCCAATGACCTTGTGACATCCTGCAGGCAGCACCGGGTCTCCTCCTCTCGAATCTCTGGCACCCTGGTCCCAACACCCAACATGGTAGATACGGAGAAAGCTTTTATCTTTAGTTGAATGACTTCCCCGCTGATGTTTTCATTGGATGTTCTTATATAGGGAATGACACACGACTTATAAATACCACCATGAATTAAGGTTTTCTTTACCCTGTGGTATGGCTGCTCCCATCTTCCTAGCTGAAGGGCACCTGCGTGGTAAGGCTGGTCCCATGTGAGGGGGGACATCTGTCATTTGAGTGAGATGCACCCCTCACCATGGCGCCCGGGCTCGGGGCAGGCAAGGCACCCCTGGTCCTCATGCACGGGGTTCTGGGGGGGGTCTGCCAGCGGCAGCGTCGACAGCCCACCTCGCCTGCTCCCACCACCTGCCCAGGGTGGCAGCAGATCCCGGGAGGGCTCCAACCCTCTCCCTCCTCATCTCCTTGCACTCAGGAACCTCCGACTCAACTGAGGAAGTTGCCAAAGGGCACCGTGCAGATGATTCTAATCAGGACTTTGGGCAGGTGACTGTCGCCAAGGACGCCCGTGAGGAAGCAGCGTCCTTCCCTTGTGGGTTCGGGGGAAAATCACTTGCCAGCCGCCGTGGATTGCACACGTCTCAGCTGGCATACGATGCTGGGAGTCAACGACAAACACGACCAGAGCAAACAGGAGAGAAGCGAAATAAGGTCTTTGCCCCCAAAGCATTTACCATCTCGTCTGTGTAGCCAAACCAACCCTCATGAAGCAACCAGGAAAAAGCAATAGGAGCTCTGAGCCAACAAGAATGGGGGCCAGTCGTTGAGCAGTTAATTAAAAGATGGTACAGCTAGGAATGAAAACAATGCACCCGAGCAAAACGCAAGCAGAAGCAGGGTGGGGGGGGGGGGGGGACTCCTTCTGACAGCGGCCGACGAGGGCCCGGAGGCTAACATGAGGGGTTTCTCCGTGAGCTGGCGACGTTCGCGGGGGCTCCCCAGGCCCGGCTCAGACCACCGTGGTGTGTCAGTCCTACCTGGGCTATTAGGGTGAGCGAGTGCAGGGTCTCTTGGTGGACACGGCCCCTCAGGGTCCTGCCCCTCATGTCCCCAAGCATGGAGAGGACATTCTGTCTGGGCCCTGGAGCCCCAGACTGTAGGAAGCCACAAGGACACGGGAGAGCTGAGGCCCCTGCCCAGGAAGACCGCTCGGGAGAGTGGCTGGGATTTGACTCTTCAGGTCAGGTGCTGTCAGGTGAAGAAAACATGCAGACCTCCAGCTTCCCAGGCCTGGCCCTACTGTGTGTGGTGACTGTTTGGTGAGCCAAGGAGCCTGTCACCGTGAGGCTGAGTTGCCCGTGGGGAACTAATGGCCATGAGACAGAAAAGGCAAAAAACGGCAGAAAACTCTGGAGCGTGAAGAAGCCACGCTTGCCCCTCAGGGATGTCCTCATTACCGAGAGCATCCGGGGGATGCCTCCCATTTCTCCTTGATCAGACTGTTCCTGCTCTCCGAGAAAGTGAGTGGTGACTGATCCATATAGGATGGATGACGGTTGCAGGGGCATCATGCACAGACAAGGCATCCCCACCTGGCATCCTCAGACCCTGGAGTCCCCCCCACCTGCTCGCTGGTTGGGCACACGTGGCGACAGGTTAGAATCAGCCTTCACTGGTGGCAATGAAAAAACTCTGGTCCCTGGCCTCAGAAGGGACCCAGGAGGTGCCCTTTCTTCTTCTTCTCTGCCGCTCTCCCAGCCAAGAGTCCTTTCCATTCTGACCTGCAAATCCCTTTATCCAGGGCCACTGCCTCAGGTTAGAGACGTGGCAGGCTTTTTGCAGGCCTCTGCAGTGGCCCAGACACCATGGCGACAGCGGGCTCTGCACTCCTGGGGCCTCTGGTGGCTCTGCAGTGGCCCAGCCAGGAGCCCCCACTGGGCCCGGAGCCCCCTCAGCTTCCTCACCTCGCTGGCCGAGTGGGGCGACACCCAGGAGTTCAGTCACTTCGGGACTCACATTCTGTCTGGGTCCTCGAGAACATTCCCGTATCACCATGATCACAGACAGGGCTGCCCCAGCCCTCAAGCCCTTTTACTTTGACCTCAGAATAGATCTAGATGGAAAGATACGTTATTTGTTTAAAGATGGAGAAGATGCACGGGACACAGGAGAAAGGGAGGCATCCCTCTCACAGCGTGAAACCCTGTTTCTAAGGGTAGGAGAGGGCGCCTGGGTGGCTCCGTTGGTTGAGCGTCTGCCTTCATGATCCCTTGAGCGCCGGCTTCGGGATGCTTGCTCAGCGGGGAGCTTGTTTCTCCCTCTGACTGCTGCTCCCCCTGCTTGTGTGCGCTCCCTCTATCTCTCTCTCTCTCTCTCTGTCAAATCAATAGGTGGCATCTTAAAAACAAAACAAAAAACCAAAAAACAGTAGGCAGGGAAGCTGGTTTCCTCGGGTCCCCAGCGGGGACCTTATCAGTACCTTATCGCTAAAACTGGTTTCCGTCCCCTTGTCCCTCCCTTCCCCTCCCATCCAGTCCCCGCATCACAGACACCTGACTTGTCCTCCCCCCCTTCCCTCCACCCCCCCCTTCCCTCCGCCTGCGTGTTTCTTCCCACCCTGTTCTCTGGTCCTCCAGGGATGCCAAGTCAGCCAGCAAGGCCTTCGGGGCAGTCACAAACTCTCCACAGGCAGGATTAACCACCAAGCTTTCTACAATACGATGCAGCACTTTTTGATATTTGTGCCCTATGTAAAAACTTTCAGATCGCCCAGTTCTGCGGGCTTCATTTTTCCTGTAGTGACTCCCTGCGGGCTCAGACAGCCCCGAATTCTACACTGGGGGCCACACCCGGCTCGGCCCGTGGTGCCGACTCCGCTTGGGGGAGGGGTGTGTGGTGCAGAAAGTGACCTGCGCTGCCAACGCCCAATCTGTGGCCTTGATTTCTGCGGCCCGACCCGCGGGACGACCCGAGCTGGGTGGGCGGCTGTAGGGGTACTGGGTCTGGAGCGCAGAGTTGTTTCTGCTGTCTCTGTTCAGCTTATTCACGGATCGGAAGCGAGAAGTGCACGGACGAGAGGGCGAGTGAGGAGGCGGCAGAGGCACCCGTGTGGCTGCTTATAAGAACGGGGAAGAGGAGGAAATGGGGGGTCTGGGAGGGGACATGCTCCTTTTCACCTGTCCTGCACCTCTCACCTGGGGGACATCCGTCAAGTCACAGGCACCCACCCAGCACTCTCTAGGCCCTGGGAAAAAACTGGAATAAAAATATGAAACCGAATAATTTGGGGAGCTGAGAAAACAGGAAGGTCTGGTCTCAGCTGCGGATCCCAGGGGGTCTTGCTACGGGCACGGAGCAGACACACGCTATAAAAAGGAAGAGACTTAAGTAACCCAACGCACCTTTCATGTTACGGGGCCTGAGGCCGAGGCTGGGATTTCTGATCTGAGACCAGATCTAGGTACTGGTCTCCTTCTGTCCACCTGTCCACCTCCAGACCCTACTGGGCAGCTGCCTACTCCCCACGCCCCACTCACTGTGTCCCCAACCAACTGCAGATGTGGCTGAAGCCGGTTCCTCCTGCTTCACACTTCTTTCTTCCCCACTTCCTGTCTTCCCACCACTTTTTTTTTTTTTATTTATTTTTTATTTTCAGCATAACAGTATTCATTATTTTTGCACCACACCCAGTGCTCCATGCAATCCGTGCCCTAATACCCACCACCTGGTACCCCCAACCTCCCATCCCCGCCCCTTCAAAACCCTCAGACTGTTTTTCAGAGTCCATAGTCTCTCATGGTTCACCTCCCCTTCCAATTTCCCCCAACTCCCTTCTCCTCTCCATCTCCCCATGTCCTCCATGCTATTTGTTATGCTCCATAAATAAGTGAAACCATGTGATAACTGACTCTCTCTGCTTGACTTATTTCACTCAGCATCATCTCTTCCAGTCCCGTCCATGTTGCTACAAAAGTTAGGTATTCATCCTTTCTGATGGAGGCATCATACCCCATAGTGTATATCGACCACATCTTCCTTATCCATTCGTCCGTTGAAGGGCATCTTGGTTCTTTCCACAGTTTGGCGACCGTGGCCATTGCTGCTATAAACATTGGGGTACAGATGGCCCTTCTTTTCACTACAAACATATCTTTGGGGTAAATACCCAGGAGTGCAATGGCAGGGTCATAGGGAAGCTCTATTTTTAATTTCTTGAGGAATCTCCACACTGTTCTCCAAAGAGGCTGCACCAACTTGCATTCCCACCAACAGTGTAAGAGGGTTCCCCTTTCTCCACATCCTCTCCAACACATGTTGTTTCCTGTCTTGTTGATTTTGGCCATTCTAACTGGTATAAGGTGATATCTCAATGTAGTTTTAATTTGAATCTCCCTGAGGGCTAGTGATGATGAATATTTTTTCATGCGTCTTCTTATCCAGCCTTCCAAGGCTCAGCACAGGTCCCCATTTCCAAGAAATCTCAGATCCCAGGCCACAGACCCGGGTCTTCCAAACTTCCTGATGCTAAGTGCGCTCCACTCATTGGGGCACCTGCTTGGACATCCTTCTGTCTGCACCATTTCCAGGGAGTGTGCCACCATGTGCCTTCCTGCCACAGGCAGCTCTCGGGGCTCCCCGCAGGCCACACCAGACAGGGAGCCTGGTGTGCTCGCTCCACTTCAGTCCACAACCTGGGGGCATTCCAGCTTTCCCCACTTCCATGCCCAGACCATCGGATGATGCTAAAGCAAGACGCCCATACGCAGACACAAAGTACACTGTTAACGTTCATGGAAAACAATGTCTATAAAGGCTCTGCAGAATGGGGGAGGAGGAGGGAAAGGTTGGGGAGCCAGGCCGCAGGGTTCTGATGGAAACTCATCTGTTCGGAGAAAGCATCGTGCAAAGCCATCTCTTTCATCCCTGTGCCCCTCCCAGCCCCAATGAAGTGCCTGTTTCTAGGCAGGCTTTGCCCTTAGCAGGGAACAGAGGGAATGGACTTGAAGTTCAAATTGTAAAAAGGTAATATTGCTACATTGTAACTTTCCCCTGAAGCCTTGAGCACGTGGCATCAAGGGGCCATGAAAACAGATGCCTGAAGGAGGCAGGGCGAGGGTTGGGGGGCTGCCGCCCCTGCCTTCCCCATCATACACACATCCTTCCAAATGAAGGCAAGGGGAATTGGGCAGCAGATTTTGAGCCAGGGGTGGGCGGGGAACAGGCAGTAAAGCGCTCCAAGACTTTAAAGTATGAACAATGGAGTGATAATGTCAGGGGTGGAAAATCAGCTTTCTACCAAGCAGAGTCAGGCTCTGCTTCCAACAGCAAGTCCAAACGTCAAGAAATACGACCATCTCGAGTGAAGAATATAAAAGCCAGGAGAAGCCCTATGCTTGCCACCCCCAATCAAAACCTTCAGGGGGAGGAGAGGGGAAGGAAGGGTCTAGACCCCAGGTCCCACTGCCCCACTCTGATGCCCTGATGCCTGGCTCCTTGAAACTCCCTTTGGGTGAGCTGCTCAGAGATCCCTGAGCTGAGGCACTGGTGTCACCTGATTCCCCAGTCCTGGAAATGGGACTGACCGTACTTATCCAGTCTTCAAATCCCGAGCCCACTGGGTGCCCAGAACAGTTGGAGGTGCTTGAATGGGGCAGGGAGCAAGCGAATTCCAGCAGGGGAGACACAAACACGCAGGTACAGAAACATATAACCTGGAAGATGGCTGTCAGGCCTGTGCGCAGCAGGAGGGGAAGGGGGCCAGAGGGGGCGGGAAGCCGATCTCTCAGGAGGGCTCCGAGGAGGACTTTCGGGCTGTCACAGCAGTTTAGCACAATCATGCTGTGCTCTAACTACATATGGCCTGTGCCAGACAAGGGCTGCTTTTGTACATGGGGATGTTTCCAGTGCCTGGGACTAGGAACACACTTAAGAGGTGACTGGCAGCCTCAGAGGGAATAACGTCAGCGGGTTCAGGTTGGGGACCAGGGACAGCGAGTGGGCTGTTTGGGGACCAGGGACAGCGAGTGGGCTGTGTGATTAGCCAGGAAGAGGGTAGAGAGTGTGGCACTTGGAGGGTGAGTTGGGTTCTGGCAGGTGGAACAGACAGGGCGTGCGGTAGGCTGGATGGGGTAGCGGAGAAGAGAAGGTTAGGGAGAGATTCTACGGTTCCTGCCCTGGTCTGGACCTCCTGGGGAGAGAGCTGAGAAGCCAGGGTCAGGGAGGGAGGGGCCGGTGGTGGGGACACAGGGGCTGGGGTTGGGGCACATCAGTCAAGCGAGGGGATCCTGCAGTCCTGGCTAGGACTGGTGTAGTGGTAACAGGGCTCTGCTACCCTGGCCTTCGAGCCTCCCCCTGGCAGGGCGCACCCTTGGGTCGCTCCGTCCGCATTCCCTGCCCCAGCTCTTCTCTCCCAAACCTGCCTGTCATTCCCCTTCAAATGCTTTCCCACTCAGTCACCAGAGGAGGTTCCGACCCCTTCCAGGTGCTGGGCAAGATGAGAAATCGAACTTCGGCAGGTTGGGAAGCAGCGGTAGCTCGGGTTCAGCAAACATCATTAGCAACCAGTTTGGGTCTCTAAAAACCACGCTCCACGGCGAGGAGGCGCACGGCCCGCAGTGACGAACGGCCGCAGTGACGAACGGCCGCAGTGACGAACGGCGCTGCTGCGGGGACTCCTCTTGGAGAACCACGGAGTCCGATCTATCCAGCATTCACGTCTAACCCCCAGGCTCCCCTGGAGGGAGGGAGGAGCAGGTGAAACCGCACCCTGTGGGCCCTCACGCAGCCAGAGTGCGGGACCTTCCGCGGGACAGAGGCAAGAAGGGGAAAAAAGAAAAAAAGAAAAAGACATGACAAGTGGGAGGACCCTATTTAAATCCTGACTTGAACACTCCCAATGTTAAAAACAAAAACAAAAACAAGACAGCTGGGAAATCACTGGAGAAATCTGAATCTGGATGGTATCGCACGATGCCGAGGTATTAATTTTGCCAGTGGGGAGAATGTTGAGTTTGTTCTACAGTGTCCTTATTCTTTAGAAAACACACCTTGTGGTAATTCGGAGTGGCATTTCAGGACACACCATGTCCGGGATTCACCTGAAAAATCACAGCCTCTAAGACGAAATACTTCAAGTCACATCGAGGTGCCATGAATCTGGGGCTTCCTCCCATTCCTCTCTACTCTTGTTTATTTCTATGTTCTGTCATTTTAAAAAAAGCGAAAGGAAACACGTTGCCTCTCCCACACAAGCATACGTGGAGGAGGCAATGAGTGCAGGGTCAAGGGCGTTCCCCAAAACACTCTAGTCCTGCCTCAAGCATTCACTGCCACTTCTCTCGAGGCAGCGAGGAGAAAGAAACAAACATCTTAGCGAGACATCCACGTGTGAGATGCAGAGTAAGCCCGCAAGTGGATTTCCATTTTTTCATTTTAATTTCGGAGAGGGATGAAGAGCAAAATACAATCTGAGAATACTTTGCCCTTCAATTCCGTTCTATTAAGCGACTTAAAGGAAGGTCTAATGTTCTCTGAGTGAAAGCCTCCATCTCTCCCCCTTTGCTCCCGCTATGGAGTAGAAACGAGCTCTCATAATACGCTCATGCGGTCACCTCGTCAAGTCCAGGCCACGGACGCTGGGCCCCCAAGCCTCACCCTGTCCCGCAGAGTGACTCTGGGGTGCTTCAGTCCCCCATCTCACTCTCCTGATGTCTAAAGTGGGGACAATGGCACCACTAGCTTGTGGTGACGCTCCTGTGTCCATGCTTGGTAAATAAAAGCTAGGTGACTGCTTGGTGATTTATTGGCTGTGGACCATGTTTCTGACCTTGATTGAGTGACTCCGTACTTGCTAAGTGTTTTTTCTGCCAGGTCCCCGTAAGTCATGGGGAGGAACGGGCAGAAATCTTCCAAATTCTCTTACTGAAGGGAGGTCAGTAACACCCGGGCGAAATGGGGATTTACCAACACTTTTCAAAGGGTCTGGCTGACAGAAAAGACCCTTACCCCTCTGCTTCCTCCAACCCCTCACACTCGACCCCTCCCTATTTCTCTGATTCAAGCCCTAGTGCCCTGCCAGACCAGACCAAATCCCCGTGACCCCAAATTCTGAAGCGCCCTTGACTCATGAAGGGGTCTCTGTGTCTTCTGCTTTGTGATGGCAAGTTCATGGGCTTCTGGTCTCTTCTGCCTCCTTGAGCTATGACCAAAATGGGCTATTTATGTTTCCAGAGGTGTCTGGAAGCTTAGACTTCTACTACCTGTTCCTAAGGTCTCCATCACAATGGTTCTCCCAGAATTATTTCCTAAGTTGTTTCAAGGAAAGAAGGCTTTCTTAAAACCAAGAACTTTGAAGGCTGTGGTCATACTGAAGTGTTTACCTACCCATACACACAAAGATGTTTTACCCTCATTAAGCCTCAGGACCAGATGTTCTCCTTGAAAACAAGGGGCCTTTCCCTCTAACCTTGAATGGAAGTCACAATTCATAAGCTGGGTGTACACTATGTGCGCGTGGGCAAAACCCACCTTCCACACTGAGTTTCTGCCAAAGAACCAGGAAATAAGGCACAAGATGGCATTCTCCGCATAGACCTCTAAGACAAATGTTAACGACGTGCAGAGATGAACAGAAGTCACCTTTAAGAGAACAAAGGGTCTTCTGGCCAACACGCAGACCCCAGCTTCAGGTAAAGAAATGGACACAGCTACAGAAAGAGTGAATCAACCAGAAGGCATGCTGGTCACGCAGAAGCCAGGCCTGCCCACGGGGCTGATACCCCCCTACCATTGCATAACCATTGAGTCCCTTTGCTAAGATGGCAGATGTACCCATCTGCCTCCTGAATGTGATCTGAATTCCAGTGTACATCAGCCTTCAGGGCAAAAACGTCTTGATCAGCAAACGTGAGCATTCGCTTCATCTTACTGTCTCCACTAAGAAATAGACTATGAGCTGCATTCTTATTTTCATACATAAGTGTAGCATAAGGCTTAATATTAGTTCATTGGAGCCTGATTAAAATAATAATAAATCAAATGTCATAGCCCGAAACACTGAGGATCAGACTCTGGAATGTGGTAAGTCTTCCATGTACAACCAGCCTAGGGGGAGGTCCATCCCTCCTCCTGCTATCTCTAGGGCTCCTCTACAAACAAACATTTATTTGTGGCAGGAATTTTAACCTACGGCGCACTCATGGGTCATCGGGTCAACCCACGACATCCTCCCTGCCATCCACTGTCATCGCCCTGGTCCCCAGCCCTACCTCACCTGTGTCTGCTGCTATCCAACCTCTTTTCCATTCTCAGTGGTGCCCTGTCTCTTCCGATGGCCTTCTATCTGGTCTGTCTGCCTCCAGCGTCACAGTCTCCTCTCGTCCAGTCTGTGCCCAATGCCCGCTTAACCATGTCAACCCGCTTGTTGGGTCCCCCCCCCCCATCCACAGAGGCGGTGAGACTCCTTAGCTGAGTCCTACTGCTTAGCCTACCCCGGCTCTTCCTCTTCATCCTACCACACACCTTGAGCTAAAGTCAAGTTCCTGGAACCACCTAGAACTCTTTACCTACCCCCAAGGTCTGGCCTCTTCCTCAAGCTCATCTCTTGGCCCCAAAGCCCTTCCTTTCCATGGCACGTCAAAAGCTTCTCTGTTGACCGGGCCTCAGCTCAAAGGAGATCTACCTGGGAAGTTTCTCTTGATGCCCCCCAGCCCCTTCCATTACAAGTAACTTGTCTCTTCCAAATTCCCCTGTTTAGGGACTCGGTTCTGCAGTACACTGAAGTCCCACAGACCTGCCTTGAAATCTCATTCCATGGCTTTCCAGCTTTGTAACATCTGCCTCTTACTCAACCTCTCTGGCTTTCAGATTTCTCTGTGAAAAAGGAATGATACACTGTCAGTTGAAAATTGCAGTGAACATTAAGTAAGACGAATGTTTGCAAAAGAACCTCCAGGTAGTCGTGGTGATGGTCAGCTCGATTCTCTTCTTTCTCACGTTCTGGAGGCTTCCCTGGTAGGTATTCACCCCCCCAGAGAGCACATGTTTCCTTCCCAAATGGGCAAGGGTGGAGCCTTGCCCATTTGGTTGCTTTGCTTTGCTTTGCTGCCTGAAGCACACAGAACAGGGCTTGTGCAGACAAATATTTGTCACACCGGGGTAAGGTGTGAGTTTCAGGTAAGAGGACATTCACGAAGATCCAGATTATGTCAAAAAATCAGTCAAGGGTGGTAGGGTCCTCTAGCCCAGAACATTTTTTTTTTAAGTAACATTAAGAAATTGCTAATCACGTTAAGAGCATTTAAAGCAAACTTTAGAATCTACTTAAGATAAATTCCTGCTCTTAAGTTCATCTATTTGCTGCCTCCTCTCACCGGCCCTCACTGAGATATAATCAGGCCTATTTTCATAACTCCGATTCATCATCCACAGAAAAATACATAAATCGTAATTTTGAAAAGGATACAAAAAAATTAAGATGCTAAAATATACGCAATTCTCAAAATAATTCGTAGGGCCATATGAGGAAGAAACCATTCTGGAATTGTTTTTTAAAACACCTCCTTTTGGGGCACCTGGCTGCCTCCGTGGGAGGGGCATGCGACTCTTGATCTTGGGGTATTGAGTTTGAGCCCCACTTTTGGTGCAGAGATTAAACTAAACAAAACAAAAACAAAAACAAAAACCTTTCTTTGCATGAGACATTCCTCTCAGCCTAGGAGGCCACAGGGTACTTAACTTTGCCTTTCCTAGTACAGGACCAACTACAGTGGGGCAAATTTTAATTATCGAGAATAACGTATAAATTGGGTATTCTTCTCTCAAAAGGGATAATGAGGCTAACAGTTACTTCGGAATCTGTCCTAACATCAGCCGTTTCAAGTGAAACATCTCACTGTGTTTTCAACAAGGTAAGTCTGTCCCTATTAAGTTGTCGGACAGAACACAAAGTGCCCAGCACAACTGAATTTCAGATAAACTACAAGTTATTTTTCGGCATAAGTAGGTCTCATGTAATAGTAAAACAAAGATACACTTCTAGTAAGGTATGAGCCATGGAATATCTGGGGCGTACTCATGTGAGAAAATTCTGTGTTGTTTATCTGAAATTCAAATTTCACTGGGCAGCCTGAATTTTTGTTTGCGAAATCTGGCAGTCTGAGTCCTTACCACCATCGCCATGGCAACGAGCACTGAGGAGGGTCTGGGAAGGCAGCTCTGGATGGACTAGAAGTTGTCAGGGCTGACCGGCCTCCAGGGTCCCACAGGCTCTCGTGAACCTCGCCTCGCGGGACCCCGACAGCCATCTGGGAGATGGGCCCGACTCCCTCATCTACAGATGACGAGACAGAAGGGAGACAGAGCTCCCCAAGTTCATGACTCTGGGGGAGCAGGAGTCCTGCTGCCACCGGGGATTCCCGGCAGTTGGTGGCAGTGTTTTCTCACCTGTCTGGCCTCATGAATATGCAGAACACGTGTTTCGGAGAATCTTAGCAGTTGTTAAATAATAAATTTGTGCTTCAATTATATCCCAATATTTCAAAGGTCCCTGAGAAATCATTCTACTGGGGTTTGGTTGAGCTTTACCTAATCAAAGTTTGAAGTGGGCACAACGACCCCTTACTGAGCCCTAATTGCCCAACAGCCCTGGGAACAGCAAGGCCAAGTAGTAAGAGGCTTTGCCATCTTTGAGCGTCCCCCGTGATCCCCAGCAGCTCGGCTGTGACGGCTGATTGTTGCAGCTGCCAGAGCGCAAGGCCAAGTGAGGCAGGGGCTCCAGCATCCTGGACTCAGGAGAACGGAGACGAGGTAACCCCAGCCCAGGCTGACTTGGGGGGTGGTGTGTGGGGATTGGGGGGACAGAGGGAGGACATGAGGGATGGCGCAGGCGATAAGAGGGGAGCCAAGGAAGGAGGGAGCAGGGGCGAGCGCGCGCGGGTGCAGCCAGTGAGCTGGGCTTGGCACATACTCCACCTTGTTACCCAGCCCCAGGCCACCTGCCAGGGTTAGTATCCGCCACAGGGTGCGGAGACTGAGGCTCCCATCTGTAACCTACCCGGGGTCTCTGTTTTGTTCACTTCCAGGACCAAGGCGGGGGGGGGGGTGAGGGGGCTGGTGGGCACAGCCTAGGGCTCCCTGCCTCGGTTCCTCCCACCCACAAGCCCCTGCCCACCCATTCCATGTCCCCTCAGCAGAGGCCTAATGGCAACCTTGGCACTGGCCTCCAGAGTCTCATACGCGGGCAGGCCTGGGCTCTGTGTCCCATTTTGTCATTTGATCCGTGCTGAGATGCGTGTTTGCCCTCATCGTAGCACGTCTGGGAATAGCGCCTGGAAACAGGCAGCTGGGCGGGGGGAGGGTGCACAGGTGGAACACAGGGGAGTCTTAGGGCAGTGGAACTGTTGGATATGAGAGTGTCTTGTACCACACTAATGTGAGATGCTAATGGTCGGGGAACTCTGTGTGTGGTGTGTGCGTGTGCATGTGTGTGGCAGGTGGCAGGGGGTTACATAGGAGCTAACTGTACTTTCTGTTTTCCCATAAACCTAAACTACTCTTAAAACATTAAAAAAATTTTGGGGTGCCTGGGTGGCTCAGTGGGTTAAAGCCTCAGCCTTTGGCTCAGGTCATGATCTCAGGGTCCCGGGATCGAGTCCCGCATCGGGCTCTCTGCCCAGCAGGGAGCCCGCTTCCCTCTATCTCTCTGCCTGCCTCTCTGCCTACTTGTGATCTGTCTGTCAAATAAATAAATAAATAAATACCTTTTTTAAAAAATTAAAAAATTTTAAAAAGGGCAGGGTGTGTTGATCCTTTTCTATTTCTTGCGTAAAAGAATGTTCTGGAAGACACATAAGCTACCGTTTGTGTTTCTGCCCTTGGCATGTTCTCTCCTGCCTTTCAGCTGGTGTCAGTCCTCGACGGCCCATCCACAGAGTCACTGAGACACTTTGCCGGGAAGAAAGCAAACTGAGGTGCTGTCAGACGCCTGGTCTTACGGTGCTGACCAGGACGGCAGAAGGAATCCCACTCCACTCCAAACACCTCAAATCTCACTGCAGTTGTGGGGGCGAGAAGGGGAGATCGGCAGCTGCCAAGCCCTAGTAGGTCCAGCAGGAAAAGGAATGATATCAACACGACCTTAAATACCCATCTCTAGGGGAAAGGCAGGCAGAAAGAAAGCCATTATTAGGAGAGTCCATGGCATTGGCTCTTGAGCCATAATTTGATCTGTTTTATCCAACAGACTCTAATCTAAGGCTGTAATGGTAGTCAAGGCTTGTTCTTTGTTCTTGACAAATATATTCAGAGGCAAACAGTCTTTCCAATCTAGATTCCCCACAAATAGAACTCAGTTAGACTCGCTGCTACTCTTGGGTTCAAAACTCCCCCGCATCACTACCTTGATTGCTGAATCCTATAAGGACACATAACATTAACAAGGCTAATGCCTGGTTTCCAGGTATCATAGCGTATTGACTAAGTGCTCGTTATGGGCTATGCATAGCGACAATGTTTACAAACATTATCTTATCGAAAGAGGCAGTTATAGTAGACCCTTTTTACATATGAGAACACCAAAGTGTAGAGGACTTGAGTAGACAGCTAGGGTCACAGAGCCAGACTCAACCTAGGCCCAGTGGACCCAAACCCCACACTCTTAACCACTTTGCTGTCTGCAAATTAAGGGGAAGAAATAGGTAGAACAGTAGAAATTTGGTACTTAGGAACTGAACAAAACTGGGACAATTATACCATCACAGTATAAACTTGAGTGTAGAGAAGCAAGACTCTGATCAAGGGGGCCAAGCCTCCAGACCACGGAAGTTAGGATGCCAAGCGGCAGAGAGAGAAGGCGACCAACATCTCAGGTACGCGTGGAGAGGTTTTCCACTCCCAGCAGCTCTGAAGGCTGGTGAAACTAGAGCCAGACAAGATTACAGATGTCTATATACATTTCCCACCTGTCACAGTCCTGGAGACATCAATTGAGTCATTAGGGTAAGGACACAGTAAAGGTTAAATTGCATTTGACTTTTGCCGATTGACGTTTAAAATATCAATAACCGAGATTTCGTCCGATACAGGTTACATGAGCTGACAGATTGCATCTGCGTCATCCCAGAGGGTAAAGATGTTGTTGCAGAAGAGAGTTTAGTTAATGTGGACACAATTAGGCCCCAAGGAGGTTACTGTTCCCTCAGTAAGTTCAAACTCTGGAGTTAGCACAGACTGGGCTGGATCACTGACTCGACCTCTTCTAGGGGATGACTTTGGCAAGCCTTTTCTTCAGTCTTGAAGGCAGAAATGGTGCTTCCACCTTGAGGCCCAAAGCCTACGCCATTGGGACCAGAGCTGTACCGTGTATGGGGTGGCGCACTGCTCTCCTTCCCGGACTTCTAGTGACCATCCTGTTCTATGCACTCTGCTGGCCCCACGTTTCCAAGGTGACTTTCTTCTCTCTCCTTTCTCACCTTCAAAATTACCAGAACTCTCTTGGCTCCTTTCTTCCTTTAGATGTTGCCTGGTATGTCCTGCCACCTTGACAGCATTTTGCTACTTTGAAGAAGATTTTCAAAAATACTTTTTATTCAGTGTTTTTAGTTGGTTTTAATTTTTAGCTTAATTTTTCATTTTAGTTTAATCTTTATTCTCACAGAGAAAGAGTGCGCAAAGTAACCTTAGCAGCCATATTGAAAACGGGTCTGTTCCCTTCAAGGTGGTTCAAGGTCTCCATATGTAAAATGGGGTTAATAATCGGTGTCTATAGCTGTGCCATCCAGTGTTTTATGTGGTAACATTTTGAAATGATCATTTGAATGTATCATGGTAATAAAATATATTATTAAAATGAATTTCACCTATTTCTTTTAGTTTTTCAATGTGGCTACCAGAGAATTAAAGACTGCATATGTGGTTCTCATTGTACTTCTAACAGACAGCACTAATCTGAAAGATAAAGTTAGAGCTCCTTAGCGTGTTATAAAGAACCTACATGAGTGGTTCCCATGTCCTAGATCAGCCTCACTCCCAAACTTTTTCACCATTCCTGTGTTGTGTGTGTATGTGTGTGTGTGTGTGTGTGAGAGAGAGAGAGAGAGAGAGAGTTCTCCACAAGACTATTATTATTTGAGGAAAGAAACATTTTTTCATCTTTATGTCATCAGACTTGGTGCCTATTACAGAGTAGAGGTCCAGTGAACATTTGAGGAAGGAATGAATGAAAGACCTTCCACGGTAAGTGATCTGACACTCTCACCTTTCAGATGGGAGCCTCTCTTCACTTCTGGTTTCTCTACGCAAACGCCCGCCCTCCTAACACCTGTTTACTCACCTGACCTAGGAGAAGTGCAGTAATCCCTGACTGGTGAGTTTAGGGAGGTTAAGCAGGAATTCTTGACTTGGCTCTACACTCCCCCCTCAAGTGAGCATTCCAACACTCTCTGGGCACTGCGGTCTTTGATCTTAGGAGGCTTCCCTGGGCCAGCACTGCCTGCCCAATTCTGGGACTCGGTCAGCAGGCCCATTTGGATTTTACAAAGCTATAGCTTCCAACAGGCTCCATCAGGGACAGAGGAAACATTCTGGCTACCATCCTCTCCATGTCTTTGCTCAAGTTCTCAAATTATTCAGGAAAAGAACTGAGAAGGATACTATGTATTGGGGCCTCTTGGAGATCTCAACATTATCTATGTCCAAAATGACCTAAATTCTTTTCTTCACAAGAATAAAACATAGTTTAATTTGACCATGCTGGAAACATTTGGAATTTGAAGCAAACTTTCCATTTAACTCCAAATCAAGTTGAAGAGTAACTCAGGATGAGAAGCTGGCTACTGTTTTCAGGGTAGGATTCTAGCTCTTTCCAGTGGCCGTCTTCCCCCTGAAAGGGGAAAAAGTCATTATCCAGAGACGACAAGCATCCCAGGACAACAACTGGGCTGGTCGGCAAATTGGAACAGACACTTTCCAAACAAACATTCATTGTGGTGTGTCCCGCAATGAATACATAGTCATTCCTACTTCTAGAACCATCTAGAATTACAGGGATTTCATGATCGTTAGAATTAGTATCTCGTCCAGTAATCAGTCATCTTTAAAAGGCCAAAGGAGGTTTGTAGACGCACTTGACGCCAGTTCCCTCAGTGCATTCCTGGTCTATGCAGCGGAAACATACTTGCTAGAACCGCATGAAGTAGTTAGAGACCCAGAGGAAGACAAGAAACGCTGGGATATCTAATGTATCCGGCTGTGCCATGCCTCGGTTGTCTTTGACTGTTGTGAATGAGCAATAATTCTAGGAAAGCCACCCTCTATCTCTCAGATCTGAAACTTCACACGTGTAGAAACTTTAGACCTAGGGAGGGTCACCTCCCAAGTCTTGAATGTGATGCTGCTCAAGGTTGAGTCCAATCGCATTTACCCCGGAGCATTTTGATCATGGTAAGGCTTTGCCCGCTCTTGCATGGGGACCCGGGCACCCCTCCCTCTCTTACAAGGTTTCATAATTCCTACGCTGCGACATATCCTGATAACCAAGACTGCCTCCAGGTATCAGAGTTTTAGGACTAGCACGGCTTAACTGGTCTCAAGGAAACCACAGTCACAGAACAGAAGGAAAGTCCTGACTTCCTTCCTGAATAATTGCATTCACCATCTTCAAACACTCTCTTTCGAGGAGATGGAGAAATGCACCAGGGAGGGGCATGGTCAGGTTCACTGTGGACACCGAGAGGGGCATGGTAAGGTTCATTGTGGACACCGAGAGGGGCATGGTAAGGTTCACTGTGGACACCGAGCACTGAATATTTAAAGCAACATTAAGAAAAATCCAGGAGCTGGTGCATCTGGGAGGTTGGAGGGAAATCAGGAGAAGTAAGAGAAGGGAAAGTCTGAAAAGGTGGAAGAAAAGGGTCTGTGCCAAGTGTAGCAGGAAAACACATCACATGTCACACAGTGATTGTGTGGGGGACACCGGTTCTGAGCAGCTGGACTTGGGGTGCAGGATCCGCGTCCCCAGGCAGGTCTGAAGCAGCCGGGGTAGAGCAGAATACCAGAGCAGAGCGTCAGAGTTCAACTTCATGTGTTAAATCCTAGAAGCCAAGAGAGGAGACACTGGAAAGGTCACGGGCAGGGAGAGTTCCACAGGGACACAGTCCCTGGGCAACATTGGAGGGGCACTCCCCGGGCGGCCAGCCGGGCTCCAGGCCCTTGGAAATTCCTCCATGAACAAGAAAAACAAATAACCGTCCTCTTAGAGCTTGTTCAGGGGGGAGGAAACACTGAGGGAGCAGGAGTGGTGTGCACAGTCCGGGAAAATATGGTAGGCCGAGGGGGTGGGGCGGAGGGCAGGAGCGAGTGGCCAGGGGAGGGATCAGGAGGCAATGCCTTGCGAACCTATGTTGGTAGCTGGGGAAGGGTCTACCGCAGAGTGGACCAAAAAGGCGAATATTGCCGGGGTCGGGGTGGGGTTTGAAGGGGGTGGGGGGTGCCCGATGCGTCCAGGTCCCAGCAGGAGGGAACAGAGCCTGGAGCACAAGGTGTGAGATGGGAGCGGCAGGAAGTGAGTCAGCGGACGTGGGCCGGGCCAGGCTGGCCTCGGAAACCACAAGAACTCTGCGTTTTATTATAAATGAAATGGGAAGCCACTGGAGGGTTTCAGCCCAGGAAGGACTTAAGCGGACATGATTTTAAAGACGGTGTGAGGTTGGGAAGGAGGAAATGGAGAGGTTGAGCTTTGGAGAAGAAAATGACTCCGTGTTTCTTCAAATGGAAGAGACAAAGAGCCAAAGTTGGGGCGGTGCGGTGGGGGGTTGTCTGTGGGGCGTAGCCCTCTGGGGAGTCCTGGCACACAGCCGGCCTGTGTGGTCCCGAGCCGAGCCGAGCCTCTTCCAGAAAAGATAATCACTGGGCCCACATGTGCAGACTTTACCTACACCCAAAAGCACGTTCCCATACTCTGCTCCATGGAACCCCAATTCAGTAACAGTAGGGGGTGACATTAGCAAACGTTTGGGGAGATGGGTCATTCGGGAAAAAATGAGACACATCAGTGTCTTCACCACAGCCTTGTCAGGACAGCACATTTAATGTGCTGATGAGACCTTTCAGAGAGGGCTCTCGGCACCCAACTCCTGGCCTCGCTCGAGAGGGCTGCAAAGGAACACGTGTTCCTGGGCATCATGAGTAATTCCTGATGAAGGTAAGTACACCTCCTAATCTCGATTTCCTAATGTTTTATTCCATGTAATCTTGGTAAAAATTCCCAAAGTCTAAACCTGGTTGCCCTCTCTGGAAAAATCTCAGAGCACCAGGCTGCTCCCTCCTGCCTCGGGGGGCTGGCCTGAGGAGGGGGTCCGGACCTTGACTGGCACCTGCTCCTGTTTTTATCTCGAAACCAGATCTGGAGCTTCCCTGCTCCTCTTAACTGAGAGCGGTCATCTTGCAGAAGCTCCTGGAAAGACAGGGCGAGTGGAGGGAGGCAGGGCAAGGAGAGAGTCTGATGACCCGGCTCTTCCTCCCGGTGCAGGGTCTCGGCAGAAGGCGCCGGCCAGATGGTTAAAGCCTGTAGGCGTCAAGTTCTGGGAATACAGTGACTTTCCTGGGCTCACCGTCATCAATGTTCATTAGTGATTGACTGAAATCTGGTCCTAGCCTCACTGTCAACCAAAGTGAACAACCCGGCAGAGTTCACCGAAATTCAGGCGAGGGTCTTGTTCCCTCTGTCCGGAGGAGGATGTCTTCTCCACTTCTTTTTTTACTGTTGCTCTTCCTTGGTTTTCCACTTCTTTCTTCCTCACTCGCTGTGTATTTTGTAACTTTACTGTTTCCCATCGCCCTCCTGTGACAAAGAACTGAGCATGTTTCCACTGCATTTACCGACATGCTGAGGGAAGAGTTTGTGTTCCTTATTCTTCATTTTAAAGGCGGCTCAGTTAGTTGACAGTCCAACCCTTGATTTGGGCTCAGGTCATGATCTCTGGGTTGTGGGATCGAGCCTCGCTTAGGGCTCCTTGCTCACATGGAGTCTGCTCAAGAACTTGGGACAGCCCCTAGAACACTGACTCCCTGTTGCTTTCTCCCTCTCCTTTGGCAGAGTGTGTGTGTGTTAACAGGAGAAATGAGCCAGGGCTCCTAGACGTCTTCAAAGGAATAGGGATGACACAGCTTGTTAAGGGAAAGATAACTTGTAGTGTCCAAGAGTCTACATTTTGAACTCCAGAAGATTCTCAGACTCAGATATTCCAGAATTACAGCTAACATTAATTCATGCTCTGCAGTCCTGAAAGTTGTTTTTGAAATCCACAGGGCAGTAGGCCTCGGGAACAGATTGTCTACATTTTCAATATGGTTCACTGGCTTAGTACAGAACATCTGGACATGGCAAGCCTAACAATGCAGGTTTTAAAAAGATTCCAGTTTGGTAATTGCAGAGAAATTACAAAAAAAAAACATTAATTGGTGTCTCTTCTGCATAAATAACACGTTATAAGACTAGGCATCAGACTTGCAAAAACACATCAGGCCCTTTCTATCGGACGGCAAACAGCTTCAGCGGGCATTTGGCTGCATTTTCCTCCACGCGTCTTCTTGGCATGCCCAGCCCTCCTGTGGCTCTTGCCCTGCTCGGGGCACAGGGCTGCAGAGGTCAAAGTGAAGGCCCGTAGCCCCACGCAGACACCGTGTCTTGAGGTTCTAGCCGTGCTTGTTGCGAGAGCAGGTTTATGTGTTCACTTGTCCTTGGCTGTAGTACCCAGTTCTGGAATCCAACCCTCCTCTAAAGTTAGGTGCTTCTGTGGAGGTTCTTTGTTGATGTGGACACTGATGATTTCTTTTCAAGGGAACCTGACTGGTACAGCTGAACACAGTGGCCCCTTACTGACTGGCCAAGAGCAGCGGAGGGACGGCCATGCTCGTCACCACCGCGGCAGAAACTGCTTGGGGTTAGGCCCCCCGGCACCATGCAAATTCTTGCATGAAGAATTTATGCCTCTTGGCCTCCGAGACAAGCAGCAGCTTGCCCCTGCAAAGCTTGGAGAGCCACCAGCCTTGAGCACTGGCCGAGTGATACGGGGATGGAGAAAAAGACAAACACAAAGTGTTTCTGGGAAACCCAACCTTGAACTGGGGTGAATCCAGGCATAAGGGGAGGAAGAGGAAGGAAGGGAGGGCGGAGGGAAGGAGAGAGAGAGAGAGAGAAGGAACAAGAGAGACAAGGAGAGAAAGAACAAAAGAAAGCAAGAACGGAAGGAGGGAAGGAAGAAGACACTCCATCTCCAGCTCGAATTAGAACCTGGCAAGGAGACTGTGGAACTGTGCTTCATTTCCATGAGAAAATCGCAGTCGAATAATGCTACTAATATTAGAGTTAACTAAATTTACCATTCCTATAGAAGATATTCAAAAAGTATTATTAAATTTTTAATTAAGCTCTGTGTACTAAGCACTATAGTAAAGCTTTTACAGGCCAGTAAAGAATGGGGTGGCTGGCTGATCCAGAGAGTCGTATCTTCAATAAGATGCCATCGCATCCCCCAAATAACTGTAGTAAAATCCTAATTATCTGAGAAGACTTGCATTCTCTTCCTCTCTTCCCATCTCTGCCCAGTGTCTTATCACACCGGGACTGGACAAGGACAGAAAAGAAAATGTGTGTCTTTAAGCATATGTCACAGTGCAGCATAATCTCATTCTTTGATTGCTCAAGAATACTCTGAATTTATCTGTGCCCCTCGTCCTCCTCAGTAATCACGTTTATTATGCTGACTGAGTATACAAGAGGTCGCACCTTTCCTAGCAAGGGATCAGGAACAAATTCTTCCAAAAAACACAAGAGGAAGGAACTCTTCCAAAATCATTTTATGAGGCCAGCATTACTCTGATAGCAAAACCAGACAAGAATGTCACATGGAAAAAAAATTATAGACCAATATCCCTGATAAATAGATGTAAAAATTCTCAACAAAATATTAGCAAACTAATTCAGTAATACATTAAAAGGATCATACACCATGAATAGAGTGGGATTTACTTCAGGGATGCAAGCTTGGTCCAACATTACCAAATCAATCAATGCAATACACCACATTAACAAAATGAAATATAAAAATCATATGATCATCTCAGTAGATGCAAAAAAAAAAAAGCACCTGACGTAATTCAGTATCTATTTATGATTAAAAACTCTCAAGAAAGTGGGCATAAAAGGAAAAGAGCTCGACAAAATAAAGGCCATATATGACAAGCCAATAGCTAACATTATACTTGATGCTGAGAAGCTAAAAGCTTTCCTCTGAGATCAGGAACAAGACACTCTCACCACTTTTATTCAATAGTATTGGAAGTGTTAGACAGAGTAATTAGGTAAGAATTAAAAGGGATCCAATTGGAATGGAAGAAGTAAAATTGTCAGTATTTGCAGGTGACATGATATTATATTTAAAAAACCCTAAAGACTCCATCAAAAAACTGTTAGAACTAATAAACGAATTCGGTAAAGTTAAGACTACAAAATCAATACACAACTCTGATGCATTTCCTTATACTAATATTGAGCTATCAGAAAGAGAAATTATGAAAACAATCTTAGTCACAATTGTATCAAAAAGAATTTAAAAACCTAGGAATAAATTTAACCAAGGAAGTGGGAAACTTGTATATTGAAAACTATAAGACAATAATGAAAGAAATTGAAGAAGACACATATAGATAGAAAGCTATTCCATGTTCATGGATTGGAAGAATTAATATTGTTAAAAATGTCCATACTACGCCCAACCAATCTACAGAGTCAATGAATCCCTACCAAAATTCCAATGACATTTTCTTCACAGAACTAGAACAAACGATCCTAAAATGTGTGTGGAGCCACAAAAGACCCTACATAGCCAAAGAAATCTTGAAAAAGAAGAACAAAGCATCATGTTCCCTTTTTCAAACTATATCACAAAGCTATAATAATTAGAACAGTATAGGATTGGCAAACAGACATAGGTCAGCAGAGCAGAACAGACAGAGCCCGGAAGTAAACCCACACAGATACAGTCAATTAATCCAGGACAAAGGAGCCAAGACTACACAATGTGGGAAAGGGCAGTCTCTTCTGTAAATAGTATTGGGGAAACTGGGCAGCCAGATGCAAAAAGTGAAACTGGACCATTTTCTTACACAACACATAAATTACTCAGTATGGATTAAAGACTTTTGAAAGTGAGACCTGAAATCTGTACCCCAATGTTCATAGCAGCAATGTGCACGGTTGCCAAACTGTGGAAAGAACCAAGATGCTCTTCAGGGGACGAATGGATAAGGAAGCTGTGGTCCATATACACTATGGGGTATGATGCCTCCATCAGAAAGGATGAATACCCAACTTTTGTAGCAACATGGACGGGACTGAAGAGATGATGCTGAGTGAAATAAATCAAGCAGAGAGAGTCAATTATCATATGGTTTCACTTACTTGTGGAGCATAAGGAATAACACGGAGGACATTGAGAGAAGGAGAGAAGGGATTTGGGGGAAATCGGTGTGGGGGGGAGACAAACCATGAGAGACTGTGGACTCTGAGAAACAAACTGAGTGTTTTGGAAGGGAGGGGGGAGCCCGGTGGTGGGCATTGAGGAGGGCACGCACTGCATGGAGCACTGGGTGTGGTGCATAAACGATGAATCCTGGAACACTGAAGAGAAATTTTTAAAAATGTAAAAAAAAAAAAATCCTAGAGGAAAACATAGGTGTAAGCTTCTTGACATTGGTTTTGGCAATGATACTTTGACACCAAAAGCGAAAAAAACAACAAAAGCATAAACAACCAAGTGGGACTACATCAAACTAAAAAGCTTCTGCCCAGCAAAGGAAACCATCAATAAAATGAAAAGGCAGCCCACCGACTGAGAGACAGTATTTCAATAAATAATTTATATATCTGATAGGGTCTATCTAAATATACAAAGAACACCTGCATCTCAAGAGCAAAAGAAACAAACAAAATCTGACTTAAAAATGGGCAGAAGAGGGTGCCTGGGTGGCTCAGCTGGTTGAGCAACAGCCTTCCCACAATTCATGATCCTGAAGTCCCAGGATCGAATCCCGCATTGGGCTCCCTGCTTGGTGGGGAAACTGCTTCTCCCTCAGACCCTCCCCCGTCTCATGCTCATTCTCTCTCTCTCAAATAAATAAATAAAATCTAAAAAAAATAATAAAAAATAAATAAAAATGGGGAGAAGATCTGAATAGACATTTTCCCAAAAAAGACGCACAGAGGACTGACAGGGACATGAAATGATGCTCTACATCATTCATCATCGGGAAGCTGCAAATCAAAACCGCAGGGAGCTACCACCTCACACCGGTTAGAATGGCTACTTTCAAAAAGACTAGATGTAGCAGGTGTTGGCGAGGATGGGGAGAAAAGGAAATTCTTGGGCACTGTTGGTGGGAATGTAAATTGGTGCCGCCGACTTGGGAAAACAGTATGGAGGATCCTCAAAAAATTGAAAATAGACCTACCGTATGATCTAGCAATTTCACTTCTGGGTATTTACCCAAAAGAAAAGGAAAGCACTATATGTACACTCACGTCCAGTGCAGCATTATTTACAGTAGCCAAGACAGGGAAACAACCTAAGTGTCCATTAATAGGTGAATGGGGGAAGAAGACGTGAGGTGTGTGTATGTATATATTTTTTATAATTTACATATATTTACGGTAGATATTGTAAATATACATATATTTACATATTTACAATACAATCACATATGCATATTTACAATACATACTGTAAAATATTACTCGCCAAAAGCACAGCACGAACTCTTACCATTTGCAACAACACAGATGGACCTCAAGGTCATATGCTAAGTGAACTAAGACAGAGAAAGGCAAATATCATGTAGAATCTAAAAATAAATAAATATAAGCTCATAAGTACAGAGAACAGACTGGTGGTGGCCAGAAGTGGAGGGTCAGAGGGGGGAAAAACAGGTGAACGGTTTGAGTTTGCTTGTTTTTTAGTTTAAATATCCTGAATTTTAAAAATGAGTAAAAGAAGAAGAAGAGTCAGGGACAAACAAATGACATGTGTGAATTCCAAGGGGGATCCATCTGTTCCCGGACTGTTTGGTGCGTGGCCATCCCGTGGCTCTCGTCTCCGAGAAGGCCATTCCATTCGGCCACCCTTTCTGATTCATCCAGATTCATCCACATGGAGATCACTGACCGCCTTGCTGGAGAATAATGAGTCCCTGTCACAGCTGGGATGACACATCCAGCCTGCAGACTGGTGAGCCCAAGGTGAGACAACCTCCCAGATGCAGAGATCGGAGAGCGGAGAGCGGCAGCGCCCTGCAGAGCCTGTCCCCTGCCGCCTGCCGCCAGGGGACCGGCTGGGCGGAGGAAGTCATCAGACACAGAGCAGCGACACAAAGGAAACCTTGTCCCGTGATCTGCCCGGCCTCCTCCACACTATTGATCCTCCAGGTCTTCTGGAGAAAATCAGCCGCCGGAGACGTGGGTCCTGGGGGCTTTTCAAGGCAGACTTAATTCCACGCCTAATCAGATAAGGCGAAGGTTAGGAAGTCATTAAGGAAAAATGACAATTTGCCTTGGGACTAGATTAATGAGCGCTGTGGTCCTAAGGGAGATGTCAAAGTACCAAAAGAAGAGGAAATTACAGAAACTAATTTCCTTTTTTTTTTAAGTTTTATTTTTATTCAAAGAGGACCTCAGGTTAAAAATAGAACATAGAAGTAAGAAAGTCGTATGTCACCACCAGGCAACATGATTTTTATGAGTCCCTGGTTCCCCAGGCTGCTGTCTCTATCTCCCCTGCCATGAGTTCTTCCTATGAGGTGCCGGGGGCCCTGGAGCGGGGACCCCACGTCTGTCCCCTGCAGGGGGGCTTCTCAAACTTTCACAGGCCATTGGTACCATCTACAGGTGGTGACCTGACCTCAAGTCTCAGGTCTAGGGCACGAGCAGGCTTGGAGCCCTTCTACCAACTCCAGGGGGGAGTGATGCTAACGCTGACTGGGGGAGACGGGTGGGGGAACACTGCACCCCAACTAAGCCCAGGTCCTGGTCTGCCCCTTAGAATATATTAGCTCTCTTCAGTCTCCGAGTGGTCCATGAGGAAGGCCCCATCTGACAGACAATTAGTTAGACTCGGGTCACTGTCCCCCATAACTCTTTCCCTATTTCCATCGTTCCTCGGTGGTATATCCAGGTTCCTATGCCTTAGCCTGCTGTTCCCAGCCTGCGCCTTTGAAGACTTAGCCCATATGCTTCCTCCACCAGGAAGCCTTCCTGGTCCAGCAAGCCTAGACAAGGTGGCTCTCCTATAAACACCCAAACATACTCACTCCTCTAGATGCACTGGTTATCTACCGTTTGGAAACAAGTGTACCTCCAAACCGAATGGCTCAGAACAAGAAACATTAATTACGTCCAACAGCTTCTGGAGTCAGGAATCTAGGGCTGACAAGACTGAGGGATTTGGGCTTGGAGTCTCTGGGGAGGTTGGAGACAAGATGTCGGCTGTGGCTTGACTGGGGCCGAAGGAAATGGCTGCTCACGCGGCTGACAGCAGCAGTCGTCCCGATTCCTTTCACGGGCCTGTCTCAGGACAGCTTGCATGTCCTCAAGATACGGGGTCTGGCCTCCCCGGAATGGGAGTGGGAGTCGGGGTGGGGGTGGGAGGGGGTTGGTGGGAGTTGGGGGAGAGGGAGAAATGGAGAGGGTACTGGCAGAAGATATACTTTTTTTAGGACTTTAAAGTCACAGAACATCATTTCCACCACTCTGTTTGCTAGAAGAGAATCACTAAGACCAGCCCACACTGGAGAGTTGAAAATTGAGTTCTACTTCCTACAGAAAGGATTGTCAAAGACATATTTAAAAATTACTAGCCTGCGACCAGTTGAGTTTTCCACAGAGAGCTGTACCAATGTCCCCTATGCCCCATGCTCTTCTAGAGCGGGGTCGTTCCATCACTGAGAAGGAGAGTCAAATCCCCCCCGGCCCCCAGTTCTGAGAGGGCTGCTAGCGTGCCTGTGACCAACAGAATGTGGTGGAAGTCAGGGAGGACTCTCAAGGCTGGGTCATAAAAGGCAGAGCACCTTGTTCCCTGGGAGCTACGACACACATTCTGGAGCCTTGAATGACCAGCTCAGAAATCCTACCACCTTGAGGCTGCTTTGCCACAAGGAAGGTCAGATGACCTGGAGAGAGCGCTCAACGGACAGCCCCAGCTGAGGTCTTGGCCAACAGCCAATGTAAACCCTAGATGAGTGAGTAGGACACCACCAGCTTACTCTAGTGCGCAGCTCTGGAGTCTTCTCACCAAGAGCCAGACTCCCTGGACCAGAGTACGGCCATTCCCACTGAGTGTTGTGCAGAGGCATGGCCTGTAGCATCAGCAGGCGTTAATGGAATGGCGGTTTTAAACAGCTGCATTTTGGGGTTCTGTGTTATACAGTGTTTAGTAACCGGCACATGTTTTGTCTTGTAATTGTCGATGCGCTCTCTCCCTCTCCCCTGATGAGACTGTTAGACTGAAAGCTTTTCTAGGGCACAGAGCTGAGTCTTACTCTTTCTTATAAAGCACCCAGCATAGTGCTTGGCATGTCATAGACACTCATGTTTGTTAAATGAATAATGAAAGGCTGGAAATTCATGGCACTGTGCTGGCTGGAATTCATGGGACCCACGGCCCCATGTGCTGTAGGAGACGTCCCACGACCTGCCTGTCCAGCGCGCTGCCCAGCTCCCGCTCCCGTGGAGTTGGCGTTCTTCTGTTGTATTTTCTTCCCACCCTTCTTCTGACCTTCGAAATTCACCACAAAATTATTTAATCAAGTCCTCCTTTGATGGCTGTGCGAAGACTTGCATACCATTAACATAAATAAGCAGTAATCAGGGCTCATAAAAGCGGTTGTGGCCTCCAAGTCAAAAGAGATTTCTATTTAATTTTGATTCTAGGTTCCATGATTGGGAAACAATTTTGGACTTTTAATTCTCAATTCCAAATATATGGGCTAGGACGACGTGTTTTGAAAAATTAAATTTTTCCTCAGTTGTATTCAGGAGTTGAACGCATTTAATCTCCATATTAATAAATTTATACAAAAGGGATTGTGTGTTTATTAACATTTGTTAATATGTATTATGTAATATATAATGTATGTAATATGTATTATGTATAGAATGTTTCTTAACATTCTATACATAGATGTATATATATTCTATATTGATCTTTCTACATCAGTATAGAATATGTATATACATCTATGTATAGAATATATATGTATAGAATATATAGATGTATATATATATATCTATATATTTGTTAAAGATTTTATTTATTTATTTGAGAGAGAGAGAGAGAGAGAGAGCTCATGCCAGCAGGGGTGGGGGCAGAGGGAGAAGGAGACAAGCAGCTTCTCTGCTGAGCACAGAGCCCCACGCAAGGCTTCAGCCCGCAACCCTCCGATCATGACCTGAGCAGAAACCAAGAGTCAGAAGCTTAACAGACTGAGCCGCCCAGCATCTCTCAAATATATTTTAAACATGCCTGGTAGTTGAGAAAATCCTCTTTAAGTTGGCCTTGGGGAGAAGCCTCGATTATTGCGTTCTTGGTTGACCCACTGCCTTTACTTATCATCTACTGGATTTGAGAACAACGGACGCCTTCAATCTGACGCTCACACAACCACGTTTGCAAGTGGCTCCAGGCTGGAAGGTAAACACTTCAGCTACTTCCTCACCCCGACCCAAACTTTCCTTTTCCTTCTGTATTTACAGCGGCCGTCAAAGACAATCACCTAGGGACAGCACTCGGTTCTCATTATCCCATTATGGCGGGATTATGTTTAACTCTCCTCAATTTTACAAATGCTAATTCAATCCAAAAAAGCAAACAAAATGTCAGTCAAAACTGATCTACAGTTGTTTGTTACCAGCCGCTGTTTTAAGAAAAAAAAGTAGTTCCCTCAAATTCAAAGAATTTGTGTGCTATGGTGTAAAGTATAGTAGACACACACACACACACACACACACACACACACACACACACACATATATTCTGATATAGTTAATAGAAGAAGCAAGACTTTTCCTCCAGAATTAAGCTCATACTTGCAGTAAAACGAAGCTGTGAAGAACTTCTCATTCCTTCCCTCTCCCCCGCCCTTGACTATGTGTGACTACTACAGAATCAGCTATAGAAATGAGTGTGTGACTACTACAGAATCAGCTATAGAAATGAGTAAGTTGTAGTTACAAGGAAAAAAGAAAACAGGATCCACCCCCCCCCATACTTAAAAGATTATCAACTTTAAAAGTCTAGCCAGTTTGAATGCCTACACAGCACTATCGATTAGAAAGTGCTGGAGGGAGACCAAAGATGGCACTGGCTCTGACCTCAGCCTGTCGACTGAGCAAGAAGAATCTGACACGGGGGCAGAGAAAGGATGACGGCTCTTCGCGGAAGGGTGCGTGCAGAAAAGTTTTAGCTGTGGACACTCTGTATTGTGAGGCAAGTGTGAACGGCACAGCAGGGCAGACTTGCCCAGGGTCAAACAAGTCATGATCCACGGGCATGACGGTTCCTAAAACATACACCTTCCACCTGCCTCCCTCCAGGCTGCCCAACCTCAGACAGTGGGCACCTATGTGCCATTGACCTCTAGGTCCCGGACCAAGTTGCTCTCCAGGCTCAGCCAGAGAAACTGAGGCAGTGAGGCCAAAAGGCCAGAGCGGCCAAAAGAGGAAGCAAGGGCGGGTCTGTGTCTCCTGGAGCAAGGGCAGTCATGAGTCTCCTTCCAGTTTCCTGATGCTGATGTGACAGCATCCTTTTCCTGCATCCGCTGTCGTCAGTCAGGCACTCTCGAAAATAACCAAAAGGGACACATGAAAGTCAGAAACTTGAAAGAGCAAACACGCCCCAGAGAGAGGAACAGAGGCCTTGAAGTTCATCTTATCGATGGCAATGAACCAGGCATCCAGCTTATTTCTACTCAAGACATCCGACTTATATGGAAGATCAGTGAGACGGGTCCCTAGCGTCCGAAGCAGGCAGCAGTAACATTTTCAGGGGAGGGAAGAGGCAGCATGAATCTTCCTATTGGCAGATCACATACATACATACATACATACATAAAACAAAAACAGAGAAAGTCAAATCAATTTTGAATAGCCTGGGGGCGGGCACTATAAGAGTTAAAATTACAACAACAACAAGCACGCCAGTGTGAAACTCTCTATTCTTTGCTGGTCTCCTTTTCAAAGTTGTTTCTTCGAAGACCGGGCATGAAAGCAGTCCTTCCGGACTTGCACCTGGCGCAAGTGGAGGAGACACCCTTCTTCCCGTTGGGCTACCTGCGGTCATCACACAGAGGCTCTGAAAGCTGGAGAAAAAGAGGCAGGGGCCTTCTTGGGATCAGAGGGAGAACACGATGGTCAGTTCCCTGGTGTTTATATGGTTTTTTTCCCATGTCCCAGACTGCGTGCTGTAGCTGTTGGCGACGTGGAAATGCTAATGGGATGTCGGTGAAGAAAGCACCCACCCCAGCCTCCTCTTTCTGGCTAAGGGCCAGGGTATAGGCAGTCGGAAAGGCAGAAAAGTTTCCAAGCAAACATGGAAAAACCACTGCCCAACCCTGACTCACTCAGCAAAGACCCGGGTGGGGGTGGGGGTGGGGGTGGGGGTGGGAGACCACTTTCTGGCTACAACAGAGTTTTCCTTCCTACCTCCCCCGCCCGCGGGGTGGTGTCTGGGAAGGCTGACTGGGGAGCCGGGGCGTTCACCAGCCTCCCTCGGGAATGAGCCTCTGAGTCCCCCATGCGCCCAGGTGCTGTCAGGGGAGACCTGGTGGGAAGTCTGACCCTCCTCTGTTCCGCACCAGCAAGGCACCCTTCCGGCCTTCAGGGTGTCAGTGGGAGTATGGGGAGGCCCCGGCACTTACCCTCGCGGGCAGTTGCAAGATGGCAGCCCTTCCCCCAGTAACACAGTGTCAGAGGACACCTGCTGAAACGGGTCTAAAATAAGATGCAGGGGTACGCCTGGGTGGCTCAGTGGGTTAAAGCCTCTGCCTTCAGCTCAGGTCATGATCCCAGGGTCCTAGGATCGAGCCCCACGTCAGGCTCTCTGCTCAGTAGGGAGCCTGCTTCCTCCTCTCTCTCTGCCTGCCTCTCTGCCTGCTTCTGACCTCTGTCAAATAAATAAATAAAATATTTGAAAAAAAAAAAAAAAGATGCAGGGGCGCCGGGGTGGCTCAGTGGGTTAAAGCCTTTGCCTTCAGCTCGGGTCATGATCCCAGGATCCCAGAGTCCTGGGATCGAGCCCCAAGAGTCAGACTCTGCTCAGCAGGGAGCCTGCTTCCTCTTCTCTCTCTCTGTCTGCCTCTCTGCCTGCTTGTGATCTCTGTCTGTCAAATAAATAAATAAAATCTTAAAAAATAAATAAATAAATAGAATAAAATAAGATGCAGAGTCTAAAACATGATGCCCCAAATGTGCAGGATACAACTAGAAATCACTACATGTTCCAAGAACCCAGAGCATCTTGGCTTTCATGAGGAAGGACAAGCGACACCCGTGAGCACCGTGAGCACCGAGATGCCACAGGCCTTCGGCTTCTCCGACCTGAGTTTTAAAATGGCCATCCTGAACCAGGGTCCTGAGTAAGGATTCTGAGCAACACCCTCAACAAGGAACCATCAACACACTCCAAGGAATGAAGAGCAGAGTCTCGGACATGTAAATAAAAGACGCAAAGAAGAATCAGATAAAAATTCTGGAATTGAAAAAGCAGCAACAAAATAACAAAGTCAGAGGGTGGGCCGAGGGGAACAGAAGCAGAGGAAAAGAACCCACGAGGTCAAAGACAGAACTGAAATTCCACTCAGAACAAGAGAGAGAAAATGGGCTTTGAAAGGTAGCCCTTCTAGTTACGCAGTGGAACATTCCAAGGAAATCCCGGGTCCCTAGAAAGTATAAAGCTATTATCCAGACACTGTTTCCAACGCAGACGGGAATTAGTCTCATGTTTCCACAAAATCTATGCAGACTGAGTTGATCTGATCTCTCTTCTGCAAAGAAAAGCGAGCAATCCATTAGTGATCCTAGAAATCTGGAGGTAAAATGGGTCAAATGTCTTTGGCTGCTTAGCAATGTCAATGGAATCAGTCCCAGAAGAGATAAAAGCCCCTCTTGCTCCTGGTGCCCTGGCTTACGCCCATTTGTTCTCCAGTGGGTACCAGGACCCTGCCGAACTCGGGGCAGATCTGAGCGAGAGAAAACAAAACAGCACAGAACAGAGCAGAAAAGAACAGAGCCTCCCAGGTCACGTGATCAGCCTCCAGGCTGTTTTGGTACCAACTGTCATTCAGGACACTTGGCTTTGCTCTGGGCTGTGAAGCTGGATAAACACATTCTCTAAGAAGATAGCACAAGTATAATGCCATGAATCGTTTCTTTCAACAAGTATTTATCAGTGCTGCTAGGTGCAAAGCACTGCTCCCTGCGGCTGGAACATGTGCCCGGACGCCAGACAGAGGTCCCTGTGAGGAGCTCCGATGCCAGAGACGTGAGGGGCAGGCTGGGTGCAGACGGACGCCATCAGCCATCGACATAAAAAATAAATTAGTATATCAGAAAGTTGTATTCCTCTGGTTAAAAAGAAAGAAAGAAATGCTAGACTAGGATAAGGGAATGGAGAGGGAGCGGAAGCTGGACTTGGGCAGGCAGGTGGGAAGTCACTGGGAACAAAAACGGTGGCCGGGGCCCCAACAAGGAAAGCCAAGGGCGGGGGGGATTCTGAGCAGCGCACGGAGCCCGAGGTGACAGTGCTGCCGCCAGCCGGGAGGGGGAGTGCAGTCTGGGCTTGTGTAGGAGCTGGCCCCTGAGAGACAGGGGTTTAGAATCAGCCAAGGGATGCTCTGAGCTATTTGACTTTACATATGCTAACAAGAGGGAGAAGCAGGCGAACCAAAAGCCCTGTCAGCCATCGCTTCTTGGCTTCTCAATTCCCCTACACACAGCCCTGGTCGCCTCTCAATTCCCCTACACACAGCCCTGGTCCGCTCCTTCAAAGCCAGGGGAGGCTGAGTTCCCACCCTAATAAGGCAGGAGCTGTCAGTGGAAAAAACAGGTGTTCTGGAAGCCAAGCGCCCATGTTCCGTCTCAGTCTTTCTTGTTTGATATGAACATCAGCTGCCAAGGAAAACACGGCGGGACTGGAAAGGAAGCGGGCCCACGACCGCACACACCTCTCTGCATGTCTCCTGCCTGGCCTTCCCGCCCGGGCGCAGGGAGGGCGCGCCACGCTCGTGCATCTCTCCGTCTCTGCAACTGGGGTGACGCTCCTCCTTCCTCCCACCTCGGCCTCCCTTGCTGTCCACAAGGGGGTGTGCCACAAGCACTCTGGTCTATAGAGACACACACACACACACACACACACACACTCACGCCAGACAGCGCCAACCCCCACTGAGCTGAGCTGGTTTTTCTGTTCTGCAGCACGCGAGGGATCCAAGATGCAACCCGGTAAGTGCGCAGGCAATCCCTCTCCGCAGACCGCGTCAGCGCTCACCCAGACCCACCGACGCCCACCCTGAGCTACTGGGGTGCAAAGGAACTATTGCTCGTTGCGTAGACTTTCAAGAGTCGTAGCTATAGGAAAAAAATGAGAAGAAATGGAAAATAATGATACGGACTCAAGGGAAACTCTTTGTGGTTGGTTGGCTTAAATAAAGGATTCTCCTCCAGGGAGTTATATCGGGTGCAAAAGTCAATATGAAGTCCACAAATTTGGAATTTGGAACCATCAGACAGCGGCCAGGGCGAAGTGGGGAGCTTCTCACAGCCCGACTGGAAGAAGCAGGTCACAAGCAGACACGACGCATGATGGGCCCCACCTCCGGGAATGTCATCGACGTGGGGGAGCCGCGCTAAAGGGTTCCCCGCAAAGAGGAGACAGTGTGTCCCTTACTGGGAGCATGTGCGCGCATCCCACGGGGAAGGCTGCCTCCGTCAAGAAAACAGAAACCTGAGCCGGATGGAAAAATTTCGGCTGCCCCTAAATCAGGCGGAAGCCTGGGGGTAAGAGGTCAGAGCGGTGCTTTCCCGAAGTGCGACCCCGGGGTGGGGGGGTGAGGGGGGGACCTGCGGTGTAGACAGCACTCGCTCTCCACGGAAAGGCACGAGCAGAAATCGAAGTCGGCCCGGAGCCCGGCCCAGAGGGGATCGTCCGCTTCCTCCTTCGCTGCCTGACTTGAATTCATCCAAGAGCCACATCCATCTCTACGCCTGGGGAGCAAAGGGTTTAGAGACCGCTCATTGGACCGCTCATTGGCGAGGAAGATGTCACTAAGCCCCTAGAAAAAGTCTTCACAAATTTAGCAATAAAATATGCTAACGATGTTAACAAAGGCAAGAGGAGGGAATCATTCTTTTCGTTTCCTTTAGTGCCCATCTTGAGAGTCTGCGCTCGACAAGGGGAGTCTTAGAGCACAGGCTGGCGGAGACCTGGGACTAGACCACGTGCGGACGGGGCAGGGTGCGGTCAGAGAGGCGGCTCAGGTCCGGGGGCCACTCGGGCAGCAAGAGGCTGTCAGAGGCTAGGCGACTCCTGGAGGGTCAGCAGCCATGCCCTCGGCGGGGGTTGGGAGGGAGCTCCAAGGGAGAGGGAAGGTGTCCTCCGTCGTCTGCGCCGCTCCTAGGCCACTGAGCAAGCACTCAGCACATGTTTGTTGAGTGAATCAATGAGGCCAGTCAAGGCCCAGATACAGAGGAGGGACTGGAGACCCCACGAGGATGTGCTGACGAACAGAAATGCCAGAGGCAAAATAGGCTGAGTGGCGTGTTCAAATCCCAAGGTGGCCGTTGGGATGGAAGGAGACAGGCAGAAGCCTGGAGACAGGTGAGGCAAGGACTGTGGAGGGTCTGGGGTCATTCAGCCAGGGGCTTCTGAGCAGTCGTCTGGCTGCAGAAACCAAACCAGCCTGGCTGGCCTCGGTCCTGAAGGTCAGCGGTGCACCTGCCCTTGGGGAGCGGGGTGTGGGGGACGTCACTTCTCCCGTCTGCTCTCTGTGACCCTCCTTAGGCCCCATTTCTGGCTGACCACACCCCAGAGGAGCTGCCAGACTGCTCAGTCCTGGGGCCAGCAGTGTGAGCCTGGGGCCTGCCCTGGGTCACCAGAATCCTCGCTGGGGAAGGACTCGTAAAAGTACATTTCAAACTGTGCTGGACCGGATTGCAAGCTGGAGTCTTCCAAAACTAGGCTTCTGGAGACTCCCAAACCTGTTCTGCTACCTTCCTCAGGTAGGACTCAGATAAAGGCAACAGGGCCAGCTAACTGCAGCCTCAAAAAAATCCAAAAATCGCTTCACATTCAGCTTCCCAGGGACAATCGGTCCTTTAGGGAGGCTACAACCATGGCCTTTATATAGGATTTTAAATACTGACTTAAATCCCCAAAAGGGAATATCTAAAAGACACTTCTCATTTCTACAGACCTCAATACAATTTAATACTGATAAGGAAGGCATCTTCACAGTTCTGCATGACACACTAATCCTGTTTAACTTAGGAGCCCTCCCCTGCATACCCCCGAGCCTGGCGCTTCAAATCTGTTGCTTTGTTTGTAAATGACTTCCCAGAGCTGAGTTTCTGTATATCTAGGGGTTGGAATGTGTGTCCGACCAAGTGGGCAGATACGTGCTGGATCTCAGGCTCCTGGAGGTCACAGCTCATTCCTTCTCTGCTACTTTGCACATTCCTGGATCTACACAATATTCATAAAACCCCAGTGACTCTGGTTCAGCCCAGGCCCTCCTGGGAATCACACAGAAATATCCCGGTACCTCAGCATGAGTGCACTCTCAGGTCTGGCCTTCTGGCACAGATTGCTATGGACGGCAACTGGATTCCAACCCTCAGAAGGCTCTTTCTGAGCCTTCAACGTGCTTGTCTTTTATGTCCTGGTGTCAAGCACACACACGCAGTACAGAGACGTTTGCCAGAGGAAAAGACCCACTCTCTTGAACCACTGGGTAGAGCCGTTTCTCCCACCTCAACCACAATAAAAATCCCAAGGGTCCTCCTGGTGGCTCAAACTCTCCAAGTCTCCATATACAGTCCCCTGCCCACTACGATGTCCCCGGTGTATGTACGCAGTCTATGTACCCGGTTTTTTCTATGGATACAGCATTACCGCTGAATATACGCATCAGAGCAGAGGGAGGAGACAAAATCAGTTCATGTGTGTCTGCAGGAAAACCTCGGTGCACACCCTTGCATGAAGGGCTGTCAACCCTTCTCTGCCCCCAGAGCTGCGAAGCTGATCCGGCTCAGACAAGCTGCCTCTCTCCGTGGCTCCTCGCCCTGTTGACAGGGATTACAGAAAACAAGCAGACAATGACATTCAACCAGAGCCAAATCCGTGAGGCTGCCAAGAGCGCGCTTGCCTCCCGATCGGACAAGGATCCTTCGCAGCCCGACGACGGAGACCGTAACATACTTGCCCCAAAGCCTAGACGGCGATACGGGTTTCAAAGTCTTCCGGCCCCACGTCAGGGCCATGGGCTTGGGTGAGAATAAACTAACACACAAGGGAAGCAAAGCGCGATGCTTTCAGGGCTCTTGGAAGAAAGCCATGAGCCGGAGAGGCCACCCTGAGCCCGTCTCTCTGTCCTTGGGGGACCATGTGAAGCACACAGCCCTCTTGCCCCAGGAGGGCAGACAACCCCTGCCCGCCCGAGAGAATGCTCCGGCTTCTACGCACACAGTCTAACGGCTTTCACACGACCCCTCGTTCCCCATGCACCCGCCTAGCTCCCACTCAAGAAAGCTCCAGAAATGCTCGGGCAGCGTCTGGGACCCCAGTGCTTTTTTTTTTTTTTTAAAGAATTTATTTATTTATTTAGCAGAGAAAGAGAGATCACAAGTAGGTAGAGAGTCAGGAGGAAGCAGGATCCCTGTCTAGCTGAGAGCCCGATACGGGGCTCGATCTCAAGACCCTGAGATCATGACCTGAGCCATACGCAGCAGCTTAATCCACTGAGCCACCCAGGCGCCCCTCCAGCGCTCTCTTTTAAGGTGATTTCTTCAGTGACGGCACCTCCTGCCTTAAGTAGCGTGGGCTCCCCGCCCGCACCTGCTTGGCTTCATGTCCACCTGCCGCACCATCCACAGGATGCGCTGTGCCGGGCTCCCTGGCGTTCCCCTCAGCCTGGCTCTGGCCTGACTCTCAACATTTCTGAACAACGAGCAGATGGAACAAGGAGGCATGCCAGGGGCCAGAGTACAGCAAGCACAGGTGTGGAGACGTGCAAAGACACAAGTGCCCAGGAAAACGCGGTCCTCCTGTTGGGAAGCCACTGGGGCGGGGGTGGGGGGTGGCGTGCAGCAGAGGACAGAGATGGGGCACAAGGCACCTTGGGTCAGAACCTGGGTCTCGGTCCTTTCTGCGTGCCCAGCACCTAGAGCACAATGCCTGGGAGTTGCTAACAGTAGGTACTCAATAGATGTTTACCAGATTGACCCGGAGGGCCTTCCATTGTTTGCACGTTTGCTTTTCAAAGATGTACGGGGTGTCAGGTGGGGTATGCGCTGCTGGGGGCTGAGACGGAGGCCTGGGCTCAAGGCTCACTGCCACGGTGCCGACATATCCCAGCCAGGATGAAAGCCTTTCCCTCATCTACACAAAGGGCCGCGTGTGGGTGCGGCACCCAACGGGAGGGTGCTTCACTGCATCTCACCTCTGCTCCACCGATCCTGCCTCTCGCTGGAGATATGGGACTAGCATCTGCCCCGTCTACCTGAAGCTACGCATTGCGCATGAACAGTCACATGTTTATGAGCATCCAACCACCCTGGGGAAAGCTACAGCCTGGCAGGGATACCTGCTCCATTTGGCCCCGGAAGATTTCCAGTGAGAAACGACCCACAGTCTTGGAACAGAGTAAAATCCAGCCGGCAGCTTTGGTCCCTCTGCCTGGATGGGGGCTACCCCAGCCCCCTTGGCACAGCCCTCCCTGTCTGGGTGTGGCCAGCACTGCCCACTCCCTGCCCCACCCCAGGCCACCCCAGCATGGGTCGTCCAGGGTCCCTGGTGCAGAGACCTCTCTCCCCGCGAGGTTGCACCTGGCTTTCAGGGTGAGTCCCTTTGTCATCTTGGTTCCCCCTCCCTGCTCACCCCTGGGCCTGTGCTATCACGACCCCTGGCAAGGCCCTCTGTCGACTCGTCCACCCCTAGACGCCCGCTTTGATGGCTGGTGTCTTTGACCAGGTGGGTCCTTCTTTCTTTGAGTAACAGAAGCCCATGCTCAGTGGGGGGCATGTGACCTGCACAAGGTCACTTCCGTACTCCTCCCTGTCCAGAGCGACGGTGCAGACAGTGGCGTGCTGGAAAATGTTTCCCAGCCAGCTCTCCAGGGGAAAGACAAGAGCCCAATGTACAGATTTGCTGCCTCCATGGTGTAAATCACCACCAGAAGAGACGTAATAGTAAAATGCAATACACTAATTAGGGAGAGGCGAGATTTGAGTAGTTATTACCTTTGTCTCATAATATGATACACTGTAAGTTTGTGCTGCTGTGGTCGTAACTGACTTGGAGTATCTTAGCAGCTGGCACTGGGGACTGTCGGCTCTACTGGTTACAGAGATGGGCTTGTGACTCAGATTGGGCCAGGCCTGGAGCTGGGGTTGGGGGGGCTCTCTCCTCCTGGGTAGCAGAAGCAATTAGAATGAGAGTTTGAAGCTCCTGGCAGCCATGCTGGGGGAAGAAAACCCATCTACCAAGAATCAGGGCGCCCAGCACAGAGGAGCTAAGGGAGCTGAGTCTGGTGGCTGGTGGACGCCAATCCCAGCCCCCTCCCTGCAGCTGGGCACCGTGAGCTAGTCGAGTCCAGACAGCTGCTTCAGCCCCACGCAAGTGGGAGTCTGGGCACACGTGCCTTCTGCCTCTCTCCTCACCCCAGGTTTCTGTTCTCTGAGGTCTGGCTGATGTCATTCCCTTTCTAGAGCCTTCCCCGACTCGTCCAGACGAGAGTAACTGAAATCCTACAATACTCAGGTCTCTCCCGTATTATTCAAGAGTGAGTCACATGGTCTTCTGTTCCCTCCTGTGTGTTACACGAGATCAGTACTCCAGAGACAGGTTTGGGCTCACTCAGTAATTATGACTTAGAAGCAGTGAAATGCAACGAGTCCAAGCTGGGTCCTCCCGTCCCCACCCCTGCAGGGGACACGAACATATTTTCAGGATCAAGCGGGGTGTTCCATGTGCACAGTGGCTCACTCCAGGCCAGGGCGGTCCCCCAACTGATGTGACGACCGTCACAGGGAGGGCTCTTGCTCTGTGCCAGGAGGGGGCCAGCCACTGGGACGACTCCCAATCCAACTTCACTGTCCCTGGGGAGCTCACATTCCCGACAGCAATAAGGTAAGTCAAGACTGAGACTAGGGCCAGGGAGCCCCACGGAAGGAAGTGACTCATCTTCCCAGGGTTTGAGGGAAGAGCCAGCGCGGGCTTCACAGATGGTGGGACTGAGACAGAGCTTCCTGATGAAGACCCGACGTCCTTAGTCACACACTAACCAGTGCTCTGCGCCCTGCACCTGCCCAGTGCCTTTGCTGGAAGGCATGGCCTTATTCTTCAAATGTGGCAATCCCCACTTTTGTCCCAAGAAAACAGTCCTGAGCTCCACACCCATTAGTTTGGTGAAAATGACATGAAAGATGGCTTTCCACTTGCCCATCTCAGCCAGGAGCTGCCCCATCCGGTCAAGCCCTGGCTTAAATGATCACGAGAAGAGTAAGAAAAGGACCTCCCGCTGCAATGTTGGCCTGACACAGTCAACCTCGAAACGGAAGTCTCCCGTTAAAATAATTCCTGTTGAACGCACACAGCTCCTTCATCCCCACTGAGAAAGGACCACTAGGTGAAGCAGGTACGCGAAGACCCATGTTTACAAAACCCAGGACGATCAGCCGTGGTGTTTGCACAGAGGATGTGCAAACTAAAATGTCACGGTAGGGGGTCTGTCACAAGATAGCCCTTTTGCAATAAGAGGTGGTGAATTCACAAGATAAAAGTCAGGTTAAGTAAAAAATTAGTGCCTGGGAGTGCACACAGCCATAGTGTTTCTTGTCTTAGGCCTAAGATCACCTACAAGGAGCAGATGGTGAACATTAGCTCATTTCTTAGTTCTGGAGACAGGTTTCGGCCTGGGTTCTTGCGCTTGACCAAAGTTACAGAGATTAACTTGTCAATTTGCCTGGGGTTGTCCTGATTATAAAACTGGAAGTCCTACAGCCTGGAGACCCTGCCAGTTGGAGGCAAACTTGAAAGGCTGGTCACCTTCAAGACCCTCAGGGCAGATAAGGACCCACACAGGGGGAGAAGGAGGCAGAGGGGGAAGCCCTCCACTCCGCGCCCATCATGTCCCTCCTGGGAGCCATTGTCAGGCAAAGCGGTCACCCAAGTAGGCCTCCTTTTTGAGGATGTTCCTCCTCCTGCCCAGGGAACTGATGCCACTCCAGCCTCCCCTCCTTTAGGGATAAACATGCCGTGAACATCCAGCGTATCTCCATCTGGTCCACTTTCTCTGAAACAGGGCCCCGTCCGCCCGTGTTAAACTCAGAGGGCTGCCTCATTAGAAAGCCTTCGACACCTCTCTCTGCCCCCAGGGCTAGGCAGGCGCCCTGCAGCCCTGTCTACGGGATAAATGTTCCTGACTCAGGTTCTTAACGCTGGGAGGAACTCGAAAGGTCATCGGAACAACTCCTCCGTGCGCACATTGCCCTGCGACACATTGTCCCCTGAAGGGAAGCTCTCCCAGGCTCCTCGGGGTTCACAGGAGGGGCTCAGCGTTTCCCACCTGCCTTGCTGTTCCCAGACAGCTCCTGTCCCCACAGGCCTTTGACCGTGTTGCAGGCGCCTTTCTGCACATGCCCGACTCCTTCCTCCCAAGGCTGTGGGCCCCATCCATCCCTCCTCCACACAGTGTCCTGCAAGAAATGACACAGCTATGGCGCCTCCCAGGTGGGTCTTCCTCGGCCCCTAGCGTGTTCCTCCCAATCCCCCCAGCCCCCCAACCACGTCGCCCTCCTCCCGCAGCCCAGGGTATCAGAGCTCTTTGGAGGACACACTCCGCACCGTCTGGCCCATGCCTGCTGACTAAGTGCGTCCTAACCGCAAGAATGCCTTCACCCTACGTTTTTATAGCGTGTGAAATTCTCTTTCTCTCTTTTACAGGTGGAAAAACAAAGGACCTGTCACCAAGGGGGTTAGGCCGGCACACAGGAATCCAGGACACACAGTTCCCAGCGCAGCTTCCTTTCGGGAACACCAGAGCAGGGCACTCCTGCCCCCACCCCTTCCCATGGCCCCAGACACAAGTCATGCAAATAAATCGACCCCAAAACAGCTACATGCGGACTGCGAAGGCAGCCTGAGAACGGGAGAGAAAACACTCGACTCAGTGGTTTCCACGGGATGGCCTCTCTGCACTGCGACAGATGGCGGTTTCGTATGTATTTTATGAATTATGATAAAACACCAAGGCATTTCTAGGAATTTTTATTCCTTTGAAACAAACTGTGGAGGTGGGCCAATACTTTTAATTCATTTCTGAAGACCTCGGAGAGACTGGGCTGAGCAGGGATGCCTCGAACTGTTTGGAAATGCTTCCTCTCCCCTCTGGACCCAAGATCAACTGAAGTAGAGGAAATGAGAGGCTTTGCCACTCATCTTCCCTCTGCTTTGGAACTTGTGTCTACGCAGCCCGTTTCTCCCTGGCCTCAAACTCTGTGATACTTAAATTTTATCTCCAGAATGCTGGGACCGAAACCCGTAGGCTCAGGCAGTGGTCTTCAAATGCTTTGTGATTATTTAAGTAAAAAATTAAATATGCACTATTAGCACGTGCAAATTTTATGTTTTATAAAATTCATTACATATGTTAAGTGTCTTTTATCTTATCCCTGTATAATGATAAAGGAAACATAAATCAGAAACGTGAATTTCTCTCTATACCCTAACGGCCTGTCTTGTTTACCTCCTAGGGAATACCCACCCCACTTTGGAGACCGCACACCATCGTCTTATGAAGTGACAAGACACCAAAGTCAAACTTATAACCTAATTTGAAAGCTGTAACTTAAGTCACAAGTGAAATTTAATGCTTATGAAAACAAATGGGAACCTTGGCTAAGGAGTAATTTATTTATAAACCACATCAACAGCTAAGATGCCTTGCTCAAAGACAAACATCTGCTCAGACAATTCAGAATCACATGTGTATTACCAAATTTGCTGTTTCTTTACTACCCTCCCTTGAAATTTGCGCTCTACGTAAAATATAAAGTAATTTATTATACAAAGGATTATATATGTATGTGGGTGTGCGTATATTTATATATCCCTCTACTATGCATAAAACATATATGCACACACGTAACCAAACATACACTTAAGATAACAGAAATGATGCTACTCAAGTTAAACACGGCATCCACTAACACAGTGACATTACTCTTAGATACTTTAAGGAAACAGTCAACAAAACCAAAGACAACCGACAGAATGGGAGAAGATATTTGCGAATGACATATCAGATAAAGGGCTAGGATCCAAAATCTATAAAGAACTCATCAAACTCAACACCCAAAGAACAAATAATCCAATCAAGAAATGGACAGAGGACATGAACAGACATTTCTGCCAAGAAGACACAAAAATGACCAACAGACACATGAAAAAGTGCTCAACATCACTCAGCATCAGGGAAATAATAAATCAAAACCACAATGAGATATCACCCCACACCAGTCAAAATGGCTAAAATTAACACGTCGGGAAACGACAGATGTTGGCGAGGATGTGGAGAAAGGGGGACCCTCTTACACTCTTGGTGGGAATGCAAGCTGGTGCCGCCACTCTGGAAAATGGCATGGAGGTTCCTCAAAAAGTTGAAAATAGAGCTACGCTATGACTTGGCAATTGCACTACTGGGTATTTACCCTAAAGATACAAATGTAGCCATCCAAAGGGGCACATGCACAGGAATGTTTATAGCAGCAATGTCTACAATAGCCAAACTACGGAAAGAACCTAGATGTCCATCAACAGATCAATGGATAAAGAAGATGTGGTATATATATATCTCCTATGCAGCCATCAAAAACCCCAAATTTGCCATTTGCACCACCACGGATGAAATAGAGCGTATTATGCTAAGCGAGATAAGTCAATCAGAGAAAGACATTTATCACGTGATCTCTCTGATATGAAGAATTTGAAAGGCAGGGCAGGGGGTCGTGGGGGAAAAGGAGGGGAAAAGGAAACAAGAAGGGACTGGGGAGGGAGACAAACCATGAGACTCTTAATCTCAAGAAACAAACCGAGGGTTCGGTTGGGGGGGTAGGGAGAGGGTCGTTGGGTTATGGACACTGGGGAGGGTATGTGCTATGGTGAGTGCTGTGAAATGTGTAAGCCTGATGGTTCACAGACCTGTACCCCTGAAACAAATAATACATTACATGTTCATTTAAAAAAAAAAAAAAAAAAGTCCAGTGTTGCCTATCATACTCCATTTCCTGAATCCCTTATGCGAGGTAAGACCGTTGGGATAGTGGATGCGCTCCCCGACTCCAGGAGCACCGACCAGACAGCCGTGCTATTTCTTGACGAATGGAGCGGATAATAGGCCGCTGAGGTCAGATCGCAGACCCAATCCTTTTCTCCCTAAATAAGCACAATGGTGCTGGTACAAAGAGCTACTTTGGCAACAAGCTTTGCGTGGGAAAGGTCCGCAAAGTAAAAGCCCAGTTCTCAGTAAGACGGTTTCCGCAGCAGTGGCTGGCAGTCGGGGAGCATCGCACCCATTGGGAGGAGAAGACACTGAATCTGAAGGAAGCTGGGCGGGCACGGTCCTTGATCCCTGACAGCACAAAAGCCAGGCACATGGGAGCGAGGACAGAATGCCTCCCTGAGATTGTTCCATTTGCTATGACTTCTTTATGCAAGGCGAAGAGCAGAAAGAGACGATGGATTGGCCCCTTTAATAGCCAGAGAGATGGTTACTCACACAGACCCAAGTATTGCATTATCTGTAAGCAATTCCCTTTCCCTGACTTCTGAGACCTTTCTCCAGGTTTGAAGGGCCGTTTAATTCTATTTTTCCCAGGCAGGTGGCTTTGGTGGTTAGCCAAAGCGGTTCTGGACCAGAATAGTGTACTCAAAGTGATAAAAATAAACGCCAGTTGGAAATACAAGACAGACAGGCTCGGAGAAGAGAGCAGCCCCCATCTCCATTCATTGGAGGACCCGCATGTCAATCATGGCCGGACACGCGAGGGCCCACCCCCTCCCGGGGAGCTTGTCGGGTCCTCCTCCTGTGCTGTTACCGGCCCCTCCAGACTCATGGCAGGTCCCTGACTTTGAGAGGCGGGAAGAGGGATTCCTGGGATTGGTCCATGAATGAGAGCAGGCCAGTGCATCTGCATCCTCTCTGTTTCCTGCGCTACCGGTAAAGCAAGGCCCGGTGGGTGAGCAGAAGCCCGGTGAAGGCGAGGGGGGCAAGGGGGGCGGGGAGGGCGAGGAAAAATCCCAGGGTCCGCGGGGACTGGCGCGACAGTTTCCCTCCACCGGTAAGCGCAAAGTAAAGGCCGACTGCAAGAGACTTAGAAAAGGAAAGTGTACTGGGTTTCCCAGGCTGTTGCAACAAAGTATCCCAAACTGGGGTGCTTCCCACCCACAACACTGCCTCCCAGTTCTGGAGGCCAGAAGCCAGAGATCACGGTGTAGACAGGTCGGCTCCCCGCGGGGCTGCCGCGCAGAATCGGCCCCAGACTGCCCCGTCGGGTCCTCTCCCCGTGTCTTCACATCGTTTTGCTCTGTGCACGACTGTCGCTGTGACCCAATTTCCCCTTTTGTAAAGACACAGTCCTAGTGGATTAACGCCCACCCCACTGATCGCATCTTAAGTTTTTTGTCTTCAAAGACCCTGTTTCTAAATCAAGCCACTTTGCCAGGCACGTGGGTGACAATTCAACCCATAACCCCAGCATGTGGCTCTTACTTCCTTTCTATGGACTCACTACTGTTTTTGCTGAGGTGTTCATTATGTTGTACGCAGGTCTGAAAAACAGGAAAGCAGAGCGTGAAAATCGTCACCTTGGTCCCCAGGACTCCGGCCACACCCCACCTTTATTGCAAAGGCTCCTTGATCTCTCCCCCCTCTACTCCTTCCCATAAGCCCTTCTCTATTTAGTTCTTTTGGGTGTTTGGGTTTTTCTTGTTTTTGTTTCTTTGTAAGGCACGCTCGTTGTATGAAATACAAAACATTCAGAAAATATAAATGCAATAAAAAAAATCATCCTTAATTATAATTCCTAAAAATGGCACTCCGATAAACTGATTTCCCGTCTATATTTGTAAGGTTGGTATTTTACTCTATACTTCGGCATCATACTATTTTTACTTCATATTATATCCTTGGGGTGTAACATGGTTCAAAGAAATAATGACCCAGCTGGGTATCTGTCTATAGAAGATTATGTGTGAACAGATTTTTCAAAAGGAACAAATTAACAATTTCTCAAGGCACATTTTGAACAATGCCGCTCAGAGCAAGACAAAAATAAATCCTGATATAAACTAATGTTCACAGCGCTTGGAATCCCCAAGCACGAATACGTGGGAGTTCGTCTATGGTACTGGGGGCTTCAAGCCCACTGCTCACCCGTCCTCCTGTGCTCCTGTCCTCCCGGCCCTGTGAGGCGGCTGTGGCCTTGTCCACCTGGGCCCATCTGCAGACACAGGTTGGTCTCAACATTTGGTAGGAGCCTCTCCTTTCAATGCAGGATGGCCTGAATAAACCAGCTTCCTCCCTTGGTGATGCTAAAATGTGCTTTTCCCTCAGGCTAGACCTCCTTTCCTCTTCTTGCCAAGATACTGCAAAACCTCCGCCTTCCGTCACCCCTGGCCTGTGACGTCGCTTCAATAGAACATGGACCCTTTCACAGGATGGACTGTCTCTTCCTCTGTGTTCCCTGTGTACCTCTGTCCTAGCTTTTATCTCCTGCTCCATGATGGTTTGGGTCCCACGTCTTCCCCGCAAGGCTGGACTCCTCTGAGGGCAGCCGTTGGGTCCCCTTCATTCCTCCTGGGGACACGTAGGACCCCTAGAATGAATGCCAACGCGCGTGTGTGGAAGAACACTTGGCAGAGCGCGACAGGTGCCCGAGTGGTCACCTGGGACCAAGACAGTGATCGCATGCCCAGGCGTGATCCTAGGAGATGTTTGTTGGACATTAGCTGTGGGTGTTAAAAACTCTTGTCACGTACTCTCTTTGCTGCAGAATACAGTAGAAACAAATGCATTTGGGGACCTCAGCTCTCCTAATTACTAGCTGTATTTATGACCTTAGACCAGTCACCTGACCTCTCTGAGCTTCGGTTAATTGAGCCACAAAATGGGGAATTGCCTGCTCACAGGGATTATGGGCTTAACCCGTGCAATGGATACAGAAGATTTAGCGTGATGCCTAATACATCCTCAACACCAGAGACTGCAGTGATTGCAATGATGAGGAATGAAAATAACTTCCTCCTATGACTGCATTTCTCTTTTCCTTTCTCCATAGTGCCAGGGAATGTCACTTACTATAGTCCCCAGGGGGACATCTGGCCTCAGCTCGGGACCCAGGCCATGCCAGGTAGCACTGCTCTTAGGGGTCCCAGATTGAACCACAGCCCCTCTACCTCCTGTGTTATCCTGGGCCAGGAGCCTCTCTGCCCTGCAGGTGGTCGGGGCTCCATACTTGGAAAAATTGCCGGGGGCAGGGGCAGCTGACAAGGAGGTTATCGTCCTTACAAACAGAAATTAGGAGGACAAGATGCTCTTTGCCCGTTCCCCAAAGCACTCGACAAACATCACTGCGGAGGTTGTGAAACCTGCGGGTCAGGCCGTCAGAGGGTGACTGCAGGCGAAGCCAGCCGTGTTTTCGCTCGTGCGAGCTGGGGGTGGGGAGACCAGCACATTTCGGGTGCCGGTGAGGAGAGGAAGAGCTCTGCTGAGAGAAATGCGGGCGCCCCTCCCTCCACCCCCGCTCTATTCAGGGATCTGGGCTTTGCCTTCGGGTCCGATTGCTAACCTCCAGGCAGCGCTGCGACACTCGTCACCGGTCTTCAGAAGCCCTTTCCTCTGACTGTTCACCAAAGCCACCGACGGATCACACAGCTGCAGGGAAGGACAGAGCCCCCGCTGGAGGCTTTTCCGCTTATGTGGCCCTATACAGCCAGTTACCTGTAAGCTCCGGGAGCCACCCACCCCCTGCGACCTGCTAAGGCCTCGCCAGAAGACCTTTGATGATGACGTCCAGATTTCTGGTCGTGGCTCCCAGCCGAGCTATCGGCAGCTCCTATCCGGACCCTCCTGTCAGTGGGAGCCCAGATTGCATGAGCGGGAGCAGGACGAGGGGCTTTGGGATTATCTAACCAAGACGCTCGCTGATGTCCCGGAGGAGAAACTATTGTAGCAAGTGAAGGAGTCAAACCTCTCCACGAAGAAAGACTGACAAATCAGTTTGGATTAAATGAGAAAGGCAGCCTTGCCATTAATCAGGCTGGGAAGAGAGACATGCCGGCTGAGATCCGGCCAGCTGCCAAGGTAACAGGACACAATGTTTCTCCCAAGGTCCTGTTGGAAAAGGTCACAGCGACCCTTTTTCTGATGGATCAGTCTCCTACCAATGACACTTGCTGGCTGGGTCAAGAATCCGCTTTGACTTAGGAGGACGGAGCTGCCTCCCTGTCTCCAGGATCTTCAACTCCACCCACGTCCTGGGAATTCTGTGCCTTGGGACACACAGTTCCTTGGGCATCTCGTACCTTCCAACCTGCCTGCACGCACGTCCCTTTGCTGAGGCTGTTCTGGCAAGTTACTGAGCTCAGATCCTTCCAGAGAGGATCATAGACCGACTTCTGCCCAGCTCACCATACTGCTGAGGCCCCACTTCTCGAGTCACAGCTCCAACGTGGCTCAGATATCCCGGAGTCCACTGCTCATGCCTATTATTACAGCAGGAAAACCAATGTCTGTTTCAAGGTAGGACACACAGTGGTGGTACAGGCTGTAAGGACAAGCTCGCTTCTCTCTTCCTGCTTGAATGCCGGCAACTATTAGTGAAGTGGCCGATAACCAAGTCAGGGGCAGAGCCAGGGCTGTTGAAGACGGAGGAAACATCTTCCCAAGTGCAAAAACAAAACATCTAGACCCATTATCAGAAAAACCTTGGCATCCTGGGCCATTCCACCCCATCCTGTTTATTCAAATATAGTTCATGTTTTGAAGTTACCTATCCAAGGAGTTGCCTGCCCTAATGGGAAGAAAGAAGAGGCAGGCTGTAAGCAGGAAGGCAGATGTTTTCTTTTGCGTCTTGGCACTCCACATGTCCGCTGCCCCCTCGCCACCAGGCAGTCTTGCCCCTGGAGCTGTGCATCGGACACACACTGAAAACCATGAGTATCGCAGCCCGGAGGATTCAACAGGGCAGCTCAGCCACACAGCGCGTCAGCAGCAACAGGGAACTTGGCAGCAAGGCACCGGGGTTGGGGTGGGGACGCCGGGGGGGGGGGGTGTCTTTGTGTTAGCAGCAGCCCTTTCCTGGCTGGATCATGAAGGTCATCGGCAGTCCTCCCTGACCTCCACCCCGGCCCCTTTTAAAAACTCTGCCATTAATAGGTTCTTTTCATCTTTCTGGTTTGTTTTTTAACCTGCAGTGTCAGAGGGGAAGAAAAACAAGCCAGCCGGTCCTGGCCATCCCTTACTAAAAGGCACATCCTGTGCAAAGGAAACGTAATTCAATTCTGCTCCTTGCTGGGCTTCCCCATGTCCCTTTCTTCCGGCTCCTCCCCTTGCCAGGCTGGCTCCGCCCTGCCCGTCCTCACCCAGCGGTCCTGCTGTCTTTGCCTTTCCTGCCTCCAAATCTATGCGGCAGTAAACTAAAGCAACCATCCCAAACCCAGCCATCCAGATTAAATACGCTTTCCAAGTGGGATGCCTGATGTTGGTCCCAGCGTCCAGAATGAAATGCTCGGTGCTGTGTGTCTTGCTGGTAAAGGAGCTGTCTTGGCTGCATTTTGTCTCTACGTGTCACTCCCATCAGCGTGGCCTTGCCCAGGCCGGCTTCACCACACCAGGGCTGCTGACTCCTTCGGATTTAGCTGGTACAACACCAAGCTCTCAACAAACATTGGAAGAGAACAGGATGAGCATAGAGCCCTATTAGTAACGCGTGACTGGGAAGGGCGGTCTGAGTCTCCAGGAAACAACTTATTCTGCCTTTTTCTTAAAATATCAGTGGCGAATGATGGCTGCTGCTGGCTTTCTAAGCTTTACAGTGATTCACACCCCAGAACACACAATTCAACCCCACGAACGGTTTTCATCTCAAGTGAGAGAGAGGAGGAGGGAGAAGCCACAGAAGGAACCTGGCCATCTCTTCGTCCAGGCTGCCGAGGAGCCCGCGACCCACAGCCTGTGACCATCACCGGCCAGCAGCCTGTCTGTTACATGTCCTCTGTCGTCGTCGTCGCGAAGCACTCAGGTAATAAAGAAATCGACCAACCACAGACGGCACGTGAATGGGGAAAGAGGAGCAGCTTTGCTGTGCAGCACGTGTTAGGGCAACAGGTAAAGAGAAGCTGGGAATAGGATGAGCCCCGACTTTGCACGGGACTCACTACAGTGAGGTGCCCACAAGCCGAGCGCAGGCGGCATCACCTGCCCTTCCCCCGCCTGCTCACTTCCCGGGAGCCGGGACTGCTCCTTCCCTTCTCTGGTCCCACGGCTATAGAACAGCTCCGTGGCTGCTCAGATGGCCCGTGGGAGCTCTGCTCTGGGGCCGTGGGCACAGACCACCGCGGGTGGACCTGAGGGAGCTGCCCGCGGGTGGACGTGCTGCCGGCCCTTCCCATGAGGCGGCCCGTGTGGGCACGTGCTGCCGGTCTTGGATGCTTAGTTCCCAAGTTTCATTTGGAATTATTTTACAATAACCTGATCAGTTTGTGATGGATAAAAATCCGTTTTGCTTTCTGACTCTGTTGCCCATCTGAATTTCCACCAGAAGCAGCCTCAGAAGAATTTGACATGATCCTGCCCGTAACCTTGGTGTGTCCTCACTCTCCACTACAAGCAAAATTCTTGGGAACTCTGATCCCGAATTCTACCTCTCCCTCTTACTCCTGGACTCCAAATGAGAAACCCAGTTCTGAACCACCTAGTTGAAACTTGGCTGGGGTTAGGACAGAGCTAACAGACTTGATTTCAAATTGCAAACTGACAGATTTTGGAATCTCATAGGTGTGTACAAATCACATAATTACGGGTTTCAGTGAAAAGCGCAATCAGCTTTGCTTTGTTAAATGTTGTTTAAGTAGATACCGATTTGCTGGAGTATAAAAAACCACTCGAAATTGAAAGGTATGGGACACCTCGGGTGCTCAGTGGGTTAGCCTCTGCCTTTAGCTCAGGTCATGATCCCAGGGTCCTGGGATCGAGTCCCACCTGGGGCTCCTTGCTCAGCAGGGAGCCTGCTTCTGCCTCTGCCCCTGCCCCCCACCCCTGCTTGTGCTCTCTCTGTCTCTCTCTCTCTCTGGCAAATAAATAAATGAAATATTTTTTAAAAATAGGAAGGTAAATGTAAGACGATCAGCACCTTCCCTTGACTATGCAAACTCTTCTCTCTTCACACAGTTACAATTTAGGCCCAGGCCACCTCCTACAGCCTCTGCCCTGCTCTGACAATTGACCCTTTTCCAGATGCCTAAGTATGGCAGACCCATGTGAGAGTACGGTGTATGACAAAGAAACTTGCATTACGTACTCTTGCCTTGAATGGCTGTGCACCTGACATGCATAGACACGTGGAAGAAAGATTCCTGTTTCAGTTATAACTTGCCTCGATGATCTTAGGAATATTTTCAAGACGTATTTGTGCAAAACACACTAACATAGGGGGTCAGCACTGACACCACATCAGAAAGAGCCTCAGACGTATGTGCGAGTTCTGGGTTGGTGAGAGAAACCATGAGTAAGGATGTTTCTATCATATTTTTTTCCTCACAAGTTAGTATCTCGAAGTTTAAAAAATAATTGATTGGATCAGTAGCAATCCATTTGGATAATCGTTTGCAGCTTGTATTGTTGTGATTCAAATTCAAATTTGATTGTTTCATTTAAAGGGCTTCAGAAAGATACCAATAATTTCGGACTCTTGGCATAATGTCACAGAGCTGAGATTTTTAAATTGCTTGATTTGAAAGATCTCATATTTTTTATTACACTCATACCTACATCTGTAATTGGTAATGACCTACTGCATTCTCTACTGTTGAGACTAGGGGAAAGTTAAGGCCAATCCACCACAAAATCCATCTCAGGGCATTCCCAATATTCTGATTTATTCCTTTTCATTTCGGTTTTAAAATTCAGGCCAGGAGAATGAGTCATGTTTAAAGTAGTCTAGCGTAATCACACACACACACACACACACACACACACTCCATGTATATAAAAATGGACACATCTAACTCGGGCTGGTGGATTGTGTCAGTGTCGGTTTTCTTATTGGGACGTCATCCTGGCGGGAAGCAAGGGGTTCCCTCCCACTGGGGACAGCTGGCCCGACGGTAGACGGCAGCCATCTGTGCTATTTCTTGCAATCCCACATCCATCTACAGTTCTCTCAAAATAAAGAGGTAAAGAAAAGATGCAAGAAAGAGAACACTATGTTATATTGTCATTTCGTTTTAAAGAATACGAGTATGTATCATGGGTCTAGACAGACACTCAGAGACCCGCCTGCGTTCGTGTCCACACGTAAGAGCCACACATACGTAGCCATCCCCTTACACACACGGATGCTGTTTCCGAGAGAGTAACCAAGGAGTTGTTCATGCTGATTGCTTCGGAGGGGGAAGACTACCAACCCAGAGACAGAACACCCGTGTACCTGCCACGGGAGATCACCCCTCCGGGCCTGAACCGAATGGTGGGCTACGGACATGACACGCTGAGAAAATAATTTGGCTCAGAGTGAGGACGACACAGTCATCTCAAACCCAAAACAAACGAGAAAAGAGCGAGAAGCGGCTGAGGACCCAGGGCAAGCCCGGGGGGGGGGCGCCCTCGAAGCCCCACGTCTGACCCCGCACCAGGGAGGACACAAACAGAGAACGCGCGACAGCTCTTACGGCTGGAGACGCAGTAGGACAGTCTGCAGTTGATCTTCCTGAAGAGCTGCTTGTTGACGGGCCAGAGGAGGAGAGTGAAGAGCTGGATGGTGTTGACTATGAGCCCCGAGGCGATGAACACGTAACAGAAGACGAGGTGGCACAGGAACTGAGACTTCAGCAACCCGATGAGGTCCATGGCGCGCGGTTGCTTTTATCCCGACAAATAAATACTTGCAGCGGAATCCTTCCAGAGGGGAAAAAGGCCCAGCACTCGGGACAGCGTCTAGAACACAAACCAATGATACATGTTACAAAAAACTGTCTGTGCTTTTAGAGTCAGGAAAAAAAAAAGTAACTCTTAAAAAGATGCTCTAAAGCTTCAACATCTTGTACGTGAGCTGGTTTATTTGTATTCAGGATTTACATGGAGCTCACTCAGGTCAGGCCCAGTGTCAGCCCTTAAAAATGAATAGTTCCTTTAATCGTCCAACGCCCTGTGAGGTAGTTGCTGCTATTAGAGGGGGGAACTGAGACCCTAGAGGTCAAGCCACTTGGCCAGGGTTCCACAGCTTCTCCGGAGTCCTCCGGCTCCGCCACTGGGCCGGCCCCTGTCCCTGGGGCTCACAGCAGCGGCTGTGTTTCTGGGCCTTCCCTCCTGCTGCATCGCTGCTTGAACACCCTCCGCCACCCATTTCCACTTCCCATCCCCCAGGTCCCGCGCCCACCACGTCTCTTCTCCTGGCAAGCCTGGCCTGCGTGAGATGGGGGTGGTCCCTGGCGTGGGTGCTCCCTCCCGAAGTCCCTGCACTAGCATGCCACGGGGTGTCCTCTCCGGGCGCTCGTCCAGTTGTTTGCCTTCCCGCACTGCACTGTCACTTCTCCCGGGGACACAATTACCTTGGCAATCATCATTTTCTCCCCAACCATTGGAACAATCATTGGCACATAGTTGGCGCTTAATTTGAAAAAAATGTATCTATACAGGTGGGACACTTTAACGGAGGTGGGCAAGGAAGGGACTCTGCGATATGGGTCGACACAAATAACCAACGATGAAGGCAAGAGAACCACCCCCAACCACCCCACCCCCTGACACACACATGCACACACACACACACATACACACACACTCTCACACAGGCGTGTGCACACACACACGTGTATATATTCTAAAATCAGAAAGAAACTCGAAACACGCCTAGCAACCAGACTCAGTCTCCAACCCCAAAATGGCATAATGATATGACTTCATGGTGTGGCGAATCGAGCCTGGGGAAAAAGTGCAAAGGCAGGAGGTGCAGATACTCTGGTGGGAAAATAAATAAAGCTGAGTGGTCAGGCATCACAGCCTCATGCCCCTACAAGCAGAATCGCACTGCAAACTTGCCCAGAAATGAGCTCGAGCTTTAGGATGAACTCTGTACGGTCATAGCTGGAAGACCCTGGACTTCCCTGCAGTCTTTATTAATAACACAAAAGAATCTATGTAATAGTTTCACATCTACTTTACCACTTTAAGCCTCCCATTAATCCTGTGAATAATGAGTATTATTATTATCCCATTTTTCAGAATAAGAATCTGAGATGACTCATGGGTTGGGTGATTTGCCTATAGTTGTCACAGACCATAACTAATCGTAGCTCTCAGTTTTACTCCTGAGTTCTTTCTTGTGCACCTGCTTGGGCTGCTTTGCTCCTGGGGTGTGAACCGGGGGTGGGGGATGTCCTCTTGGGCTGTACAGAGCAGCCCAGAGATGACCCCAAACACAAAAATTAGCACAGCCTTCACTGAAGTTCAGAATCACAAGTGAGCTCCAAGTGCGGAATGGGGCTTGTGTCTGGCCATCCAGACTGGTTTTGAAGATAGTCTTGGGCAGGAGAACAGACATAAGGTATGTTCTTCCAGAACATTTACACTTGCTTAGATAGTCTGGAAGGTACACAGTACTCATGCATAGCTTCCATACATTTCTGATGGGGGGAAATGAAAACTAACCTTAGGCCTGCCTCCTCTGAGACACCCCACTCTCCCAGAAGGCCTGCTCTCAGGCACAAAGCCAGGCCCCTGCAGAGACCGATGCACCACATCTCTGACCTTTCCCAGGTGGCACGTCCCACAGACATCTCCAGGTTGCCCAGCTCTTTCAGACACACCCTGTTCTAACACACCCTGCCTCTCGCGAATGAGTAGGCATTAAGCTGGCAGCCCACTCTCCATGCACTTGACTTCGAGGAGCCACAGAAAGAGGAGTGATGCACACTGCTTTACAGTTCGGCAGCAGCGATAGGATGATGTTGAATATTCATGTGCTTTATTCACTGTCCCTACATTAGCTACTAAAAGCTTCCATACAATCTGGCCAGAAGAAGGATGGTTCTTCACTAGGATTCTGGGCTCTAGGATTGGTGGAGTATTCGGCAAATCCTCTGTGTGCTGACTTAACACTAAGAAAAGGAAGTCAACTGGCATTGGAAAGGCAGGGGATAAAATGCAGTCTTCCTCGGTGTCCAGACAGGAGTAGGGTGTTAAAAAGGAAATGTAAGATTTTTTTTCCTTGTAAAAGACAAGGGACCACCATGCCCCTGAGTAAAACCCTTACTAGCATCTCATGGAGGGGGACTCTAATGCCATACCCGTGATGGTTCAGGGGAATCACAGGCAGGTGGGTTTGGGTGGTTTGGTTCTGCCCGCACTTCCTCAAACCCCCTTCCTAGATTGGTGTGGTGGCAGCTAAGTGTGGGTTCAGCTGTCTGAGTTTGAAGTTCTGCCATACCTCTTACTGGTCATGGATCTTCGGGTAAATTCACTCTTCTGAGTCTCTCTTTCTCTATCAATAAAGAGGGATCAAGGTTCCAGGGAGGTGGGACCCTGGGGGGCTCAGTCAGGTAACATCTGCCTTCAGCTTAGGTCATGATCTTAGGGTCCTGGGATTGAGTCCCACATCAGGCCCCTGGCTCAGTGGGGAGCCTGCTTCTCCCTCTGCCCCGCCCCCTGCTTATGCACACTCCCTCTCTCGCTGACAAATAAATAAAACCTTAAAAAAAAAAAAAAAAAAAGGATTCCATGGAAACTATTGCTTTTCTTTCTTTCTTTCTTTCTTTTTTTTTTTTTTAACTTAAACTGATTCTCAATTGTATAGGCGAGAGCAAAATATAGGACTAGCCAAGGAATTGCCTAAAAAAGGAAAGATTAGCAGTGCCATGAGGTTATTAATCAATTTTACTGGCTTCGTCCTAGGACTGATTAGCAAAAGAGACACGAGGCTAAATTATTTAAGGAGGCGTCTGCTGGGTGAATATGTGTCGTAGTCTTAAGTTCATTCCAGATGGAAGTCTGGGGGAATCACTCTACTTGCATTGAATAAAAGAACCTTTTCTGGAATGTGGTCATCAGCCAATTTAGTGCCATATGGAGAAAAGATGGTATAAAGATTTTTCCAGGGGCGAACGCAGGTAGACTGAAAATATTTTAAAATAGTTCGCCTCTTTCCCTCTTGGATTGGTAACTACCAGGAATGTTAGGGGGAGAACCTTCCCAGCAAAGTCACTTCTGTCGTTGATATGAAGCAAGGAAGTGACAAAGAGCTTTATTTTTCAGGCGATGAGAGCAACGATCGATGGAGTTTACAAACCAACAAATAACCACGCAGTTGTTGCCCTGTCCTGTTTCTGTGAGCAGAGATATTTCTTATCATCAAGGGCAGCCGTGAGGAAGCCAAGTGCCCGTTATCTGTCGTGGCTTCTTACACAATGAAGAGTCTGACCTGGCGCGCCCGGCACTCGCCCGCCGGCCCTGAGCGCCGGCTCCAGGCACGGCAGGTGTAGACTTCAAGCCCAACACTACTGGCTTGTGCACAAGTGAAATCCGGCCGCAAGAGACCAACACAGGTCAGGTGTGAGGAGGGGACAGAGGGAAGAAATGACGTGATCAGGGCTTGAAGCACAAGTTGGTTGTGGGTGAGAACAGAAGCGGGGAGCACTTGCCAGATATTAAAGCTCAAGCCAATCACAGTCTGGGGAGTGAGGGGGACATTGACGAGGAACTGCTGACACACGACATTTTAAAGGAAAGCACAGAGAACAGGAAAGAAAAAATGCCAGGAAACCAATCTGTATACATTATTTGAATTTTTCCAAAGGTCAAGTCTGACCCATGAGCTTAATACACATCATCTGAAAATTACTGAGCCAGCGTTTTAAATATAGATGAAAAGCTCCTGTTACCAGGGTTTGTAATGGGTTCAAGGGGAATAGGTCACTCCAAATTACCGTTACTTGCCAGCCACGGAGGGTTTAGCATATTTGGAATCTAACTCATCATTTGACAAAGTCTCTGGCAGTCCTTGAGGGCACATGGTTACCCCTGAGTCTATGTTAAATTGGTTCCCAGCTGCTTGAAACATCTGTCATTAATGTTGGAGGAGGCTCCTTATTCAGTGGAAGGAGGCTCCTTGTGTACCACCAGGACCTAAAACCTAAAAAGGTCGTTCATACAAGGACGGGAGAGACCTAGGGGTTACACATGGGGGATGCCGAGTGACCGTGAACCAACTATGCGACAGACACATTAAACCAGCGAGTCCAGGCCTTTGAAGAATGTAATATACTGAGTGAAAACGGCTAACAGAGAAGCATGATTCCGGTCTGTAAAATAATAATGTGTATATTTATATCATTCACATCTCCATCTATTTCTATAGTCATAGCCATCTATTAATAGTGGCTAGTTTCTGGCAGAAGAATTATGGTGGTTTCTTTTTTCTCCTCTACCGATCACTCTTTTCACTAATGCGAAGGAGATCTTCCCCTTCCCGGGGCAGAGAGGTGGATGGACCCCCTTCCCAGCCTGCCTTGCGGTTAGATGTAGTCAGATGATGGACACAGGTGGTGCACGAGGGGAGAAACCACAGGTGGCTGGTGGAGAACAAGCATATCATTCGCAGACTTGAGGAGAAAGAACAGGAGTGTTGGCAGCCCCCCGGCAGGGGAGGGCAGAGGTGATAATCCAGTCCAAGAGCCACAGACCAGAGAAATTCTGCAACGTGGAGGCCACCGGAGGCCACCCTGCATGCAGGCACAGGCGCTTGGGAAAGGCCACACAGCACAACCATTAGAGACCAGGAAAGGCTCAGGGGACCTTTCGAGTCAGGCAGCTCCGGCTGGAAATCCAGAAATCACTCTCTTGTGGGTGAAATCAACTCGAGGTTGCTGTGACGATCAAGGCTCATCCAGAAATGTAAGTACTGAGCAAAAAACCAAGACCTATTTTTTACATTCCAAACGAACGTCAAACCCTTAGCAGAGCGCCTGAACACAGGGAGCGCCCAAATAACGGGAGAATTTTTCCACGGTTGCAAGAAAATAAGGAGCCGGGGGACCGCTACGATGTATTACTCTGGCATTCCTGGGAGAGCAGGGAGAGAGAAATCGACTTAGTTTTTCTCTCACTACATTTCCAGAGCCTGACATTTTCTTTCATTTACCTTCAAGTGTGTTAAAACATTTCCTCCCCCAGCTGTTTTCATTCTAACCTCTCCTTTTCCACGAGTGACTCAGACACGGGAAACGATGCGTTCACAAAAGCTCCCGTAGTCTTTACCTTCTTAACTCTGGAACAATCCTTGCAGGCATGAAGAAGTGGCCCTCAGAACAAGAGAAAGTGCAAGCTCGGGGCTGTCTCTCGCCGGGAAGTGAGCGGACGCAGAGCCGCAGCCCTGCCCACAGCTGCCTGGCTCCGCTCCCAGGGACTCCCGAAGCGAGTTCTGTGTGGTCAAGCAGATGGTGCCATTGGCCGCTGACCTCCTCCAGTGGAAACATAAGCAAATAAAGAAAGCTCGGAATGTCCCCACGAGAGAATTCAAACTGCATCGTCCTCCAAATAGACACAGAGAACCTCCACCTAAAGCACTCAATCAGGCGACAAACAGGAGACCCTTAGTTAAGACTGACAGAGTCGGCCTTCGTCCCTATTCCGAAACTATGAAATAAGCAGGACCTTCAGTTACACTCAGGAAGAGAGAAAGGGGATTAGCTCCTGCACTCGCATGTGTCTGAAGGGCTGGCTTGTTTGCTGCATGTACATACGGCACTGAACCAGGTCGGGGTTTTAGAAGAAGCAGGACTTTCTTCTAAAGAGATCAGTCCAAGTGAATTGCTAAAATAATAGCCATGACCAACTTAGCATCATCGCCGAAATCAAAACAACCCCTTATTTAGGCTCTTTTAACTCCAAGCCCCAGAACAGGTCACAAAACAGAAAAGAGAGAAAAGATTTTGGAAATACTAAGACAACAAACCAAAACCTATTTTTTACATTCCAAAGGAAAATACTAAGACCCCATGCTGAAAGAGACAGGTCACGCGGGGCTCCTAGCCTCAGTGTGAGAACCACCACGCGGGCTTTTTAGAGCGACCTTACACATCTCCACACCGCTTCATCTGGTAACGCGGCTTCTGAGAAAACTCTCTTAAAAACAAAATTAACTTTTAGAAAAATTCTCTCTGCCCGAAGATCTTCAGCAAGCATGATTTATAAGCACCTAAAATTAGAAACTGCTTATATTTCCAACATGAGGCAACAATAAAGTGAATGATGGGAAACCCACACGGTTGAATAAGTATCACTATAATAGGTTTGTAGTAAAACGAGCGTATTTTCAATATGCTATTACGAGATAAAGGACCCAACATTTATATATATACATATATATATGGTTCACAACTTTAAAATCAAGTATAGAAAAAGTACTGGAAGCAAAGAAAGCCTTGGGAAAACACTAACAGCAGTGGTTTTATGTATACGCCCCCTCCCCCACAACCCACACCCCCTCACACACACACACACACACACACACACACACACACTCAGACAAGTCAGCCAACCTGGAGTCTGGGCTTGGCCTGACTCTTTCAACATCTTCCTACTTAGGAAGAAATTGAGTAGGTGACCTCTGAGATCCTTTACAGATCGAACCATCTCTGGTTCTCGTACAGAAAACCGATGCCCTCACCCACCCGAGTTTCCCGTTATTTCAATGGGGTCTCCTCATTCAGGGGATCCGGCTCCTTCCCTCTTCCTGAGCTCCTGCACAGAGGGGCTCTCAAAGGGGCTCGACTGACCAGATGAAAAGAAAAGAAAAACCACGGGGATGGCAGAGAGCAGCGTGGACTAAGCAAGCATGGGGTCAGCTGGTGAGTTCGTCTCCGCACCAGTACTATCGATTGGCAAGGCAGAGAATGCCCGGGCCCGCCGGCGGCCCCGGAGGAGAGGGACACGGATGCAGTCCCAGGGAAAATGAGTGAGGCGTGTTCTGCTCTTGGAACCGTCAGATCCCACCTTCTCCGTGAGGCTGAACGAATTTCGTAGAGATCTCCAAGAGGGCAGCGACTAACTTGTGGAAGCCTGAGGCAGACACTTAGCACTTGGTCCTGACAAACAAGGATAAATTTAGTTTTTGGATTCCTGAGACTTAGATTGGCTCAAGTCCCAAAACAAGACAGGAGAGAAAGTGTTCTAGACCAAATGTAACTGTCTCTGGGACCATCTCTAACTGAAATAGCGCTCAGCTAAAGAAATCATCCTCATCACATGGTTTGGCAGAAGCCGATTACAATTAGCTTCTGTTAAAATTTGATGGCCCAGTCCTCTGTCCAACGTCCCTGGCCCGTACAGGATGTCCATTAAACCAAACCAAGCTCCGAAGAAGTCGTCAATCATGCTCAGCGCTTTTCTTCCATCCTCTGAGCGATAACCCAAAGCCTCTGGCCCCGAAGTCTAATTTTAGGATGACAAAAACTTCAGTCTATAGGAAATCGAGGCGTCTAAGTTTATATTTCATAGTTGGTTCTGAGTAGCTTCTATGAGAAAAAGACATTCTGAAGAGGTTTTCTATCTAATCCAAGAAGACCAAGACTCAGAGGCAAACACCGATGGATAACCTAGGCAACTTTCTCTGTCTGGAGAACAGAGATGGAAGGAATTTAAATCAGATACTCTCTAAGGCCTTTTGTAGCTGTAACTAGTATGAGGTGAAAACGTCCAGAGGCAAACAGGAGATTTTCTGAGTAGTAACCGGTGCAACGGAACCCGCACACCACTGTTCTACACACATTACGTCATTCCCTGTGACAAAAGCCCACAGGGGAGTCACTGTTCCCCCATTTTACAGAAGAGGAAATGGGGTTAGTTAGACTACGGAGCGTGTAAAGTTCAAAGAGTAAATGTCTGAGACTCAGGCTCAGGCTCTGACCGCTACGATGCTGCTTTGGACCCAGGAAGCCCGAGGTAGCGAGGCTTCCCATGAACTTGGGCCTTCAGAACACCCTGTCATATTTCAATTCACAGTCCCATTCTGGACGTTGGGGTGACCCTGAGGTGCGAGCGACCTCCCAGCCGGTCGGTCCCCCCACAGCCTCAGTCACACCCTCTTTCCGGAGCCATGTCGGACCTTTCTAAACCCCAGTCCAGCTTTCCCGTGGTCACAGGGCCGCGGGGGGCTCTGACCTCACGGCGCGCGAGCCGTCTCAGGGAAACCCCCGGCCGGCCACCTTCGTGACAGCCCAGAGTGTGTGAACTATTTTGCTGGGGACTCCGTGGAAAATGCCTTGTTACATGATGTTCAATTTCTGGAAGTTTCCCGAAAGTCCAGTACCAGGAAACCAAAAACGGAGGTGAAATGAAGGCAATAATCTTCCCAACGGGGAAGCATCGACATTCCTGCTTTGAGTAAGAATATTCCAGTTAATAAGGAAAGCTTATTAATCCCGTATTAAATATGGAAGGGAGGCAGGATGGATCCGTTTGCATGGAAATTGGTGTCTCTCTTCCACGGCTGCTGCTGCGGGGTGGCGGCTGCTGGTCAGTGACACACCTACGGGGGGGACACGTGTGGAAATACGTGGAAGCTGAGGCTCTCCTGGGCACGTATCCCCTCAGGCCTCTCCGAGTGGGGAAATGGCCCGGGACCAGCTCTGGGCCTACAGAAGCAGGCGTGAGGCAGATGCAGCACCAGCTGGCACCAAAACACAAAAAAGAGAGCTTTATTCAGTATATAAACCACCTCCTACTCTAGTCCTCCCGTCACCAAGGCAACGTGGTCAGGCCTGCGGTCTCACGGTGCCCACTTCTCTCCTTCCCACGCGGGCCGTGACAAGCGGCGTGGCCAAGCCAGCCACGGAGCCGCTCTGTGGGCAGACGCTGGGTTTAAATCCCCACTTTCTGACTGCGTGACCTTGGGCTTCTCATCTCACCTCAGTCTGTGTGTGTGTGTGAGATGGAGGTAACAATCCACGCCTTCCAGGAGTGGGCCACGCTTACACGCAGATTGCACAGAAGAGCGCGCCCAGCTCCGCCGGCGGGAAGGAGCTCCTTAGTTCAAGCCGGCCGGTGCGCCCAGGCTGCCTGGCGCGTCTCCTTCCCCTTCAGCTGCTTTGCCCGTGACCCCAAAGCATCTACCATCTTGTCTTACTAATCTTTCCACTGTGGTTCTCGAAGTTTCTTCTGTTAGTTTTAAGCAATCTCTACACCCAACATGGGGCTTGAACTTACACGCCCCGAGACCAAGAGTTGCCCGCTCTACCACTGAGCCAGCCAGTCCCCCCTCTTCTGTTTGTTTTAATGAGTCCTTGTCTGGACCTTTTCTGTCATCCACACAATCCAGGATGACCCTGAGGTGAAGTGAGTTGTAAGACGCCCCCCAAAGTCGACTCACGAGTCTTAATTGATTTTGTCCCCATTCCTGTCCTCAGGTAAGATCGTTCAAAACCATTGATTCTGAGGCCCTCTTTAGTTCCTTAGCTCTCTCAACTGTATGGGAGAAAGAAGTTGAACTCATGATACGGACTTTTGCCTTTTTATGTCGCTGAAGAGAAATAAAAAGCAGTGTTAATAAGATCAAGACCACGATCGTCCTGGTGCCCTCTGAACATGCCAGTACTTTCCTGGAGATATGGAATAAGTTAAGAATAAGCAGATGAAAGGTATGTCTGTATCCACCAGGAAGCAGTTTTCAGGGGGCTGACTTCTGAGCAAGGTGAGGTTGGAGCCAACTTACGGTGCAACTTAGGTCACCAGCGAATCACGGTGCCTACATTTTTTTCATAGAATCTGATCTTTAATATTTCAAAAATCAATCAAAAACAAATAACGAAAAGCCTTTAAAAGAAGACTTACAGCCCAACCTAAAACTTCGTTGGAAATTTCCTGACACGTATTTTATAATTTAATGTTTTCATTCTCAATACCCATCGGGGGAGGGGTACAACCCTAATCTTGTCAGTATTTAGGAGCTCTCACCTTTAAGCAGGCTCCAGTTTGGCCAAACAACCCCACATGGTCTGGAAGTGGCCAGGCCAGGAGACCGTGGGATAGGGGTACTGACCCACCAGAGATAGCCAAGTCCATTGTCTGGCATTGATTTTCCAGTAAAGTTGCTCCAAGCATTAGATATGAAGTGATAAGGCCGAGAAGATGTGACGTGGTAGTCGCCGAAGCCTGAAGGCTATGGAACAAAACCACATGGACGTAGGATTCTCTTCCACACAACAGCTCACCTAGTCTGTTTGCACCCAGACGAGGGGGCTCTACGATGATTGGGAGCTTCTCCTGCATCGGCTTGTATCAGCTGGATTAGAGCCCTCAGGAGTTCAGCGGCTGTCAAAGACGGAAGTAGAGAGAGGGAAGCACCAGTGTTGACTTGGTCTGCGTTGGACTCCGGACCACCCACGTGTCCGCCTCGGCTTGGCCGCTCGGCCTCCCACAGTGCCAGCTTCCCCATCTGTCCGTGGGATGTGACCACGGACCGTAAATAAGGGCGGTGGGAGAGTTCAGTGAGGTAAGGCGTGTGCACGGGCTCTGTCGCACTCAAGTTTGTGGCTCAGAAAATGGGAAGTGGGGCTGCTTCTCCCCACTGCATCCACGATGGTGCTTGGGATTCGTAGAAACGGCCACAGCGTTAATACCCTGGGGTTTCGACCAGGGAGTAGGGCTTAGCGGAGGCAGTCCGCTGGCTCTGTCATTATCACTGGGGTTCGTCGTGTGTATCGGGGGAGGGCTCCAGGAGGGTCCACTTGGGGGAACCAATTTTGGGTGAAATAAGCAAGTGGCCTTTTTCTTCTGTGCCTCGGGCACCAGTGAGTGGGCTCCTTACTCTGCTGGATCCCTCTCTGTCCTCCTCACTGGTCTTTAAGCATCCTTGACCCTTGGGTTCTGGGAGGCCCTGTTGCTGCCCATTCTTCCTTTCCTGGTAAAGAGTATGTGGAAGGTGGGAGATCAATAAGGCTAGATTTTAAATCTTCCATCCTTTGATTTTCATAAAGGGATGCCAATGATCCCAGGCAATTTCCCTGACTTGATTCATGCATAATGGACCTGAAGAGAGACTTATTAGAAAAGAAATGCACTCAAATGCTTTCCTGACATGAATCATTTATCGAAGACAGAACTGCTGGCTGTGAGGGCCCAAAATAAGTTGACTTACAGTATCCTTGTTGCTAGAGAGGTCTGAAATACGACCACAGAATATTGAAGTGTTCAGACAGGAACAGTGCTTTTGGGGTCATTACGGATGGACTATTCCTCGAAAAGTTTCATTAAATAACAGCAGTGATCAACCGCGAAACACAGCCTCTTCTCTGTTTTTTTCTTCTTCTGCTTGGTGAGAGCAGTGATGTTCTTTTCAACTTCCATGAGGTAGAACCCGGGACAGGTATTCTTGGATCTGAGCAAACATTCATTAACCCATTGATGGCTTTATTCATTCATTAGGTTGCCCATGAAGCTACTGGTTCATCCATTCAGTTAAAGATTCATTAATTCATATGTCTTGTTCTAACTTTATACCATTGCATTAGGCTTCTGAAGGTAAGGGCAGGGGATTCTCTCCAGCCCTCAATCTGTGTCTTTTTTTTTTTTTAATAAAGATTTTTTATTTATTTATTTGACAGACAGATATCACAAGCAGGCAGAGAGGCAGGCAGAGAGAGAGGAAGCAAGAAGGAGGCTCCCCACTGAGCAGAGAGCCCGATGCGGCCTCCATTCCAGGACCCTGGGATCATGACCTGAGCCGAAGGCAGAGGTTTTAACCCATTGAGCCACCCAGACACGCACCCCACCTCTCTGTGTCTTATGTGGGTCAGAACTATGCTCGACAAACTACAGCACATACTGAGTAAGATTTCCCAGCCCAGGATGAACCCCCCCCCCATTCATTTCTTACAGGAATAAATAGATGCTCAATAAATGTTGGTCCAGTCTGCACCTCTAGATGACCTCATATAATTTGATCTTCATAGCAATAACTCTGGATCGTCAAAAGCAAAATGCAAAAGCGACAGTATGAACTGACACTGTCCTAGGTTTCTTTCCCATTACAGAAAGCACAGGGCAGGTGACCTAACAATTTATTCTCCTTGCAAAAGCCATGCAGATAACCCCCATGATTCCTCCCTAAGTCATCACGTTGTGTAATGAGCACAGAATCCCCATCTACAAATGCTAAAACTGCATGAAGCCATATATCAAACTGACATGAAAACAACTAAAATGAAAGCAAATTACCTGCTTAAACCTCCTCAGGGGAGCTCAGATATTGGTTGGGACCAGAGTGGACTGGTTTTTTGTTTGTTTGGTTAGGTTTGGTTTTAAACAAAGACTCTTTTATTAAAATACGAATCTAAAAAAAAAATAAGAATACAAATATAAAATAAAACACAAGCCTGGTAAAAGTAAAGAAAATTATACTATGTAAGTCACTGAGTCATAGTCTTGGAATATTTTTATAAAGATAATCTCTCCCCTTTCCCTGATCATAACAGTAATTCACACTCATTATAGAAAATTTGTAAAATTCTAAAATATAGAAATTTTAGCACCTATAACCATCAAAGACAGTGTCTTTGGTGAATGCATAGACTTATTATGTTTTTTTTTTCTTTGCTAGGTACAACCATTGCAGAAGGCTTTTTGTTTTTAAATACAGTTGAGCTCTTAGGCTGAATCAACTTCATATGTCCTTTTCTTCCGCTTCAGTGAGATAATTTTCAACGTCCATTTATCACAAAATAACTCTTCAGTTATTTATTATCTTACTGCCTCACTGTTATCTGTTTAGACTTCTTTTTGCCTTTTTTAATAATAAATAAAGCAATGATTAATCATTTGGGGAGTAACTTTTCTTCTGTTTTTTTCCGTTATTTCCTTAGCCTGGGTAGGATTTCTGGGTTCACGGAGCAGTGTAAGGGGTATCCGGTAAGTATTACCAAATCCATTCCCAGAAGGTTTGTAGTTATTTACATTCTTCCAGCAAAATACAAAAATACTCATTTCCTCACACGTCTGTCAAAAAGAAGAATTCTCACTTAAGAACAAGGAAAACGAGACTCACTCTTCATTAAATGTATGTCTCATTGTTTTAATCTGCATTTTTCAGGGTGACAAGTAAAGTTAGATATTTTTAACATTCATTAAACTATTGCTTTTTCTTCCTGACTTTCCTTTTTATCTACTGCCCATTGATCTCTTGCATATTGATTTTCATGAGCTCTTCATATATTAAATAGAATAACGTCTTTCCTAGTCCATTTAGAATGGCCATTTTTCTCAGTTTGCCTGCTCTTATTTTTAGCTCATTGGAGCTTTAGATTATTATGAAGAACTGTGATTTCTTTCATGAAGTTCGAGTTAGAAAATGCATCCTTCAATCCTTAGTTTCCACCCTGCAGAAAACATAGGTCATTGCTTTTCCATAACTAATTTTTATTCTTAACTATTTGATCTGACATTTATTTTTGGCTGTGATAATCCATGAAGATCTCAACGGACTTGTTTCCAAATACTGAACCGGTTGTATCCAAGGCATTTAGTGAAAGAGCCTCCCTATTCCTTTAGCTCACACTGTAACTCCAACCCTTCAATACCAACCAACAGAGAATTAATGAACTACAGGGGCCAACTCCAACTGCTCATCATAGAGGTGAAACATGGGCCATCGAGAGTCAGGTGACTGGCTCCATCACGCCGTGTAGGGACAAACCTCGGAGCACTCCTTCTTCCCTGGCCCTCGACCAGAATCTGTTTTCTCTCTCAGAGGCAGCAAATCGTACTGCCTATCACAGACCAGCCTTTACCAATCCCTCGTTACAATTCCATAGGAAACCCGGAAGCTCTACTGTAGAGCTACATCCATGCCAACATAATCTCAGACAGGGATGAGGGAAACCAAGACAGAGGCCGAAGTCAATGCCTGGGCCATACTTCTCCCATTCCAGGATCCCAGAATTCCTCTCAGTGCTTGTAAGGGTCCTGCTAGCTCAGTATTGTGCTTATCTATCTAGAGGATGTTTCTGCAACAAGAAAAATAGTTCAAATTTGTAAAAGGACACGTTACCCACTAGAGATCAGGGAATGGAAATCCTAGCACAGCACGGAGCTTTAATTGTCTTAACTGGTGCATCTCAAGAACCCAGAACAGGAATGCATCCAAGACCAGAGGGGACAGCAAAGCCTCACAAGGCCCCTGGGCCACTTTCGGCTGAAGCACCAACAGCCTCAGGCACAGGGAACACTAAAGGGAGTCCAGGGACATGGGGAACCGCAGGGCCTCCTGGGACATAGGCAAAGAACTCCAGGGCCTCCTGGGACACAGGTAAACTGCAGGGCCTCCTGGGACACAGGCAAACCACAGAGCATCCTGGGACACAGAGAACCACAGGGCCTCCTGGGACACAGGCAAAGCTCAGGGCATCCTGGGACACAGGAAAAATTGAAGGGGGTCATGGACAGCAGTCGGGGACTGAATGAGGTCCACCAGGATGGGAGAATTTTCTTTCCAACTGACACTTGTTTGATGGTTATTTTTGGAAATAGTAAGTTGAAGTTCCACATTGTGAATGCCCAGTTTTGAGGAATTGCTTAAGAAACTCAATGGATTCTTTGTGCCCTGATTAAACCAGACTTTAATTTTACCTCTGCTTTTAGGTTATGCGCTCCTTCAGTGTCAGGAACCAAATATATCGGAAGAGAATGAGAAATCACTTTGAATTACAAATGAGTAAATGGAAAATAATTGTAAAATATTAAGAGGAAGCACAAGCCGTTTTGTTTCCTCTAAAAATTCTTCTCTGAGCAAATAATTACACTGTAACAGAAAGACTTAGGAGGGCCAGGAAGAACACCGAGAAAGTATATTGAGTGACAAAAAGATGTTTATAATATGCACAATCAACCAAAATATGTATGGCAGGAAACAAATCGTGTAAGACAAGAGGAGTATAACTCTATGCTTAGGAAATAGTCTGGATGATAAGCCACCAAACTTTTTAAAATTTCTGAAATATTTTAAATACACAAAACATGCAAAATATTTTACCTCATTGGTGTTTAGTCATGTTTGCTTTGTGGGTTTTTTTAAAAAGATTTTATTTATTTATTTGACAAAGAGAGTGAACCAGATGGCAAGTCAGAGGAATGGCAGAGGGAGAGGGAGAAGCAGGTTCTCCACTGAGCAGGGAGCCCGATGTAGGGCTCGATCCCAGGACCCTGAGATCATGACCTGAGCCAAAGGCAGATGCTTAACTGACTGAGCCATCCAGGTGCCCCGCTGTGTGTGTGTGTGTGTGTGTGTGTGTGTGTTTTAAGGAATAACCTATTTTAGAAATTGAAGTCACTTCTCTAATCTGAGGTTGAAATTTGTGTGTTTTCTTCTGCCTCTATTTTTCTAGTTTATGTATCTGTATTCACAGACAATATGTAAGTCTCTAGTTGTAAATAATGTATATAAATAATATTTGAATTGTTTTATTATTTCCTTTCTACACTCACTATTTTTTGAAATTTTATGCATCCAGTTGTTCTAAGTGCAGAAAAGAATTCTTTTGTATGACTTAAAGAGCATTAATGACCACTGGCCTTGGAACTGCTACATTAGTCTAACAGCACACCTTTAGCTTTCCCAGATATTAACAAATTGCTTTTCAAAATGGTCAATTAACACCCCAGAGGATGTTCTCAGTTAGAGATAATGGAAAACAGTAATTTCTTCTTTATGCTGGTAAATACTCCTGGTAGAAGAGTGTTGGGGTAAATCATTACTGTACTTGGGTATTGTATTTTAGTTCAAAACAAAACAAACAAAAAACTCAAACTTTTGCATCATACTTTTCAGACTTAAGTATGTTGCACATTAGTTGGTATTGGCAACGCTCTCTGATTTATCAGTGTACCCATTTTATAGATAAGGAAATGGAGGCTCAAGGAAGTTCTAGGATTTGTCTAGTTTGGGCTTCCAGGTTCCTTTTCTATCATTCCCAGCAATCTCCTCCACAAAACTACTGGGGGTGAAAAATAAGACAACTGGTTTTAAATTCTACAAAATATTAAAAGGTAATTTATGTATATGAAAATTTACTGGTTATCCTTTTTCACGGTTATATCCCTCCTCTGTACAGAGTAATAAATAATTAAATATCAGGGAATATGGGGGGAAATACATTCTTACAAAACTTCAAGGTACCATTTCAACAGGCCCTTCCCACAGACAGAAGTTTAGTTTAGCAATGGTTTATTGCTGGAGACTTCCTCCTTTGATCCTTGATCTAAGCTTTATTCAAACAGTAATTTAATTCTTAAAGATCGGTAAATACTGACTCAAATGAGAGAACAAAAAATGGATTCAATACAGAAAGCAAGTGCTTCTTGGTTTTAGATAACGCTCTTCACAGGACTTCCTACTTTCTAAGAAAAAAATCCTGGCAGAGGGGAGAGTTCTGGAAATACAATCCCTGAACTCAAAAAAGCGGGTGTCTTAAAACTGTTCAGAGAAAGGCACACACTGGGGCACCTGGCTGGCTCAGTACACAGAGCTACTCTTAATCTCAGGGTCATGAGTTCAAACCCCATGCTGGGCGTGGAGCTGACTTGAAATTTAAAAAAAAAGAAAAAAGAAAAAGAAAAGTAAATAAAAGTAAAATAAAAAAGAAAGAAAAAGAAAAAGGCACACACCGCCGAACACACCCAGCAATTTTTACTATCCTGAGGGCAGTACAGAAGCACAGCAGGTTGGACAGGACATAGCCTGGTTTCCCATCATAAAACCTCACGTAATCACCACTACCTGAGCTGTACCAACAGCCCTTCTGACAGTTTCTTCTTCATTCCTTCTCTGTGGTATCTCACGCATAACATTCTCCTGCACCATGTCTCTGATAACATTTTGAGATAGGCCTGAATACCAAAAGGACTTGGCTTTGAAGGTGTGAGACATCAATGCAAAATACCCTTGTTTCCTTAGGCTCCCAAAGATTTTAGGAAGTGAATGAAAAGCACCAGCTCTGGTTTCCCAGATGTTCAGTGGAGTTCCCACATGATCCCCAAATTCCAGTCCTAGTATGTACCCCAAAGAAATGAAAACATGAAGTCTACCCAAAACCTGTATGTGAATGTTCATAGCAGTATTGTTCATAATAGTGAAAAGATGGAAACAGCTCTAATGTCTGTCCACTGTGGCATGGACAAACAAAACGGTTGTATCCACACAATGGAACATTACTCAGCCACGAAAAGGAGTGAATGACTGATACATGCGATAATATGGGTGAACCTCAAAAACATTATAGCAGGTGAAAAAACCAGTCACAGAAGACCACATACTGGATGGTGCTGTGTATGAGAGATCCAGAATAGGCAAAATCACAGAGACAGAAGGTGCCCTAGTGGCTGTCCTGGGCTGGAAAAGAGGGGATTGGGGAGTGACTGCCCCTGGGTATAGTTTCTTTACTTTTTAATTTTTTAATTTTTTTGAGGTGATGAAATGTTCTAAAAGTAGATCGTGGTGATGATTGCACAACTCAGAAGAGATCACAAACCACTGAGTTGTCCACTTGAATGGGTGAGCTTTATGGTATGAATTCTATTTCATACAGTTGTTTTTTAAAAAGCAAAACAAACTAGGGTTCCTGAGTGGCTCAGTGGGTTAAGCCTCTGCCTTCGGCTCAGTCATGATCCCAGGGTCCTGGGATCGAGCCCTGCATCAGGCTCTTTGCTCAGTGGGGAGCCTGCTTCCTCCTCTCTCTCTGCCTGCCTCTCTGCCTACTTGCAATCTCTGTCTGTCAAATAAATAAATAAAATCTTAAAAATAAATAAATAAAAAGACAAAACAAACTCCTGGCCCTACAGATGATAAAACATAAACATAGTCAGTTTCACTCTACTTGTGATATAATCACACATGTCTTGACATTGTGGGGGAAAAAGGAAAAAAGGAATGGGTAAGTCCTTAGAGAGGAATTTCAGCCAGCAAAAAAAAAAAAAAAAAAAGGCACCCTCCCCTCACCCAGGGAACAGAACAAGATGGCAGTGGCCATGTCTGTGGGCATGATGGGAGTACTCACCAGAACGCTGCAAGAATGTGGATTGTATCTTCCTAAGCTGGATGATATCTGTGACCCTAGACCATAAATAAAGGTCGGATGGGACTTCACCTTCGATCCTAAGAGAAGCCTGTAGGCAAAGGCTTTAAGGATATTTACTCCCCCGAAGTCTTCCAGTCAGTCTCAAAGAGCAGAGGCAATCAACCGCAGGCATGCAGGCCAAGAGAAGCTATTGCCACCATATAGTGTAATTAGGCTCTATGCTTAAGATTCGGAGAAAACCTTCAGTAGGTCAAGGATTCTAAATACCCGACATTGAAAACTCTGCTTATGTTCCTTACTATCAATGCGACCCACTAAAGTACATAATAGGCTATATTTCCTAGGGCAGACTCACTGTGATTAAATTCTGATGAAATTTCAGGGCTCGAATATATGAAAGGGATTTTACTGGAGCTATAAAGTCAGCTGCCCTTCAACAGCCAAACGGAGCAGAAGCGGACGATGCTTCCCAGGAGCAGCACTCCCTGAGGCAGGGCCGGTGTCTGGTGGCTTACCCCATCCCCCAGGAGCCAGCACAGGGCTGTGCGTGGTAGATGCTTACAGAAAGAGCTTGTGAACGAAATCTGGTGAGTTGCCAAAAGTTTCACTTAGTTAGAGAAGACAGTGGAGAGATAAGTAATTGAGTAGAAAAAATGGGCTCATTAATGGGCAACATTGAAATTTTTACATTTTTTTTGGCTGGAAGACAAATGAGTCGGGACAGAAGTCAGGAATGTATGTTCCCTATTGTCTAGTTTTAGGTGGGAGGGACTTGCTGTTTCCCCAGAGTCAGAGCTGTTAACTCGATTGAACTACAGCGTCCAATTCCAAACACCTGCTGCACTGATCTGAGAGAGAGAGAGGCTGAAGGCCGGGGAAGGCTGGAGGCAGCTTGCCTCTTGCTTCCTCCAAGCCCTTCCTATGCATGTTCGTGTTTCTCAAGTGGGATTCTGGGGGTAGGGATGATGTAGTGAGGAAAAAGTGACTTATTTCTAACCCGTCCTTTGGATCAGGAATAAAAGTGGTAAACTTAACCTGGATGGATGCTGAAAACCACGTATTCCTCACCAGGTGAGTGAATAAATGAGACGCGGTCTAGCCGCACGATGGAGTAATGCTCAGCAAAACAAAGGAACAGACTACAGGGCCGTGCAACACATGGACAGGTCTCAGAAAACCCTGCTCGATGACAGAAGCCAGACAGAAAACACAAGACAGTGAATTATTCCATCGACATGAAGCTCCCATTAAAGGAGAAACTACAGAAACAGCAAATGGGTTGCTGATCACATGGGGCTAAGGGGACAAGTGAGAAGCACACGCAAAGGGATGGGAACGCGCTGGGGGTAATCAAAGTCTCTATGCTGGATTCTGGTGGCCATTGCACAATTGTATGTATAAATTGCTGTATAAACGCCCCAACTCATTGAACCGTGCACTTAAAATGGGTGAACTTCATGATATGTAAAGGAGATCTCAAAAGGTCATCCAAAAATTAGATGAACAAATGAAAAAAAGAAATAAAAAAAAATGGTTGAATTCCCAACAATGAAAAAAAATGACAGGCCAATCCTTTGAATATGAGGAACTGATTCAAATTAATTTTCTTCATGAAAATTAAAAAGGAATGTGGGCAGGAATGAATGAGAAGGAGATATAAAATAGAAAAAATGAAAGACAGCATGAATTCCGTCTTCTATTTCACAGTGGAAATAAAAACAAGTCTGTTTTGTTGTCCCATTAGTTTTTGAGTCCAGCTGGTCTCCCAAACCCCAGTTTCACTATCATATGCACAAAGATGTTAGCATACATTCTGTTATAGTTTTACTTAAATAAAAATAAGGCCTTTGCACCATCATTTCCCCAACTGACTCACCCAATAATGGTACTGACAAAATGAGTTAAGTCAACTCAGCATGATATAGCTTCAGTGGCGGCAGGCTGGCTCCTGTGATTACTTATTAGTTACTAAATTGCAACATTTGGGACAAGTGCTGCATACCAGAATAAAGGCTCAGTACTTACATCTCCCCACTTATGGAAACAGGGAACTTTACTTGTCTCCAGTCTTATGATACTTTTCCAATTTCCCTGCAAGATCGCCAAGATCGAGAATGACAATTCAGAGATAGAAACCGTAAATTCACTGCATTCCTTAAAAAGTGATGTGTCTTGACAGAGATAACTGAACTAACGTGGCAGCAATGTCACCATTGTATTTCTCTATGCTTCCCCATTGGAAAACAAACTTCTACAAACAGGATTGGCAGAATGTCCACAAATACCTCAAAGTGTCCAAGTATCAATTTTTAGAATTTTGTTACTTAAAAAGCTACTTTCTACTGAATATAAAATTGATGTTTTTGATAGAAAACATGAAATATCCATTTTTTTCGTGTCTTGAGTCAGAAAGGCAAACCAACATATAGAAAACATACACACATACTTCAACGGAAACAGCAGAGCAAGAATCTCTCACGATCACCAGAAATGATTTCCCTTATTTGAGGCAACTTTAGTCTTTGACTTGGGCATCTTCCTATGTTGGAAGGTGGTTCTATTTTGCTCCCAAAAAACCATGGAAACACCGTCCACAGAGAGCCATTCTTCAGACTGAGTCTTAGTAAGATTCAGTTTAAGGCTTAGTCACATGGCCAATGGTCAAGAACTTGGGGACAGTATCACCACAAGCTTTGCTGAGCAACAACCATCCATCCTATACCGAGATGACCTGACATGACAGTGGCGATAGCCGTAGCCCCTCCGCTCTGGGCTGCTGGTGATCACGGATTTATTTTTTTGTGGCCATCTTGTCTCACAGGGTCCTGCCTTTGAAAAGCTGCCCAGATTTAGGGCAGGACTATCATTTTGCCATTCTACCTGGCATTCACCAACATCCAATACACCTCCCTAGACTCAAAGCCACATGGACGAGATAATTCGGGGGCCCAGGGCAAAATGAGAATGGAGAGCCCCTTGTTCAAAGCATACTAAGAATTTCAAGACGTGACCGCAGAATCTCACACCAAATGCAAGTTCCTGTGTGACCTTGGCGGTCCCACACCCACGAGGCCACGCCCACTCGGTGGCGCCCTGCCATCCCAATGGCAGCTCCTCATATCCGCCCAACTCAGGAAGGCATTTAAGAGTTGCCAGAAAGTAAACAAAAATCTCCAGGAAAGGGGTTCATTTAAAAAAAAATACGTCAGTAGCTGACTCCATAACTTCTAGCTACGAGCTGCCAGCCAGAGCCGAGCACCTGAGCTCACAGAGCCGTCACACGGGACTCTCACCTGTTCTCCCAACTGCACCGGCGGGTGCGCCACCGTCAAAAACACCCGCAGCCACCTGACCCCGCACGCGTGTGGGACTGGTACTGAACCACATGCACGCTAGCAGAAACCTCTCCTGGGGATGGAGGGTCAGTGTCTTCTTTTGCAAAAGCCCCACCGGCTTGGCGGCTTGCAGCTGGGATGCTGTTCAGGATCAGGGTGACAGTCCCTCCCACTGGAAGGGACCCCTCCTCAGAGGATGCCTTTTGTTCCTCCAACAGCTATTTACCGAGGCACCACCCCTGGACAGAGGCCTCAAGGAGCCTGCTACAGGATAGGGCACAATGAGGAAAGAATTTCAAACGCTAACAGCCGTCTCCCGGAATTGCCGTGTGTTTTTAGAAGGGAAAGTGAGGCCAGGCGGTGAGGTCAGCACAGTCTCCCCTGAGGGCCCACCTTCCCTCCCCTCTCTTCTGTCCCCTCCACCGATGCCCTCCCCTGCCCCTCCTCCCAGCTGTGTCTGCCCTTCCAAACCCTGCCCGAGACTGTACCATCCCGCTGCTTCCCCTTAAACTCGAGACACCTTTCTCCCTGCCTTCTCATGGCCCCTTCTATCTTCACTGTGAAGTCCACGGTTAAAGGACTTAACCACTTCATGGTAATCATCCCTTACCACATGAGTAAGTGATATAAAAGATTCAGCGCAGTACCAAGGCCACGGAACATCGGTAAACGTTTTCCTGTGCGTATCTGTCTGCCTTCCTACAAGCCTGAGTGCCTTAGGAGCTTGTGTTTTCATCTGCGATCCACAGTGTCCACATGTGGACCTGGCCGTGGCAGGGGGGTAATCAGTATTCATAACACGAGTGACCTGAATGGCCAGTCACACCCACCGCACCATTACAGACAAACACCCAGCTCACAGTGTATTAATAAGTTCACCATAGAGTCAGGGGAACGTAGCTGCCACACCACACCCAAATTAAGGCATCATCATTAACAAAGTGGCATCCCCTACAGTCAGGTGGGATATTTTACTTGCCCCAAAATCCAGCTAAAGATGGAATGCTACCAAGTTGTGTTTGATGTGGGACACCTCAATAATTTATCTCGACCTCTGTTCTAGCAATCTGTGTTGATCAGAGATAACAGAACCTACCAGACTCTCGCTACTCTAGTTACACACAGACCGTTTGCCCCTTGCTACACTCCTCTAGCACGGGACAATCTGAGGATCTGAAGAGGCTGTACTGAGGATCTGTACTAAAGATCTGAAGAGGCTGAGTCCTGCCAAGTGTCAACCTTCACACCCGAGCAGGGACTCAAGAGCCAAAGAGCTGGTTTGCCTTTATGGGCTATGCGACCCTGGGCAAATGACTTAACCTCAGTCTCCTCATCTGTAAAATGGAGATGAAAGGTCCTACTTCATGGGGTCATGGTAAGGATTCATCGTTTCTGGAACTCTGCCTGGCACATGAGACCTTATACGTAGCTAGCTAGCATCATCATCCTCCTCGCCTTTGTCCTGGCTCTGGATTTCTGTTCCTCCAGAGTCACTGTCTTCCTAGCCACCATTTTTTTGGTCAGATGGTTCCAATTCTCCCAGCCCATCAGAATCACCTAAAGAACATTTTTTAAAAATCAAGGAACCAGAGACTCAATCCGCAGGTCCAAGGTGGGCAGTTCTAACAGACAGGCAAGGTTGAGAACATGGGTGAGACTCTGCCACAGAGACCCTGAGACCAGACTGAAGTGAGGGAGACACAGCCCCTTGGTCACAGCAGCGTGACACTCCTCCGCACCCTCGGCACCGCGTGTCCAGCTCTGCATCCGAGACTGAGGACGCGTGCTAGCTCAGGATGCCCTCCCCAGCCAGCTCCATGGTGGCTTGCTCCTTCCTTGGATTTCCCTCCCCTTTCCTTCTGTCATAGCCTGGGGTAAGAACCAAACAGGATACTCCATCTGGTACCTGGAGCTCAGAGCCCGGCTCCCCGGGGGAGGGCTGTGGCCAGGAGCAAGCAGCTGGCCACCTCAATGTTATCTTTCGTCATTTCCTTCCTCACCCATCTCAGCCAGGGGACAGCTTGTTCTGAATGAAATAATTTTCTGGAAAGTTAAAATTTAGAATGAAATTGCCTGAAAAGAAAGTGGACAAAACCATTCTTTGTTTCTGGTGGCCATCTTTCCAGCGTCCTCTGGCTTGTCCTGCTTTCGTAAACGGAGGACGTCGGACGCCACACCAAGGGCTCAGGACCCCATGTCTACCGGACACGAGTGACTCAACCACTGACAGGTTTTTTAGCTGAGTCTTCTTTCGTCTCGGACCCTGCCATCGGTTAGTTCTGTGTCACCATTTCCCCAGGTCAACAGGTAACCGAGCCTGTCAAGCCTGTCACTTCAGGATTACACTTGCTCTGTGAGTAGGTTCAGGGGAAAATCAGATTAAGCCTCACAAAGTACACAGGCTCTCAGTCATAATTTTTCCCACCCTGCACTGCAGATGTGGGGCTATCCGCCACGTGGTCCAGTCTGTCACCAACTAGAAATTCTGCCATCTCTTAAATGCAGTGTGCTTTGGCAGACTTGCTGGTTTAGGCTTCATTAGACAATAAACTCCCTGTGACCACAGAGAACATTTTCCCTTGCAGCCCTGCCCGCGTCACACGAATTTTCAAGTGGGAATTTCACCGGAATATGCTGCAGTGCTCCTTACGCGCACACGCCATGGGACCCTGAGACTCTGACGGCACGGTTTCCATTTTCAGGGAAACACTGGGTCAAGTGATACAGCATATCCACACCTGATAACATGGTTTTATTTGTCCAAGTAAGCTCTAGACCCAGCATGGGGCTTGAACTCCTAACCTCGTGCTCTCTTGATTGAGCCGGCCAGGTGGCCCAAAAACGTGGTTTTAAAAAGAGCATGCGCGCATGCGTGCACACACATCACACACACACACACACACACACACACACACACAGGAGAAGCCTACCCTTCTTCCTTATTATTCTCAAATATATCTAATAAAACTTGTTTTGCTTATGCCTGGGCAAAGTACACAGTTCAGATTTTTTTTCCTCCACCAACGTCTTATTGTAAAGAGAAATAAAGTGGTTTATTGGGGGTAGTTAGATACTGGGCTCTCCTCTTTCCCTCTATTATAACAAGGTCTGCCTACACCCGGGCTTCTTATTTAAGGCAAGAGGTTTGGGTTGGCTTATTCTTCAACCCCTAAAAGGCGTGGGACCCTTAAAGTGATGGGAAGCTTGAGGACAGCTTGGGAACATTTGAATCAGCAAATTTCACAGGCCTGACTATTCTGTTCAAATTTCAGAAAATAACCCCAGTGAGAGAAATCCTTATGAGAACAGGAGGTAATGTATCATAAACGGGTGATAAGACAAAAGATATCTATAAGCAGTAGGAGTTAAAGCAACTCCTTAGAGAGACTGTCAAGGCAATGGGAGAGAAAGAGAGATTAGAAAGAACAGAATGGGCGTTGCACTAATCCAGAGAGGGGGGTTATTCCAGTAAAAGGGAAGAAAGTCAGAAGGGTGGGTGACCACAGGCCAAAAAGAGAGGGACTCAAGCAACCCTCCATCGATGATACCATCAGGAACAGAGAGACAAGGAAGAGTCAAGGCCAGCCACTCCCCACGGATGACTCATAGCCTGCCCCCTCCCCCCTCCCATCCCCAAGACTCTGTTTAGTGACAACAGTAAAGAGGAGAGGCTGTGGAATCCGCAGCCTGATAAACCGACGACTCCCTCCCACAAGGATCACTTAGAGATCATCCAGGAGGATCACTTAGAGATCATCCAGGAGGATCACTTAGAGATCATCCAGGAGGATCACTTAGAGATCATCCAGGAGGATCACTTAGAGATCATCCAGGAGGATCACTTAGAGATCATCCAGCTCCATTTTCCTCTACAAACTTTCCGCGGGGATGTTCCCGTCAGCCGAGGAAGCTACCTGAAGAATCTGAAGGGATGGCCTACCGTCCAAGCGTGTTTTGCCCTCAAAGTTCATGTAAATGTTTTGTGTTATAACATGGCATATTCACGTTCATTTTTTTTTTAATTAAAATATATCTTGGATCTTTTGGCAGAACAGACGCTTGGGTGACATGGGCCCGATTTATCCTGCGGCTCTGCACATGTGTTCACACACCCCCAAAACGGCCCCACCATGCCGGTGGTTGAAGATGTTGGCCTCTCCCCCAGCCTCCTCCCCGACCCGTTTGGGAAGTGAGGACAGAAAGGCCATGCACGGCTACCTCCCGGTGTGGGGGCCAGTGCAGACCCAGACACAGCCCCTGATCTCAAGGAGGCCAGGGTCCCACAGAAAGTAAGCAGGTGGACAGGGTTGGGGACCCAACCCAGGCTTTGCCAGCCTACACTGGTCCTCCCTTCTGCCATGCTGCTTCTCATAGCCCCTGAAAAGGCCCCTGTCTCTGTGGCCCAGCAGAAAGTTTCTAGAAAACTCTGGCCATCTCCAGATTCTGGCTAATGCAATGCTCCTGTGGCCTTTGATAATAGAAGGCCACCTTGATGGCCAGTCTGCTAGTCCTCTCCCCGCCCAGAGAGGCAGGCAGGGTCGAGTCACATGGTGTACCCATTCTTAGGAAACTGCAGCTCACTGCTTGCCCAACACCCAAAGGACACAACGAGATCCCAGCCTGGCAGAGCACATGTTCCAGAAAGGCACATCTTCTCTGGGGAGCCAAGCCAGAGCAAAGCTGTTAAGACCAGACTGTCTTAAAGACAAATCACAGTTCAGTCATTTGAGCGGACAGAAGGAGTGGGGTGGGAGGGATGAAGTCCCAATTTGGCTAAAATTGGACCCAATATAAATAATTAAAACAATCAGGCACATTTAAAATATCTCTGCGGTCCTCCCTCCCTGTCTCCCCTACTTAAACTTGAACCCCAGTCTCCCACCAGAAATGGAGGCCAAAGGAGGAATTCAGAAACACCACAATACTTTCATTGTATCACTGGGTCTTAAGCAGCTTCTTAAATTTCCACACGATGCTGGGGTTGAGGGTAGAATTTCTGCTCATTTATGTGAAGCTACGGAAGGTCCTTTAACCCTGAAAGAAGGTCCAGGGAAGTGGTGGGAAAGGATGCATCATGCGAGTATATGCACTATTTTTTAAATTCCTGTCTTATCCTGTAGACAGCCCTCCTGTCGGGTTGATGTTTGTACCCACAGCGCTTGGCGCGGAAGGTTCGGTAAGAAATGCCCTAGAGGGCTCTGGAGTTGCATGTAAGTCTGGAACAGCAGACTCACGCGGCGCCGTGACCACCCTCCCTCCCCAAGCCCATCTTTTGGGTCCTGAAAGGGTGACAAAGGAAGGGAGAGGGGCCCAGTGCCGGGAGCCAGGGCCTTACCTGAAGCAGGGGCCGTTTGGGTTGGGCACACGCTGGGAAAGGGCCCTCTGGCCTAAGTGAGAAGGCGGGGGGGGGGGGGGGGGGGGGGGGGACCACTTGAAATGCCTTCACAGTTGGGAGGGGAGGGTGTTAAGAGGCAAATAAATAACCAGTGAGACTGGGGTGTGGAGCTCCCTGGTTGGCTCTGAAACTGGAATGAATCAGGAATCCCTGCAGCCAGACCAGAAGCCGGTTAAAGGAAGCACTCTCCCAATTCTTTCTGGAGATATGTTAATCCAACCCGCCCAGGGGGTTGCCCTGCCCGCTGGGGAGTTGAGGCCCCCCAGGCTGAGAGGGGCTGGGACCACAGGAGCAGAAGGCCTTGGACTGGGCCAGATTGGAGTACTTCATGGTTACACGTCTGCCCCTCATTAATTTTCTTAGTTGTCAGTTTAAATGAACAAATTGCCCCTTTGGTGGGGCGGTCCTTGTGAACCTGGTGAGTGCAAGTCAGTCCGGAGAGATGTGCTTGCTTGGACCCTGGAGCCCGCTGACCCGGTTTCTGAAGGTCAGATGTCCAGAGTTCCCCCAAGTTCTCAAGGGCAGGTATCTGCCCCACCAGGGGACGTCTGGCAATGTCCAAAATGCTTCTGGCTGTCACTCCGGGCGTGAGGGGTTGGGGGGGGCGCTTTCCACTGATAGACTCAGAGATATGGGCAAACACCCTGCAGGGCCCAGCAGGGCCCCACAACAAAGCATTACTTGGCCCCAAATGTCAACAGCGCCCAGATCAAGAATGTGTCCTAAGGAATGTCAGCCTGGGAGGACCTGGCCGGGGTGGGGGTGGGGCTCAGATGAGGCAAATCTGACCCCTGGCTCCCTGTCCCACCTTTCCAGAGGCTCATCACCCGTTCCGTGCCAGGTACTCCGCTCCGTTCCGTGCTAGTAATGGTGCAGTTGGGAAGCCCCCGCCACCAATAAGCACCCAGGCCATCCTTAGGATCGAACCAGAAAGAGCAAACTGCCATTTAAGGTCACAGTGGCTGAAGTGACGCTTCATGAAGGATGGTGATGGGGTGGAGGACGAATGTCGTGAAAACAGAGGCCAGAGGTTGGGAGGTAGGCACAAAAGGTGGTGCACGTCTGGGGAAGGAAGCTGCTCACCACCTTAGGTCTGTGCAACCTGCCCTTCCTCAGAGAGCAGAAGAGAGAAAAAAGGGGCCCAGAGCTGGGCCCAGGAGGAAGGCGCAGATGGCGCTGATGGTGTGTGATGGCCGCGGCATCGTGGGACGAAGCGCCTGGGATGCACAGGCTCTCGAAAATGTCATCAGCCCGGGTCAACCCTTGCCCACAGCGAGGTGACAGCTCACGAGGGGGCCGACGGAGATGCGGAAAAGACCAGATTTTGCTCCCAGTCCATTCATTTCGCCCGTGCTCGGTTCACAGCTTGCCCGAGAGAAGCACAGGCAGGGTCTTTCCAGATCAAACTCGGCCTTTACAGGCGAGGATAGATTTGTGGACAAGCAACAACAGAAAAGCAAGTCTACCTCTCCACTAACGGCCGTCCGAGCCATTCAAGCCGCCAGCACAGTTGTCCTCCAGAGCAAGTGCTCAGCAGGGCTCAGTCCGTGGCTAAAAATTCGTTTTGAGGGGCACCTGGGTGGCCCCGTTGGTTAAGCATCTGACTCTTGGTTTTGGCTCAGGACAGGATCTCAGGATCATGAGATCAAGCCCCACACCTCACTCAGTGCAATGTGGGCTTAAGATGCTCTCTCCCTCTGCCCCTCCAGCTCTTGCTCTCTCTCTCTGGCAAACAAACAGATGAATCTTAAAAGCAACTCGTTTTGAGAACAGTTCATATTTAATTTGATGTTATGTCCTGCGCGGTCATTCAGCTCTGAACCACAGGGTCCTAGCCCTTCCCCACCAGACCCCCTCTCTGGCTAAACCGGAACAACCAAGCTCCCTGAAAAACCACAGCAGCTGGTCTTCCAGGCTCTGCTCCCAGCTGTTCCCCAGGTTCAAACCCCTACTGAGACCTTCCAGTCTTTCTGCAGCTCCCAAACACTAGGTTGAAAGGGATACCGGGGAAGGTCTGCGTAGTAGAGATCCGATCAGGACGTCAGGAATGAGGGCCGCACGTCTGCTCAGTCCGTGGCACCGTGCTGGCCCTGGGCACAGACGGACGAATACAGCACCAGTGGCATGGAGGGCGCAGTGGTACACCACTGAGCAGTCTTGGTTCAAATCTCACCTCTGCTCCTTAGTAGGAAACAGGTGAATAACTCACTAATCCTTACTTTCTGCATCCATAAAATGAAAAGTGGTAATAGTTCTACCTGCCTGATTTGTTATGAGGCTAATGTGAATTGAGATGGGAGGTCTCTGGACTAGAGGAGCACACGGAAGTGCTCGTTAAAGAGGGCTGTTACCATTCTCAGAGGACCTACAAATTGGCTGTGTTCCCCTGAGCATCTCCGATGGCTTCTGCAGGTGACCTGCCATCCCCCCAGCCCGAGGACTGATCTTCTGCAGGAACTTCAGGGGTCAGCTTCAGACTCCCATGAAGCCCAAAATGTACCTCTTTTCCTAGAGGAGCCAACATAGAAATACCCATGGTATAGCGGCTCAGTATAACCCAAATTCGGAAGGGAGAGATGTGTGCCAGCCAGAGTTATCTGGAACGGCTTCCTGCTGGGAGGAGAAGCTGACCTCATCAGAGATCAAACTACCGAACAAGAAGGGGGACTTGCTAAATGTTTTCTCTGAAGCTCAGACAAGCAGCGGGGGGGAACTTGGAGATATTGGCCATATGATTTCCATGCTGAAGGCAGAAATCAAGTGAGAGCAGAGCGTCACGACATCAGGAAATACGAAGAGGATAAATACTCCAACGAGGTTTTAACATTCTTTATTTTGGCTATTTCAATTTGAGGCGTTGAAACCTACTTGGCTTTGTCATAAGAAGACAAGGACTTGCAATGCACGATGGGAAATCTAGCTCTAAATGACAAGAGGCTGTCTAGCAAACCCATGGGCATGTAATTTTGAGGACAGTGGGAGTTTCTCTTTTAAAAATGCTACTCCAGGGACGCCTGGGTGGCTCAGTGGGTTAGGCCCCTGCCTTCGGCTCAGGTCATGATCTCAGGGTCCTGGGATCGAGTCCCACATCGGGCTCTCTGCTCAGCGGGGAGCCTGCTTCCTCCTCTCTCTCTCTGCCTGCCTCTCTGCCGACTTGTGATCTCTCTCTGTCAAATAAATAAATAAAATCTAAAAAAAAAAAGAAAAAAGAAAAATGCTGCTCCATCTTGAGGGAGCTACGGTCCCATGGAAGTCGATAAGTAAGTCGCTATGAGGGAACTTTGAGAGATTAAGGCTCAAGTTATATTTCCAGAAAGACAACGGGTAAGTCTTCTGGACTCTCTTCCCTATAGCTCCAAGGTGAGAAATCCCACCTCTTCCCGTCTCATTAATCGACAAACATGTCCTGACACCAGCCATAAACTCAACCAGTGCGAAAGATACAAGAAAGTCATAAAATGGACCATGGTCAAACAACTAACCACTCTTTCCTTCTCCGCCCAGCACAATCTATATATAAAATTGTTCAATGAAAGAAGCATGCAGGGCCATTAGCCAAAAAATGCCTCTCTCAAAAATAACTGTCCCCGGTTTGAGGGACATTTGTCCACATTTGTCTCCCTGTTTGTTCCTCGGCTTCTTTAGGAAAGAACTGGTTTCCTATTTATTGCTATATCCGTCATTTATAGTGCCCGACACAGGATAGTCAATATCATTTAAGTGAATGAACAAAGAGATGGATGATGTAAGCGCGTACATATATGAATGAATGAAGGGTGACTGGAAAGTAGGATTTGGGATCACAGGACAAAGTAGAACAAACCAGACTAGAATAACAAAGTGAAGACAAAATCAAAAACAGGTAAGAAATCTTTGGTGGGGCAAGAGTACATCTTGGAAAATAGAGGAAACAGGTTAGATAGATCGTTCCATGATAATGTTCACTAAAAATTGCTTTTACACTCTTTCTTCTTACTCCATAATTAGAAGCATCTCCCTAAAAACCCTTTAGACATTTGAAAACTGTAGCCATTTACTCTGTTTGCCAGTTTTGCTCTAGTTGTATCCATGGCCCTTGGCAGATACAAGAACACAGCAATACAATGATACAATGAATACCTTTAAAAGATTACAAGATACAATGAATGTTGTTAAAATAATGAGTTCCTGATGTGAGCTTGCTTTCCAGACCTTAGCTGTGGCTGTCCCTCGTCCATACCAGGAAGCCAAATTTCATTGTCCTAACACTTGCTTTCCAAACGGATTCTGTCTTGGACAAAGTCTATGGAATTCGAGTTGCCCAGGCTCTGGGTGGTGTTGGGTGATTATTAAGCCAGGCTTGATCACATAGGTTTCCCAGAACACATAAGCCTCAAAAACCATTTAGAACTGTGACTGCAGTCTTCACATACCAGTTAGACCTCCTTTTGAGAATAGAGCAGATTGCACAAAATGTCATAAACTGGCCACATGTTCATCTGAGCAGCCGTAACTCAAAGTGATGGCGATGGTAGGTATCATCAGGATGATGTTGTAGGGGCAGGTGGGGCTCCCTCTCCTGGATTTCTTACTTGTTTGAGGTCTGATTTAAATCGGAAGTTTGGCCTTCCCCTCAAAGACGACTGGATATGGTAGGATTCTACCACCAACTCACCACTTCTTTCTTCTTCTGGTTTAAACAAAATTCTGTCCCCGAATCTATATTCACCAGCACGGAGTACACCGGCCCTATTTCCACACTAAAGACACATTTCTTCCCACTTCGGACAAGAGCGGACCCTGCTCCGTCTGTCAGCCCCCACCCCCGTTAGCTGGGACAACTCTGCCTTCTCCCCTTTGATTTGTCCATCTCTTCCCCTCCCAACAGTTATGCCCTCGTCCCGGTCCTGTTCTTCTCAGACCCACGGCGTCTGCTCTCCCGGGAGTCTCCTTCCTGCCGGGCCTCCTGCTCTCCAGCACCTGTCATCACCCCGGTTTGGTGGCTCTTCAACCTGGGGACCCAATCCAGAGCCCGGCAGACCGTGAGGTTCCAGCCCCACGGCAACTGACTCCACCTTCACAAGTCCCTTCTTTGGCGTCACATCTACTTAGCCTCCTTCCTGGGACCCTGAATTTGCCTTGTGTCTCTAGCTCCATTGACCTTCCCCACGTCAAGGCTGCAGATTATGTTCTTAAGCTCCACTCAGGGTCCACGGACAGGGCAGCATTTATTCGTTGATCTCCGGCCACGCTTCCAAACCGGTCTTGCCCCTTGAACGCCATTCCATAAGGCTTTTTTGTTCTGAAATTGCGAAGTCTAGGAACTCCACCCCACACTTGGACCTCCACACTGGCCACCTGCTCTGCAGGGTCATGGGGTAAATCTACAACCTCGAGGACCCTTTTCAAGCCAGAAAAACAGTAAGTTAGTAAGACTGCTTTCCGAGCTCTTTGCAAACATCGAAAGCCTACTGTTCATGAAAGCCGACAATGCCATGTGTACTGGCAATGCGTTTTCAAAGCGAGAGTCATATGCTTTTTAAGGACCCTTCTCTACACTTTATCTCCTTGAACTAGTTCTCTGGGCTTTAGCTCTGTGCGGTTCCAGGTAGTCTCCTGCCATGCTGGGCAGTCCCCTTCTTCAGATAAGCTTGGTATCTGTAATACTTGAGATCTCTTGCACTGTAGTAAGTTTGGTAAGTCCTAGATAATAACATGTTTAGGTAAGGATCTCTGCCCAGAACCTCATTAAAACCACCCTTTCTTCCTGTTTCCATGCTGAGGGGTGACTCTGAGGTTTCTAAGTAATGCTTTTGGCTCCAGTAGCAGGAAGGCACTACGAGGGCTGAGCGACCTTCACAAATCTTTATTCAAAATTAGAGAGAATTTTAAGAATCGAGCTGAGATGACTATCGATCTGTCTCATAAAGGCTCATTTGTAACTCGGGAGCCCGAATCAGGGCAATGGTGTCCATTATTAAATATTTCCTCAGATACACTGAATAAAAGCCTCGGTTCGACTCCAACCTGTTAACAGGCCCATCGGGAGTGTGTCTTTCTAGCAGATGTGTCACGGATTCTAATCCTGTTTCACTTTGCTCCTTCCTGGGTAGATGGTACTCTTCTCTCATGCTGTATATTCTTCCTGAAAACCAATTCTTTCTCTCCCCACAGAGGAAAGTAAGATTGGGCACTTTTAACTTAGGACTTTGACTTGTCACTATTGTCCCTGCCCGCACACACACACACACACACACACACACACACACTCCTTCTCAGGATACTCTTTCCTAACTGCAGACACTTGAGGAATAATCACAGCTGGGTTAATGGTTTCCTAATTTTGTAAAAGAGAAGGTCTACAGACCCTCCCCTTCCCGAGAGCCGGTCGCATAGGGGACCGTATCTGAGCACGACGCACAAGCCACCGAGAATCCTGCTGTTGGTTACCTTTGGTTACTCACTCATACTTGTTGAACTTAGATTTTTGTGCCCAGTAAGTGCCTGCTAGAGCAAAGAACCCTCTTGAATATTTAGACCACGAGGCAAACCTGTGAGGCAGATAACCATGCGTCTATCAGTGCCGAGGGCCAGACATCCTCTGAAACTTTTTTCAAGGATCTCAGCTCTTAAGTGAGTGCTCCGCCCGGCTTAGTCTGGTTACAGCATTCAAATCGCATCTAGAGAACTGTCCTGGTTTTCTAAAACAGACCAGAATTGAGGACTCGCGCAAACACCGAATCATTCCTTCTCTAATTCCTCGAGAGGACGGAGAAATTCAGAGGCCAAAAATTAAGTAAATAAAGAGGTAATTACAAATGCCCGTTGCCTTGACAACACCCCTCCCCCAGCCCTCCTGCCAGAGGGAAAAACCAAAATGAAAGTGACGAGGGGTCGCCGCACAGCCACGCCGGGTTTCAGCAAAGCCCGGGCGACCGGCAGCCGGAGAGCAGCAGGCTCCGACCGAAATACAAATAAATCAATTTCTATCGGGGCTGCCTTTTGTGTAGTATTATTTTTGTGGTTGCCATAGAAACGCCAGGGACGGAAGAACGTGTTGCATGACACAGGAGACCGATCTGTAACAGGAACCCTTCTCCCCGGCTTCTTCTATGGCAGCGAAAACGCTCTCCCCCGAGGGTAGGGGGCCGCAGGGGTGGGGTGGGGTGGGGGGACTCGGCCCCGAACAGCAGCTCGAAATCACAACAGGGAAAGGCACGCTGGCCCCGCGGAGCACAAAGAAAGGGCGCGAACCCCTCTGCCTCTCGGGCTCTGCGCCCTCCACGTCCCCACGGTCGCCTCACTTCCTTCACCTTCCACTCGGCCTCGCTCCGTACCTACCCCTTCCAGAGGTTTAGTGAGGTCCAGCCGAGGAGAGGAGAGCAGGGAGACAGAAAGAGACACAGACATCCGCCACGCCCAGAGGTGAAGGCGCCTGCAAACAGCACGAACAGCACATACCTCCTTTCTGGCGGCCCCTGGCACATGGGCTTAGAAATCAGAAACTGAAAGGGAGCAGGCTGGGGTGCAGAAATTGCCACTAGTTTATAGGAGCTGTAAGTCAGCCAACACTGGAAAGAAAAAGCGAGACTCCACCCATGGGGTGGACCCTTCAGGGGAGAAAAAAAAAAAAAGTGGTCCTCAGCTGACGTCTCTCCCCACCCCATGTCACTTCCTTTTAAAGCTACAATTTAGCAGTTGCGGGGAGGGAAGATACGGGCTGGTGTAACATGAGTCACTGCCTTCCCCTTCCAATTAGTGCGAGGAAGGGCTCCGGCTGGCTCCGCGTTTGCAATCTGTGGCTCGGGAACCTGCCCGAACCAGAAACAAAGCCCGCTAGGTGGCCCTTTCTCTTCCTGCCCGCGGCTCCCCAAATCCTGTTGCATCCCCGGGCCCAAATGGCTTCCCCAGCCTCCGCGCGGACGGACTCAGGCCCCGGCTGCGCGGCGACCTGGAAATCATCCTCAGCTGGCTCGGTTTTAATTCAGCAAGTCTGCGACCGCTTTGTTTTGGACGATGCCCGCACTCTGCAATCCCCCCCCTCACCTCTGGCCGCCGCGCTGTGCTGGGAAGGAGGCGGCTCTCCACCCAAGAGAGCCCCGGAGCACCTTCAAGGAAATAATGCTGAAAACTCAAGGGATCGGAGAGACGTTAAGAACCGGCAGAAAGAAGCTCTGAGGTCCATGTAGTCTCTCCCTGCAGAGCAGCCCCCCAGGATCGATCACCCCTGCACACAGGCTCCCGCTCGGGCGCGCGCGCGCACACACACACACACACACACAGGCACACTCAGGCACACTCGGGCGTGCACGTGCGCGTGGCATTTACATGTAGTGTGTTGGAGAGGGTCTGGGCAGACCTTGATGAGGAAACAGTGTCATCCCAACTTTAAAAGAGGGCGGGCTGTTCAGACTCCAGAAATGCCAGGTCTCTAACCTTCCCACAACATTATTTCAACCTCCAAATAGTGAAAAGGTATGCCCTTCAAATGTTCACCGTTGGAACCGTAGTCGCCAATAACATTTGAGTTTTTAGGTATGACTCTCCCGTTCATTCCCAGTCTTTGGATGTTTATGATCGACAGGGAAAACTCAAATGCTCATATATAACGAGACCACACTGCAGAATTACTCAGACCTACCAATTGCTAAAAGCAAAACAAAGCAGTATGCCATGAGAACAGAGAAGATGGAAAAGTTTTTCAGTTACGGTGGCGGAGGGAGAGGGCATTCATGATTGAGGAAAGGGGGTTTGGCCTGGGTCCTATAGGGTGTGTGAGGTGTTGATGGTATGTGGTGGGCGGGAGGGAGATGGGTCGTGGTTGAGGCAGAGGATGAAGGGCATCAAAGACATTACAAAGGAGTCTGAAAGCAGATGGAGGAGAAAACCCATTTGTGAAAATGGTTTATTTTAATATCCATGTGAAAATTAATTTGGCCATAGAGAAATGCTTATAAAAGATGTTTGCAAGAGCTTTCTTACAGCCAATGCAATTTTAAAGAGGTCTCATAACGTTTCAAATTATGTTTTCAAACCCATTTATTTCGGGGCACCTGCGTGGTTTAGTCGGTTAAGCAGCAACTCTTGATTTTGGCTCAGGTCTTGATCTCAGGGTCCTGGGGTGGAGCCCTGAGTCCAGGTCCATGCTCAGCAGAAAGTCTGCTTGAGGATTCTTAGGGCACTGCAAACGTAAGGGGTGAGAGCAAGAGGCCAAGTTCAATCAGCAAGGCCGTAAGAAATTAATGCTGATCAGTGGAGAAACTTAAAAAGGCATAAACTGGGACGCCTGGGTGGCTCAGTTGGTTAAATGTCTCACTCTTGATCTCAGCTCAGGTCTCCATCTCAGCTTTGCAAGTTCAAACCCCAGGCGGGGCTCCATGCTGGGCGTGGAGCCTACTTTAAACAAACAAACAAATAAAAGGACATAAAAGATATCAATCATAACAGACCAAAAAAAGATACACAAATAGCCAAGAACCATCAACAACGACGAATACGCAACTCACAGGAAAATACAAGAAGTGCTGTCATTTCTCAGCCTTTCCACTTGTCAAGCGTTCACAAAACTGCCCTACCAGGGAGGATGATGCCCTACGACGGGCTCTCTCCTCTCGCTGCTGACGTGAGTCGGTACATTCTCTTTGGAATTCAATAAACAAGATCTATCATGAGCCTTTAAAGTTGTCAGATTCTTTATCCAATGATTAAACTCACAGGAATGTATGCTAAGGAAATAAGCAGAAATGACCTCAAAGATTTAGACACATGTAGATCCATCAGAGCCATTTATGATAGTGAAGACTGGGAACCATTTGAATGTCTGAAGTAGCATGTTAGGGACATAAATGATGTGACATTCATGTACTAGAACATACTACCTAAATTCAAAATGCTGCATTTGAGAGACATGAGGAAACTTTCTCACCATGTTATGTGAAGAGGGAACTAAGCTATATATAAAACATAAACTCTTCTTTATAATTACACAAATATCTATTGCATGGCCTATAATGGATCAGATAGTGCCCCCCCCCCCAAATTCATGTCCATCTGGAACCTCAGAAGGTGATTTTATTTGGAAACAGGGTCTTTGAGAATGTAATTAGTCAAGATGAGCTCATACCGGATTAGGACAAGCCCTAAATCCAAGGACTGGTGTTCCTGTAAGAAGAGGTGAGGAAGGAGAGAAAGATACCCAGAGAATGAGGTCACGGGATGGCTTGGAGGCAGAGCTTGGAGCAGTGTGGCTGCAAGGCAGTGAATGCCAAGGCTTGTGTTTGACCAACTGCTAGAAGCTGGGAGAAAGCTAGAAGCTGGGAGAAAGACGTGGGACAGATTCTCCCTCAAGCCTCTAGAAGGAACTAACTCTACTGCCACTTTTGTTTCAGACTCCTGGCCTCCTGAATTGTGGAGAACAAATTTCTGTTCAGTATGTGGTTACTTGTCAAGTCTGTGGAGGCTCATGGGGTGTACAAAAAAGTCATTAAACTGTTAATGATTATTTCTCAAACTGTAAGGTTTAGGGTGATTATTATTGTTTCTTTATATTTTATTGCTTTTTGAAAAATGTCAACAATGAATATTTATAACTTTTTTAGAAGAAAATGATTATGAGTAAAAACCCAATGATTCAAGGTTTCCAAAGCCATAGTGTTAGAACAAGACTATTCTTATTAGTCTTAATAATTATCATAAGAATTGACGACTTAGAACAGAAGCAAAGGATAATTGATGATAATTTCACGTATTGTAGCCCAAAGATTAAAGTATTTCAGAATGCTCTGTTTAAGAGGAAATGCTATGTGTTTCAGAAAAGTGTTTTTTAACCTAAATTTTGGTACTTAAGATGATGAAGATCATTTATCTAAAATGCTAACTTACATACTGTATATTTAACAGCCAAACTACACGGTTGAGTTATTAATGAGTATTCCAAACAGCCTGTTCTCTTAACACCTTGTTAGCTGAACGCTGACACTTTTGCTTTATTTTGTTTGCCTGGTATTATGATTACAAATATAAGTAAATCCATATAAATATATAAACACTTTGAAAATTTCCTCAAATTATAAAATATGAACATATCATAGATTTACAATTATAATTACCTCACTGTTAAATTAGGAGTTGTGGCGGTTCCAAGTAGACAAAGAAAAATGTGTAAATAGCAAAGTCAATTTGATGTTTGGAATCTTTAATCTGATGTTTAATAGTTGTATATTTCAATCAACTCTAATTGAGTCTTGCAAATGTCTCATATATTGTCTGTAATGACCGGCAAGCTCTTAAGGCTTCGTTATTATTGCAATCATTTTAAGTACATTCAAATAGCTTTAATGTGAACATTAAACATTCAAATAACATTAACTATTACGAAGGAGAGTGCCGAGGAATGAGGCAAGATTTCCTCCTCCATCAATGGTGATTATATCCTGAGTCATTCCCCAAACATTAACGTGGACGCAGGACCCCATGTCCAACAGCTCTAATGATCTTAAATGGAAATTGTGTTTTAAGTCTCTTAAAAATTATTCTCACTATTCAGGTATCTCTTTTTTCTTCTAGATATCTTCAGGTCCATTCAATCCGGCAGGGATGATTAGAAAATATTTCCCTCTTCCTGGATCTGGGCAATAAGCAGCTGGAAATCCTATGATCGGGGGGCAAATCTACCACAAGAGGAGGAACCCCGTCCAAATCAGTGAGCTCTGAGTGGCCAGGCAGCAAACTGAAAAAGTTACCAGCCTCATGATCTGATTTGAAGAGACGAAGTAATACAAAGGAGTACTGGAACTCAGCGCTGTGTTCTTCACCACCCAGTGAAAAGAGAGCACACTATTTTGAGTGGTACATTTAACCCTGGATGATTCTCCACACTTGCATTTTAAAAATTGTGTGATTAAAAAAAAATTGATAAGCATGAATTGCTTTTATAAACAGAAAACTCAAGCATTTTCATTTTTAAAAAATAAAGTATTCATTGTTACTGTGACATACGCTTTTCTGGAGCTGGCAACCATTTAAGCTTGTAGCCTAATGACACCTCCGAGGGTAACTTAATTCAAGTGTGCTTGTGGACCCTCGTTCGGGCATCACCTGGAAGCATGGCAGGATGCAGTCTCTGGCCCCACCCCAGACCTCGCGAATCAGAAACTGCATCTTAATGGCATAGGTGGGACCGTCATCTGCCCATCAAAGACGAGAAGTACTTGTTTTAGTCCACATCTCTCATTTCGTAGACAGTCTCATTTCAGAGTCTGGGAAGGCTGGGTCCACTTGACCTGAGTTACATAGAAAACACAGCTAACAAGAGGCAGCTAAAGCCAAGACTCCCTTTTTAATGATTCCACCTCAAAATTCTTTCCACTGTCTTCTCCAGGCTTTCAGATGAAAAGCCTGTCTGAAAGAAATGCCACTGGCATAAAAATGCTAAAAAGAGAACTTTTACTTAAACTCGTGTTCATTATTCTAAGTGTAGTTATTAAAAGTCTGTCTATACGCCATACATTTGAGTTTATACACAGAGAGTCAATTTTACCTGAAGAAAGTCTTGGAGTCCTGAACCAAAGCTGGCAAAAAGCATGTGACATCTCTTCTCCACGATCACTCATTTTATCTTGGTTGCAAGCCAAAGCCATGGCCAATTCAACAAAACTTAGCTTCGTGACTGATTTCCAAGAGGCTATAAAAAAGAAGATGGTCTCCATGGGCCTCCTTGTTCTGCTCTCACCATTTTCCAATCTGCTTGCTCCTTACCCGGCAGCCTGTGCAAAATGGAAATAAGGAATGTGGTTTCCCCCTCTCTCATCTCTGGCTTTGGGTGCCACCACAGTCCCCTGTAGAATAAGTTTCCTCATTAAGTTAGCTTTGTCACTTGCAACAAAGTCTCCTGATTCTTTTTATTTTTTATTATTTTATTTATTTTATTTTTTAGAGAGGGAGAGTTAGGGGGTGGGGAGAAGGGAGGGTCAGAGAGAAGAGAGGAAGAAAGACTATTAAGCAGATGGCAGGGCTCGATCTCACGACCCTGAGATCACGACCTCAACCAAAATCAAGAGTCAGGTGTTGCACTGACAGAGCGATCCAAGAGCCCCAAAGGATCCCACTTCGTCATGTAAGTTTTGAGACCCTCAGCTTCATTCCTAAAATTCATAATGAGACAGTAGATGGGAAACACCTGAAGTAGTGTAGAACCTCAAAAAATGATTATTCTTGGGAAGCCTGGGTGGCTCAGTCGTTAGGCATCTGCCTTCCCCTCAGGTCACGATCCTGGGGTCCTGGAATCGGGCCCCACATCAGGCTCCCTGCTCAGTGAGGAGCCTGCTTCTCCCTCTCCCACTCCCTCTGCTTGTGTTCCCTCTCTCGTTGTCTCTCTCTCTGTCAAATAAATAAGTAAAATATTTTTTAAAAAAATCATTATTGTCTCCTCGCCTCAACCCACTCATTAAAGCAAAGATGACTTACAGACCTTTGCTTCTGGTTGGCATCTCACTCCTAGCCCCTGACACATTTACCCCATACCCGATGAACATCTTCATGGACAAACGTTCACTGCATCCCAAATGAGCTAAGGCCCCTGGCGATCTCTGGCCCCAACCCTGCCTGGGCTGCGCGGTGCTGTCTCACACGCACGCGTCTGGTCCCCTGCATTTGTGGGGGGTAATTTCAGAGTCCCTTTGAGGCTCCCTCCTCCTGCGGCACCGCCTCCTCCCCACACTGTACTGGTGATTCTCTTCTCCGAGGCACCTGTGAGCAGCCTCTCCTCTCCCCTGCCCGCTGCTGGCGGAGGTGGCCGCGGCGTCCCCCTCACAGCTGACCGCGGAAACCTCTTCTCCCAACTTTGTGTAATAAACACATTTAAGGAAAAGTTTCAACTCCCCTTAAAATCACCTTCCCCATTTTCATGGACACTGTGTTCTTTCCCGTCCTTGCTCACGTGCGTGCATATTTTGTCTATAATCATCTAGAAGATGCCATCGTATTTTTATGTCGTATGTCCTAAAGGATTTGCTCATCAGGATTTTTATAATTATCTTCTTACTGCTTTCCGAATTATCTACCTACTCTGTGTACAACAGTTTTCATAACTATTCTGCTTCCTGCTTTCTTTTCCTGCGGACCATTCCTTGCTTCCATACTGGGCAGTAAGCACGTGGTGTGGGAAACCCCTCTGCCACTGTTTTGTCAATGAGGAAGCTGAAGCCGAGCTGGGTGACGCCCCTTCCTCAAGGTTGCACAGCGGGTGAGCAAAGGCAGGACTGCCTCCCAGGTGTGTCTGACCCCAAAGACCCGCTTCTTGACCTCCCGTAGTGTCCCACCATTACCGCAAAGAAGCTTTTCTCCTTTGGGGTGATGCCCTAAGAGAGAGTCTCCGAAGAAGCCCGTTTTGTGACTCGCTCACACGTGACCTCATCCATTAATCTGCTGCCACTCGTCACCCCTCACTATCATTTGTTAATTTCTTCCCGACGTTTCTCAGATTTCACAGTCTTGATACCAATGTTAATGTTTGTGCCTCGCAAGTGAAGCGCTCGCTGTACTTACCCTGACCATTTGCGGGTGTTTTTCGGTGAGACCCAGTCCTAAGCCTTGACCCTTTGTGCCTCGGGCTGGGTGTTTGGCATTTGCCCATGAACTGTAATTTCTCCGTCTGTTCCCTCTGCCATGTCACCTGCTTCCGTTCATGATTCTGGTCTCCACCCCTTGGCCCATCCTTCCGTAGTTCAGGTCTTAGTTCGAGTTCATCTGCTGTGTGTGGTGTAAGCAGTTTAAGATGATTAGTAAATTGCCATCCTGTCCTGCCCCTGATTAAATAAATCTGCTCTTGTTTGGGGCACACTGACATAGAAAGAATGTTTCTGGAGAAAGCAGGTGTGGGGGAGGAGCCTGGCTGAGGAGATCGGTCCTGTTGGAGTTGGGGGTGGCTTTTCCCAAGGCGGGGTGCACACTCTCCATTCCTTCCCCTGTGGGGCTCAGAGATGTGGGCCCGAGGGAGAGACTGAAGCGTTCCCTGCCCCATCCCCCACACCCACCCATGTCCCTGCCACGACACAACCCTGTCTCGAGGACTTGAGTCTTTGGTCCAGGTGAAGCTGCAGGACACAGGAAGGGCCACCAGCCGGCTCCCAGAGGCCCTCGCGTGGCCCAAGGCAATGGATTTTGCCCGTCAGGAGAGGCAGACTTGGAGCAGCTGGCTGGATGTCTTAACAACCAACGCCTGGCGAAATTGTGAAATCAACGCTCGCAGGCCAATTCTATAGTTGAGCCTAGAGGAGGGGAAATGCATGAGGAGGCTACGGCTTCTCTTGAGGAAGAAGATGTATCCTTCCTTACCACCCCGCTTACCATCCACCACTCCCCCGCCCCACCCTGTCTTTGTCATCTTAGCACTGTCTGGGTCGTTGTTTAAGAACATTTTTCAAACTAGTCCTATCAGGACTGGAGGGAAAGCAGGTTCAACTGCATGACAGAATCACGGGTGGGACCACGAAGAAACCAGAAACGGTGAAAGAAGTAAAAAGTATAAAGATTGGAGAAAAAGATATAAAATTCATTACTTGCAATGACATGTTTCGATAAATAAAATTCCCAAAGGACCTATGGATAATTTATTAGAATTAATAAGTGACTTTGACAGGTGCCTGCACTGGCGTCAGTGACAAACTGTATTTTCCAAAGACGCTCCCGGCAACGTGCGCCATGCCATCCCACAGGCTGTTCTGCACTATAGGTTACCACTCCCTCATCCAGAGCTGCGGCTCCCTTCCCCTCCCCTTGTATCTGGGTGGCCCTCGGACTGGACCGTAACTGATAGAATGTGATAGAAATGATGCTGTGGAATTCCAGGGCTCAGTCAGAAAAGGCTGGGCAGCTTCCTCAACATACTTGGGCTCTTGCAACATCCTTGGGCTCTGCAGGGTAGCTCCCGGTGTCCCCTTTCTCAGATCCTAGCAGCTCAGCTGTGAGACACCCAAGCACATGGGAGGTCATATGAAGGGCTTCTGTGGACAGTCCCAGAGGAAACCAGGCTGTGAGTCAGTCCAGCCCCAGTGCCCTCAGAGGAACAAAGAAGCCCTTGCCATGTGAGTCACCGCCAGTTGTTCAAGTCTTCTCAGCGGAGCCCTGGGACATGTTGGAGCAGAAGGAAGTCCTTCTCGTGGTCCCAGATGCTAAGAGCAAAATAGAATGGTGGTGATTTCGCAGCACTGAGCGTGGGGAAGTTTGTCACACAGCTTTGCATCACCTGAACATACACCCCCAATGGACAGTTAGGGGAAAAAAATGAAATTTAAAAAATGAACATATTTACAATAGCATCAAAAAACTCAAATACCTGAGAATGAATCTACTGAAAGATGTGTAAGACCTTTAGGTAAGAAACTATAAAGCTCTACTAAGAGAAATTAAAGAAGATTTAAATCAATGGAAGAATATGGACACAAACTCAAATATTCAAGTCAAGGTATAAATTTTCCCTAAACTGATCTATTGTTTCGATGCAATCCATTCAAACCCAGCAGCTGTGTAAGTTGATTCTAACATTTGCATGGAAGCATAAAAGGCCCAGCAGAACAAGGACGGAGGGACCCACCGTTTCAGATCCAAGAGCTATGGGTGTGTATTACAAAGCTACCCTGATTAAGACAGTGCAGCCATAAACAAAAGGCCAACGGGACAGAACAGAAAGCCCAGAAATAGACCTATGATTTATGACGATGGTGGCTCTATAGGACAGTTGGGGAGGAATACTTAGTAAAACAAACAAGCAAACAAACAAATAAACAAAGTGTTCACGAGTCATTTGGATAGCCACACAGAAAAAATAAAACTTGACTGCTTCCTCGTACCGTACAGAAGTCATCCCCAGGTGCACTGCAGATTTCAACGTGAAAAATAAAGCAGTAAGGCATCGTGAAGACAAAATAGAAAACTATCTTCATGGCTTTGGGATAAGAAAATGGGATTCAAAAGGCATTAACCATACAGGAAAAGACTGACAAATTGGATCACTCCACAAGGCAGAAGTTCTGCTCATCAAAATACAGCATTACGAGTCAAAAGGCAAGCTACCCAGAGTGGGAAGATCTTCGTTATTTGAATGACTAAGGGTCCTTATCTACAATATATTAAAGTATCCTTCAAATCAGGAAGAAAAAGTCAACCCCATAGAAAATGTGAAAAATCTGAGTAGGCACTTCACAAAAGGAGAGTATCCAACTCATCAACACACATTCGAAAGGATGACCAACTTCACTGCTCCCCGTCCTTCAGAATAGCCAACATCCAAATGAAATGTACCAGGCGTTGCCGAGACAACGGGGTACTTGGAACAACCCCCTGCAGGCAGAGAAAGAGATGGGGCACTTCGGATAGCCACGTAATGTGTCCTGATAAAGTGGAACTTATGCATCCCCCATGACCTAGCAATTCTACATTCAGGCATACACCCAACAGAAATGCGAGTAAATGCAACAACACAACAAAATATCACAGGGGTGCTTGGGTGGCATAGTAGGTTGAGCCACTGACTCTTGGTTTCTGCTCAGGTCATGATCTCAGGGTCTTGAGATCAAGCCCGGAGTCAGGCCCCATGCTCACCAGGGAGTCTGGCTGAGATTCTGTCCCCCTCCCTCTCCCCCTCCCCCCCTAAAATAAATCTTTATTTTATTATCTTTTTTTTTTTTTTTTTAGCATTTTATTTATTTGACAGAGAGAGAGGCAACACAAGCAGGGGGAGTGGCAGAGGGAGAAACAGACTCCCCACTGAGCAGGGAGCCCGATGCGGGCCTCGATCCAAGGACACTGGGATCAAGACCTGAGCCAAAAGCCGACACTTCATGACTGAGCCACCCAGGCGCCCCTAAAATAAATCTTTAAAAAAAAATCACAAATAAAATTTTGACGCAAAGAAGCTAGACTCCAGAGATAACCCATTCTTTGATTCCACTGATGAGTTCAAAACCTAGAGAAGTAGCCCATGGGTTATATGTTACAAGCCTGTGTGGTTACCTTTGGAGATGTGTGAGGGCAGCAAATGGTAAAGGTTAAGGAGAGATACTGGTGATGTTCTATTTCTTGTTTTAATGGTCAGATCGACCTTGTATGGGTGGATTCACTCTGGGGACTGTCGCTGTTATGTATGTTGTTCCCATAAATAAAGCTGAAAGGAGAAAATTTCACTCCAATTTCTCCACTTGTATCCAGGAAAAAACTCTAGATCTCTTCTCAAAAACAATGGATTTGAGGCTTTCCCAGCCCAATATTAACAGGAAAGTAAATTTCTTTTTGCTCAGTTCACCTAGGATGGAACTGAGCCTTGCTTTGGTTTGTGAAAAGGGCTTCAGGAGGAATATTGTAGGTAATATGGCCTGATATGATCAGTAGAAACGGAAATAGTTGGCATTTTCTCAGAGAATCTTTGTGCAATTGTTTTGTGTGTGTGTTTTTCCATAGGGGTCTATTTTCATTTTTTTTCTTTTATTTTAAGGCTCTATCTTATAGTTTAGTCTTCTGTATAATGAAAAATAATCTAGTTTATCATGCTTCCACTACTTAATACCAACTCTCTGGAGACACGATAGATAAATATTGCTAGGAACCAGTTACATATACACAGTTGACTTACGAGTTGTTTTAAGATTACAGGCTTCCTATGTTATCACCATAGGAACAGCGAAGTGTCTGGCCAGGACAGAGAAGTAAACTCTTACCTGACTTTCAAATATTCATTGAAGCAAAACCACACTCTTACGGGAAATGAGTTGCACTTTTTTGGGGAAAACTTAGTACTAAATTGTTTTCTCTGAACCCAGCAGCCAGCATCTGGCACTTAATTCCTCCCCACATGGAAATAACTACAGTTTATCTTGTGCTGGTTACATGCAAGGCACTATGCTAAGTAATTACATTCGTACTTCATTTGTGTTTAACAATATCTCTTTGGCATAGAATCCCTATTTAATAAAAAAAAAAAAAAGAAAAGAAAAGAAAAGAAAGAAAGAAAGAAAGAAACTGAGGCTCAGGAGGGCTGAGAGCATCCCAAGAGGGAAGTAGAGATGGACCTTCATCCAAGTCACTTAGCGTGAAGCCTGTGCCCTGAAACCATGTCCCCTTGCCCAGGGTCACACGCTCGCCAAGGGCAGCGAGTCCTGAGAATGCTGGAGAGAGTGGGGTCAGGGATAAGGCCCAACCCGGTTCCCTCGTGTCTTATTTTTTCAAGATGAATAAGTCCCTTCAGCAAACAACTTGGATCAGTTCTCGTATGTCACCCCCCAAAAGTGACATTCTCAGGACCCTCCAGAACTTTTTTTTTTTTAAGATTTTATTTATTTATTTGAGAGAGAGAGCAGAGTGAGAGCGAGCGCACAAGCAGGGGCAGCGCAGAGGGGCAGAGAGAGGGGGAAGCCGACTCTCTCCTGAGCAGGGAACCCCATGTGGGACTCGATGCCAGGACGCTGGGATCATGACCTGAGCTGAAGGCAGACGCTTCGCCGACTGAGCCACTCAGGTGCCCCTTCTCCGGAACTTAAATTGACAAGGTCACCCAGGAAAATAACTGTGAAGAACCAAGTGATAGTGCTTTTAGCCCCAGCGGCAGTGAAATTCATTCATCCCATCGGTGTCACGGGACTCCGTCTGGGTCTGTTAACTCCTCCGAGAGGAACACCGAGCTACCACACCCAGGAACAAACAGCCCTTTGCTGGCCAGCAGGTTAATGATTGGCCTCGGGAAGGCTAATCTCTGGAAACTGCCGCGGTGGCTGTGGGGTGAGTGGACACACTTCCCTGGGACTCCACCCAGCTGGAGAAATAGGGCAACCTCTTCCTGCGTTGAGCCCGCCTGCATTTAATTTCAAGGGACAGAAAAGGAGTAGGAAGGAAGGAGTCGAAGGGAGATTTATGTTCTGCAAGTAATTTCTGTTCCACCCACTGTGCCCTGGGGAAATAATGACTCCAACTCGACGTGGCGTTTCCTGCGGTCATCTCTGGTCCCCCAGGCTGCGCTTCATTCCCTTAGTCATCCCACAAATATTCGTGCCCACCATGAGGCAGCTGTCTTCTGGGTGCCTGGTGCACTTGAGGGAACCAAGCAAAGATTCCTGGGGGCTGGGGGCCTTTCAGGTGGGAAGAGCCAGGAAAGGAATGATGATTTCACGAGTCTGGTTATAGTACTGTAGAAGTTACTGTCCCTGGAAAAATGGCAAATGACAGGAAAGGGGTGTCTGGGGTGCCCAGGGTGGTCAGTAGCCACTCTGAGAAGGGTTATTTATTCATGTATTTATTTGAAAGAGAGAGTGAGTGAGAGAGAGCATGAGCCAGAGGAGGGGCAGAGGGAGAGGGAGAAACAGGCTCCATTCTGAGCAGGGAGGCCAATGTGGGACTCGATCCCAGGACCCTGGGATCGTGACCTGAGCTGAAGGCAGACGCTTCACTGACTGAATCACCCAGGGGCCCTGAGAAGGTGAGATCTGAGCAAAGATTTGGGGAGGGGCAGGACTTCTCCAAGCCGAGGGGTATCTGAGCAAAGGGCATGCCAGGAGGGAGGAAGGATGCCAGAGCCAAGCGTCTGGAACATGCTGGCCTGTTGGAGGAGCAAGGAGGCAGCAGGAGCAGATACCGTGTGAGGGGACCCAGGGTACTGGGTTATGGGGGTTTTGCAGGATGGTATGAGGACCTGGGGCTTTTAGGCCGAGTGGCATGGGGAGCCTGGCGGGGGCATGGGCTGAAAAGTGACACCACATGACTGAGGTTTCCAAAGAATCTTGCTGGTATGTTAAGAAAAAAAAACTGTGTGGGATCCAGGACGAAGCAGAAGATGAGTAGGGGGTGTTTGGAGGGATCCAGCAAGAGACACTGGGACCAAAGCATGAGAAAAGAGAAGAATCCTAAGTTCAGGGATTTGGCTAAGCAGATAAGAACAAAATTGCCTGTGAGTAGAGCAAGTATTCGGGGTAAAGATGAGACTTGTTTTGGATGTGTTGAGGTGGAGATATCCATTAATTATCCGTGGGGCAATGGGGCGTAGGCAGCAGGAGTGTGAAGTCCAGGAAAGGGAGATCCAGGCTGGCGATAAGCATTTGAGGAGGAGTCAGGATCTAGATGGCATAAAAGCCCCGAAACTGGATGAGATCATTTTAAGGTTGGCAGATAAAACCCAGGACACCTAATTCAATTTGAATTCAGATAAAGAATTTTTACCCTAAGTCTGCTTCATGCGATATTTACTTGTCAATCAAGTAAAGTAAATATTTGGCACTGTGTGATAAGGGGGACACATTTATACTACAAAGTTATTAGTTGTTTGTGTGAAATTCTAATGTAACAGGGCCTGCTCTATTCCTCCTCAGAAAGTGTGACAATGCTACATGGGGACTGAGTGCCAGGAAGGCAGAGAGCTAGGGGCTGAAGTAAGGGGCTGCCCCAGTGGGGGGTTGGGCAAGAGAGAGAGAAGGAGCAAGTGAAGTGGACAGAGAGATTATGAGGTGGGAGGAAGACAGCCCGAGGGGACAGGGTCCTGGAGGAGGAGGTGACTCGTGGCTCTCCCACAGCACAGGGACCACAGTTGACTCTGGGACCTGGTGGCTGGTGGGAGAGCTAGAAAAAACATGGCTGTATTTCTTTGAACTTAAACCTCAGTGTTGCTTCTCTGTCTCAGTTAAAGAAAGCATACCTCATGATGCCCAGAATCCTTGGGGAAGACCTTTCCTGTGTCCCGGGTGGTGGACAGGACTGCCACCCCCCAGCTACATGACCATCCTGCAGGGCTGAGTGTGATGAGAGCTCTTCCTTCTCCTCCTGGGGCCTGACAGGCAGATCCTGAGCTCACTGGTTCTGGATGGATGAAAGGGGTCAGGATGATTTTCACCCTTGTGCTCAGGTAGACACCTTCTACCTTGAAGATGCCCTAGAAGGAACACAATCAGTAGGGTTTTAAGTTCCTGGACACCCCCATCAGGAAAGACAATCGTGAGTACGGATGTAGAATAAAATTAGGGGAATGTGATGTGCATTGATGAGGACAGGGAGGCTGGCTTTCAAGGGAAGAACTGAGGGTCACCTGATGCCCTGAGCCTCATTTCCCAGAAGCACAGGAAGCAGGAAGTTCCTCCAGGCGGCAGCCATGACCATCCCAGGGCTGGAAAGGCCCACACACTTCAGTGTACTTCGCCTTTTTCCAGTTGTGAGTACTTTTATTTCCTCTGGCAGGGGTGGGTGGGTGGGGGGACAGCAGTGGTACCGCTTAAATCCTTCAATTCTTTTAAAATGTGATTGTTACCATTAAGAACCTTAATTCAGGAAAAAACATGATGTTCTTTCTTCGCTTGAAAGCAATGAGGTATAGGTCAGTTGTGACAAGCCCCCTGAACAAAGCTTACTTTGTAGAGTTAAAAAGGAAACAAAACTAACAAAAGCAAACACAAAGCTTGGCCTTTGCTACACTGAAATATAAAAACTGTCCTGGATGTGGGGGGTGAGGTGATTTTCCCAGGGTATAATACCACCCCAGACACAGAACATTCTCTTACTCTGAGAACAAGCCAGGGCAGCAACTCAGAAGAACATTCTGTTTCACAGCTGATAACACAGAGCTCATCTTTGTCTCCTATCCAAAGAATATCATGACTGGAAACCTTAGTCAGCCTTTTTGTACTAGAAAATGAGCTAGAGAAGACGAATGTACACACCTGCAAATTGTTAGCGGGATTACATTTGCCTTTAAAGGAAAAAAAATAATATTTACTCCTATAACATTATGGCTACGTGTATCATCTATCTACTTAAATCTAAACATGTTTTGTTTTTACAGGTTATCCCCCTAAAAGAACTCAGTGACATGGCCTGTGTAAAATAATTTGGAATGATCTCTCTGTAACTTAATTATAATAGGACGTCATCTACTTGTGAAAACTTTTTGTGTCTTTTGCATTTAATCAGTTAGAGATGTCTGGTTACCTATAGCACTGTTCTTTTAAAAAAATAAAAATTATTTAACTGCATTAAAATAAATGGAAGGCATTACATATTTGAAAACTGGGGAAATTTATTTCCTTTGGTGCAGCCTGGTTACCAAATAAAATGAGTCTAATCTGCTTCTCCTAGCGTCTAGTTATTCTCGAGTAAGTGCTATTCATGTTTACCATCGTTCCCGGTGGTGAAGTGGTGAGGCCCTACCAGAGCCCACCAACACAGCCTTCTATCTGTATCAGAGCAGTGGTTCTCAAACTCAGAGGCACTCCCAGATCACTGGTAGGGCTGGTCAAACCACAGAGCTTCTGGGCCCCACCCTGGTGCCAGGGTTTCTCATTTAGTAGATCTGGGTGGGGCCTGAGAAGTTGTCTTTCTGACAAGTTCCCGGGTGGGGTAGATGCTGCTGGTCAGGGGACCAACACCCTACTTGGAGAGAGGCAATCAGAGAGCTTATCTACAAAGAAGTTCTCCACGCTGAATCAGGCGGGGGCAAGGAGAAGCTTCTGACCTCAGCTCCTCGTTTTATAGATGGGAAACCACAATGCAGGTGAATAAATGTCAGTGTCCCTCCAGGACCAGAGCCTGGGGTCCACGTCCAGTCTCCCAGAATTCCAGAGTGGCTCACTGTCATTTCCATCCACTGACATTTCCCTCCTGTCTTTTCAGGACAGAGAGGGACTAATTCTTCTTTCCCTCTTTAAGTCAAAAGGGAGCCTATTTCTTTGTGGCTTGAATTATGCACATTCTTTCCTCCTTTTGATGACAGGCAGAAAGGGGACTGAGTCGGAGCTAGAGGGATGACATCACCATTGTGAACATCAAGAACATTCACATTTCTGCTTATACTTCTTTGAACTTGAACCTCAGTGTTGCTTCTCTGCCTCGATTAGAAAAAGCATGCCTCATGGTGCCCATAGTCCTTTGGGAAGACCCTTTCCACAGGCCCCTGTGAACCCTGACAGAATCCTTGATGGTGTCACATATGGACGCTCATGTTCTAGCCCATAGGACTTTGCTCCTGATGCCTTACTCTGCCCCCCCCCCCAAGCATCCCCATTCTAAGGGCCCATGTTCTTGTAGTTAGGGGAAATCTGGAAGGGCTCCCCACCCCCAGAAATGAGGCTTGCTCTCATTTCCTCAATGCTTGGATGTCCACATCTTTGATGTGGGGGTTCTGCTGTCCCTGGTCAGGGCTTGCCTGGTGACTGATGCATTGGGCAGTAAGCCCCCTTTTTTAACACCCCCCACCCCCCACCCCCACCTCCAGTCTAGGGAGGGAAACAGTCTTTTACATTATAACAAATTCACTAAACTCTTGTTTGTGGCATAAACTCTGAGCTTCGGAAATTCTAAACCTCACTCCCTTCAACCATTACCTTGGTTTATTCTGAATATCAAAAGCTAAGCCAGAATCACTAATAGTAGCTAAAAGGTGGAAACAACTCAGATATCCACCCATAGCTGGATAGATAAACAAACTGTGGTACATTCATACAATGAAATATTTTCAACCTTAACAAGGAATGTTCTGATACATGGTACTACAAAAATTAACCTTGACAACATTATGTCAAGTGAAGCAAGTCGGAATCAAAAGGACAAAGATTGCATGATTCCACTTACAGGCAGTACCTAGAATTGGCACATCCATAGCAATGGAAAGTAGAATGGTAAAATGAAATTAAATTAAGAAAAAATTGGAATACCAAAAAAATTAAATTAAAAAAAAAAAAGAATCTTAGAATACTGAGAAATTAAAAAAAAAAAAATAAAGTAGAATGGTGTAGCCAGAGGATGGGGGTGCGGGGAGATGGTGCGTTGTCTGACAAGGACGGACTTTCCGCCGTTCCAGGGGAGTTCTGGGGATTGGTTACGGCACAATATGAACGTACTTCCCACTGCATGAGTAAGATGACAAACCTGATGTTACATGTATTTCATGACAGCTAAACACTTTTAAAAAGAAAAAAAAAAAAACTATGGAAAAAGGAATGAAATCTGACACGTGCTACAACACAGACAGACCTTGAAATCATAATGCTAAGTGAACTAAGCCAGACGCAAAGGACAAATCCTGTGTGATCCCACTTACATGAGGCACCTGCAATAGACAAGGTCACAGACAGCATCACAGAGACTGCCAGGGGCAGTGGGGAGGAAAACAGGGCAGGTCTCTTTTAATGGGGACGGAGTTTCGGTTTGAGATGATGGAAATTTCTGGACGTGGATGGAGGTGATGTTTGCGCGTCATGAATGTACGTAATGCCATAAATTGTCCGCTGAAAACTAAGTGTACAATTTTATGTTGTGTCTTATCAATAAAAAAATGAAAACAAAGTCAAAAGCTAAGGAGTGACTCTTTCGGTCTCCTGTTCTGTGGACCATCCTGGCTCCCTGAGCTGGAGGAGAATCCCAGGCTAAAGGAAGAAGCGTATTGGCCACACTGCAGAAATGCAAAGCTGTGTCCTTGTGCCAAGCCTCTGAGCCCTGGGCTGTGGGAAGTGCTTGCTCTGTGGGGGTGGGGACTGGGCGGTGAGGGGTGGTCCTCCTCACTAGGAGCAGCGCTGTGACTTTCCCCTCCACTCCTGGACCGCAGCCAGCAGAGACAGAGGTCACCCCCAGTGTTTCAGGCCAGGACCGAGGCGACTGGATTCCAGTCCCACCTGCAAGTCTATAACCTCCACACTGGGCAAGTCATTTGGCTCAGAGCCTTGGTTTTTTTGGCTGCAAACTGAAGGCCTTGGTCCCGATTATTTTGAAAATTCCTTGTAACTCCAATACTCTGTGAATCGACCTAAACCCCGCAGGCCTCCCACGAACATGCGTTGAACAAGGCAACGGAAGCACGTGTTCGTGTTCTCCTGTGAGGACATGGAGGAAGGATCAGAGGGTCGTCTTCAGGGCAGGGAGGGGCCTCAGCATCGGCTTCTGTCAACAGGAGGTCTGGGAACTTCATGTCACTGCAGGAAACCACAGAGCGAAGTCAGTGGTTCAAATGTTCCACACACTCCACACTAAGAGAATTATTCTTTCTCTTTATTTATTTTTTAAATTTTTATTTTTTGTTTTAAAAGATTTTATTTATTTATTTGACAGAGAGAGACACAGTGAGAGAGGGAACACAAGCAGGGGGAGTGGGAGAGGGAGAAGCAGGCTTCCCGCTGACAGGGAACCTGATGCAGAGCTCCATCCCAGGACCCTGGGATCATGACCTGAGCTGAAGGCAGATACTTAACGACTAAGCCCCCCAGGTGCCTCTCTTTCTCTTTAAAATGCTTATCTTAGAATGAAAATGAACCAATGAAATATATGAAAGAAGGACCTGGAGTCCAGAAAGGTCCTGGTATGGGAAGCGAAGCCAGTAGGCCCTGAGCAGAGAGGGACTTTCCTTCGACGTTTCTCTCCGACACGCTCCATTGTCTGCCCTGCGCTCCACACCGGGCGTCAAGCAGGCAGACACCTGCCGGTCCTGCCACCCTGTTCTTACCTTATTCGAGGGGTAAATAAACAAGAAGAAATGAATGCATTTTTTTACCTAAGAGGCAAGAGACAGAGATACAATCTTCATATCCTTTGGTTTGAATGTTGAAATAATCACAATTTTCAAATAATGTAAAGACAGATAAGAGTATCTCCCAATTCTCGGTATTTGGAAACCACTGACTTCCTCAGAAGGAAGGTGCTAACTGCATTGTAAATACACAGTTTTTGTTTACTTGGACAGTCCCGCTTTGGAAAGAAAGCCGGAATGGGTTAGCTATGATATGTCAACTTTCCACGCTGTTATGCGTACTGAAATAACGTGCTGTTTCAACCCGTGGAAATTCCTGACCTTGAAAATGCATGCTACGTAGTCTTCTTAATGCTGCAGAGACACGCACAGTTCATCCCCATGGAGCACCAATAGGAGTAAGAGGTCCCGCTAAAATTCCTGCCCGGGATCTGGACCTTACCTCTGTAAACAACAAAGTGGTTCTCAAATTCTCTGAACTCTGATGGAAATGGTTCTACTGTAGGGTTCCTATTTGCCTGTTTTCTTAAGTGGAATCATCAGAACATAATCTAACCTTTTTCTTGTTGACTCACTATGAATCATCATTATGAATCAAAACCATAGCATTTTCGTACAAAAAGGGCCCTTAGAGCAGCTACCTGCATTTTTAGAGGCACGAACGGGGGCGTGATTGGAGTGGAAAGCAGGAAGCTGCCGCTAGGTTCGAAGGGAGCTAGTCCAGAAGCCGCGGTTGCCTTTCTGGGCCCAAGATCGGGACCGCCCTACCCCTGTCCCCTGCTTCCCGACTTGTGAGTGGCGAGGGGCTCTTACGGCGCTGGACCTGCTGGTTTCCCATTTGCAAAATGAGCTCAGACTCTTGATGCATTTTGCATTTTTGCGTTTGCTATGATGGTTTTCTTTTGGATTTTCACCTAGAGTTGTGACTCCGTGGATGTGTGGGGAGGGAGCGTCATCTCCTTCTAAATGCAAGCCTAGTCTCCTCAGTAGGGGTTTCTGTTTTGCTCTCAACTGTCAGAGGTGGGGTCCCGCTGCAGTCCTTCTGCGGGGAGACTCGGGGTCACTTTCCTGGGCGTGGACCCTCTTCCTTTCGTCTTTGCACTGCCTCGTGCCCCTCCCCTGCCTTCCTGCTCCAAGGATGACTAGAAAATCCGAGTCACCTTTTTTGGGGGGGAGTTACCCCTGCAGTTGCGGGTTTAGACCCTATATTTGTTTGCCGGGGCTGCCGTAATAAGTACAAGAGACTGGGGGCGCTTAAAAAGGGTCATTTTCGCCCAGGCCTGGAGGCTGCAAGGCCAGCAGCAAGGCGTCAGCAGGGTCAGCGTCTCCTTGGCCTGTAGACAGCGTTCTTCTCCCTATGTCTTCACGTGACTGTCCTCTGTGTGTGCACCCTCATCCCCTCCACTAATAAAGCCACCCGTCGGTGCATTGGAGCCACTCTAGTGACCTCATTTTAACTTCGTCGCCCGTTTAATGACCCTGTCTCCGAATGCAGTCACATTCTGAGGTCCTGCGGGTTATGACCTCAACATATGAATTTGGAGGGGGGGCACCATGCCCTCTCCCATAACAGATCTTTTTCACTTTTAAACTACCACGAGCCACTTTGAGAATGAAGACAATTATAATGGGTCTAGAGTTTCATACAGCTCTTATAGGTAAGGTCCTTGAATAATATTTGCAGATTTACTCCAAGCTGATAACTGGAATGAAGAATAATTGATGGATTCATTCTTCCTGAAAGGATCCGTTCCCACGTCATTCCAACAAATGCAGTGATTGATACCACAAACTTGGGCATGGGAGACCGTTCCAGGCCCTGCAGGGGAGGGAGGTGGGGGAAAGGCTAGCTATCTGGCTACCTCTGGGCTGCAGAGCAGGGGTGGGGGGACCCAGAGAGAGCTGCAGGACCCAAAGCCCAGGCCATGCAGAAATGGTGGCACTAGGGGCTGGGAGGAAGCTTGGGGTTCCTGGGACGCAGATTAGCACCACTGGTCCAATCCCCTCTTAGTCCTGGGCCTTCCCCCTTTACTGAAAATAGGCTAAGAAAACACACCAGAAAAAGTATCAGTCACCTGAGTGCTGGGAAGGAATTAAAAACCAACTGGACAAGAGATACAGTCCGTCTTATGAGAACAAAAAGTTTTTATAGGTACAGAGGACTCAGAACTTGGCATTTGGCCTCAGAAGAGTCTACTAAATGTTCAGTCCCCATAGTTACTTCCTAAGTCTGGCCCAGAAGCCTGACTGCTTTATAGAGACCCTAGAATTCAGTCTACCTCCTTGTCTGTCCTCTTTAATGCCAGAACGCTCTAGGGCCCAGTGTGTCTCTATCTCCCCTCCTTGTCCCTCCACAGGGCTGGCTGTGGAGGGAAGGATGCATCTACTCCTCCACCCAGCAACCACCCAACATCCATCCACTCCTGTACCCAACATCAACCCAACATCCATGTCCTCCTCCATCCAACAACCACCCAACATCCATCCACTCCTCCACTCACCATCCACCCAATATCCATCCACTCTGCCAAGATCCATCCTTTAAACTCTTAACACAAGCAGGGCACCATGTATCAATCTTTTTTCTTCTAATTTTTTCCCCTGAAGATGAATACCTGAGAAACCCGACAAGCAAGTGTCAGAGGAAACAGAGGTCTAAAAGTGCTCCACAAACACGGTATAACTAACCTGCCTGGACTTCAAGAATGGTCTGGGTGATGGTATTAGCTTCTCTTGGACGTTTTCTCTCCTGGGTCCTGTACAGGTGAAGTGTTTTTGCTTAAGAAAGACGTTACTTAAAAAGATGAAAGCCAATGGGGAGGGACAGAATCAATTGATATCTTCTTAGAAATCACTCGAAGGAAGAGATACTGAGGAATACAAGCATTAAGAAATTTAAATGACCCCATAGACAAGTATGGTCATGTATGGGTTAGAAGGAAACTTTGCAATACAAGAAAGATCTTCTAGTCCACAAGAATCTATGCATTTGGACTTTTTACAAGTCTAAGTATCTAGCAAATTGCCTCCACACCCCACAACAAAGTTTCAGCTGGGAATCAGCCATTACAAGTTCTCTGGGGGAGCAGGGAGGCCTACACCAGTCTTCCCAAATTAATTTGACTCTTATCTTGTAAATTTAATCTGCATAAAGGCATCATCTCTTGTTCATCTTAAGGCCAGTCTTTGGCCAGAATCTCATTCAGAAGGACTATAGTAAGCAAAAGGAACTTGACCCTTTACTGCCGTGCCTCTGAAGGAGCACGTTCCTAACACATTCTACCTTCTCTTAAAAATCCTCTTTCCCCATTCCTTCCTGCTCTCAGACTCTCACTCTGCTCCTGCAGCCACGTTTCCTACCCCTTATCTCTCCCCAGACCCCCAAAGTCTAGGACATCAGCTTTACAAGGGCTCATCCTCTTATCCGGCTGTCTTCCGCTCTCCGCCTTCCAGATCGCTTCTTTTTCCCGTGACAAGTTGCTCAGCCCTTAGGGGCAGTCTGGTCCGGTTTGCCTTTCCAGTTTTGCCATTTGTTTCTCTATCCTTGACCCTTGGCTCCAACAGCTTTAGACAACCTCTAAACTCCCCCTTAATAACTGCTTAGCCATGAGGAAAGACACTTGTGGGTTCTTCGGTTTGTTCTTGTCACTTAATGTGAGTTGTCAACTCCTCATCCACAGTCTGGCCAAAGAAGGATGAAAGAAAATAATTTAAAATTGTTTTTGAAATAGTCTAATAGAGTTGTGCTTATCATTTTGGGCAAACCATTGCTGCTTCTAAACGTTGAAAATGTCTAAATCATAAGAAGGTATTTAATTGCCTTAAGAAAGTTAGCAGCCTTGTATAAAAATTAAAAAGCCATTTAATTTATTTTAATCATTTAATATGATTACATATGCATTAAAATTCTGTTCGATCAATTAGACCGTGCTTTTGTACTTGTGTGTGAGCATTTGAAAGCATAAATAGCAAACAGATAGCCTCCAGCTAAAGGGTGTGAAGGAGGAAAATGTAGAGAGAGAGACAGCTCTCACTGAACACAAATGCTGGTTCTGCTGTGGGCTCTCCAGGTCCCATTCTCAGAGATATCTCTGACTCATTTGTTCTCTCTGAGCCCAAGACCCCCATTCTGACACCAGGGGCATTTCCTCTACCTTTTATCATAGAAACACTGGGTTGTGTTTGCCAAGGGCTTTGATTTTCCTGTCTTGGTCCATAGGACAGAGCAGGCAGTTTTCTAGAATATGGGAGGAGAGAGGCTCTTATCTGTAGCTCCAACAGAAAGACTCTGTCTGTGAAGACAGAAGACGCATGTGTCTTCTGGTCTGCTCTGACCTTGAACAAGAACCTCGAGCTTGGACAACCAAACTGAATATCCTCTAAGTGTTTTTAAAGTCACAAAACACTACTTCCATGAGCCAACAATTATCATTGTGAGAATGCCCAGCAACCACTGCCTATTAAGAACGTTATAGGATAGGTTGGTGGGGAGAGGCATGAGGTCAGAAAGTCTAGGGAGATGCTTGACGGTAGTGACAGTGAGAACAGGAAGGTGATGACAAACTCAAGAGGTGCCATAGAAGTTGAGAAAGGAGGTCATCCAAGGCACTGTGGAGATATGAAATGGTGGTGTTATTAAAAGAAACTCAGAAATGAGAGGAGACTGCTTTGGTCAAATAGATGTTCTGAGCTCTGCTCATGTGTTGAGGGGTGACAAAACACCATGGCCTGTGTAGAGTCAGGCTCCCTGACCCCACTGCCCATGACATCCCACAGGAAGTGGTACAGGAGCAAGGAGAAGGAAACAGCACACCTCAGATCATCTCAAGAGGTGAGGTTAGAAGCATGGAAGCCATTTGCCTCCAGGATGTTCCACACTGGGAGGTACAGCATGTTGGCAGAAGAACTGGAAAACAGACCCTCCTAGGTCAGGACTCAACAGGTCAGTGACCTTCAGGTTGTACTGGAGAGCCGTGCTTCTGGGACAGGATTGATTGGAGGGTTTCTCTTAGTCACAACTTGGGTCTAGCCACCTCATACACTGTTGGCTTCTCTGGTGTCCAGCTGGGAAAAAACTGCCTTTGGGTTGAGCACCCATCTCTGGTGTAGGGTCATACCCAGGGTCCAAGCTGGCTTCCCTGGAAGCACATGGTACAAGCCCTAGAGTCTTCCTGTCCCTAAAACGTTCTATGGCCACTTTTCTTGGTAGCAGCAAGTGCTTTGGGTTTCACGGTCAGTGAGAGTGTGGGAGAGAGACTGGAGATACTGGCTGGGAACAGGGAGCCCCAAAAGGGAGTGATCAAAAAATTCTCCAAAGAAAAGGGGGAAAATAATTAAAACAAGATCTCAGAGATGTAGAAAACAGCCCAAAAGATGGAGCAGGGATTAGCTTTGTCAAATTAAAAAAAAAAAAAAGTTTTTTCTGAAAAGCAGGAGCAAGTGAGATAGACTCAGTTGACTTAAAGAGTTAATAGAAGCTCCAGTCAAGTGATTTTTATAACTAAAAGAGACCCTGTAGGTGATCTGCACAGTAGCTAGGACTCAAAATGCATAAGAAGGTATTTCAAGCCAGACCAAGGCCCCCACTGGAATTTCTGAGCTGATGCTCTTATGATGGAACACATCTAACCAAACAGAGAAATCTGGGCCCAGAAGCCCAGATGGCAAACAGGGTAGAGGTCAGGGCAGGACCACGTATGGGGGCACAGTTCGGATGAGATGAGGTGACCCCTAGATCACAAGCATTATAAGGTCAAGAGCTCTAAGTGGGGGGCATTAGAAAGTCCAGCAAATGTGTTGACGTCACTGCACAGGACTGGGTAGAGAGAAACCTTTGATTCCAGGTCTGATGGTGAGGCAGCATCCTGCGGTTTGGGGAAATCACGGCCACACAGCACAAAAGGACTTGGGCTTTGTGGTTGAACACCTGAGCTCTGAGTCCTGCATCCGTAATCGGCGAGTGATGGGGAGAGAATGACAGGTCCTGTCAGGATAGAGAAAGTTCCCTCCAAGTCCATCATGGCTCTTCTCCACTCCCGAGAGGGCCTTCCTGACTTCAGATACTGTTATTTACCATGGGGGAGGGACGTGCTAACCATGAATGGGGCCGCCACCTTGCAGCAGTAATGCAGTGGGGACAGAAGGAGGATTATGCTCCATAGCTTTGCAGGTGGCCCTTTGTCCGTGGGGAGACGGCCTGGCCCTCATCCCATCCTGGATGACTCGGGGGTTGCAGGACAACCTCAGCTTTCTGGGCCAAGTCAACACGAGGCTGGGGGTGAGGTCATCGGACCCTCCCCTGTGCCTTGTTCTCACATCTGCAGTCCCCCGCCTGTTCCGAACAGACCCCACTGCTGCTCTTCTCTTGTCTACCTCTTGTGTTACCGACGCCAACACAAAAGCTCAGGCTTCTAGCCTCACAGCACAGCCAAACCTGCCACAGCGGCAGGGAAGAGCCCCTCAACTCCTGGTCCAGTCAGGCCTGGCTGGCCAACTGCACAGCTTCATCTGTTTCCATTAGCTTCTGTGAAGTCCTCCTGAACAGAGACAAAGCAGAGGTGTTTGCTCCATCTTCTTTCTTCTTTTGTTTTTTAAAGATTTCGCTATCTCTATCTCTAGCTATCTATTTTAGAGAGAGAAAGAGCGTGCATGCACACAGGCAGAGGAGGGGCAGCAGGAGAGGGAGAGAATCTCAGGCAGGCTCTGACTCCCTGCTGAGCGTGGAGCCTGATGCGGGACTCGATCTCACCACCCTGAGATCATGACCTGAGCAGAAATCCAGAGCTGGCAGCTTAACCAACTGAGTCACCCAGGTGCCCTGCTCCATCTTCCTTCTGATTCGTGTTCCTCAACATCCTCTCTACTTTCCCCATTACTAAATATCCATTCCAGGGTTATTGGGCCATCGCTCATTGACTGGAGGCACCTGTCGTGTGAAGGTTGTGGCCTGGCTCCGGCTGGTGGATGGTTATTGCCATCTCTGAGGAACTGAGGCCACAGCAGACCACCCTCTCCAGCGGTTGGACGGTGAGGGAGTCTGGTCTCCAGGAACCTTGCAGGGTCTGCTTCCTGGGAGCAACCACTGTGGGCTTTGCTGGACCCAAGTGCATCTGCCATGGCCCTTCCTTGTTTCTAGTTGAGTCTGTGTGTGCAGCTGATACCAGCCACCTTGCCAAAGATTTGCAGCTTGATTGAATAGCTTCAACATTTTTCCAAAGACTTCTGATCCTCCATTTTAAAATTTAGTCTTTCCCTCTCTTCCTTTTTTATTAGAAAAAAATTCTGTTCTCTTGACAGTAAGCTCCTTGAAGTCAGAGATGACAAATTTTCCTCCAATTTTGTACTGTGAAAAATTTAAAAACACAGATAAGTTACAAGATAAATATAATGAACACCTCTATTCTCTTGGCCCTGGGTGCACCAATGATTGCTATTTTATAACATCTGATTTTTCTGTATAGATACATACACACGCATAATATATTTTCTACAGAAGAAATATATGCTCTGTATACACGTGTATCTATATAGGATACACACACATGCATGCATACTTCTTGACAAACTTTCTGATAATTGTATACATGACGACACTTTACCCCTCAGTATCTATCTCTTAAGAACAAAGGTATTTTCCTACATTATATGATATAATTATAACCTTCAGGGATTTAACATTGCTTCACTTATGATCTAATACAATGTTTCTGTAGCTCTTTTTTTTTTTTTTTTTTTTTTGGAGAGGTGATGTAATTGTCAACCTTGAAACCAGTCTTTGACCCTTCCCTGCTGAACTAGCCCAACTCAGGATCTGGCACAAGGGAAGTCCCTTCAGAACAGAAGTCCCGAAATAAATGTTAGACAGATGTACGAGCAGGTGGATGAGTGAATGAAAAATCCTTTCCGATGTGTCTTCAGACTTGAAAAGCCATGTGACTGCCCACAGTTCATGAACTCCATGTGGGATTACACGACCTTCAAGCTCTTCTCATTGATCTTGGCAGAAACCTTACACCTGACAGGATATATATTTTGTAATTGTGGCTTTTTGTTATTGGGGAGGTGATATTTATGTTACCAGCGGTGAGGAGAACAGTCCAGAAGTTGGCAAACCTGTTCCAAGGGAAGCGTATGGGAGTTACTATTAATTGTGTCTCCTATCTTACGAGCTCCCAGGCTACGGACCACTTTAAACTATTGCGAATGCAAACCGGTATTACAAGCAAGAAAGCAGGAGGAGGGTGGGGTTCTGCATTGCACAATTTCACACCCATCAACAAAGAAGGCTACAGCTTCTGCTGTGATGGCTTTTATTGTGTCAGGCCTGTCACAAAGAGGCTTTTGTGGTAATGGACAGCACACTCATCGCCATCAGAGCACACTGTTCTGTAAGGCAGAATTTCTCCCCTCATATTTGAGAGGAAAATTTTCCTCTCATATTTGGTACCATATAGTGCTGGCAGAAAATCCTACTTAAAGAATCCCCTTTAAAGGAGAGCATGCATGCAAGGTGTGGGCGCTGGCCCACAGCAGGTGCACACAGCAGGTCCCCTCTCTTACTAGTGTTTGGAGCAGCGGGATCCTCACTGTGTGGCAAAACATTTAGAAAGTCAGACCACAAAAGAAATATATTTCACAATCATGATGACTTTTTAAAATTAGAACTTAAGGCAGTCAAAATTCCGCTTTTTTTCTCCCTTCTGACAGTTGATGATTTTCCTTTCTTTTCTTCAACATTTCCTATGCTTTCTGTCAAGGCTTTATGCATCCCAAGTTCTAGCATAAATACATCAGCATCGAGTTACTGTCAAATAAGTTGTAGGGGCACATCAAACAATGATCCTAAAGTGTCCCCGGGAAGCAAGGTTACTTTCTTTCTAACTGCATACAGATTTGAAGTGAGTAGTGCTCTACTTCAGGGATACAAAGTTACAGAGAATATTCTTCTCTCTTTCTTTCTTTCTTCCTCCTTTCTTTTTCTTTCTTTCTTCCTTCCTTTCATTTCTTTCTTTCTCCCTTCATTTCGGCCTCCTTCTCTCCTCACCAATATGTCTAAAAGACTGAAATTTGACTCCCGAGTTTGGAGGGTAACTTTTTAAATCCTTCCCCAACTCCCAAGACCCTTTCCACCCTGCACCCAATGTCTCCCTTCTTCACGTTCTGTCTAGCACTGCTTATGTGACATGTTCACGTCCTGATGAAAATCTCACTGTTCCCATATACGGATCAGTCTCTTGGCGCACGACTGAGGGACCTGGTCCCTGTGCTCTCTTCTAGGAACAAATTGGCTCCTAGCTTGACAATCACTCACTGTGCAGGCAGAGGCTTCTTTCTTTTCCTGAAAAACACATTCCAGAGTACATTTGGTGTGAGGTGATCACTGTTGGTTAAATCAGGAGAAGGAAATTGGGCAGCTTTGGACAGGTGCCCTACAACATGTACCAAATTCTCTTGGTTTTGCAAACTACAGATTGTCTTTACTCTGTGTTTCCTTTATCCCCATGAATCCATAGTGCTTCTTGCACAATGGTTCCTCAAATATTACCCAAGCAGTGAGGGGTAGGGCTTTCAAAAACAAATAACTCTATCTTATTTTACTTGACTAATTTCCTATAGGATATAAAAGACTGAAAATGAGAATATCAGTATCTGTTGTTTAGGTAGCTGTGTTACTGTTGAAAGACTGTATTTAGGGACATGCTTCAGTTATTTTATAAACTGCATTACCTTATATTTTATCTTTTAAAGCAAATGATAGATTTCTTAAAGGATGTGATAAAACATTAGTTAGGATATTGGATGAACAAAAGAGCAACCAATAGAATTGCCGACGACTTGGGTGAAAAGAGCATTGTATTTTTCCCATTGCGAAGGGACGATGCTGACCTTGGATTAAAATCAGGGAACCGTAATTATTGAGAAAATCAGCTGGCATATTTATGAAACTGTCTTCAATCACATTTCACTCAGTCACCGATGTTTTCCAATGATACCGCCTGTTTTCTTTGGTGCACCCATGGGGAGTCAGAAAGTCTGACTCTGATGTGTTTTCAAAAATCCAAATTAGTCAGTTGACTGTGCTTGATGGGTTGGGTGAGGAATAGTCCTGTAACGCCCACTGTTCTCTACTGATATGGCATATTCATTTTGAGGGTAAAAATGCAGGTGGAACTGTCTCTGCCTTCGTGGTTCCTGACCCCAAATGATGTGCGGCAGAGCAAGGAGCTTACCACCCAGAGCTCAGCCTCCATGGAGGCAGGTGAGGCCACTTCCCACCTGGGTGACCTTGAGCAAGTCAATGTCTTCAAGGTTCTCTCTCTTGTTGGGGCCAGATCAAGTAAACTCTCTCTGGGGGCTCTGAAAGAGAAGGCAAATGAGATCCTATGTGTGAAATTCCTAGCACAGTGTCTGGCACATAAGTATTTGATAAGTGATTATGATTGTCATTAAGTCTAACAAGATGTTGGGTTCTTTCTTTAAACAAGGGATTCAGGGCAACAGGGTGGCTCAGTCGGTTAAGTGTCTGCCTTTCGCTCAGGTCATGATCTCAGGGCCCTGGGATCAAGTCCCACATTGGGCTCCCTGCTCACCAGGGAGTCTGCTTCTCCCTCTCCCTCTGCCCACCCCCACCCCTGCTTGTGCTTTCTCTCTGTGTCTCTGTCTCTCTCAAATAAATAAATAAAAATCTTGAAAAAAATTTAAAAAACAAACAAACAAGAGATTCACTCACAAAGGTGTGTTTAGACCTTTCCGTCAATAGCAATGGCCAAAAGAAGTACACACTTGAAGATCTTGATGCCTCCCTCCTCAGAGTGAAGCTCACACATTTCTTTGTCCTGTTTTCTCTGTGTCCTGTAGTTTGAAAGCTGGGCCTTCGAGCTCATGCATTTTGTTCTGTTCGTAGCTGGCCTAAGTTAGAATGAGCCTCAAGGATAGAAGGACAAGCCTGGAGATACACAGATATTTATTTTACATATTCAGGGGGAAATGTACTCATTCACTCTTCATTTTAAGATACACTTTGGTAAAGATTTTATTTATTTATTTATTTATTTATTTCCTTCTTACTTACTTGCTTCCTGTTCCAGGGGAGGGGCAGGGCTAGAGAGAAAAGGAGAGAGAGCATCCCAAGCAGACTCCATGCTGAACGCAGAGCCCAAGGCAGGACTCCACATGGGGCTCGATCTCATGTCCCCAAGATCACAACTTGAGCCGAAATCAAGGGTCACATGCTCAGTCAACTGAGCGGCTCAGGTGCTCCTCAAAATACATTTTTGTAAGTGCCTAACAGGTGAGACGTTTGAACATACTACTAATGAGATATTTTTCTCTCAGAAACGATTTCTTATGTTTCTATTGACGAACTTTGTTTAACATTTATTTGTGTCTTTCAAATTTCCATGGTACTTTCTGGCTGGAGCAACATGCCTCATATCAGAAAGAAAAGCCTGTTACTGCACTAATTTGTTGTCAAGTCAAAATTACAGAATACCCAATAACAGTGAACATCTTTGAAAGGTTTATACCGTGGAGCATTTTTCACCAGCATCCATTCCATTTCTGTGCAATTGCCTTTTTTAACATGGAAAGTTCTAGAATGTCTATCTCTGACCTTGGATTCTATGGATTAGTGGATCTTATGTATTGTCCTTGGGCTTCAAGCTTCACACAGATCTCCTTTGCATCCTCAGAACCTGAAAAGTACCTGGAGGACAGCGGGTTAAAGTTGAATTAAGGAAATAAAGAAGAAGCGAAAAATAGAAAGCAGATAGGAGATGGTGTAACACGAGGAGGAGAGGAGAAGGGAGTGGCTGTTGTAACAAGCTGCTCGATCAGAGGAAATGCAGAACATGGGCAGGGTGCAGGGGTGACAGTTCTCCTTTTTATGGATTTCAGAGGAAGAAGTCAAACGAAACACTTGGAGTTTCCCAACACAGAAGAGAAACGGGTGAACGTGATTATGGTCCAGTAAGAAGTTTACTGGGCCTCTTCGAAGGAGGCAGCCAAGAGCGGCATCGTCTGCCTGGGAATAGGGGAACAACCAAAGCATCGTCACTTACACCTGCTTAAATTCCCAGTCCAGCGAATGTTGCAAAAATCAGTGTATCAATAATGTGACTCTTAAAAATCCCTTAGGAAATGATGGCCCTTTCTAACAAATTCAATATAATCAGTTTTAATAAATACAATAAATTCAATAAATTCAACATAATCAGTTTCCTTCCAGGGCTGAAACAAATTGTTTCTCAGGCCAAGGACCAGCTGCATTTGTGTTCATAGGACTGCTCTGTATAAAAATAATACAACGGGTTCATAGCCATGGAGACCAGAGACAAGAATGACCAAAGGAATGGCAGATTCACTGCTGGTGCCTTAGGGAAGCTGACTCCTGTATGTCCATATATCTTCTGGGCAAAGGGGCTGACAGGAGGGCATTGTGTGTGTGTGTGTGTGATTTCCTGTTTCGTAGCCAAGTGTAAATAGCTGATTTTGTCTCAGTTAAAAGTACCAATGGTAAAACTCCACTGTACTAATCATCTCATTACCCACCAAAAGAATCTTTGGAGAGGAAGCATTGCTTTCTTCAGCAAACTGAGGTTTTGTTTCAATGGTTCAACTGGAGGGGAAGACACAGCTCTTTAAGAAGAGGTAGTGACAAGAGGAAATTAAATTCTGGAGCTATTTGCCAAGTATGTAAATACTGCGCACTTTCCAATAATAGAAACTGCAATCAAGCTGGTATTGAGAAATAACGGAGGAGAAAGTCAGGCAGACCCATCTTGTATGCGATACGGTATTTTATATCTGGGAACCTGACCCGGTATAGAAATGCTGAAGTACCCGAGAGCGCGTTTTTAAGCGCGCAAGTCATGGGCGATGTCATTTGCTCCCTGCGCAGAATCTTCATAGTGATCAGAAGCTTCCCAGGGAAACTGAAAGCTCTGGCGGGGAAAGCAGAAACCTAGACTTGGTTATTTTGCTTCTGAGAAATTGGGTTTTCATGTTAAGTGAATTCAAGCGTTCTCAACAGGTACAGGAAAGGAGTCGCGGATCCTCAGACCCTACTTATCCGCAGGCGAAGGGCAGCGTGTGGGGCTCAAGACCTTCCCGAATTGCCTTCATTATACATTTTACCTCTCTCAGAGACCGTGTCTTCTGCGGCTCAGAACCATTTACAAGTCACCGCCACGCCACCTGGGACTGTCTCCAAAAGCGGTCACTAGAGCACGTCTTCTCATAGGAACTACACTGCTGTTCCCAGATGATTTTAGCCAGATGAGAAAAGAGCTGGCAGACAGGCATTTAGGTACAAGCTCTCCTGGTGTAGACACAGGGGGAATCTGCAAGGCAGATGGTCTAAGGAAAGGACATTATCTCAGCACACGACGCTGTCGAAGGATGGGCGGTTAGTGGTTCTCAATGCGGGGTGGCGTTGCCCCCCAGAGGATGTTGGGCAATGTCTAGAGACATTCCGGGTTGTTACAGCTGGGGATAAGCAGGGAGGGGACTGCTGCTGTCATCTAATGGGGAGAGGCCAGGGAAGCCACCAAACAGTCTGCAGTGCACAGGACAGCTCCGCACTGGAGACTTCTCCAGCCCCCAATGTCAACAGTGCCCTGGTCTCCTCCTTGCTGCTGGAGCCCCCTCGTGGCCCCAGTCCCTGGAACAGATGCTTGCTAGAGGTAAGGAAACAGCCCTCAGGCGTGAGCTCTTGTCCCTGTAAACATGTGGTTCCAGAAGGTATCTGTGACAGGGCCCGCCATGCATTCTCACGGTTTCCCTGGGACCGCAGAACAGACTTCTACAACTGTCTTGACTATTTACGAAGCCTCCTTGTGTTTTCTTGACCCAATGAAGATATGGTATCACCGTCCTTATTTTTAGAGACGATACAACTCAGACATAGAGGGGGTGACCTGCCTAAGCTGAGGCTGGCAAGCATCCATTCTAACTGCTGCTGCTCACGGTGACGGTCTGTATATTAGTGCTTCTTGTGGGCAGACACAGCACTGAATTATTCGCATGCAAGTTCTCGTCTTATCCTTCCGTGCTCCCCACAGGTGGATAGACCATCCTCCTCACGGGGTTGGTTGAGGCACCAGAGCCCAGAGACCTTCTCGCTTCCCAGCTGGCGAAGGGCAAACCTGGGACAGGAGCCAGTCCCCGACTTTCCAGGACCCGCCCCTTCCCTCCCCGCTCCCCCACCCCACACGCAAAGGCAGAGTTCCTACCTGGGTAAGTAGGAAGGTTCCGTCAAACATACATAGAAGAGCTTTTTTATTTGAATAGGATTGCACACTTCAATCATGGAAATGGTGTAATTCCATTCATATATTTTTTTCAAAACATACTTTCTCATTTATCTTTGCTAAATGTGGAGATATATAGCAGTCAGTCAGATAAGGGCCCTAAACCTGATTCATGCATCCACGCCCTCACTCATAAACATTAAGCACCTACTGTGTACCAGGGATATTTCTAGGCTCTGAGTGAAGCTTCCTCTTCATGTGGTCACTACCTAGTACGGGAGGCGAGGAGCCATGCTAACAGACTGAAAATGGTGTGATTCAGAAGAGAAGTGTGACGTCTGTGACGTTTCAGGGTCAGGGAAGAACCCAAGCCTGGTTGAGCAGAAACGCCCAGTTTGCCTAGAGCCTCTGCTGTGTGGGAGTATTAGAAGGGGACGTACCTGGGAAGGGGTTTCCATAGATCTTAGAGAACCTGGCCACTCTCTGGAGGAGTTTGGTTCATACTCAGTAGCAGATGAGGTGCTGTCTCTGTCTCCTCGCCTTGCTGGGTTTTGCCAGTGGCATCTGCACCTGTAACCCAGGGGCCATCTTTGTTGCTCACGTCTCTTTGGTTACCAAGTTCTGCCATATTTTTTTCCCAAATGGCTTCCACAAAGGATGACCTGGCGTAAATTGCCTATCTCTGTGAAATGGTTTCTCTTCATTTGTAAAATGGGAGTCCTATGTGTGCGTTGTTGAGAAGGATAAGTGGGAACACACACACAGCACCAGGACGTGGTGGTGCGGAGACGCGTGCTCTGGCCTCTGCAGTCCCCTCTTAACCCCCTTCTTCAGCCACTTACTGTCCCACCACGCCACAACCTGGGTGACCTACCTGGGTGACCTCCTGCTTTGTTCCTTCTCTGCGAATCCAAACATTTCTGCCACTACTCTCTGGTACGAACTCTTTCGTCCTGGGGATCTTAAGCAAGTGAGATTGTTGAACTAGAAATAATTTTTTCACTTGATTACTTATGAGCTCATTGTTTTCCAACTCATTAAAAATGGTTCAGAAGACTTATTTCATTGATCTTGACAACCTGAATCAAGAGTTCAGTGGGGGAAGACCTTTTTCCACTTGCATCCATCTGGGCTTTGTAAGTGTGCAGGAAGAATAATGCTGTTGTCTTATTAAAGTAGAAACTCCAGCCACCTGGCTGAATGAGAGAACGTTAGCAAGCATAGGTAGACCATGTTTTCTTCCTCAGACCCAGTTAATTAAAGCCAAGGAATATTTATTGAACCCCTAAAGGGTAAAAAGACAAGCTGTTCTGGCTTCAACCATTGGGTGTCCCCAGTTTTGTTTTATTTTAAGGTTTTATTTATTTATTTGAGAGAGAGAGAGAGTGAGAGCTTGAGAGAGGAGAGAAGGTCAGAGGGAGAAGCAGACACCCTGTGGAGCTGGGAGCCTGATGCAGGACTCGATCCTCAAGACTCCAGGCTCATGACCTGAGCTGAAGGCAGTTGCTCAACCAACTGAGCCACCCAAACACCCAGGTGTCCCCAGTTTTAACCCTGAATTCCCACTGATTGCAGGAAAGAGTTAGGGGATTTGTGATTTCTGTTGAATGTGTATTATTGGAGTTAATTGTTAGGAAATTATTTAAAGCAGCATTGTTTAAGTACTGCAAAAATGAAAACTGTTTCAACTTGTAGCAGAAATCCAGACTCCCTTGATGTTTCTACATGTTTGATAAAAGCAAAAGACGGAATCGGAATAGTTATCCATGAGACCAGAAATGTATGTAAAATGCAATCGACTGATTTGCCAGTTGCTTCCTCGTGTGAACACCTCAGGTGAACTATCACAAATAGCTACAGAATTGAACTAGAACTTGGGTCCCAAGCCCCCTTTCCTTCTTTCCTCCGTCTCTCTGGGGAGGAACAGGGTGCAGGGAGTCTTCCAACAGGGTGGGCGGAGGCAGCCCTGCTCCAAGGCACGGCCCAGTCTCGGCCCCCGCCCCCCCCCCCCCGCCCCGCAGTAGAATTTCTCAGTGGGGCGTGGTCTTTCCCAGTAGGTGTGGCCCCTGAGCCTCTCAGGGTGGGGTGTGTCCTCTGAGCAGGGGTCGCCTCAGGCACCGACTCCGCTTGGGTCTGCCCTCACTTGGGCAGCAGGACTGGCCTCATTCCAAAGATGCACTGCTTTTCCTAGAAGGAGGCAAGATCACAGGAACAGTGCAGTCGGAGGCCCCCTGCAGCCTTCTCGCTTGGGGCTGGTCTCTTCAGATCTGCTGTCAGATCTTCTCTCTTCTAGAACATTCAGTCACAATTCTGTCCTTTCAGCTTCTCTCCAGGCACTGGCTCTTGCCCCGCAGTCATGATCCTATCTTAAAACAAATGCCTTACCTCGATGTTTAATCTCTCCCCTTCCATCAAGGGCCTGTTAAGTCCCTCAGAAGACCAAGGTCCTATTTGTTCTCTCTACTTCTCCATCTTCCACTTATTTTTTGGTAGCAGGTTTAATCCGCCTATCAAGCAAGTCATCCATTTCGTTGTATAATTCAACTACTCTCTGTAAATCCCTAGTTGTGCCTTTATCACCCAAATCAACCTTAGGCTATTTCCATCACCCCAAAAAGAAAGTCTGTACCCATTGGTGGGATACCCCCCCAGCCCTCAGCAGTCACTGCTCTACCTTCTGCGTCTACAGAATTATCCAGTCCGGACAGCTGATATAAAAGGAATCCTACAATATGTGGGCTTTCATGTCTGGCTTTTTTTTCCACTCAGCATTGCTTTTAAGGTTCATCCATGTTTAATAGTTCCCAGCACTTCATTCCTTCTTAGGGACAAATAATCTTCCAGTCTATGGACATATCACATAATTTATCTATTTATTGGCCAATGGACATTGGACTGTTTCTTCCTTTTTGCCCTTGTGCATAAGCTTCCCTGAATATTCCTGCACAAGATTTTGTCTAGATATCTGTTTTTACTTCTCTGGGGTGGGATTGGTCACCTTCCCCTGTGGCATGTGGCTGGAGAGGAAAGGAAGGGAAAACAGAACAAAATCAAGGTCTGTCGGGCAAAGAGGGGGAAGAGGTGATGGGTGAAGCCAGTCAGTCTCTGATGTTTCTCACTGTACTGAGGGTTAAATTCGATGATCACACGATAGGTTTCACCTTTTCTTTGAGTCATTTTCTGTACCAAGCTTAGAAACATCCTTCAATTTCTAGTTTTTTAAGTTTCTGTTGTTTGATAAAATGTGTACTTTTACCAAATATCCCTTTGCCTTCGAATGAGATTATTTTGTTTGCCTATATTGTGAAATCCCGTATTTATAGATCTTAATATTAATATAACATTAAATTCATGGGATTAAAATTTGCTTGTAGTGAGCAGTTCTTTTTTTAAAATTTTATTTATTTTTTCAGTGTTCCAAGATTCATTGTTTATGCAGTTCTTTTCATATATTGTGAAAATGTCTTCACAGTTCTGTATTTAAAATGCTCAGATTTGGGGCCCCTGGGTGGCTCAGTCAGTTTAGCATCTATCTTTGGCTTGGGTCATGATCCCAGGGTCCTGGGATCAATCCCCATGGGAATCTCTGCTCAGCGGGGAGCCTGCTTCTCCCCCTCCCTCTGCCGTTCCCCCTGCTTGTGATCTGTCTCTCTCTGTCAAATGAATAAATAAAATGTTTAAATAATTTTAAAATAAAATGCTCATAAATAAATTGTAATATATAGGTAGGGATTCAGTGATTCAGTTTTCTGGACCATAGGCAAACAGTGTCACTTATGCATATATATATGTAGTAGGATAAGCTACTAATAAGAATAGTAAAGGAATATTAATGGCAGGGGTGTGGTAAGACAGCTGGGAAAAAATATTCAGCAGTTGAAGGAGATTTTGTGGACTGAAAGTCTACAGAGAATTGCCCCATCAAAGAGGGCTCCCTAGGAAGCTCCCAGGGACCGGGCCTGCATGGTGACCCTCCCCACCTCCATCGGGACAGATGCCCTGGCAACAGTTAACTCACTACTCAGACTGATTTGGACACATTCAGGCCAACAGATGGACTTTCAACTTTAATAGAACACTTCAAACATCCTGGAATGCCGTCAACTTCTCTGCCTTAAGGCTTTCCCCATGTGGGGGACCATAGCATGGCTGTGGTCTCCACATGAACCCCATGAAGAACCCCCAACACATTCATAAGTAAGGCTGGCCTTCTCACTTTTAAGTAATGAATTGTATTTTTTCTCTGCAGATGATGACTTTGTGTTATTAAAAATTCAAGTACTACAGAAAAACATAAAGAGCAAAAAAAAAAAAAAAAAAAAAAAAAACACCCCAAATCTCACCACCTCCAAAAAAGCCAGCATTACTTTTGGCAAGAGTCATTCCAACCATCAAATTGTGCCAAGCGTACAGAGGGAAGGTCAATGAACAGTGGAGAGAAGCACAAGTGAGTGTGGCTTCATTTTATAACAAGGGAAGCATATGAGACATGCTCTCTCGTCTCTAAAATATTAATTTTCAGATTGTGAAGTTAATGGAAAGAAAAGAAAATGAAGTGAAACAGAATGGACAGATAAACTTACATAAATATTTTTTCAGATCCTATAATAGTTCCCAAAGTTGCCTCTAATGTTAAGAAATTGCAAGAACCACTGAGGGGTTACAACAGTATTCTTTTTGCCATGTTTTCCCAAAGTTGGGTAATATAGATTGACTCTGCTCTGAAAAACCAGTTGAGAAGCACTCATTCATTTTCTGACCTCCCTTCCCTGTTCTCCTAATTTTTCCTTACCTGCCACAAACATAATTCTCCTGGGGGGTTGCTTGTTTGCATTTTCATAATTCTTCCTTTGAATTGACCCTATGGGAATCAACACTCACTGCTTAGCTTTGAGTCTGGGTTCTCCTTTATTACCCAAATTACACATTCACTTCTGATCAAATTACTGATCTGGAAGGAGAAAGTTCAGTCTGAAATATTGCATCACAAACAGCCAGAGATGAACCTCTCCTCTTGCACACGAGCATTAACATAGCTTAGGTTACCTTTGGTCATTTCTTTACCAATTTAAGGTATCATGTAAAATTATTTTGAGGCATCTATGGATTAAAAATGACTTATTTGTAACACAAAGGGTTACAATGAAACATGTTTCTAGGACAGACGTGACCCCCCCCCCCACTGTGTTCTCACCAGCCGCACAGTCTCCTCGGAGAAGCCCAGGTACACATGAGCACCTTGCATAATCACAGCACGACTTATTCAAGCTAAGAAATTAACATTGGCACAATGCTGTTGACCGGGCTCCAGACTTTATTTGGACGGGCGTTCAGTTTTCTGCTCACCCCTGGATCCAACAGGCAGTGATTTTGAGACCTATATACATATCAAAGGCCTCTTCATGGCCACTGCCCTGCCTTGGTTCTGGCCCCAAGCTCCTCTCATCCCACCCTGGAGAAAGCCTTCAAATGGTCTCTTTTCTCCAGTCCGACACCTAGTGGAACGAATTTTCTAAAACAACAACTGGATAGAGTCCTTCACCTTCCTAAACTCTGTCAATGGTGCCCCATCGTCCACCAGACAGAGTAGAAACTTGCTGGTGGGCTCCGTTTGGATCCGTTTCATACCTGCTCCTCTGCCCTCGTCCCCTTGGGTCATTCGGGCTCTGAGACCCACGCGGGAAGGCGACGGTGGCATCTGATGCTGTTGGCGCCCAGTCTCCGCTCCCCGCCGCAGGCCCCTGCCCACGTGCTCCCATTCCCCTGAGTCTGAGCGTGGGATGTGTCCCCTCACCCTTTTCCCTCGCCAGACCTTGACCTGGTTCAACTTCTGTGAGAGCATCAATCCCACTGCCCCGTTGTCATGTATCTGCCTCTTCTGCTGGTTTGTCAGGGTGTTGAGCAGAGCAAGCTTGTCGTTCGTTTTGTGACCCCGACACCCAAAGTATTCAGTGCTCAATTATTTGTTGGCTATATAATGCAAGTTTGAAAAAGAATTAATATTTCTCCTTAATGTGTCTTCATATTTGAATCTGTAATACCATTTTTCAGTTACGGTGAGAGGGACCCACCTGTATTTCATGTTTTAATGGGACACAACCGTAGATTCCTGTTCATATGTTGTCTGAGTGGCTGTCGCCCCACAGAAGCACAGCCGAGTAGTGGCATCAGAGATTTAAGGCCGCAAAACCTAAAATACAGTTGACGCTAGGTTCACGTGGGGGGGAGGGCACTAACCCCCCACCCCACAAAATCATAACTTTGACCTGCACATAACTTTGACCTCCTAAAGCTTAATGACTAATAGCCTGCTTTTTTGAAAAAAGATTTTATTTATTAATTTGAGAGACAGAGAGCGAGCGAGCGAGTGAGCATGGGGGGAGGGGCAGAGGGAGAGGATCTCGAGCAGGCTCTGCGCTGAGCACAGAGCCCGATGCGGGGCTCGATCTCATGATCCTGAGATCAAGACCTGAGCTGAAATCAACAGCCAGACGCTTAACTGACTGAGCCGCCCAGGCGCCCCGACTAATAGCCTACTTTTGACAGAAAGCCTTCCTGATCACAGAAACCCCTATTTGTATGTTACATATATTAGGTACTACAGTCTTACTATCAGGTTAGCTACAGAAAAGCAGGTCAGGAGAATTGTAAGGAAGAGGAAATACATTTATAGTACTGTAGTGTTTTATTGGGGGAAAAAAACCTGCCCATCAGCGAACCCGTGCAGTTCAGACTCATGTTGTTCAAGCAACAACTGGATTTATGATCTGACCCTTTACGGGAAAAAACTTGCCGACCCGATGTTCCCCTTGTCCATTCTGCTTGAGCTCTGCTCTCCCCACTGTAATGATGGTGTTACGGGGGCACCTGTGCGGGCCAGCCTGGCCACCTTGCATGGTCACGGCCAGCACTGTGCTTGTCGTTGCCGTAAGAGCTTTCTTTCCCATTAGTGTGACTATCAAGGGCAGGAATAAACAAACACAGGCAAGCAGTGCAAACAGTTTTCTGCAGCTGCAGAGCAGGTGTCAGGATCAAGACCCCATCTCCAGCCCTCATAATTCTGTCCCAGGTGACCTCCATGACTCTGCCAGGCACACAGGCTTCTCCCTCGGTGGCTCCAACAGGACGGGTGGACACCGCTGACACTGGATCTCTGACGGTTATCCATGGCCGGGCACAGCGCTAGGTATTGCTGGATAGGAGGAGCATCAGGGTAGTTCAGAGTTCCTTGACCACAGATGACAGCGCGACCAGTGTGTCCTTCTCTGATGCCTCTGGAGGACAGCTTCAGCAAAGAAGTCAGAAACCGAAGAATGGTTCCGTGTCGAAGTTCCTCTTGTTGAAAGTATGTGGCACTAGGGCGTGTTTGTTCAGATGGCGTCTGCTGGAAGCTCAGTCACAGAAACGATGAATCAGGATGATTGGAGACTCTGTCCTTAATCAACTAGGAGACCTGTTTCATGAAAATTGTCGCGTGACTAACGCAAAACGAACCAGAAAACGAGGTGACGGAAAATCTTCATCTGGAACGTGGAACAGGAAAGGCGAGAGAATGAAAACAAATCGTGACTTTTCAATACGGCCAAATTAAAAGGAACAATGGCAGTGTTTTTCTTTTTTTTAAGAGATTTTAGGTATTTATTTGAGAGAGAGAGAGAGAGAGCACAAGAGAGCACAGGTAGGGGGAAGGGCAGAGGGAGAAGCAGGCTTCCTGCTGAGTTGGGAGCCCAAAAAGGGGCTGGACCCCAGGACCCTGAGATCACAACCAGAGCTGAAGGCAGACACATAACTGACTGAGCCACCCAGGCGTCCCAGTGGCAATGTTTCTAAATAACAGTTCGTGCGATGGCACTTGGTGTTTCTGATGCTACTCCCCAAGGGGTTAACTGTTTCCGTCAGGTGGTTTTTGCGTAGATTGGAGGCAGGTGGGCCACGGGCAGGTGGATGGGCACGAGTGCCTCGGTGGATGATTGCCGATGGCTATTCTTTGTCATTTACAAGAGAAGCTGCATCGATGAGCTGCCCTCACGGGGCTCACATTCTAATGCACGGTAGGTTCAGATACCGGTGAGGACTATGGAGAAACACAAGCCAGGATGGGGGACAGAGGATGTGGAGAAGGGACAGTGAATGAGCTCCGGCAGGGAGCAGGGACGGAGCAGGCCATGTGGTTCTGGAAAAAGGGTGCTGGGCTCGGACACCGGCTGGAGGTCCCTGCAGGGAATCAGGGCGCAGAGAGCGGGGACTCCACTGGGACAGAGCACAGAATGCGTGTGAGGTCATGAAACCTGAATGTCTCCTTGACAAATGGTCTGAGAAGAAAGCTAGCTGCTAGGAGGTAGAGAGAGAGAGAGCAGAATTTAGGGATTCTTGAATACTGCTCCATGGTCCCTCATGAGCAGTAAGCGTTGGGGTGGTTTCCAGAGGCCCTATTTTTAGTGGGATAAGCTCCTTCGGGAGGCATCAGTATCCAAGATGTTGGCCTCTTGATTGGTTTGGCTTGCGGGTGAATCAGGGGCAGCTTTGCCGAGGCAGGCGCCCAGAGGCAGCAGCAGGTGCAGGGGAGTGGTTGGCCCCCGGGAGGCGATAGCCCCCACTGCCTTCCTGCCCGCCCTCAGCGTGTGGCCTCTGCCCCACACTGTCTCCGTGTTCGAACTTATTAAAAGAAACTGAAACTGAAATGGCTGTCTTCAATTTATTCGATTTACTTCACAAGAGGGAGAAGGGGGTTTCTGTTTCCCATCCCTTACGAACAAAACAAGGTCATCACCGCTTGTGTGACATTGATTTGATCTTGGCTCACGTCTCGCTTCACACACTCTGTTAGCTGCAGCTGGCGCATGCTAGCTTCCTGAGTCCATCGAGTTTGCCCTGGGAAAGATGGTTTTTGAGGGGAGAAATCAGAAACATGAAACCGATTTTCTTTTATATTAATGAGAGAGAAGTGGCCACTTAAGTTGACATGTTAACCTTCTACTTCCTTGCTTTCTTAGGGAACCAGGGTCTTTCCAGGAGCCAGGAACCCTCCCGGCCCCACCACCCCTTCCCTCTGCCGAGCAGGTGCCTGAGGAGTGGGAGACACATGCTGCTTTCATGCTTGCTCGGCGGGCAAGCAGGTCCGGGCCTTCCCAGAGTCAACTCCTCTCCGAGCCCACCTCTCCCGAATTTGTTTGGTGGAACTCTTTTGAGAGAAGCAGTGGAGTGTCTCTATCTAGTTTTGTTATTCGAGTAAAAGTTCAGGTAATTCAAGAGCAGCATTATTTTTAAAAAATTTTAAAGATCTTTTTTATTTGAGAGAGAGAAAGAGCAGGAGCGTGGGGGTTAGGGAACAGAAGGAGAAGCAGACTTCCGCTGAGCAGGGAGCCCCATGTGGTTCCCAACCTCAGACCCTGGGATCACGACCAGAGCCAAAGGCAGATGCTTAACTGACTGAGCCACCCAGGCTCCCCGAGAGCAGAATTATTGATGGGACAATCACTCTTCAACTGCAAGCAATCTGAGCTACTTTCACTGTCATGGGATATTAAAAAACTATTATTTTCAATTGAAGTGATATTTTCACACTGCCAAAAAACACAGAAAGTAGAGACAAGTTAAAAAAAAAAACACCTCATATAATTTTATCACCATAGCAAACTACACTTTAATGTATGTTCTTCAATCATTTCTTCTTCAGAATTTTCTAAAATAGTTTTAGTGACAGCACACATACACTTTTGGTAAACTCCTTTTGCCTAACATCATGCTGCAAATATATTTTCAGGCTGCATAACACTTTCAATATCCAGACTGTTTAATGACTACATTTAAAAAAAAAAACACTTTTGGGGCGCCTGGGTGGCTCAATGGGTTAAGCCTCTGCCTTCAGCTCAGGTCATGATCTCAGGGTCCTGGGATCGAGCCCCGCATCGGGCTCTCTGCTCATCGGGGAGCCTGCTTCCCCCTCTCTCTCTGCCTGCCTCTCTGCCTGCTTGTGATCTCTCTCTCTCTGTGTCAAATAAATAAATAAAATCTTAAAAAAAAAAAAAAACCCACGCTTTTGAATTAGATCTGGAAGCCTAAAAAATACACTTGTTAACTTAATTAGTATATACACAGGAGACCACAATGCAGTCCTCAAAAATTGTCCATATAGAAATCTGTTGACATAGGTAGATGCTCATCCTCTGTTTTTAAATGGAAATATGTAAGACGCAAAATAATTATTTCTAGACGGTGGTTTTTCTTTTTTCACCTTCTTTATAACAGGCATATAATAGAATAACTATATTTGCAGTAATAATAAATGTACAAGGAAAACTTTGCAGGGAAATGATATACCCCCCCCCCCATCCCCTCCTTGCCCTAAGCAGTTCTCCATCCGGCAATCCTTGAGTTTGGATTCTTCATCACAAGCCAATAATAGTATGTAAAATGCTTTCCTGAGTTTTGTGAGTCATTCTAGTGAGGTACTGAGCCTGAGGGAGGGAGTCATGGGGACCCCAGACCCGCAGCCAGTCAATGAGAAGTACAGCTGGCAACCGGGGGCTTGGGCCATGTCTGACATCGGTGGGGGGGTGGTTATAGTGAAACTGAGCTCTTACCTATGGGGCCTGACCTTTGAGGTAGTGTGAAAACTGAATTGACTTGTAGGACACCCAGTTGCTGTGTGGAGAGGTGGAGAATTTGCTGAAACTGGGAAAAACACCACACAGCTCTGCTGCGGGAAGTCGTGCGGCTCTGGGAACATTCAGGAAGGACCTTCAGTTGAAGGCCAGGACGGCAACAGAAGGGTGTCTGGGGGAGTTGGTTAAATGGAGATCTGAGGCTGGCTAGCTGACGTGGGGAGGAGAGAGTGTTGAAGGAAGAGGTTGGAAAGATTCTAGGCAGATGGAAAATCATGTGAGAAGATCAGGACATGAGCTTCTCATGGTAAATATACATTTAATTGATGTTCTAGGTTTTGTACTTTGTTCTCTTATGAGTTGGACTAATGTGAATCTGTCTTCTGGGGTCTAATTACCTTCTGATGCTGATAAAATTGATTCTCTCAGTTCACACATCAGAAAATGACAACTGGGAACACTGTGGGCTCACCAAGGCAAAGCCACGCATCTGTGCGCCAAATGTCTTCCCAGACAATATTTCGCACCCTTTTTTTTTTTCTTTTTTGGTGTGATTATCCAAACTACAGAGAGAGTTTTGTTTTTTTTTTTCTTTTTGGTGCAAAATGGTGGTTTATTAAGGCACAGGGACAGCACCTGTGGGCAGACAGAGCTGCCGCTGCAGAGGAAATTTTTAAATATCTGGGGTCGGACAGTTCATTCACAGCAGGTAACTGGAAGATGGATTCAGTGTTGTTTTGAAATAGGGTTTTCTTCTAAAAGTCGACATTGATCCTCTCTGTGGTACCACGAATGGCCGAGCAAGGACGGTGGTAGGCGCGGACCACCACCCAGCCAACGATGCTGGCTCTTCCCCACCGCTGCGGTTTCTTTTCAAGTGAGCATTCTGTATCTTACTCGTGTGCATTCACAGTGTCAGGTCTCTAACTCACACCCTGGACATGAGTGTCAATGCCGGGTCATCATTCCTGGAAGCTTCGTGTTTCTTTAGAGCACCTTCCTAGGCTGCTTGGCATCAATGGGCCCTCATGGTGTGCGGCTTGCCTGTTGTATGCCTAGGAGCTCTCCAAGAATGTTCCATTCCAGCTTGCTCAAACACAGGCTAATTGTCACTCACTCCAGCCACGGCAACAGTTTTAAAGAAATGCAGTATCAACACACCCACTGTCGCAGCAATGCACAGTCACCGAGCTTTTCTGCAAGACGTTACACAGAGAATCCTTGTGGTTTTTTCCTGACTCAGACTTCTGTTTGAAACAGACAGTTAGTAGAGAAGTTTGCTGATGGAGCAGGAAAGTCACCGTTAGATTTTAAGGCGGTTCGCTTTTTAGATAAAAAATGGCCGTTGCCTTGCCAGGCGGTCCCTTTAGGCCCCAAGGGAGGCTCCTGAGCGAGGTATCCCGGGCTGCCCTCCCCCACCTCCAGCATTTACCGAAAAACTCTCTTCAGAGATGGACTCAAACGCTCTTTTGATGCTTTTATTGACAATTTGAGTACAACCTTACATAGACATAGTGGTCAAATACCCCTTTACAAGTTTCAGAGAAAAATAAAGATTCTTCTGCAAAGATTTTATTTCTATTCTTTTGATCTAGTCACATTTGATTACACATCTCATGGCCAAGCATGTTCATTTAGAGGGGTTTATGATTTCCATTCCTTTACAGAGGCTGTTTTTCCCCTTCAGCTTGTCTCTGTGTTCTATTCGGGGAGGGGTAGAGAAAAGGCCACCACCAGGAAAGGAGCAGAGCCCTAGAAACTTCTACCTACTGTGCCTGAAGCCACGAGAGCAAACCCTGTTCGGGCTTTGCACACCCAACACAACATGCAAATTCGGAAGGCAACAATCAGGACAGCATCACTAAACCCAAAAGCTATCATGGATATAAAATACCGGGTGCTCCATGTGAGAGAGGGGCCATCTGATTTGTCCTGCTGGGTCGGTGTGAGAAGCTACCTGCCGGGCTTGTCAGTAACATGCCGTCCCTGATACCAGCCCCTGGAACATGCGAGCCCATGCCTCGAGACCTTCCCTTTTCTCTTGCTCACAGATATTGGCTCTTTGTTCCCTCGTTATGATCTTTAAGGCTTTGTGACATGAGTCTGGCAGCTTTGGGGTCACACTGGGGAGGTTGGATTTTCGGACAGAGCGAAGCCAAACGAGGCTGATTAAAACCCCCGTGTGTGCCACACCCCCATCTTGTCCCGGGACCAGTCTCTGAGGGAAAAGGCAGATCAGGCAGGACTGTCCCTGGGAGGATGGTTAGGGACAGAGGGACAGAGGTCCTTGGTAAATGTTCCGAGGTCATTCCTTCTCTCCTGCAGCAAGGATTTCTGGTGCTATGTCTACAAAGAGAAGCCCTGAGAAGACAGATGATGAGAACCAAAGACAGTGGTTGTAGTTTTCCATCTGTTTACTGTGCTGTAGAAAATGAAGTCTGCAGCATTTTGCATAAACACATCTCTTTTTGATGTGTCGTGAACGCCTCAAAAAAAAAAAAAAACCCAAACAGGAAAACTTGATCAACACTCCACTTTTATCCATGTTAACATGAGGAACTCTTTTGTATGACTCCACTGTCCTAGAGGAAAAGTCTCCTTGGAGTAACCCATTCAGGGACCCAGCACGTGCAGAAACCTTTCCCGTACAAAATCAGTCCCGGTTCCATTCTGTTAGCCCTGGAAATGCTCCTTCTTTAAAGATTTCTGCCTCAACACCCTGAGCTTTGGTTAACATTGAGAATCATTACAAAACCACTTCTAAAAATGTTTCCTCTAAAGGTGCCCTACCCATTAAATTTACAGTGAAGCCAAATGTACTAGCTTATTCCGTAAGCTGCAAAATGAATGTTTAAAGTCAAATTACAGACTTCGTAGTATGCTCAGAAAAACAATCTCTTTCCAGGTTCTCAAATAATTAAATGGAATGAAAAGTACATGCAGTTTTGATCTCTTTCCCGTAATGTCAACATTCAAGTTAACTTCCATAATTTCTCCCTAGTTGACAAGCTGATTTATGCATAGTTGACATCTCATCGCTGCAATACATAAAGGTAGAATTCTTAGGGATAAACACCGACTTTTGACTACTGCCTGTGGTTCTTTGGGGGATAGATGCTCTCTGAAAATTTAAATAGGAGCATTGCTCTGGAAGCCGAGAATGTAGTTCTCCCAACCGACCCGCCGTCTTACAGAGAACCACTGACGACCGTTCCTCCGCACTATTTCCTCACCAGTGGCTTCTCCCCGATCTTTGCAGAACGTACAGTGCAGGAAATTAAACCTGAGAAATCTCTGTCTCTGCGGCTTAAATCCAGCCCAACTTGAATTCCCGGGAGAATGACAATCCCCTGCTGAAGGCGGGATGCACTTTGCTCTGGGCTCTGGGGTGTGTCATGCTGAGGCCCCAGAACGCTTCCTGCTGTGGCTCGCGGATCCCAGGAGCTTCTGCTGTAACTTTGTTTCTGCGGTTTTGGAAGGAACTTTTGGGTTGTGCGTGTCTGCGTGTGTGCGCGTGCCTGCAGGGGGTGGGGAGGGAGGGGAAGTGTGCAGAAAGAGCCCCGAAGGGCGGCAGCCTTGGTACGTTCCCAGGTTGGACGGCAGGAGGCGCTCGCGGCGGCGGCGGCTACACGTCGAACCAGTGGTCCCCCATGCAGGCGCGGTTCCACTCGCAGCCGCAGGCCCAGCACCACTGCAGCCCGCACTGCGGCTGCGGACACGCCATGTGCATGCAGCCTCCTGCGGGCAGACAAAGACACAGGCAGACACCCGCGGAACAGCCCTGCCCGCACCCACGCCGCGCACTGCTCCCCAAGGGACTCTCTAAGGGGACATCCCGAGCCGTCCCAGGGCCTTGGGAAGGAAGGACATCGGCTAGGAAGGGAGTGAGGTGCCGCACGCCACGGCCATCCAGGACAAGTGCCATCTGTGGCTCTCAGTGCATCGACTTCCCTGAAATGGGGTTTAGGGACAAAGGCTCTAAGAGCTGGGGTCCATCCCTTACCGAAATGTAGAGTGCTTCGTGTTTTCAACAGATGTCAATATGCTAAGTATAATATTAGTTGGCATGGCAAGATTCATGGACCAGGAGTTGGGAAAGCAGCACGAGAAGTATGGTGGCTCAGTCAGTTAAGTGCCTTTGGCTCAGGTCACGATCCCAGGGTCTTTGGATCGAGCCCCGCCTTGGCTCTCGGCTCAGCGGGAAGCCTGCTTCTCTCTCTCCCTCTGCCTGCTGCTCCCCCTACCTGTGCTCTCTCTCTGTCAAAAATGTAAATAAAATCTTCTTTAAAAAAATATTTAACAGAGAATTCATTCCTTAATGCTCTTCAAAATTGTATTTAAGGGGCGCCTGGGTGGCTCAGTGGGTTAAAGCCTCTGCCTTCGGCTCAGGTCATGATCTCAGGGTCCTGGGATCGAGCCCCGCACTGGGCTCTCTGCCTCTCTCTCTGCCTGCCTCTCTGCCTGCTTGTGATCTCTGTCTGTCAAATAAATAAATAAATAAAATCTTTTTAAAAAAATTGCATTTAAGATTAGCGGACGAGGGATACTGGGTACTCTACGTGGATTACCTCATTCCTCCTCAAAAGTGCCTAGTGAGTAGGAGTATTACTCTGCTCTAGAATTCTCTCAAGGTCCAGTACTTCTAAACGGCAAAGCCCGAGATTTAACCAGGATTTCTTTCTTTCATAGAACAGGGTGTTTACAGCATGAGATGAACACTTGCTCATTCTGGGACTTATTTTGGGATTCCTCCCCATCATCACACATTTGTTAAATTCATTTCTGATTTGCTTCTGGGGCTCAGACATCCAGTCTGCAGTGGAGTGCAGAGTTACTTGTATGAAGTTAGATGCAGAGAACAGTTTCTGACTGAATTTCCTAGATAATTCAGGCAAAAGCAGCTCTTTGCTTGAATCTGACATAACACTGGATGTGCTCTATTATTCAATTTCACCAATTATCCTCTTAAGTCATTTTTCCTTGCCAAATTTTCCAGGTAATTGCTTCCGTACTATCTCATTTTTATTATTAGAAATATGGCATGAGAACCTCCACTGATTTAAAATATTTATGAATATGTAACTGAAGGAATTTGTTGTAGGGTAATTTAAGGGCTTTTAAAAATCCCCTACTTTGCTACTCCTTTTCGGTTTGTTTTAAAGATCATTTATGCAGAAAATAAAGGGTAGACTTACCTATGATACTTTTATCTTAATATTTCCCATTTAGGGTTACACAATTGCAGGATTGTCTAATTTTAAATACATATTTAATGATTATACGCTTATGATGTAAATAGCAAAATGTCTTCCTACAATACCGAAATCTTTGAAAATACTAATATTACAAATAACATTTTATTATAGAAACAAGAATCATGATGGCTCCACAGAATAAGCAGAAAGGAAACAGGAAGAGAGAATATTCATGTTATTACGTTTCTTTAAGCCCCCCGGTGCGTAACATATGCAGGGTCATAAGCTAGCTCCCAAAATACAGAAAAGCACCAGGGACTCTGATTCTAAAAGCTTTGCCAGCACAAAAGTAACTGTAAGCAAGATGCTGCTGACAATGTCCCCTGACTTTGTGGTCATTTAAATGAAGAAAACATGGTTATGGAGGGAGTAGAAGTTCTCCAACAACCTGAAGGGAGATTTAACCAGCAACAGGCACTTGTTGATCAGGGAAAGGAAGCGGCGAATCCTAGGTCTGGGTTGGGAGGGAAGGAAAACGCTTTCCCAGACTGAGGCTGGCAGGAGGAAGCAATGAGGCTTCGCCTGGGTTCGACGTGGGAATGAGCCTCACGTCGTTTGTGGCTTTGCGGCAGGAAGAACTCCTTTCTGGGATTCAGATGACTATGACAGAGGCCATGAATTTACTTTGAGAATGAGATCATGAGACCAGCTTTTCTTGCCCATAGAGCTCACATCTGTCTCTGCCGTATGCTTTAAAAACAGCTTAGATGAATAATACTTATTATTAATAAGCTTAAAGTTTTATGGGCTAAAAACCTATTGGTGAAAAATCAGGGCTTTCCGTTTATAGCAAATCCCGATACTTCAAAGAAATCGGAGATGGGGGGCATGAGGGTGGCCAGTCGATTTAGCAGTTAAGTGACTGCTTTTGGCTCAGGTCCTGATCCTGGGGTCCTGGGATGGAGCCCTGGATCAGGCTCCCTGCTCTGTGGGGAGTCTGCTTCCCGCTCCGTCTTCTGCTCCCCCTGCTAGTGCTCTCTCTCTCTCTCTAATAAATAAAATCTTAAAAAATATATCTGTTTATGTGTCATCCCCTTTAACTAGCTACTTTTTAATTCAATGAGTATTTGTCAGGTGCTTTTCTGGGCCCAGGGAAGAAACAGGCAAGGTTCCTGCCCTTCGATAATAGCAACATGGTTTCTTAGTATTTAATGTACACTCTTGAAATACGTGTGAGCTGGAGCACGGCCCGTGTTTATCAGCACTGCGTACCCTCCCTGGTGAAGGCTCTTTGCACCTTTTTTTTTTTTTTTAATGTTTTATTTATTTATTTATTTGAGAGAGAGCCAGACTGAGAGAGAGCATGGGCAGGGGAGGGACAGAGGGAGAAGGAGAAGCAAGTCCCCGCTGAGCAGGGAGCCTGACGCAAGACTCAATCCGGGGATCCTAGCATCCCAGGCTGGTGGCAGTCGCTGGACCAGCTGAGCCAGCCAGGCGGCCCTGCATCTTTCCTGACTTCCACTTGCCTCCACGGCACTCTCGAGCAGTGAGGGCTGCCAGAGTTCCTGCCCCGGCTCCACTGACTCCTCTCCTCCTACAGGATTCAGGCACATCCCCGTGCGCAGAGGGACGCGAGGACTCATGACGCACAGTTGTGTCTTTATTTTCAGGAGACCACTGTCTCCGAGCCAGGGACGTGGCCTGAGCTGAGCCCATTCCTGCTGCTCTGGGCTGTGTCGGTGCTCTCTTGTTCGCATCATGAACACCTTCTGAGGGACACAACTGGGGAAACGGGCCTGCGGGCCTGTCCCGGGGCTGCCGGGTTCCGCTCCCCAGCGAGCCAGCGGGCACCTCTCACACTTGGAACGGGCTCTGGGCACTGGGCTGTGATGGCTTCATGCCGGTTGGCACATCCCGGACGGATGGCAGCCGGGGCCCTGGTTGGTGTGAGGCATCAGAATTACCGTGAACGGGGCATCCCAGAGCCAAACAGGCCAGCGCCGCCGAGCAGGGAGGACGCGCGCCGACTGCCGCAGGCCACAGGACCCCGGTGCGGTCGCCCCAGCCCTGGGAAGCTCAAGGGGAGAAGAAGTGCAGCCACTGGCACAGATGCACCGTCGGGGAGCTGAGCGGGCCTCCCCCCGTGTCCTTCGGTGGGTTACAGGGGCTCCTTGTCCGTGAGGACAGGAGCAGGAAGGGCGGTCCTGCCATCTGCACGCCCCAAGGGTCCCCGCAGTCACGGGGCTCCCGCAGTTACTGAGTGCGTCGGGGCTGGGGGGTCCCAGCCTTTCTTGGGATTGGAATTGTCGTTAAGAAGAGAACCGTTCAGATACGGATCCCGCGTTTCCATGCCCGTGAACCCACACAGAGCAGGGCCTACCGGGGGACTCCTAAATGACCGGCGGCAGGCGAGGGCGAACTCCAGGCGTATCTCCCCGCGGTCACCTCACCTTCTCAGAACTGAGAGTAGTTGGCAAAAGGCTAAAGGAATAGGTTTACGGAGAGACAGATGCATGCAGAGGGTATTTTAACAAAGCAGGTGAGTGGGGTTAAAATACACAGCACCGAATCTCCCGCAACAAGGGCGGACAAGCATGAGCCCAAGTGCACGCTGCTCTCCAACGGTCTACAAGCTGGTGTGGCAGGAAGAAAAGGAAGTCATGGCTCCCAGATATGGGAACCAGGAAATCAAACAAAACTAAATCAGTTTCTTTACAAAAGGATTCTGAGTTGCTAATGCACATTGCAAATGGGAATATATTGTGATTTCTGTGAGCGTTAAATGATCTCACATTTGTAGGGAACTTAGGCCAAACACCCTGTAAATGCTCAATATGAGTTAATTGTTTGTGTGGTTATTATGCAAGAGGGACGTGCTATAGGAATGACCTGGCAACTCTTTCCCTACTGAGGAACTCGAGAACGCTGAGAAATACGGGGCTGAGAAGCTTCCATTATATATATACATATACATACATATATATATATATATATGTATATATATATTTGGCTACACTAGTGGACTGCTTACCAGATACGAAGTGTCTAATTTTATTAATAATTAATAATAATAAGGGCAATTAGGTTTATTGATCGTCTAAACCAGGCACTTGGCTGTGTATCTGCCGTGTGCGACAGCTCATGATTCTCCTGGTGTGAAACAGCTTCTGTTTTCATCTCTCTTTGACAGAGGAGGATCTCAGCCTTAGGCAGTTTAAAAACTTGGCCTGGGAGAGCGGAGACCGGCGTTCTGGCCAATGGCTCCAAATTCCCAGGGTGCTGAGCTCAGCAGTTACATGTCCTCTTACAGTTCCTGACTGCTCCAGCCGCTGGCTCCCGCTCTCCAAGGAGCGCTCCCCCAACCCTCACTTCTTCCCGGACTCACCATTCTTCTCAACGGGCACATGGCAGCGAGGGCAGGGCTTGGTGGTTTTCTTGATCGTTTCTTTGGAGATCTCTTCCCACCGGGCTTGCTCCGCGGCCTTCTGGTCACCTCGGTAAGCCTGCGGGGTGAAGACAGAAGGAGCTGCGACTCAGAGCTTTACATGGGGGTTGATGTGTCGGTTCTTTGAGACACAGGTCCAGAAAATTCCTAGAACTGGGAGTGCCTCAAGGAAGAAACTCAAGCATAAACACACTTGACAGGTGTGGGACAAGGCCCGACATGCACGGAACACGGTTTCCTCTGCCTGCGGCCTTCACTTATGTGCTGAGAAAACAGCTTAATTTTATAGTGCGAGATCCCTTCGGTTGTTTTGGATAATGGTCATGAATGACGTCTGTGAGGTATGAACCGTGCAGGCGAGGTGAGAATGCCCTATGGACACTGCCTTCGATGCTTTGTCAGGCGAGTGTGCTCATGCTTCTTTCCCACCGAGGAGGAGGTGGGCTCACCAGCTGCCCAGAGCTGGTAAATGGGATGTTTCAAGATTCCTTTACATCTCCTTACCCTTCATTCTTGCACCTGAGGATGGGGAGCTCCAAATGTTGTCACAGAAGGGACAGGAGCCGGAAGAAGGAAACGGAGTTGACGTGACATGGAAGGCGGAGGGGGTCGGGAGGAGCCAGGGGAGAGACTGTGAGTCTGGGGACGCCGCCCGGGCTCCTACCCCAGCCCCATCCAGGTGAGGGACTGACTGTAAGATGCACCGTCACCTCTCGGAAAGTTCTCCTCTCTTAGAGGGAAGCGAGGAATGCCTAGTGCACTGGGGTATCAGGGGTGGAGTGAATTTCTTGAAAGGCTTCGAACGGGTATCTGATGCACGTTGTTAAGTGTTAATATGAATTCCCTCAGGATCTCTCACATGGCGAGCTCTCAGAAATGTTTGTTAATATTGTTATGGTCACAGGACTGAGTTTTTCCCGACTCGCTGGACAAAGAGGAAGGGAGGTTTCGTCCTGCTCCGTCTAACCACTCAGACGCTGTCCTCTCTCACACTTACTTCAGTACCGATGACGTGTGCAGAAAAAGAATGGGTATATTTTTGGATTCAGTACAAGAGACTTGTGGCCGAGGTCTATATTTAAATATATTCCAACATCTTCAGCTGAACAGAATCCCTCCATTTTGGCCTCTGTCGTATTCAAAACATTTGTTTCTTCTATACTTTAAAATTAATATGAGCACGCAAGTTATTTTACTGACCTGTAAAAACTAATTAAAAATATCTCCAGAGCTATTTTTATATCAAGAAACTACTAAAAGTAACTTCAAATATAAATTAGTGAAGAAATCAAATAACAAAAAATGCTCTAATACTCTGATATTAGTCTAATAATAATGATGATAATACTTTGCAAATTTATAACATTATTTTTTTACACTTTGACTTCTATTTTTCAGTTGTTCCTCCCAATAACCTAGAGAAAATGGTGGGGTTTCTAATAAGATAACAAACTTATTTTTCAAATGTGGCCTCTGATTAATTAATAAAGGTCAAATGCCAGGTTCAGAAATGCTTACATCGTATATGGCAGCATTGGTGCCTGTCAAATGTAAAAATTTGGAAAACATGGGGGTGCCGGGGGGCTCAGTTGTTTAAGCATCTGCCTTTGGCTCAGGTCATGACGCCAGGGTCCTCAGATCAAGTCCCAGCTCGGGTCCCTGCTCAGCAGAGAGTCTGCTTCTCCCACTAACTACCCCCCTGCTCATGTTTATGCTCTCTCTTTCTCTCAAGAAATAAAATCTTAAATTTTTTTTTTTTTTTTTTGAAATCCTGAAGGATGGAAACCCAAACCAAAGATGCTCACCTATAGGTTTCTAACACATAACATTGTGCTTTGAGAATCAAACTCTGTTCAGCACCACTGTGATTAGCAGGTTTTCTTTTCTTTCTTTCTTTCTTTTTTTTTTTTTTTTTAAAGATTTTATTCATTTATTTGACAGACAGAGATCACAAGCAGGCAGAGAGGCAGGCAGAGAGAGAGGAGGAAGCAGGCTCCCCGCTGAGCAGAGAGCCCTACTCGGGGCTCCATCCCAGGACCCTGAGATCATGACCTGAGCCGAAGGCAGAGGCTTTAACCCACTGAGCCACCCAGGTGCCCCAGCAGGATTTCTAAGTGGTGAGAGTGATGCAGCCTTAGTATGTAGTCATCATCTAGTCACCCCAGTGGGGTGAGTTACCTAAAGATGCCAAATCTGGTGAGTAGAAATCTCCACCCTGCATATGAATCCAGCTTTTAAGATTTCGCCATCAAGTTCTAAATACTTAAAAAATGTTAAGTTTTCAGTCATAAAGACACCAAAAGCAGAGTCAACCAAAACAAAAATAAACAAGTGGGACTCCATCCGACTAACAAGCTTCTGCATAGCAACAGAAACCATCAGTAACACTAAAAGGCAACTTGCTAATTGGGGGAAGATACTCGAAAATCTTCTGTTAAGAGGTTAGTATCCAAAATATATATAGAAGTCAGAAAATGCAATGGCAATAAAACCAAGCAACCTGATAAAAAAAAACAATGGGCAGAGGATCGGAGTAGACATTTTTCCAAAGAAGACCTACACACGGCCTACAGGTACATAAAAAGGTGCCGGCAGCGCTCCTCCTCGAGGAAATAAATGCAAATCAAAGCCACAACCAGACTTCTCCGCATGTCTGTTAGCATGGATATTGCAACGAGACAAGAGAGCACAGCAGCAGATGTGGAGAAGAGGGAGCTCTTGCCATTGCTGGGGGGACGTAGACTGGCCAGACACCGTGGCAGATGGTATCCTGCACTTTGTGACAACACGGGTAGAGCTTGAGGGCATTTCACTAAGTGAAGTAACTTAGAGAGAAAGACAGATACTATATGGTCTCGCTTATATGTAGAATCTAAGCCTGAACTCAGAGATACAGAGAACAGACTGATGGTGACCAGAGGTGGGTTTGGGGAATGAAAGTAGTTAACGATACTGCATTAGAGATTTGAAAGTTGCAAAGAGAGGAGACCTTAGAAGTTCTTATGAGAAGAAAAAAGGTTGTATTTATATGTGGTGAGGGATGTTAGCTAAACTTGTGGTCATCATTTCAATATATATATATATATATATATATATATATATATATAAAATATGTGATATATATTATATATGTGATTATATATATAATCATTATGTTGTACATCTAAATCTAACATAATGTCACAGAGTAAGTTTAATGGCTAAGAACAACCACAGGTACTGAGAACTCCCTTTGACCCCAGCTTACAGGCCACTCGTGGCTGAGAGTGCAGGGGGATAAAGGTGTGGTTAAGTTCAGCGGTTGCAAGATGTAGTAAGTAGGTTTTGATCTGAACTACACATCTTCCAGTCAGCTCAGATTCACACGTGGGCCTAATCCTCAGCAATACACAGCAAATACATCCCCCACAACCATAGGTTCCAAGATTTTCTTTTTAAGGCCCAGGAGCTTGTAATTCTAAAGTGAGGCTTTAACATTGTCTATGGGGGCATCTAGATCAGAGCAATATATAATTTTACTTACTAAAAACTAATTTTGAAATGTTGCTTTTCAGCAATCTGGCACACTGTGCACTGAGTGCAATTCTCCCTGGTCTCCACATCTAAAAATGATGGATGGAATATGGAAGATATTAATGCACGGCTGATCTGGTAGAGAAGGAAAGGAAATCACTGATGCCTAGAAAGGGAAAGAGAAAATCCTCCTGGTTAAGGGAAGGAGGAATCTGGGGCTTGTGATGGGGGTATTTTCCTGGTCTCAGCCTGCCCAGAGTCTGGCTCTTTAGAGAGTACAGAGAGAAAACCTGGGCCAGAGCAGGATGAAAGGTGGAATCAAATTTTCCCATTACACACAGACAACCTAGACTCCTGAGGGGTGACCTCCACAGCTGATGGACTAGGGAAAAGAGTCTTCCCAGAGGAGAGAATGGATTAAGAATTAATAAAGATTTGTGCTGGTTCCAGCCTTATGGTGAAGAAGGTTGGGGAGACAAAGCCTCTCTGAGAATTCCTAACCACTAAGCCTCATATGCAAGGTTTTTGTGAAAAGAATTCATTACTAGTAGTGAAAAGAATTCACTACTGATTAGCCGAATAAAGAACCCGAGACAAAAACTTAATTTGAAACACTCTGGTAGCATACCCAGGAACCTGGCTGAAGCAAAACTATTTTACATATAGTAGTACACTTAAAAAAGCCAAACTTCAAAAAAAAAAATCACACAAATAAAATTCCAAAGAGCAAAAGATCACAATAGAGAAGTTACCTAGTATAGGAGGAAAGAAGCTATCATTAGTGAAAGTGGCAGAAATACAAAACTCAAGAATCCGACCAGCAAATGTTGTAGATACTGGAATGATCAGATACAGAGTACAAAATAAATATGTTTGATATGCTCCAAGAAATAAAAGTATGAGAAGTTTGGTAAAGGCATATGAGGTTATCATAATGAACCAGGCAGATTTGAAAAAGAAAACCTATTTCTTTTGTGCATTTTTCTGAATGCAAAGAAACCAATGATTAAAATTAGAAACTCAGTTGGAGAATTACATAGCAAATTAGATACAAATGATGGGAGAATTTGTAAACTGGAAGATGAAGCTGGAGAAATTCTACAGATTGCAGATCAGAGAGCAAACAGTAAAAAATATGAAAAGGAGAGTACAAGTTAGTGAGGAGACAGTGAGAAAGTCCACTTCTCTAGAGTTCCAGACCAAGATAGCAGAGGTCATGCAGGGGAAACAGTACTGAAGACAGAGGCAAGGAAAACAGATTAACTACAAAGAGGCTACAATTATTCTGACGGCAGATTTCTTTAACCTATGGGCGCTAGCAGACAGTAGTATAAGATCCACAAAGTACTAAGGAGAACCAGTCTACTTAGAGTTATAAATAAGCAAAATTAATTTTCAAAATAAGTATTAATAAAAACACTTTCAGACATAAGATGGGTATTTCTCATCAACAGGCCTTCACTAAAGGAAAAACCCAATAGGATCAAGTCCAAATGAAGACCTGAGTTACAAGAAGCAACTGTGAGCAAAGAAAATGCTTCTGTGTGGATATGACAAAACAAATACTGACTATATAAAACTATCAAAATCATGTTCACTTAATCAGTTTAAAGTATCGAGGTAGAACTAAAACGCTGGACAAGAACTGCATATAAGTAACAGAATTCAGTGACTCTAAGGTGCTGATATTATTTAGGCTGAGGGTCATTGACTTTGTCACATTAAGATGTTTACATTTCTAGTGTAAACTTTAAAAGAAAAGAAAGTATTTTGCTTCTGAATAAGCAAAAAAATAGAATTAATGGAAAAAGCAAACAAAAAGTCAAAAAAAAGGCAAGAAATGGAAGTATGGAAATATAGAAAGACATCAAAAGTATCAAGTGGCAGAAATGACGACAAATAGCTCAGTACTCACAGTAGGTGTGAAGTGCATGGTCATCTAGAGAACGGGTTGGTAAAGGATGGCCCATTGGCCAAATCTGGTCTGCCACTATGCTGTAAATAAAGTTTTATCGAAACAGTCATGTTCATTCATTTACATATTGCCCATTGTAGAATTGAGCTGCTGGCAGCTGCAGACGGAGGGTTTGTTTCCTGGCTGGCTGTCACCTGGGGGTCATTCTCAGCTTCTAGAGGCTTCCTGCATTCCCTTGGTCTTGGCTCCCTTGGCTCCTGCAAAGGTGAAGGAGGGGTCCTTCTCATGCTTCAGTATCTCCTGCCTCTTCTTCTGCTCCATCTCTCTGATTTCATCTAGAAAAATTTCCCTCCCTTTGGGGGCTCAGGCAATTAGGTGTGACCCAGTTGGATCATCTAGGAATCACCCCCAATCCTATTTGCAAAGTTCCTTCTGCTAGGTAAGGTACCATATTCCCAGGGGTCAGTGAGTAGGGTGCAGGCATCTAACTACTAAGGGCCGTTGCTGGACCTACCATACCTGGCCCTGGTCTAGAGTGGGGTTCTTAACTTTTCTTTTTTGTGCCATGGTTCCCTTTGGCAGTCTTTGGACTTCCCAGGAAGTTGTAAATTGCAAAATGTAAAATTCAAAGGAGCCAGCTATCTTGAAATATGGTTATTAAATAATAGATTTTGGGGGGCATAGTACTGTATGTGTTTTGTTCTTGTTAACACATTAGCTAGCAGGATCCAGTGACTGATGTAAAATCACAATTATTTTGAGGTTGTGATGAGCATAAGTGATGTTTCAGGACATCTGTAGAAACTGTAACTTGATATGACAATGTAAGTAACTTCTATTGGATTGAGCCACAGGTCGTGCTAAAATTACTCTTAAATTACTCTCGTTTATGGTCAGTGTTCCTAGTGAGGGAAATGTTGAATTTAAGTAAGGGATTAATTTGTGATAAAAGTATAGGTGCTTTCAAAAAACATTCATTAGATAGCAAGAAAAAGCAAATACATGTTAAAAACCCAAAGACACCCAACTTTTGTAGCAATATGGACAGGACTGGAAGAGATGATGCTGAGTGAAATAAGTCAAGCAGAGAGAGTCAATTATCATATGGTTTCACTTATTTGTGGAGCATAACAAATAGCGTGGAGGACATGGGGAGATGGAGAGAAGGGAGTTGGGGGAAATTGGAAGGGGAGGTGAATCATGAGAGACTATGGACTCTGAAAAACAATCTGAGGGGTTTGAAGGGGCGGGGGGGTGAGAGGTCGGGGTACCAGGTGGTGGGTATTATAGAGGGCACGGATTGCATGGAGCACTGGGTGTGGTGAAAAATAATGAATACTGTTATGCTGAAAAGAAAAAAAAAAACAAACCCAAAGACACACAGAAGGTGATTCATGTACGATGCAGGGCAATGGTCTCCCTGGGCAAAAGGGAGGTGAGTTTTATAGAGAGCTAAGGGCTCACGGTCAGATGTCAGAGGTCGGCTCGAAGCTCTGCTTCTTACAGTGGGCGCGGTGCACGTGTGTTCACTTTACTTCTTGAAAATCATTATTCCTTTGCTTAATATACTGCTTTATAGTATATTATGTATGCACATATCTAATGTGTTTAATTTTTCATATTAAAACCCAAATCTTACTTTAAATATGTATGTGGAAATTACAGTAAGTTTCAAATTCTCTCATTTTTGGTACTATTATGTGATTGCAATCACTATTTAAAGGTAGATAATTTCAAAAATCTCATTTCAAAATGTACATACTCATTAAGAAAATTTTGAGAGATGAAGGATTAAAAGATGATACAAATCATCTGCAGCCCCTCACCAGACAGAACCACTGTCTACAGTTTTATGCCTATATTTTCAGTCTTTTAAAAATTTTACAAATACTATACATATTATTTTTGTAATCCACATTTTTTTCCTTTAAAATACATCATGAACCTTTCCCCATATCATTTATAGAGGTGTGTGTGTGTGTGTGTGTGTTTGTGTGGACAGAATTTTAGTTTGCATTTTTTTCCAGGGTCTGAATGCATCCAGCTTCCTTAATCTCAAAATGTGGGTCTTCTTATCGGTCTAAACAACCTCGAGATACATGTTTTTATAGAGGAGTCTGTACTTCTCATGACAATTCCTCAGCAGAATTCCCCTGGGTGGAAGTTTCTGCCTCTGGACATGTACATATGTTGCCAAATTAAAAGCATTTTCAGGGGCCCCTGGGTGGCTTAGTCAGCCTTCTGCTCAGGTCATGATCCTGTGGTCTTAGAATTGAGCCTCGAATGAGGCTTCCTGCTCCGCTGGGAGTCTGCTTCTCCCTCCCTCTGCCTCCCTCTCCGTCCCCCCTTCCTGACTCGTGCTTTCTCTCTCTCTCAAATAAATAAAATCTTTAAAAATAAAAGAAGCATTTTCAGCTGGGTGAATAAAATGTTTATTTTGACAAAGGATATTATGCTCTCCCCAAGAAAAAGATTCAGAGAGTGACTTCAAGAAGCTTCAGACTCTATCAACAGCACATTACTGAAAGTTGATCAAGAACCAGAGGGGCACCTGGGTGGCTCAGTGAGTTAAGCCTCTGCCTTCAGCTCAGGTCAGGATCTTAGGGTGCTGGGATCGAGCCCCGCATCGGGCTCTCTGCTCAGTGGGGAGCCTGCTTCCCCCCGCCTGCCTCTCTGCCTACTTGTGGTCTCTGTCAGATAAATAAGTAAAATCTTTAAAAAAAAAAAGAATGAGAAAACTGGATTTCCATTGATATGCTTGATCTTTCGGAGAAGGATAAAAATCATGTCATACAAAGAGAAATAATTTCCTGTCAAAATATCAGCTTTCTCTGTCTTCTTTCCTGATCCCCAGAGCATGGAGGACAAGAGCAGGGTCAGAGGGGATGCACGAGGATTGCTCCCCAATGGCTGTGCACCTAGCAGCCCCAGCTCAAGGTCCCTTGGGATAGGGTGCTGACAACTCCACACCTGGGAGGAGTAGCAAAACACTTCTTGTGTAACCACCTGCACGCTGGAGTGAAGCGAAACGGCTGGGCCAGTCGGCCTGCAGTATCTCAGCGGAGTGGGAGGTATAGCTAAGGAGGTTTTGATTCATGGGAGAAGAGAGGAAAGGAACATGCTAGAGCAGCAATTTCTGTTTTCACCTTCAAGGTTTTGCTTTGTCAGCATTTCCTGTCTAGACTCCGGGTTTCGAAGACTTTTGCATAGGGAAGAAAGCACACCTCTTCTTCATTTTAAATGCATGGACAGTTTCTCCAGCTTTGGAAACTCTGAAGCGCCTATTACTCATTCTAGAGGCCGGCCAGGATCTGGAGCCTTGGGCTGGCACCTCCTGGGCTGAGCGTGGACTGCTGCAAATGGATCCAGGGCTTCCCCAGGATGTGGACAGGGAGAAGAGCCCCGGGTGGGCCAGTGGGGTGGGGTGCGGTCCTCAGAGAGGTGGTGGGAGGGGGCACAGGGGACAAGCTTCTCGTGTTGATAGGGTGACCATGCGTCTTGGCTTGCTGTGTGTCTGAGGCATTGTTTTATGCTGATTGCTTTGACATGTGGGGCACCCTGGACACCAGAGGGACCGCCCCTCCCAAGGGACAGTAAACAACTCTAGCATGACCTTCATGGGCAAACCAACCGATCCAGAGCCCAGCTGCCTCCTCTAATGGGCTCCTACACTCCTGACCACCATTCCCCTGTCCTAATCACATCTGGGCCAGGTCCTAGACGACGAAGGACAGCTCCTGTCCCCCAGAGCGCACTGAAATTGTTCAAACCAGCTGACCCAAAGCCCGTTCGCCTTGCCTTACCCATTCCTTCCCATGGAGACCACAGTCCATGCTTCCCCTGCTTCCTCTGACTCCTGAGCAGCCCCGATGCTTCTCCAAGGGGCCCTGCAGGGTGTCGCCTGCCCCTCCTCTCGGGTCTGGGAGGAACATACTCTTCTTTTCCAGGCCATCATTTCCTAATCTGCTGGGCTTCGGGCACTCGAGGGAAAAAAATCTATCTTAAAACACCCAGGATCTCTACCTATTGTCCCATGAAATTATCGAGATGCCCTCTGTCTCAGAGGGTCCCGGCTGGGAGGATAGATCGCTGCGTGTCGCGCTCATCAGCCACCCTATCTAGGGCTTGCAGCAGGGCTGGGGGCCTGAGCTCCTCCCGCCACACAGCGAGCACTCACACTCAGTAAAGCCTCACTAGCTGGCTGACCCTTCCCTCCGCAGAGCATCACCACACACTTCCGGACGGCTGTAGCTCCCTGCTTCCTGTCCGCTCTCGTTACTGGGGAACAAGCCCTACCATACTGTACCTGGAAGCGAAGAACAAGAGAGACAAAATGGACTGGCCAAGGAGCAGGGCCGGGCGAATCTGAGAAGAGCTTTGGCTAGCCGGGGACCTAGTTCTAGGCTCTGACGGTGAGCGGTGCATCAGGACACGGATCAGCTCAAGAAGATGGCTAGAGTATCACCACATTTTATACACGTAGGGGATGACATAGTAAATCTCGCAATTAATAGAGGCTAGTGATAGCCCCAACCACATATGAACGAAAACACGATTGTGTTACAAATTCTGGACACCGAATCTGACCAACAAGGAGAGAATTTAACGAACTGCCGAAGTGCCAGGTTCTAGCCCGAGTGCTTCACGGTTCAATATTTAGGTGTCGTGGTCGCCTAAGTCACGAGATTAGATTTCAGACAAGTCAGGGGAGAGAATGAGTATGAAGTCATTCTATCTGAGATCATAACAGCAGGTCTAAGTCCACAGAGCTGCAAAGGTGAAAAGAGAAGACACAAGCACTGCGGTTTCAGACCCAACGTTCACAGCAAACACATTCAAAACAGGCCAATGAAAATGCTGCCCAACACGCATCCCTGGGCATCCTTTGCCAGCCCCTAGTGCTGGCTGAGCTCACAACGGGCGCTCCAAGCCTCGGGACAGACTGAGCCAATGACTGCGGCGCTCGGCTGCAAGGTTTATTGGAAAAACGGGGCTTCTCGTCTCAGAATGTGAAAACCCAGTGGAGTGGATAAGACACGACCTGGGATGTGCCCCTTTATGAGAGCAGCCGGTGTTTGGCAGCAATGCCAGTCTCCTGGGAGAGGGTGCACAGAGGATTCTGGAAGGGTGGAGAGACTCAAAGGAAGTGAGTATCCAAGCAGGTGCTTTCACAAGTGGTGGGCAGAATTTGAATAGATAAACGGGGCCACTTTAGACAGAGGGAATGGCCTGACTACATACTAGGGGTGTGACAAATATTAAGTAAACCATCGTGAGTGAACAGGGCAGGAAACAGAAGGAAAGCCCCTGTTCAGGAGGGCTCCAGGGGTCATGTGCAAAGTAGCAAGAGAGAGAAGCCTGACGTGTTAGGGGACACAGACATTATTCCATATGTGAAACACAGGAAGTCGTAGGCATACTGCACATGGTCTTAAACAGGTTGTTTTTGTTAGAATAAGAGGTGTCATTTACTGAGAACCTACTATGTGCCAAACACACTGTATCTAACACCTTTAATCCTTGCAATAACCCCACACATGAAATCATGCAAAGGCTACCCTTGTTTTGCAGATGCGGAAAATGAGCCTGGAGAGGTTGTGTCACCTCCCCAAGGAGACGCAGCTGGAAAGGCACACGTAGCTCTTGTTTGCTTCCTAAGCCTCGGTGCTCCCACTGCACTGTGGTCCTTCCAGGGCCTGTGTGGAGCCACGGGCAGACCTGGAGTGCGGGGAGGGCATTCGGTGTAAAGCCTGGAGCAGCAGGAGGGCAGGCTCTCGCTGGCGCTGGCCGGTCCCCCTGCACCACAGTGGGGACAACTTATCAAACTAAGGAGGGACGCACGGGAAGAAGATGTCGTAGGGGGAAAGGATGAGCTGCTGGTCCCCGGCGTCCTGTCCCCGGCGTCCTGCCCATGGCGTCCTGTCCACGGCTGGGCGGCCCACGGCGTCCTGCCCACGGCGCCCTGTCCCACGGCGTCCGGCCCCGGCGTCCCGTCCACTGCGTCCCGTCCCCGGCGTCCCGGCCCACGGCGTCCCGGCCCACGGCGTCCCGTCCCCGGCGTCCCGGCCCACGGCGTCCCGTCCCCAGCGTCCCGTCCCCGGCGTCCTGCCCACGGCGTCCTGCCCACGGCGTCCTGTCCCCGGCTGGGCAGCCCGGTGCCGACATCCCTGCGGCAGCTGAAGGTGTGGGTATCAACCCCGGGGACCCGAGGCGGGGGTCCAGAGAGCTCAGTGCCCACTCTGCAGAGAGAAGCCTAAAGCTTCGGAGGGCTTAGGAGCCCGCGTGAGACAAGAAGCCAAGGGCCCGGGTGGAGATGCCCGCGTGTAATCATCGGAGACAAGAGAGGAGAAAGCCTGGGGCAGCAGAGATCCCCCAGCACCTCAGGAACAAGGCAGAATGGTGACTGTGAAATGCTTTTTAGTGTCATGGGACGGGAGTCTCTGTCTCCTGGGACAGGGAACTCTTACTACCCACAACCGAGTAGGGCCCAGGTGTTTTAGAGCCTTGAAAAATTAGAAGTAAACTCAGAGAAAATTGCTAAGGTATGATTTTTTTTTCTTTTTTTTTTGGTGGCAGAGGTGATGCCTCCCCTGCCCCCACCCCCAGAGGCATTAAGCGGTTCCGTGCATCACTGAGAAGCCGTATCGCAGAATCCTTTCCTGATAAATGATAGGGCGTTCCACTTCTCAGATGCGCATGGAGTCAGTCCTTTGGCCTGTCTTCCCGCTGAGTCCAGGAATCCTTCAGTGTGGGCTGACACAAAGCTGCGTGTCTAGGCACCGAGCTGTGACCCCCGCGAGGGCGCGGTTTGCGGTCCGCAGCGCGCAGGTGCCGCGCGGGGGGAGGCCGGCAGCTCTGGGATCTTGGAGCCAGGACGGGAAGGGTTTGAGGAACCAACCGTGATGCTGTTTCTCGGACATGAGGAAGGGCGCTCTCCCTGTCAGGGGCTTCACGGGGATCTTGGATTTAGCGGCTATAGCCTCCCTGGAAGGCGGGTTTGGGTGTCGACCGTTTCTGCTGCCAAGGCTTCAAGAGACGACTGGACTGGGTCGCAGTCTGAGCAGCAGAATCGGAAGGGAACCCTGGGCTCTCCGATTTCATATCCGTGCTCTTGCCACTACCATTTGTTTCTTTTGCTGGGTGTCACATGGTACGAAGAGGACTAAGGGGCTGAAGGTCATGACAAGGTCATGAGCAGCCAGCAGGGGAGACGGAGAAACCTTCGCTTCCCAGCCCAGCGCCACGGGGCCCCGCATGCTCCCGCTCTTTCTGGCTCTCACTTCCACGTGGCCTCTTGAAACCGTTCTAGAAAGGACATGAGTGAGAATCCAACTGCCAAAGCTCATGCCTTCTCTTTGTCCTTATGATCTCTGAGTGTCCCCCTGCACCTTCCACCTTGGGCCTGCCTTCCTCTCGGGCAGGACAGAGCCACCAAGGAGGCCCTCGGGGGGCCACAGCACCTCATCAAAGTTACCCTTACTGCTTCCTGGCTTCTTCTGTTGGATCCACATGGAAGAAGGAGATGACGGACCACCATCATCTCTCACTGAGACCCTCATCACTGCTATAGCTCTCGCTGACACTGGGGAACCGAGAAACACAGCCCCGAACATCCTTCTAGTGGGCTATGGGTGCCCGAGTGACAGTTTGTGTTAGACCTTTGGGGGTATAGCTCAGTGGTAGAGCATTTGACTGCAGTTTGTGTTAGACCTTTGACTAACAATCCCAGGGAAAAGGGCTGTTATCAAGCCCTTTCTAAGGACATGAGCATGTCTTAGCCTAGCATCCTTTTGGAATGTCTTCGATACTGCTGTTCAAATCCCTCTGGAATGATTGCAAGCAATGGCCAGACGCCCATGGCTTCAGGATCATGGAAAGGTGTTTTTTTTTGTTTTGTTTTTTAAATAAATACAGATTCTTATGCTCATACCCTGGGGATCCGGATTCAGTAGGTCTGGATTTGAATCTTTAAGAACAGCTGGGGGGTTGTGAGTTGCTGGGAGGTTTGGGGCCATCTCCCTCGGTTGGCTGGATAAACTTTTTCTCTGTTAGACTTCAGTCTCGAGCTACAAAGCAGGGCCTTGTTACTGTGTTGCCAGCTGTGAAGGTCTTGGGTGATTCAGCACTATCACCCTCCCCTGCCATAGCCTGTGTCTCATATAGGGCAGTGTAACGATTAGGTTAACTTCATGGGCCTCTGTGCCTGCTGACTGTTGGCCCGTCAAGAGACGGGATGGTGTGTGCGGTGGGGGTGGGAGCGGGATGGGGCAATTCCCTCTCCTCACATACTAGATGGCTGGAAACAGCAGCTTCCTGCATTGTCCTATATAGCTTCAAAATTGCTTTAGCAAGGAAAATGTTGGCCTGCCAGCCAATCTATAGCTAAAGAGGGGACCATGGTTTTTGCTTATATGGTGGGGGGGAAAATATTTATTTATTTATTTGACAGAGAAAGACACAGTGAGAGAGGGAACACAAGCAGGGAGAGTAGGAGAAGGAGAAGCAGGGAACAGGGAGCCTGACACCAGGCTTCACCCCAGCACCCGGGATCATGACCTGAGCCGAAGGCAGACACTTAATGATGAGCCACGCAGGCGCCCCTGGAAAAAAATTTCTTTAAAGATTTTAATTATTTGCGAGAGAGTGAGAGAGCACACACAAGCGGAGGGAGCAGCAGGCAGAGGGAGAGGGAGCAGCAGGCTCTCCGCTGAGCAGGAGCTGAACCCATCACCCCCGAGTTAAGTCCCAGCTTCACTCTTTCCCTGCTGCGCGTAACTGGGTGGTGGCCGGACGCAGGCTCGGCTCCTCTGTGATGTGAAGAACGTGGTAGATCCTTCCAGGGCTGGTGTGAGTCGGTAAGACGAATGGGCAGAGGAGGTCGTACGAAGCCTGGTACACCTGAACGCGAACTTCCTGCTTCCTGCTACCGTCATCGCGATGATTTTGTTGTCATCACCTCCATGGCTTTCATCGTCCCCTTCCGCATCATCCGTCACCACCTTCAACACCATCACCTCTGGCTGACGGAGGTGGGAACGTCAGACTATGCGCGTTCGTACAAACTCGAAAAGAAGCTGCGAGTCTGGACTGGCCTTCACTGTCTTTTGGACAATGCAGGTAAATCAAAGGGTCCTCAGGCACATTTTAAAATCTGCGCCTGGGGCTTGTTGCTAATATATCTGTAAGTTAGACCACGGAGAGACTGTTCGCACGCGTGTTGTCTTTCAGGCTTGAAGCAACTTATCTGTGACATCTGTTTAGACAACATTTGGAAAAGTAAATCCTAATTCTGAAAGTCAAGTTCAAATCTATTTTCCAAAAAGGATGTGATTGCCATTAATCGCTGAAGATACGGTCGGCTTAATTCAGATGTGAATGCTTTCGGGCGAATGTCAGCTTGGAAGTGTCACCCATCTCATCAAAACTGAATGCCCAGATAACATCACTTCTAGGCAATTACTGCCAATTCCCACCTCTGCAGACGGCAGGCAGCCTTCCCGACTTTCCCAGTACCCCAGCACATCTAACAGGTGTGTTAGTGGAAGGCCACTTCTTGTGAGCAGTCTGCCCCCTGCTGGTGAGTCAGAGCATTGCCTTACCTTTCAGGCCTAAAGGTGACAACAGAATTTGTTCTCACATTTTATTTTATTTTTTTTGTTCTTCTTTATTGTTCTCACATTTTAAAAATGTATCTTTTGGGGTAATATATATACACATTATTATTAATGATATATAATTTAAAATAGGAATATATATTAGTAATTTCTATTTATGTATTATATACCTATGGATATAGACACAGAACATACATATGTATTTAAGAACTCATTGGAGCACTGGTATGTGATAGAGTGTCTGACTGAGGGATGTGCTAGGCTACACTCTCACCACTGAGTTCCAAACTTCACGGGCCACACTTTCAAGTGAAATTTAGAAGAATATTTTAATGACAATACCAACGGCAATTTCTGCCAGATGTGCAATATGTACCCCGAGCACTGTTGGGCTGGATGTCTACAGTCCTGCCCAGTGGGACCTTAAGTGCTTCGCAGAAGGAAAGCAAAATAAAGAATGTCTATTAGCCTATTCTGAGATTGATGGGGAAATGGAAGAGCATAAATATTAAGTAGCAAGATTATTAATAGGTATCACTTATCAGACTTAAAAAAAAAGATTTTATTTATTTATTTGACAGAGAGACATATCACAAGCAGCAGAGAGGCAGGCAGAGAGCGAGGGGGAAGCAGGCTCTCTGTCAAGCAGAGAGCCTGATGCGGGGCTCCATCCCAGGTCCCTGAGATCATGACTTGAGCTGAAGGCAGAGGCTTAACCCACTGCACCAACCAGGTGCTCCTATTGGGTGTTTTAAAGTGCTTTGTGTTCCAACTATTATTACAAGTTGACATGTGGGGAATCATCTATACTTGATCAAGGAAGATAAGCTAATTTGGATTTTTGGTAACGAAGATCTCTAGTTCATGGCTTGCTTAGCGAAGTAATTAAAATTTCAACATAGACGCGGGATTTTGAATATGGAAGCACCACTCACGCAAAAAGGAAGCCAGAGCAGAGAACACAGCCTTGTCCTCTGTGTCAAGTGAGGCCATCCTAGTTGAAAGCAGACTATTATTTTTGCTGTAGCTGACACCAAAATCTATTCATTCCATACGCAAATGTCGGGCACCTGTGATGTGCGAGACACTGTCCCAGGTACTACAGACACATTAGCAAACAAAAGGGAGGACAAACAATCAAACAACAAACCAAAACATCCCTGCCTTGTGGCACTTCCATTAGTAGAAGGGGCTCCTCCGACTAGGCGTGTCTCAGCATCAGCTGGAGGGTCCCTGAAACACAGAATCGCTGCATGACCTCCCAACAGCACCAGCCCAGTTTCTGAATCAGGTCTGGGTGGGGCCCGAGAGCTTGCGGTGTATGTACGCGGGGGTGGGGATGGATGGGGACAGATCTGCTTCATCCCGCACACATTCTGATTTGTCAGGCTCCGAGCTAGGCATTATGTGTGCATCATTTCAATAAATCTGCCCGATTTTACAGTATCCCATTACAGACAAGGAAAGCATGGTGTCAAGAGGTTACATGAGGCACTTAATAATGGCTACAACTAACGTATGGGTCAAGATTCTCCAGGGAGACCTAACCAACAGGATATATATATGTATGTATAAAATACACAGATTCATTTTAAGGAGTTGGCTCCTGGGATTGTTGGAGCTGGCAAGCCCTGTATTTGTAGGGCAGGCGAGCAGGGTTCCTGTTTTACGGTCTTGAGGCAGCATTCTTTCTTCTTTGGAAAACCTCCATCTTTGCTCTTAAGAGTCTCAACTGATTGGTTGAGGCCCACCACATTATGGGTACCTCTTTTACTTAAAGAAATAAACACCTGGAAATGGAATGTTGGCCAAATCTAAAAAAGCGTTCACATCAATGACTAGACTAGCGTTGGACAGACCCACTGGGCTCCACTGCCTAGCCCAGGGTCACAGAAAGTAACCACGACGGCTTGTCGTGGCTGAACCTCATTTTCAAGACCAGATCTGTTGGACTTCAAAGCCCTTCTGCCTTGCCTTGGATTCCTCACAGAGTAAGGCCGGGCCGACGAGAGATGCCCAGGCAGTTCTTGCTGAGAGAAATGAAATGAAAATTTGGAAAACAGAAGTGAGCGATTTAAACGTGCAAGCCCTTGGGGCTTGCGCTGGGCGGGGGCTTAATTTGTTAGGAGGTAATCACATGGAGCAGAAGAACCATTTCCCCACAAAGGGCCATCCAGGGGTCCTGCGTGTGACATGAATTCTCCCCGCCCCCGCCCCATTGTTAATCTATCCGTGAGGGCAGGATTTACCGCAGCCAGTGGCCAGCTCTTAGCTCTTCATACCTGCCCTTCGCTCGGAGATGCTGCTCCTGTGAAAACAGTCCTTTGATTCTCCTGTCCCTGTGGTCAGTCCAAAGTGGTAAATGCTCCTTGTCCCCCCCCCCCCCCCCCCCCCGCCCAATTTCATTTTGGCCGCTGGTTCTTGCCAATTATCTTTTCCCTTAAGGGTTTGGCGCCATCTGGTGAAGGAGCGGGTGCTCTGCAGCCATGTGTCCCCTCTTCCCGCCGCTTCCCACAGAATGTCCTCCTTGGGAGGAGTAAAAGTCTCCGGTGTGGGGTGTGTTTGTGGGGGGCATGGGGAGTGAGGGGGTGCATGTGTGTGTGTGTGTGTGTGTGTGTGTGTGTGTGTGAGGTTCTGTCTGTTACACAGGATACAGACCAGCAAATAAGGGAGAGGAGTCTACACCTGGCCCTGCTCTAGCAGGCTGGCCGGCATCCCCGCTCCCCTCCTGGATCCAGAAGCCGCAGAGGCAGCCCCCGGCCCATGAGCCTGCCCCTGCCCGGGGACGTGCTCAGAGCCGGGCTGCTGAGGATGGGGGCTCTGGGAAGCTCTCTGGGAGGAGGGCCAATCTCTGGTTGGGGCTGAGGTGAGGGAGCTCAGGCCGCCTGGTCTATTGTGTTCCCCAGCGTGAACACCAAGCTGGGGAGGCTTCCAGAGAGAGGGGGAGGCCCCACGGGAGAGGCTGGGCCCCAGGAAGTGCTGCGGCCAGGAGCCCAGCGCGGGCTTTTCCTGGAGTGAAGGCTCCGGACAACAAGGAAGCAGTCTGCGGGGCGGGAGGGTCCCTGGAGAGACAGAGACCTGGTCTGTGTGGTCAGGGTCTGCCTCTGAGGCCCGGCCCCTGTGTCAGAGTGCGCGTGCATCTGTGTGTGCGTGTGTGTACGCGTGTGCCTGCACGCCATCCTTTGTCCTTGGGTGTCATCTTTCATTTTCTCTCTCTGTCATGCCTGACATTTTTAGCATTCAGCCTTAAAAATACCCGAAGCCCAGGTTTTACCGTTTTGCAGTACTTTACAACCTATAAAGTGATTCACATGCCTGCTCGTTTCCTTATTTATAGCTCAGGAGATCTGACTGGCCCCATGTGGCAGAGGAGGAACCATGGCTGCTAGAATCTGAGGGACTTGCTTGCAGGTGGGGAAGACGGGAACCAGGTCCGGTGAGTGAGTACCAGCCCCGGTCCGGTGAGTGAGTACCAGCCCCGCTCCCCTCGCAGGCTAAGTGCTTGGGAAATGGGCGACAGAGGGCACGGGGGTCCAGGCACTCACTCAGCTCCCTTGGCACTGAGCCACGTGCTGGGACACACCCGCAGGGGTGCATCACCATCACCGGGCGCCCGCGCTCGGCGCCAGCCCCTGAAGGCTTCAGGGAAGTGGTCACCAATAAAGCTGCTTTACTTAAACCAACAGATGATTCCGGAACTACACACCTAAATAACCGGGACCTGCACTTCTGGGAGAATAAAGTTCACCAGGCTCCCAGTTCTGGAAGGCGCATGTGCGGAGCACAGAAAACGTCCAAGACATAACGGGGATGAGATACGGAGGCAAAACAGATCCAGGTATCCAGGCTCCTCTGAGCGTCCTGGAATCATTCTCCTTCCCGGGGAGGCACCCCTCCCGGCCTCTGGCTGAACACGCGAGGAGGGGGAGGCTGGGGTAGGGACCACAGCTGAGTGGGGCGCGACTGGACCATCTGCTTGGCTCCAGCCTGGGGATCCCCGCGCAGGTGCCCTGGGCACCCCTCCCTTTATCCGCTGAACACCTGCTCTCCGACATCCAAGCGAGTCGGCGCCCCCTGCACTCCCCAATTTTGCCGCAGTGTTTCTTCGTCCAGGGAAGGGCACCACCGTCTGCCCAAGTCAGAAGTCCGAGCACTGACTTGAACTTCTGCTTCTATCATCCTGTCTTCTTGCTCATTGACAGGGTCCGCAGCCCCGATGTCCAACCCCGACGTCCAACCCCACATCTTGGTGGTCCTGGCTGCCCTCCCCAGTACACCGGGCATCTCTCAGGGATTGCCTCTGGTGGTGGACGGCTGCCACATTGGGCCCCACAGCAGCTGCTGGGAACTTTGGTTGCTGCTGGTTCTCCACTGAGACGCTATCCAGCACTTTTCCTCAAAGAGCACTTGTGGATGTGGGGACAGGCCACCTCCAGTGACACAGATGCATGCTAAAGGCCAGCCTCTGGTTGCCCTGCAAGTCGAGAGCCACCTGACTTCCCAGCTCCACCCCGTCTTCCATGCAGATGGAGCCTCCTTCTGCTCAGTCCTGCCTCCTGCTGCTGCTCTGCTGCTGCCCCGGTCAGCGCTTCCCAAGACCCTCCTGTGTGCAAGTCTCAGAGGCTGTTTCCCTGGGAACCTGACCTATGGGAGCTCCGTCTATGGCAGGAGCCGTCCTAGGACACCAACTGGAGGTAGAGACCTACTGGCTGGTGGCCATAAAAGAGGCTGTTACTGGTGGCCAGCGAGCACCGGCAGCCTCGAGGGAGTCCAGAGCTGCAAAGCGCCGTGCCGAGGGCTGGGCTGCCCTGAGAGCATCCTGTCTCTGGCCATGCACTCATGGCGTTCAATGTCTGTGCTGGGAAAAGACCACAGGGAGCCTACTGCAAGCCAGAGGAGAGTCACAATGGTGGTATCTGGGGCTCTGCCGCTGCGAGTTAGGCACCATTTGGAATAAAGCTCCTGGCGTGCTTCGGAGCCCTGCGGGGCAGGAGCGCTCACGCAGCAGTCCTTGTGATAGCGAATGGTCATGTTCAGTAGTCGTGGCTTCAGCATGGCACACGACCCCGAGTTTGGACCATTGGGGATGAGAGGGATGCAAAAGTCTGGCCCCTGTGATGCAGAGGGACTCGGAAGGACCGCTCCTGCGCCAGAGCATCTCACAGGACTGTCGTAGCTGCCCCACCGTTCAACCCTGCTCCCGTCGCTCTGCACGGAGCTCCCCAGAGCGCCCTCCGCACACCTGCTCTCAAACCCCCGGTCACAGGGTCTGCTTCCTGACAACTATTACAGTTCCCTACTGTTTCTCCTACTGCAGCTGGTGATTCTTTTTTTTTTTTCTTTTTAAAAAAGGATTTGTTTATTTTTAGAGGGAGAGAGAGAGAGGGAGAGCACGAGCAGGGGAAGGGACAGAGGGAGAGGGAGATGGAGAATCCCAAGCAGCCTCCCTACTGAGTGCAGAGCCCAATCACCCTGAGATCATGACCTTAGTGGAAACCAAGAGTCAGATCCTCAACCAACTGTGCCACCCAGGCACCCCTCTGGCGATCTTTCAAAAACACCCATCTGACGGTGTCGAACTTCTTCAAATCCTTCAACACCTTTCCAGTGCCCTTAGTTCCCACTTCCTTGACATGGCTCGTAAGAGCCTTTATTGGCTACCCTCTGCCTATTTCTCCAGCTTGGTCTGTTGCTACCGCCGCCAACACCTTATGCCGTGATCACACCGCGCTGCTCTCGCTTCTCTGAATACGTCTCGCTTCTCCATCTCTAGAACTCTGCGTACTTTGTCTCTGCCTAGAGCATCCTTAAGTCCTGTCTTTGTCTGGATAGCTCATCTTCTCAGTCTCAGACTTCATTTCTTGTGACCAATTCCTTGAACGTCTTAGAAAACTAGGTGTCATAGCGTCCTCAATTTCCCTGATTGTGCCTCTCAGCAAATAGTGTTTAATTATTTGCTTATTTGTTTCTCTATGTCACTAGATTATGAACCTCATATATTACCCTGTGAGAGAGAGAGAGAGAACCCTTCAGTTCTACTCAATTTACACTACAGAGTCACCACTTAGAGTCACCAGGTTATATATGTGATCATAGGAACTTGTATCTTATGCTGAAAGTTTGTACCCTTTTACCAACCTCTCCCTATTTTTCCCATCCTCTAACCCTGGCAACTACTTTTCTACTCCCTGTTTCTATGGGTTTGAGTTTTGTTTCTCTTTTTTTAGTCCACATCTATGTGATACCGTGCAGCATTTGTCTTTCTCTGTCTGCCTTATAATGCCTTCTAATGCCCAGTTTCATTCATGTGGTTGCAAATGACTTAATTTCCTCTTTTTAAAAGAGACTGAATAATAACTCATTGCATATATATATATATATCTATATATATATATATATATATGCAATGATATATATATATATAGATAGATAGATATATTTCCCTTCTTTAAGCTTTCAACTGTTGACAGATCCTTAGGTTGTGTCTGTGCCTTGGCTACTGTGAATAACGCTGCTATGAACATGGGAATGCAAATATCTTCTTGAGATGATTTTCCTTCCTTTGAATATAGACTCAGAAGTGGAAATGCTGGATCATACTGTAGTTCTAATTTGAATTGTTTGGGAGCCCTCCATTCTGTTTTTCACAGTTCCTTTTCTTCACACCCTTGCTAGCATTTGTTATCTCTTGTCTTTTTGATACTTTGTGGTTTTGATTTGAATTTCCCTGATGTTTAATGATGTTGAACAGCTTTTCATGGACCTGTTGGCCATTTGTATGTCTGATTTTTGCATACTGACACCCTGCAACTTTACTGAAGTCGTTTATTAGTTCTAACAGGTTTTTTGGTGAATCTTTTGAGTTTTCTGTATATAAAATCATGCCATCTGTAAATACAGATCCTACTTTTTCCTTTCTTATTTGGATGCCTTTCATTTATTTTTCTTGGTTAATTGCTCTTGATGGGACTTCCAGTACTATGTTGAATAAAAATGATGGACATCCTTGTCTTGTTCCTGATCTTAGAGGAAAAACTTTTCCACTTTTCACCATTGAGTATGATGTTACCGGTGAGCTTGTCCTAGATGGCCTTTGTTATGCTGAGCTATGTTCTCTATACACAGTTTGTTGAGTGTTGTTATCAGGAATGGATGTTAAATTTTGTCAAGCGCTTTTTCTCCATCTATCGAGAAGCTCATATGATTTTTATCCTTCATTTTGTTAATGTATTATGTTGACTGGTGGATGTTGAACCATACTTGCCTTCCTGGAATAAATCCCACTTGATCATGGCATATGATCCTCTTCCTGTATTATGGAATTGGATGTGCTAATATTTGGTTGAGGATTTATGGATCTATGCTCATCACGGATATTGACCTGTAATTTCTGTTTTGGTAATTCTCTCGTCTGGATTTGGCATTAGGGTAAAGTTGACCTCGTAAAATGAGTTTGGAAGTATTCCCTTTCTATTTTTTGGAAGTATTTGAAAAGAACTAGTGGCAGTTCTTTACACATTTGCTTGAAGTCACCAGTGAAGCCATCCTGATCCCGGACTTTTGTTTGTTGGGAGGTATTTTTTGTTTGTTTATTTTTAAGATTTTAACTATTTATTTGACAGAGAAAGAATGAGTGGGGGTGGGGACAGAGGCAGAGGAAGAGGGAGAAGCAGACTCCCTGCTGAGCAAGGAGCCTAATTAGGGCCTCTATCCCTGGACCACAAGATTATGACCTGAGCCCAAGGCAGAAGCTTAACTGATTGACCACCCAGGGGCTCTTCTTGGGAGGTTTTTGTTACTGATTCAGTCTTCTTACTGGTAATTGGTCCATTCAGATTTTTTATTTCTTCATGATTCAATCTTGTATAATTGAATTGTATGATTGAATTGTATGTTTTTTCTTCTTTTCTTCTAGGTTGTCCAAATCCAGGTGAATAATTGTTCATAGTTTCATGATCTTTTGTATTCCTGTGGTATCAGTTGTATGGTCTCCTTTCATTTCCGATTTTATTTATTTCAGACCTTTCTTTCTTGGCAAGTCTAGTAAAGGTTTGCTAATTTTGTTTATCGTAAAGGTTTGCTAATTGTGTTCATCTTTAAAAAACCCAGCTTTGATTTTACTGTTGTTTTCTGTAATCTTTTTGGTCTCTGTGTCATTTATTTATTTAAAGGTTTATTTGACAGAGAAAGAGCAGGATAGCATAAGCAGGGTGAGTGGCTGGGGGAGAGGGAAAAGCAGGATTCCCATTGAGCAGTCAGCCTGACAGAGGGTTTGATCCCAGTACCTTGGGATCATGACCCAAGCTGAAGGCAGTCGCTTAACCAACTGAGACACCCAGGGTCCCTTCTGTAGTATTTATTTCTGCTCTGATCTTTGTTATTTCCTTCCCTCTACTCACGTTGGGCTTGGTTTGTTCTTAATTTTGTTGCTCCTTGATGTATCAAGTTAGATTGTTTATTTGAGACTTTTATTGTTGTTTCTTGAGGTAGGCATTTCATTTCAGTTTGAAGAACTCCCTTTAACATTTTTTTCTAAGGCCAGTCTAGTGGTCATGGACTTCATCAGCTTTTGTTTTTCTGGAAAACTCTCTCTTTCAGTCCTAAAGGACAACTTTGCTGTGTAGAGAATTCTTGGTTGGCAGTTTTTTTTTTTTTCTTTCAGTAACTTGAATATATCACCTTACTCCCTTCTGGCTGGCAAAGTTTCTGCTGAAAAATATGCTGACAGTCCTCTGGGAATTTCCTTGTATATAAAAAGTTGCCTTTTTCTTGCTGCTTTTAGGATTCTCTTCTTGTCTTTAACTTTTGACAATTTACAATGTGTCTTGATAGGGATCTCTTTAGATCTTATTCAGTACATTTTGAACTTCCTGGATGTGGTTATCTGCTTCTTTTACTAGGTTAGGGAAGTTTTCAGCCATTATTTCTTTGAATAAGCTTTCTGACTTTCTCCCTTCTCCCAGTAGGACCCCTAAAATCTAGATATTGGTCTCCTTGATGATGTCCCATAAGTTCTTTAGGCTATCTTCATTTTTAAAATTCTTTTTCTTTTTCTTTCTTTCCTTTTTTTTTTTTTTTTTTTAAAGATTTTATATATGCTCACAAGAAGGGGGAAAGGCAGAGGGAGAGAGAGAAGCAGGCTTCCCACTGAGCAGGGAGTCTCATGTGGAGCTTGATTCCGGGACCCCGAGATCATGCCCTGAGCCAAAGGCAGATGCTTAACTGGCTGAACCACCCAGGTGCCCCTGAAATTCTTTTTCCTTTTTTCTGCTCTGGTTGGATGAGTTCCACTTGACTGTCTTTGAGCTAAATGATCCCTTCTTCTACTTCATCTAGCCTGATGTTGAACCCCTCTAGTGTATTTCTCAGATCAGTTATTGTATTTTTCAGCTTTGTGACTTTTGTTTGGTGTTTTTTTTTTTTTTTTTCTATCTCTCTGTTGGAATTCACAGTTTATTCATGCTTTGCTTTCCTCACATTGGAGCATCTTGATGACTGTTATTTTGAACTCTCTATTGGCTAAATCACTTATCTCTGTTTCACTAAGATTTGTTTCTGGAAATTTATCTTGTTCTTTTGTTTGGTATATATTCCTCCATTTCTTTATTTTCCTCGACTCTCTGTGTTGGTGTTTGTGCATTAGATAAAACAGCCACCTCTCTCATTCTTAATAGAGTGGTCTTATGTAAGAGACGAGTCTTGTTAATTAACCCGACCCTAGCTGTCTCTCAAAACTTTGTGTCTGTTCAAGCCTCCTTCTTTGTTCTTCATGGCTTCTCTCATAGTTGAGGGTGTGTCAAGACCTGTCAGGATACCAAAGGGGAGGACTGCATTCAGCACCTAGATGCAGGCTAATTAGAAGTGGAACCTTTAGGCAGCAGTGGGAGAATATGCAGTTAAGCCCCTTCCAGGGAGAAACTGGGAGATGGATGTTTCTGCTTTTTACCTCTGTGCTGAGCCCAATATAGAACCAGAGTGGTGGTGGTGCTCTTGCATCTGTTATGAACTGTTTCTTTGTTTGCCACAGTCTGGTGGGTATGGTGATCGCAAATCCCTTTGGCTGTTAAAGTCAGGTGATCAATCCAGGTGCCTGGACTTTTGGTTGAAGCTGTGAAAACTAGGGTGCCAGAGATGTGTGTACAAGCTCCTTCCAAGGAGGTACTGGCCACTTCCTTCATTTATTGATAGGCAAAAGGGAGGTGGGAAAGTATCTGCTGGCTTCAATTGTCTCTGGGGAAGATTGCAGTTAGCCCTATGCTGTCTGTTAAATTTGAAGCCTTGCTCAGATGGCAGCTTTTAAAGTATTTTGATAAACCGCTTTTAAGAAAAATGGGAGACAGTATTTTTTCCTGCTTCTTCTGTGCTGAGCCCTGGGGACAGAGCTAGTTAAGAACTGCTTCTTTGTATATCATCAATCCTCAGTTTGTTTCCTGAGATTAAGAATCTCTTATGGTTTGTCTCTGGTTTCATCTCGTTTCATTTTTTCCCTCCCTTCCCTCATGATCTTCTGCCTTGTTTCTCAAATTCCTCATATCAGTGGGATCATATGATATGAGATCATATGATATATCATATCACATAATAATTGTCTTTCTCTGATTGACTACTTTTGCTTAGTATAATACCCTCTAGTTCTATCCACATAGTTGCAAAAGGCAATATTTCATTTTTGATGGCTGTATAATATTTCATTGTGTACACACACACACACATCATATCTTCTTTATCCATTCATCTGTATGGACATTTAGGCTCTTTCCATAGTTTGGCTATTTGTGGACATTGCTGCTATATGTGGTACACATGCCCCTTCTGGTCACTACATTTATATCTTTGGGGTAAATTCCCAGTAGTGCAATTGCTGGGTCATAGGGTAGCTCTATTTTCAACTTTTTGAGGAACCTCCATACTGTTTTCCAGAGTGGCTGCACCAGCTTGCATTCCCATCAACAGTGTAGTAGGGGTCCCCTTTTTCCGCATCTTGCCAACATCTGTCATTTCCACACTTGTTGATTTTAGACATTCTGACTGGTGTGAGGTGGTATCACATTCTGGTTTTTGATATGTATTTCCCTGATGCCAAGTGATGTTGAGCATTTTTTCATGTGTCCGTTGGCCATCTGGATGTCTTCCTTGCAGAAATGTCTGTTCATGTTTTCTGCCCATTTCTTGATTGGATTATTTGTTCTTTGGATGTTGAGTTTGATAACTTCTTTGTAGATTTTGGATACTAGCCCTTTATCTGATACGTCATTTGCAAATATCTTCTCCCCTTCTGTCTATTGACTTTTGGTTTTGCTGACTATTTCCTTTGCTGTGCAAAAGCTTTTTATCTTGATGAAGTCCCAACAGTTCATTTTTGCTTTTGTTTCCCTTAACTTTGGAGACATGTCTAGCAAGAAGTTGCTCCAGCTGAGGTCAAAGAGGTTGCTGCCTGTGTTCTCCTCAAGGATTTTTTTTTTTTAAAGATTTTATTTATTTATTTGACAGACAGGGATCACAAGTAGGCAGAGACACAGGCAGAGAGGAGGAAGCAGGCCCCCTGCCGAGCAGAGAGCCTGATGTGGGGCTCGATCCCAGGACCCTGAGATCATGACCCGAGCCGAAGGCAGAGGATTAACCCACTGAGCCACCCAGGCGCCCCTCTCCTCAAGGATTTTGATGGATTCCTGTCTCACATTGAGGTCTTTCATCCATTTTGAGTCTATTTTTGTGTGTGGTGTAAGGAAATGGTCCAGTTTCATTATTCTGCATGTGGCTGGCTTATACCCCTTAAACAAATAATACATTAAAAAAAGGGAATTGTTTCTTTGTTTGCTACAGTTCTGTGGGACTCATGGATGGCAGTCTCCCTGGCTGTCAGAGCTAGGGATCAAAAAACCATCCCTTGAGTAAGTGCTACAGAAGTTGGGGTGCAGATTTGTGCACAAGATCCTTCCAAGAGGACACTGGAAGCTTTTGGTGGATTAGAGGGAGAAGGTGAGAGAGGCACCCTCCTGTTTCCTTGGTCTTTGAGGACAATCACAGCCAATGCTTAGTGCCTGCTACATTAGAAGCCTGGCCTGGAAGCATCAGCTTTGAAAGCATGCAGATAAATCTCCTTCGTGGACAGACTGGAAGATGGGAGGCTTTGCCTGCTCCCTCTGTGCTGAGACCTATGAGGACAGACGTGGTGACTGCGGTGTGCCCCACAGGAATTGCTTCTCTGTTTGCTAGAGTCCTGTGGGGGGTCTCACAATCACAAATTTTGTTGGTTTTCAGGACTAGGTATTTGACACCCAGTTTTAACAGTTGGGGTGCTAGATGTAGGGTCCAAACCCTTCACCCTTCTGGGAGAAGCTGGGCATTGGGGGTTCTGTCCTGATTGTATGTCACCATGCCAGGAGTGGGGTTTATGGTAAGAGTGTGTCTTAACCTTTCCTACCCATTTTGATGTAGGTATTTTCTCATTCATCCGGTATGTAGGAATCACTCAGCTAGTTTCTGGATCTCTTTTGGAGGGCACTGCCCCAAGTGTAGCTGTAGGCTTGGTGAATCTGTGAGGGCAGGAAGCTCAGGAGCCTCCTATGTCACCATCTTGGATGACTCCTCTCCACCATTCTTGGAGAGTGCTTTCCTGCCTTCATAGTGAGAAGGGAGGTTTGGGGATGAAGGAAAAAGCTGTCTTCTTTGAGAAAGCACTTAACGAGTACCTACTATGCCCTAGGCATCCTAGGCACTGGGGGTTATAAAGACAAAAGTGAAGAGACAGGGAAACAATATTTCAGTGTGATGGATGTAGAACAGAAGTATATACAGGTGTCTGAGAGCTTCAAGGAGGTAGTGGAGCAGGCAGATGGCTTCATGCAGGAAATGACATATGATCTGAGTCTTGAAGGTTGAGTAGGAGCTTGGCAGGCAGGGACACGCACACTTCCTTTAGACACTGTAGATCTATTACTCAGAGAGAGCAGCCACTGTCCCCAAACTACTTTAATCGGGTACTGCCACTGGAAATGATTTCCTTTGTGGCTTTGGACAATGCCATTAAAAATCCCGAAGTCTCAGTTTGCCTTCCAGTTGGATAGGGAGAGTAACATCTACTCCTTGAAACCACTGGGAAAATGAATCAATTTATGTGGTCTGCAAGAGCAAGTGTTTACTTATTAGAAAGCCTCCGGAGGGAACATGTGGAGGACACGGGGAGGAGAGCAAGTTGGCAGGAACAAGGGAAGCAAGTGAGACTGGACTCTCATTAGCCTGGCATGGATTGATCTTCTGTCATGATTTCCCAAACTCCCAGCAGTCTCAACCTAACGCTTGTTCAATATTTTAAAACCAATTTAAACCCAATTTTTGAGTTTGCTTTTTTTAAAAAAAAATATTGCATTAATCAAAAAATGCATTAAGTTTAGGGTCAAGCAGCCTAACTGTTGGAAAAAAGCTGATTGGGCCCCAGGAGACATGGACTAGCTTGGCTGCATAATGTAATATCAAAGACCAGAAACTACTCAGCTTTTGATGGTGAACAATGGAGAGTAGCCACAAATACTGAAGGGGAAATCCTTACAGGTGAGTTGAATTGAAAGGAAATGGGAAGAGGGTTCATGAGGGTATTTTGTTAGCATGAGAAAAATTCAGACATGAGGCTGCATCCAAAGCCCTCAGTTCCAAGGGGTGAGGTTGCAATTAGCTCTGTATTGTTGGATGCGTGGTGTCCTCCTGTCAAAGATTTCATGTCAGTGGAATCGCAGAGGTCCTCTGCCTGGGGATCACTGCCATTTGAAAGAAATACAAGGAACAGAAAACAAATCTGTCCTATTAAAATAAGAGTCCTTTCTCTTACTGAATGGAATGGGGTCTTTTAGTTTGATGAAGTAGTTCATGTGGTTCATCCCTTTCCATGTCCAAGAGTAGCTACGATTGATATCAGGAGGCTTGGGGGGACTTGGTAAATCAGATCATCAAGAATACACTGGTTATTCTGCATTCTTTCCCCCTCTGGCCTGCCCGTGGAAGGCTGACTCTCCAAGGCTGTGTCCGCTAGGACGCTTTCAGGTTGGCTTTTGGTTGGATGTGGAGACATAAGCAAGAGATCAGAGGGCGGGAGAGAGAAGTGGAGATGTCCATCTTCATTGCCTTCCTGCTTGGGGCCCACTTCTGGTGATGCTGGACCCTCTGAGGTACACCTCATGTCAAGAGGCCCCACCTCCACGGTTCCAGCTCCCAGGGTTACTCTCCGCGTGACACCATTTCCTTTTGTCTCTTCAGGCCTCGGGAGGTCATGGCTGCTGACGCTGCCCTCAGAGACCCTCCACACTGTGTTGGGTTCTTGTGACTCTTCCTCACCACTGTAGGTCATCCATGACCTTTTAGTTAAAATCTCTTCATGTGCGCATTGGAGTTGGATTCTGTTTCCTGTAGGAGCCTAATCAGAGACATGGGGGGAAAGGGCAGCAACACCCCCAAGAAGTTGCCTTCTGTTCTCAGGCCACGGTGGACAGGCTCCTCCAGTTCAGTTGGTCAGTTTGTTTTGTTTCAAATAAGAGGAGTATGAGGTTGGTCCAGCAGCTTGAGTGAGGCAGGAGGACTTATGACAGGGCTGCCTCTTTCTGAATTCCTCCCGGAGGCAACTCTGTCCTGAATTAGCTATTCTTTTTCTGAATTCCTAGTATACTGATTGTATGGGCCTTGTGGCATCTAATAAAGTCATATAAAGTCTGTGAGAGCAACTACTTCATCCCCAGAGCCTAGAACAAAGCCTGATGGATTATAGGTGTTTAACACATATTTGATGCATGAATAAAATAATGTCTTTTTCTTTATAGATGCAATGATCACTCAAAAGACATCTGTTAAATATCTGAGCACCAGACAAGACATTTGCCTCTGCATCCTTGTCCGTGCAGTATTTTCTGCTGGAATTTTTTTTTTAAAATCATCCTTAATCCACTGTCCTTTTGACAGACTCTGATCAACCTTCTGTGACTTTTTTGGGGGAAGGGTTATACAAAGCTATAGATTTCTTAAACTTTGTTTTAGCATATTACTCTTGCTCTATATTTTTTCTCTAAGTCTCCCCTATGACACTTTCATGTGACTCTGAAGAAAAACATATCTGCAGTGGCACCAGGGTGGCACAGTGGGTTAAATATCTGACACTTGGCTCAGGTCATGATCTCATGGTTGTGGGACTGAACCTGGTGTCAGGCTCTGCACTCAGCAGGGCATCTGTTTGAGATTCTCTCTCTCTCTGCCTCTCTCTACCCCATTCCCTTGCTTACTCTCTCTCTAAAATAAATAAATAAATCTTAAAAAAAAAATTCCTTATCTGCAGTTTTCCAGCAGAAAGTCTGGTGGGCACCTGGGTGGCTCAGTGGGTTAAGCCTCTGCCTTTGGCTCAGGTCATGATCTTAAGGTCCTGGGACCAAGCCCTGCATCGGGATCCCTGCTCCCCAGGAAGCCTGCTTCCCCGCCGCCCCCCCCCCCCCCCGCCCCCTTCTGCCTGCCTCTCTGCCTACTTGGGATATCTCTCTCTCTCTGTCAAATAAATAAATAAATAAAATCTTTAATAAAAGAAAGTCTGGTGGATACAAATGTTTGGTTTATATACATTTATGTACACAAATGTTAGTTTGCCAAATTGGTGGTCTTTGCAGAAACCAGCCCCTGGATCCTAGTCACCTCTGCTTAAGGCCAGCTCTAACTTTCTTTCTCCTACTTTCCTGAGTTGAACAATAAGGTTTTAACAGCTTCAAAAAATTCTGGGGAGTTACCTCAATCTTTAACACTGAGGTTGGTTAGTTCTTTTTGAATGAATAAGGAAGGAGATTATCAGGTAGGTTAGGCACTTGGACAGCTTCAAGGTTAAGGAATTCTCTCCTTCACCTTATGGCTGCTGTTTTCAAACAGACATTAAGGTATCACTTCTTGGAAGCCTTTGCCCATGTTTGTGGTCCTAAGAGTGTACGGATGTAAGTGTACGGATGTACCAGCTTCATTTCTCGGGGCCTTGGTCTAGCCTAGCCCTTCTGGGCTACAGTGGTCCTGAGGCAGGGGCATCTCGGGGTTAATGTTATTTCTGACATCAGCATGCAGTGAGCTTGTATTTGAATGCCACCGGGATAAAATAAAATCACCAGAAAGAGCATTTGCTGCCTCTGTTGCAGAAATGGCAATTCAGATCTGTCTCCCAATATGCTCATGGCCAACATCTTAGAAGCTGATGAGAAGACCTGAATTCACTAGTTACGTTTATTTGGTTATGTTAATATTAGTAAGTAAATCCACAGAGTATCTTAAAAAGATATACTTCTTTATGCTCTGCTTTTAGAACATTCAGATATATTAAATTCTCTACTGTAAAATTAAAATGTTCTGAAGTTTCTATGTCTATTTATGAGGCTCCTGTCAATAAAGTTAACTAAACGATTTATCTGGGCAGACTGGATATTTAAAACCTCGTTAACATCTCTATCAGTGGAAAAATAATGAGCAAATTCATCAACTGTGCTGAAATTTTTACTCCTTTCCTCTAAGGTTTGGTGGATCATAATTAATAAATAGAAGAAAGTGTATTTGCATTTCCCTAAGCCTGATGTAGTACATTGGAGAGTAAGGTTCAGTAAACAGCTCTTTACCTAATCAAGACTGGAATACAATTTAGCATACTTGATGATATTGCTAAAGAACAGTAATATCCTCGTATCACATAATACGTCTATGCTCATCATTCATGGAGGAAGTTTCACCAATGATTTTACACAAGGCACTTTTGAAAAAAACTAGAGATGTGGGATTAAAATTGATTGACCTGATTCAGAAATTGTTACATTGTTTTCTCTCTCCTCTAAAGACTCCTCTGCTCATGCTATGCTCCTTTTCCGTATTCCATACATATACCCCTGGGGAAAGCACAAGCATAACCCAGGGGTCATCTACAGCCCTACCCTGAGGAGGTCATTCTGGGAGGATCGTGGGGGTGGGACAGCCAGTGCCCCATTGCCTGGGGCTGTAGGCTACAAGGCCAATTTTGTGGTTGTTGTTGTTTGTTTTGTTTCGTTTTGTTTTTGATTTTTTCGTTTTTTAGATTGGGACCCTTTGACCTTCAGGAAACAGCTCTTGTCTCGCACCCACATCCCGAGCCCTGTTTTGTGGAAGGAGTGGACACCCTACCTGAGGAACTGCTCCTGAGGCTTCAAAGAGGGTGCCGCATTCACCTTCATGGTACGCCTCCTTACAGTCCCGGCAGAAGACGAACTGCGGAAGAACACACACATGTCAAGGATGGGTCTGTCGGAGGCTCCCGGCCCTCACATGTTTTTCCTTCTCCAAGCTCACTACAGCCATTCCTCTGACTTGCGTGATGTTTTCTGCGGCAAAGGATTTTTCCAAAAAGAAACGAAGTTATATTTCAATGACATTGTTCACTCTTTACTAAATAATGTTCCAAGCCCTACAGCAGGGTCCCAAACATGGCTGAGTCATATTTCCTATCTTTCTGATGTTTCCAGTCTGGCAGGAGAGACTGTCGTAGAGTGCTGCTGGTGTTAAGATATGAGCAAAACCATGTTATTCAAGGATTTCACATCCTAGATCTGTTTACACACACAGAGGATTTATAAGTTCATGTTAATAGACTTAGTTTTTCACGGAAAGCCTATTACAGGAAGCAGAAATCAATTGTGTCCCCTGCGCATTCCTTTGGTGAAGTCTTGACCCCCTGTACCTCAGGATGGGAGTGCATTTGGAAACAGGGTCTTTGATGAGGTAAGTTCGCTAAAATGAAGTCATGAGAGTCGGCCCTGATCCTATGTGGCCAGTGTCTTTATGAGAGGAGATGGACTGAGAGATGACTATGTGGGGACACAGCGAGAAGGCGGCCATCTGCAAGTCAGGAGGGAGACCTCAGGGGAAACCAGCCCTGCTGACACCTCACTTCTTGGCTTTTAGCTTGTGGGACTGTGAGAAAATAATTGTTGTTGGAGCCCCCCAGTCCAGGGTACTTTGTCATGGTGGCCAGGGGTAGCCGCTGCGTGGCCTGGAGTGGGTCTGCTCAGCTGGGGATGATGCCCCTGACAAACTTCACACACCACAGAATGGGAGAGACCTGGGGAGCAACTCACTGCTCTCCCTCTCCATCTTCGGGAAGAAAGCTCAAAAGGGACTGCTGGGAAAGGAAGCTCTCCTCTCACCGTCAGGAACCTGGAGGCCCCTCTAGGCCAACTCTGTCGCTACCAGCCATGCTCCAGAGGGTGTGGCTAAGGTTGTGTGCCCTTCAGCGGACACAGGGGATTGAAGTCATCATTCTCTCCCTGCCCTCTGACACCCCTCAGGAAAGGCGGGTTCTAGGTCCCTTCTGCTTAAATATGGACGTGTTCACTACCTGGCCAACAGCCCGTGGTGGAGGCGACCGTAGGCCGCGACCGGGCCCAGGCCTGAGGAAACGGGCAGCTTCCGTTCTGGCCAGTGGCTCCTGAGGGGCTGGTGTACAGGAACCTGAGCCGCGGGCCACGAGGCCTGGCTGAGCCACCAGCAGGCAGCCGGCACCAACACGGCAGCCCAGCATCAGAGCCATATTTCCAGGGGCCCTTCCAGCCCCTGATGAGTTGCCCCGGACGGCCCCAGGTGGAACAGAGATAAACCCGGCTTTACAGGTGCTTGCCACAATTACAGCCTTGTTGGGAAAAAAGAAAATAGAGCAAAACAAGAACAAGACTGTTGTTGTTTAAAATGACTACGTTTGGGGGTGTTTTTTTTAACACAGCCATCGGGAATGGATAGAGTAATGGGAACGAGAATCCGGAAGACGCAAAAAAGTTGCAGAGGCTTGAGGTTCTCAAATGAATATTCTCCAGCACGATCCAGGAAGTTAGTGCAGTTTTGTTCAGATAAGACTGTTTGGAACTGATAAATACAACCCCAGACAAACAGGGCCCAGAAAAGTCCAGCTCTATCCCCCAACACATCCCCGCCCTTCCTCGCCTCCGAGAGAACAGCCCGTCCCAAGTGGGTTTCCTTCATGCTGTCTTCACCCCAGAAGCAGGCCTCCCTCCTTCCCCATGTCCAGTTTCTTGTTTCAACAGCTCGTCTGAAAATCGCCTTACTCTCTGACAGACTGAACAAGACAGGCAGGTGTTGGATACGGGAAAGGCCTCTGTAGGTAGGAGGCCATCTACTGTCTAAGTAGTCGTTATTTTCAGAGTGCTGTAGTCTTATTTCTTCTCACAGCAAAGAGACTGGCCCCCATTTTGTGGGATTTACACTTTATTTAAAGATTCAGGTTGGTGGGAGACGGGCGTGCCTCAGGTTGTCTTTACGCAACGCCAATGCCACCGGGTTTTAATTTCTGGCACTTTTTATTTTCCCTGAGCCAAAAGCTAATCCAGTGAACAGTGAATGAAGTGGGTCTTAGGGCTTCCTCTTAAGATGAAAAACAATTTAAAAAAAAAATTAATGTGTCCGCTCATCTTTGCGTTTGCCCCAGAGCCATCGCTCAGCTGTCACGCGCTGTGCAAGGAGACACGCAGCCTGGACGGTTCAGTCGCGGAGAGGCGCTCACTGGGTGACTTTAGCCTAGCGCCTTCCTCAGAAGCAAGTCTGATCTCTCGGCATGACAGGGAACGCGCTTCACATCTTATTAGCTAGTGGATGAGATATAAAATCAGTTTCATGGTAGAGGAACACCCTGGAGGTTGATCAGTTTGTCAGAATAAATAGGCCTTTCCTGACACAAAGACATTAAATCCCTTTCACGCTGGGACTGCGAGGAATGGACTAAAAACGTAACAGAAAAGGAAGAGCGCACGAAGACGGAAGGCCTCCCCGCGGCATTATGGCAAGAGGCACGGGGAGGCTGGGCGAATCGTCTGGTGGTGATTTCACATGCGTGTACTTGCTCATCGGCTTCCATTCCGACAGTCTGACTTTGATGTGGGGCTGTCATGCTGTGGGCTTCCTGGTTAAACAATTTGCATCTTTCGCAAACAAAATGGGGAAATATCTAGAAGGTCTGATCTTGGAAAATGTTCAGGTTTTGTTTTGTTTTGTTTTTAGAGTGGGGGAGAGAGAGAGAAAAAGAGGGAGAGAGAGAAAGAATTGAAGCAGGGTCCTTGTCCAGTGTGTGAGCCCCCAGCAGGGCTCGATCTCACGACCCAGAGATCATGACCTGAGCCGAAATCAAGCGTCGGATGCTTCACCAACTGAGCCACCCAGGTGCCCTGGAAATGTGCAGGTTTTTAATTATGTTATTCAGAATTCAACCAGGTGCTTGTACAAATGCTTAGGCTCTTCAGTTCCCAAACTGTGTGCCAAGGCACTCCGGGGTGCCACGAGAAGCTCATGATGGTGCAATGGGACATTTTAAAGTTCTGAGGAAGACACGGTTGACACTACCTGTTGGACACTGTGAATGACTCACTCAAGGCGGTTCACGGTGTTACCATGGATTGTGTTGCCCTTCTGATGACCTATCTTTGCAGAGCTGGGTTTTTGGTTACTGTGATAGGAAAACATGGGAGCATCTGTGTGCAGCAGGAGATGTAGTTATTTAAGAATGAAATAAAAATATTTTTTCTATTCAATTTATGTCAACTATCTTTTCAAATGACTATTGTGTTGCTAAGACATTAATTCTTATTTACGGTACTTGGACTTAAGTATTCAATAAACAAAACTGTTTGGACTTAAGTATTTGGTATACAAAACTACATTTCCGGGACGCCTGGGTGGCTCAGTTGGTTGGACGACTGCCTTCGGCTCAGGTCATGATCCTGGAGTCCCGGGATCGAGTCCCGCATCGGACTCCCAGCTCCATGGGGAGTCTGCTTCTCTCTCTGACCTTCTCCTCATTCATGCTCTCTCTCACTGTCTCTCTCTCAAGTAAATAAATAAAAAATCTTTAAAAAAAAAAAAAACTACATTTCCTTTGGCTTAGGAACACCAGGAAACACTCACTCGCCGGGGCAGGGCAGACAGAGGAAGGTTGGGGAACTCTGGCTTAGACATACACAAAACTCCTTGAGGTAACGTTTTGGGCCAGTTTTCAAAGACTGCCAAGGGCACAGATAATTCTAGAGAAAGAGCTTGAGAAGACAGATCCGGCTCCCACATTTTCACACTCAGTGTGCTGACATTGCCTGCCCCCCCTGGGCACGTGGATCTTGTTCTAACTAATAACGCAAAAGACTGAAATTTACCTGGGACTTGCTATGAACTAACTGTGGTCTCACATTTGCTAAAGATATCTTACAAGTAAATACTAACTGAATGCAAGGGACTACCAAACAGTTATGCAGTGTACTTTTCCCAGATTATTTTCTCTTGAGATAGATCTGATAAATGCCACCAATTTCTGTAGTTAAAAAAAAAAAAAATTAAAGACTTTTAAGGGGCACCTGGATGGTTCAGTCAGTTAAGCATCCGCCTTCATTTCAGGTTATGATCTGAGGGTCCTGGGATCCAGCCCCGTGTTGGATTCCCTGCTCAGTGGGGAGTCCGTTTCTCCCTCTACCCCCAACCCCCAACCCCGGCTTGTGCTCTCTCTCTTTCTCTCTCTCAAATAAATAAATAAATAAATAAATAAAATCTTCCCAAAAAAGGCTTTTAAAAATTATAAACATAATACACACTTATAATGTTGGCTCTCTAAACTCTATCCCTTATTAGATTTGATGAGAAAGCAATATATGTGGACTCTATTTCTTAGCTCCTAGATGTTGATTTTCCATGTCAACTTGGCTAGACCGCAATTCCCAGTTATTCGATCAAGCGCTAATCTGGGTGTTTCTGTGAAGGTATTTTGTAGGACTATAGCATCTATACTCATTTTGCTTTAAGGAGGAGAGATGATCCTAGATAATCTGGGTGTGCCCGATTCAATCTGCTGAAAGGTTTTAAGAGCAGAACTGAGGTTTTCCCCAGAAGGAGAGGGTCTGTCTGGGGACAACAGCTTCCAGCTTGTCAGGCTGCCCTTCTTGAAGACCTGCTTGTGAAGTTAGGGCCAGATATATGGATATGCTGATATATAGATAGATTTATTCATGTATCTATGGATCTATGGGGACAGCTGAGCATATTTTTATATCTACATCCACCTCCCACTGGTTCTGCCTCTCTTTTGGCTGGCTGACATAGCTCAGCTGCTATAGAAAAAATTTTACTAGGTCATTTAATTCTTTTGCAAATGGACTGATATAAAAAAACAAGTACTTGCATTTTCTATGTTATTTGCAAAATGGTAGTTTGAGTCTCTTTTTGTGTGTGTCTTCCATCCCAAGTACCACAAGATATCTGCTCTTAGAAGTCAACACAGTAAAGGAAACAGTCAACAAAACAAAGAGGCAACCCACAGAAGGGGAGAAGATATTTGCAAATGACACCACAGACAAAGGGCTGATATCCAAGATCTATAAAGAACTCCTCAAACTCAACACTAAAAAAATAGATAATCACATCAAAAAATGGGCAGAAGACATGAACAGACACTTCTCCAAAGAAGACATACAAATGGTTAATAGAACCATGAGAAAATGTTCATCATCATGAGCCATCAGGGAGTTTCAAATCAAAACCACATTGAGATACCATCTTACACCAATTAGAATGGCCAAAAATTTTTTTTTAAAGATTTTATTTATTTATTAGACAGACAGAGGTCACAGGTAGGCAGAGAGGCAGGCAGAGGGAGAAGGGAGGAAGCAATCTCCCCTTGGAGCAGAGAGCCTGATGTGAGGCTTGATCCCAGGACTCTGGGATCATGACCTAAGCTGAAGGCAGAGGCTTAACCCATCGAGCCACCCAGGTGCCCCATAGAATGGCCAAAATGAACAGGACAGTAAATAACATGTGTTGGAGAGGATGTGGAGAAAGGGGAATCCTCTTAACACTGTTGGTGGGAATGCAAATTTGTGTAGCCACTTTGGAAAACAGTATGGAGATTTCTCAAAAAATTAAAAATAGAGCTACTCTATGACCTGGCAATTGCACTACTGGGTATTAACCCCAAAGAAATAGACATAGTGAAAAGAAGGGCCATCTGTATCCCAATGTTCATAACAGCAATGGCCACAGTCGCCAAACTGTGGAAAGAGCCAAGCTGTCCTTCAACAGATGAATGGAAAAAGAAGATAAGGTGCATATACACTATGGAGTATTATGCCTCCATCAGAAAGGACGAATACCCAACTTTTATATCAACATGGACGGGACTGGAGGAGATGATGCTGAGTGAAATAAGTCAAGCAGAGAGAGTCAATTATCATAGTCACTTATTTGTGGAGCATAAGGAATAACACGGAGGACATTGGGTGCAGGAGAGAAGTGAGCTGGGGGAAATTGGAGGGAGAGGTGAACCATGAGAGACTGTGAACTCTGAGAAACAAACTGAGGGTTTTGTAGGGGAGGAGGGTCAGGGGTTAAAAGAGCCTGGTGGTGGGTATTAAGGAGGGCACATACTTCATGGAGCACTGGGTGTGGTGCATAAACAATGAATCTTGGAACACTGAAAAAATAAAATAAAGTTTAAAAAAAAAGTTGACAACTCAAAAAAAAAAAGTCAACACCAGTGATGAATCCCTGAACTCTACCTCTGAAATTAATAATACACTATATGTTAATTAACTGAATATAAATTAAATTAAATTTTAAAAAAGAAGTAAATACCAGGAACAAGGTTATCACTTCCAACAGCAGGACTGTGTCCCTTTACTTGACAATGAATGTGCTAATCCGATTCATTTTTCTCTTGGATTAACTGCCTGGGAGTTCCTACAGTTCACCTAACTGTAGGAACTAGCTCATCCCAAGTGCCTACAACGAGGCATACAACTTCAAAACAACTATTTACTAAGTGGGAAGTTCAGTAAGACAAACTTTTTTTCTAAGAAGCAATAGCGAAACCATTTTTACCATTCAAGTCATATTTTTTGCCTTGCAATTAATATGAGTTGACTATTCACCTTAAGGATGGATGAAATCTTAGACCTGGACCACATCTGAGAATCACACCTTGTAATACACGAAATCACACAGTACGTATTTATAGTTTTAGAAAGCAGATACACTTTGATATTTCATAGTAAACCTTCTGAAGTCAGACAGACGTGGAGACAGAGGCCTTTCTCTTCTATTCATTACCCTGAGTGATCCTAATATCTCTTTCCTTTATTTATTTTTTGGTAAAGATGGAATAATAAGGTAATGATTATTTCACACAATCTCAGACACATAGTAAATGCAATGAATAGTTTTCCCATAGAGTTACGATGCTTTATAGGCAATAAAATTTGATGGAAACGTAAGGTGACAGTGAAGCCCCTTGTTAATTAAAGCGATTCCCACTACTCTGGTGATAACTGTTGTTACGTGAAAATCCTGCATGAGACTGGGAACTCCTGGGCAACACCAGGCTTGTCGACCCTTCTAACTGCCGTATGGAGAGGGAAGTTGGCCTCACTTTGCTTGTCTATGTGCAGGGGCACCTTCATGATCAGTCCCCTAGACCACCCTGTACTACCACGGAGCCATACGGATTGTCCGTCATGTTTATCGTTCAATATCCTGTCAGCGGAGAAGTCATTTGATTGATGGTTGAGTTTGATTTCCCATAAGCCCATCATGGAGACATTCAAAAGGAGATGTGTATATTTTCTCTTTGGAAACACGAAAAGGAATTAAATGAACAGCTTCCAATGTAGAACATTCAGCGTGTGCTGATCAATACAGCTGAGAGCCAGTTGGTACCTACAAGAGATGACCCTCAAAATAAGGGTTTGATCCTTCAAGTTGAGTGATCTGTACATGAAAGCCTACGTTCCTTCCTGCCTGTTTTTGGTCCTGACAGCATCTATTAGAAAGGCATTTTATTATGTGCCATTCATTCCTTTCCATAGCTCTGAAGTTCTGCATTAAAGAACGAGAGAGAATCAAATCGTGTTTCAGGACCCCTGACTACAGTCAGGGGAAACATCAAAGCCCGAGGCACACATCCGTCCTTCTTTGGGAGCAGATGAAATAGCTTTCTTCCAGGTGTAGGACTTTCCAGAAGATGGCAGCAGTGATATATACGATCAAGCCTCAGTGTGTTAAAAATAGAGTTTCCAAAGAGTCAGGCTCCCCATGGGTGACCAGCCGCTGATTCGTGCAAAACTGATCTGACAAGACAGTGCAACACAACGGAAGTGGTATTAGACTGTAATGCACTAAAACACAATCTTGAGAAGAAGAAAGTCAGGTTATTTCCTTTCAAGTGCACAGCATCTTAAAATCACAGGATCTCATGGTGGGAAGCCATCTGAAACGATGCCAGGCTCTAAATGTAAACAGACTAAGACGATCTTTTACATGCAACCTCCAAATGGCTAAAAAGAAATAATTTTGAGGAAGATGAATCAAGCTCAGTAGCTGAATTCCTTTGTCTCTATCTCCTCCCTCGTTCCCTCCCTCCCTTTTTAAGGTTTTATTTATTTATTTGAGAAAGAGAGAAAGTGAGTGAGAGAGAGAGAGAGAGCACAAGCCACGGGGTGGGGGTGGGGGCAGGGAGAGCGGTGGGCAGCCCCATGCAGGACTGGATCCCAGGACCCTGGGGTCATGACCTAGCCGAAGGCAGAAACTTAAACGACTGTATTTTTCAAATTCTAAAGGAACCATTGAGGACGGTTGAACAGTGTCATCTAGATTCCCATAGAATACTGTGACAGTGACCCCTCCCATACCCCAAATTATTTTTGTTTTAGGGTTGCTACGCTGAAAGGCCCTTACTGCCTTCGGTTTCATTTTTATTCACCGGGAGCTCTTAACAGAACTCTGAAAATTCCCTTTGCTGACATTATCGCGATCTCAACAGGCACTGTGTGTACCCAACCTTCCGGCACATGGTGCCTGAATTTACACATTCATGGTGAGTACGATCTAGTGAAATTTTTTTACCATCTGTCTTGGAACCAGGGACTCCCCCCAGAGACGGTGAGCTCGCACAATGAAGAGACCATGTCTGCTAGCTGACCTTCGACAGGGACCTCGAGTCAAGAGGGCCCCCTAGTTAATGCTCCAGACGGTAAGCGTGGTCCTGGACAGTGACCTGTCTGACATGTAACTATAGACAAAGATTTCAAACTTATTTCCTCCTTCAAAATGTCTATATATATATATATATATATATATATATATATATATATAAAAGACCTAAAAATCTTTATTGGCCATTTATTTTGCCTTTTCCTTAATAGCTTTATAGCGATAACTCACATACTCAGGGGTTTTAAAAAGGAGTTTCTGTATTTTTTGAGCGGATAACCCACGCGCCCAGCACAAGCTAGAAGGTGCAGAATGTAAAGGGTCAAACAGAAGTCCCCCTTCCTCCTTGGTCCCCTGCATTGCTTCTGGGGGATAATCACTGTCATCTGTTTGTATCTTCCTGGAAACTTTTTATGCATTGTATTTTAAGACATAAATGGCATCTAAGAAATGGCATCCTGCCTGGTGCTTTGTGTCTCCCTTCCTCGCTCACAGCCTGCCCTGCCCGCGGACCAGCCGCCGCACAGCGTTCCCCCGGACAGATGCGCTTCACTGGGTCCAACCAGGTGCCCCCACCCCTGGCCATGTGGGTCTTTCCCAGTATTTTGCCGCTGGAAACCAAGCCGCGGGGAACGCCCTTCTCCGCAGGTCACTCTGCGCGTGAAGGAAATCCGTAGCATAAAGTTCTAGAAGTGAAACCGCTGGGACAAAGGGCACGTGGGGTCTACATTTTGGCTGCATTTGCACACCTGTCCCAGTAGAAGAGGGGGCAGGTGGTCCCCGCCCAGCGGCGAGCGTGCGAAGGCCCACTCTGCTCTCCCCAGCCCGCCGTGTTCCCACTGACGACCTTCGTCAGACGATGGTCATGGAAAGAATCTCAAATAAATGCAGCAGTTTTGCTAGGACCCTCTCGAACCACGTGGCACCACCCCAGGGACAGGCTGCTGGCCAGCTCAGTAACTCTGAGTCACTCTGGAGTCTTGTCCATTTGGCTGAAGGGGGGTCAGGAGGGGCCTGTGGTCAGTCCCACCTGCCAATTTCCTGCTCCTCGGGCCCAGGCTCTGAGACGGGGTGCACGGAGCCCATCCTCTCTTGTTCCGTCTGTCGGACGTTGGCCTGCTTGCCAGCCAAGGATGTTCAGTGAATTTTAGCTTGGTGGCTTTAGACACAGATGGCCAACAGACTGGAGGTCCAGGCCAGAGAGAAAGAAACGGGAGACAAGCGAGCATCAGGCTCTGTAGGCAGGGCTACGTCCCGGGCCTTCACGCTGAGCAGAATCAGCCCTCCGAGCGGCTCACCAGGCGTCCCTAACAGCGGTAGTGGGGCGATGTCCTCCCGAATCTCTCCGCTTCCTCTCTTTGCTTTAACCATTTTAAAGAACCTTCCTCTGGCCCCGGTCCTCACCCCGCTCTGCGGCCTCCCTGCTCTGGCCTTCACTTCCTGCCTCCCTGGTCCCGAAGGTTAAAGCAGGATGTGGCCGCAAGCTCAGACAACGTTCACACCGTCCAACGGTCCAACGGTCACCTAAAGAAACCTCTTGGCGGGCAGATTTCTCCATCTGACTGAAAATTCCCTTTCGCGTCCTGCAAGGCTGGCTCAATTTTGCTGTAAAACCAGCATTTCCCAGACCTTATGGAGCATTTGGCTCCTTCCCGAAATGGAGCACTGGTCACAGAGTATCAAATTCAACACCACTTTCAAATATTGCCATTCATTAGTGGGCCCGTTCAAATATTGCCATTAATTAGTGAACATGTTTGAATATGGCCATTCATTAGTAAAATGCACAGCATATGTCTTCTAACATTTTTAACTGGTCTCTAATCCTCGTGACCTTATCATTTACAATCTGTAACAAGGCACTAGACTTTGTAAAAATGATTACACGAGGCCAGTCAAAACGTGAAATCCAAGCCATATGGCAGTTGGAGCCCAATTTGTCCCCTGTGCCTGTGGGCATCCTTCTGTGCTCTTAGAGTAGCAGGAAGCCTGAGTGCTTCCCTTGAACACCTGGGCCCGACCCCCCGCAAGCCCGGGCAGGGTCAGTTTTGGAAAGGAGCCAACCAATTTGGTGAGACCCTTGCTGGCATATTTCAGAGGCTTTTGTCTTTGGCGATTCTGCAGCTTAAACGAATAATCAACCAGGCAATTATAATGTCTCAAGCCTTCACCGGGCATCGAACAGCTCCGGAGGTTCGTGGGGAGCCCCCCTGTTCCTGCCCCTCTCCTCACAGCCTCAGCCACAAAGTCCCGGCATTTTTCTCCCAAGCACGGTCTCTTTCTCGTACCTCCTCTATGAAATGCTCACCCCCTGGAACAAAGTGATCTCGCTGGTCCACCTGGTCTACACTGAGAGGACGTGTGTCCCGCTCATCTGTTTTCCCAGGATCCAGTGTCTGGAGCACAGGAGGTGGCCAAGGTCTGCTCTGCGCATGCCAGGGTGCCAGGTACCCAGCTCGGATGCTCACAGCCCCACTGGCGGGGATGAGGTGGGTGGGCGGGGAGCCCCGCTCATGCAAAATAAGAGAGAGGGAGGAGAGTATCAGACGAGCTACAATCCTGTGCTGAGTCTTCTGCAGAAACTCTGGGGCTTTGGGTGGGTTGTGGAGGGCTGGGGTCGGTGAAAAGGCATTTGCGTTCCTGCGCTTCGAGCTCCTCTCCCTCCCGGGGCTGCGGCTCCAGCATCAGCCCTCTTCTCCCACCTGCCTGCCAACAGCCTCTCCCAGTCTCTCCCTGCACCGCCCAGTCCCGCCCCTGCCTCCCGCCTAACTGCTGGAGCAGGAGAGCACTGGGATCAAAGGGCAGAAACTCAGAGCCCAGTGGGCAAGAGTCAGGACCAAGGAGCAGGGAGCTCCCATGCCGCTTTTAGAACAGTCTCTGGTGCCCACGTGCCAGGCCTCTCTGGAGCCACCGCTCCTCTTTCCCTGCTGTCTCTGCTTGGACAGCACCCTGGCATCCTCACATTCTCCCCGACCTGGTTTGGGCGGAGGCCCTCTCCCTGCCCCCACAGTGCTCGCCTGTGTCCTGGTCGTGGTGTGTCCCTAGGAACCACTTCTCTGCACATCTTTCTCACGAGGCTGGGCGCCCCAGGAGGGCAGAATGCCTTAGCCCTATTTCTGCAGCCGGGGCCTAACAGAGGCGCTGTCACGTGCGCAGGCACGGGCAGACGTGTGCAGAAGTCAGGAGCAGGAGGCGCTAGAAAGGTCTACACTTCCGAGAAGCATGAGCGTGGGCCAGTGTCAGGAGGGCCGGGCCCTGAGACTGAGGAGGTGGCCCGGGGGCGCTGGAGGAAGGAGACAGACCCGTTCCATGAGGGGGGTTCTTTCCTGACCTCGGAGCCCACACCTTTGGGGCACGGATGCCGTTCTCCGGCAACTTCAGAGGCCAAGCTCACAGGGTTGGTGGGGGGGCAGGCTTCACCGAGGAGGGATCTGACTGGGATGTGAAAACAGAAGGACAATGAAAAGAAAGAATGAGCGGCTAGAAAGAGAGGGGCTGGCGGTGGGAGGAACGCCCTGGAGAAAGTCAAGGCCGGGGAGACGCAAACACTGCAGGGGACTGTGGCCTAAAGGGAGACGGCGGGCTCTGCAGGCTCGCGGGAAGGCGAAATCTCTGTGCGGTGCCAGCTATGAACCTTCTGCAATTGAGGGGCCGGGGGGGGGGGGGATCGTGCAGACCTGGCATGGTCATTGTCACCGGGAGATGACACAGGAGTGGCGAGAGGCCCAGCCGGGCTGAGGGCCCAGCTGCTGGAACAGCGCCACCCTCTGGTTCGCTGCCGGACCCGCAGCAGCGGCCGCACCGTCCGTGGCCCCGGAGGGCTGACTCCGAATCCGCATTCTAGCACAAGCCCCGGTGACGTGGTTGCAGAGGAGGTGAGAAGCACTGCCCTAGCTTGTTCACCCCACGCACACTGACTGAGCACACACCCCGTGTGCCAGGCAGCCCGTGTGTACACTGAGGTGTAGACGGTGTCATTCCCAGGCTCCTGCGAGTCACTGCTCACCCTCCCTCTGATCCTCGGTCCGGCCCTCCCTCGGCTGTTGATGGAGAATGTGCGCTGCTGTGCTGCGGGGCCGCTGGTCGACGCGGTGGTAGTCGTTGTGCTTGACCTCCTTGAGTTCCTCTTCACGGCGTCCTCATTGTGGTGGTGGGCAAGGTTCTGGGGGAGCATGGCGTGTGGGCGCCCACTGCCTTGGGCAGTCACGCTAGGTCACCAGGAGGAAGGGGAGGGTTAAACTGAGGTCCCGTCGGCCCTCAACGGTAGGCCCCGAAGAAGTGCCAGATCCAAGCGTTTGGACAGTGCAAGCATGGAGTCTGCAAGCGGAAAGATGGGTCTAACTGGGCACCACTGAGTGGGAGCTGCTGAGAGGTAGGGGAGGTGGACCCAGGCGGGGGCGGGACCGGGATGAGGGGGAGGGGGAGGGCTGGAGGGGCCGCTCTGTGGGAGGCTGCAGGATTCTGGGCTGGTGGCCCCGGTGGAAGGAGGGGCTGTCGTGAGCAGGCACAACCAGCAGCCAGACAGAGCCAGACTGGGGGCGCCGAGGAGCTGGGAAGCCTCTAGCACCCACAGCACAGCTATTTAGAGAGTCAGCCACGGGGTGGTGGGAAAAAAACACTCATTTGGAAAATCAATTTTTGATACTGGGAATGCATTACCAATAAAACCCAGCGGGAATGGACTCTTTTAGAGTAATTCTGCAGCACTTTTGTCTCTTTGATTCTGAAACCACTGGCAAAAGGACACAGTCTGAAGCAGTGCTGTCCATTAGAAAGAGGGGTAATTTTAAAATGTGCTAGTAGCCACACAAAAAAGTAAAAAAGAAACAGGTGACATAACTATTTAACCCAATATATCCCAAATGGTATTTTCAACTGGAATCAATACAAGTGTTTTTTGTTTTCTTTTTTAAAATTTATTTATCTATTTATTTGAGAGAGACTGGGGGCGGGGCAGGGGTGTGTGTGGAGAGTCAGGCTCCCTTCTGAGCAGGAACCCCGATGCTGGGCTTGATCCCAGGACACTGAGATCATGACCTGAGCTGAAGGCAGACGAACAACTGAGCCACCCAGGGGCCCCAACGAGTGTTGTTATTTTACTCTTTTCTTTTCCCATGAATTCTTTGGCATCTGGTGGGTACCTACGATCATGGCTCATCTCAATGTGGACCAGCTGCTGTCCAGGTGCCCCGCTGCTGCCCGTGGCCGGTGGCCACCATGCCCGACACGGAAGCCAAGAAGAACTCCCAAGTCTGAAGGCTGCTTGGGTGTTGGAGATGCTGTTTCGGAATAACAGAAAAAAAAAAGAAGCAGAGCGCCTTCAACAAGTATAAGTAAGCAGGGCAAGGTGAAGCGGGGGGCACAGAGAAGGTAAGAAAAAGAAGAGCGTTCACAGAAAGAAATTCATATATTATTTCCCTCATGAGGGATGCTCTTTATTTTTGGCCTCAGAAGACTGGCTTTGCACTGTGATGGAGGACAGACCCGCAGGACACAGAAAATCAGTCAAATTAAAGAAAATGAGGGGTAACTGTCTGCAGTGAGAATTTCCCTGTCACACAGTGTGAGTTCTTTGCTGAAAGAAAGCCCGAAAATCAGTACTGACCCGAGTTATCGCTGACTCCCTGGTGTCACGGGCGCCTGATTTACCTGTGTGCTCACTTTGTCAGATCGCGGACCCCGGGCAGATAGTGTCCTGACCATTAATCATGACACAGACTGTGGATTCTAGTTGGGCACGAAAACCCGTTCCTGATGACTGTAATGCTGTCCTGCGTTTCAGTGATAACCAGAGCATGCACTGAATAAAAAGCCCCAGGAATCCACAATTCTAGTCCCGCTGGTTTGACCCGGCACCACTGACGTCTGGTAAGTCATCCAACCACGGGGCTCAGGTGAAGGACGTTTGCTTTTCCGTGTGACGGGTCAAGCCGGAGCCCTGCACTGAGAAGCCATAGACCTGCTCGATTTTACCAAGAGGACTTCCATTCGCCGAGTGTAGACGGATCCCCGTGGCACTCCCCAGTGAGTGAAGGGCCACGGACACCATAGCACCAAAGAATTCATTTTGGGCACAAGCTTCTGGGTATAAATTCAAGCAGCCACAGGGCTGTACTGGACAGTGCGGGGTCTGGAGGTAATAATACGGTACTAGATCTTACAAGTCCTCATCAGTAGGAAAAACAATTTGTTTTCACCAGTAGGGGGTTATGCTGTATCCCTCAAACTAACATAATGTTATATGTCAATTAACCTGAATTATAAAAAAAAAAAGCTTTCATTTTGTAAGTTAGAACTGGGACCTGAATTTCGTCCTTGAAGTGAAGCACCCATGAGCGACAGGAGCTGGGACAAATCTCAGAACCGCGTCTGGGCCTCTCCATGGTGCGACGTCGCCAGGCACAGTGACTGTGGGCGCGGGGCATTTGGAGCCCCCCCAACGTTCGGCCGGCCCTCCGCTATTCCCGGCCCCGGAGCTCGAGGCCGAAGAGAAGAGACAGAGAAGAAGGGTCTGGATGTCCATTCACACGCTGTCTCCGTGCTGCTGAGCCACTGAACACACCTGCCTCTGCCCTCAACACGACTTCAAGGAAGCTCACGGCTTGGACGCAGGCTCGCGGCGGCGGCGTTTCCTCCCCGGACCGGCACCTGTGCCCTGAGTCGCAGACAAGGGTGAAAGCCCACAAGACTGAGAGAGCCCTGCCCCGCCGAGGCCCGGCCCGCGGCCCCCCACCTTCCGCCCCGGCGGTGCGAAGACTCCTGCGGCCGAGCGTGTTCGCAGTAGATAAGGCCAGCCTGGGGGGGGGGGGGGGATGCTGTGAGCGACAGCCCCAGCCCAGCGCCTGGGGCGACCCGGGAAGCGTTATCTCGCAGCAACACACACCTCGCCGAGTCTGCAGGAAGGGGAAAATAAAACCCAGGCTTACAGGCCTCGCTCCCGCCCAAGTTTTTTTTTTCCCTCCTGATTTTATTGCTCTGCGCAGGACGCGGAAAGCAGCTAATGAAGCTCAGCTGAAGAGCAAGTGCTGGACCCCCAGTCTCAGCTGCTAAGATAACGGCGGGTCGCAGGGGACAGAAATGAAATGTCATCTACGTCGCTGCCTCCTCACCAGTAGCTTTTTGTCGCAAAGCACAGGAGATGCTCATTAAGCCAAATGACGATGAACAGAGACGCCTAAACGGTTCGCGTTTTGGCGGTTTGTCGTTGCAGGGTGTTGGGGGGGGGTGGGAGAGCGGGTCGGTCATCTTTGGGGGGGTGGAGGGGAGAAGCCACCCCGTTTCCTCTGCCATTTTCACGCCTGTTGGAACAGACTATTATTCTGTATTCTTTTTTTTAAATTGCCCAACACTTTGGGTTATGCCAGGCGTGATGGGCATTTAGTGAGTATTTTTAGGGATAATTATAATGATTTAACACCTTATTATTTGAAATCCTTGTTCTGTCTGTGTCTAGAATCAAATTTTCAAAAGGCTAACAGCTCACACAGGAACCTTTGCTGAGGTCCTGCGGAGGGGTGGCAGATGCTCCCGGGGTGGGTGGGTGGTTCACGGCAATCACTCGTCCCTTCCACGAGCGTTCGCTGAGAGGCTGTGCTGCTGGGCAGTGCAGCGCCCGGGCCGGGGCCCAGAGGAAGCAGCCCACGGGCCTCTGGGAGGCTGGGTCCCTGCCCAGCCACAGCCCCTCCTTGCCAGTGTCCCTGCTGGTCCCCCTTGGCCCGGCTAACCCACAACAGTGGGTTTGGTACTTTGATTCTCAACTAGGAGCTTGCTTTGGGCAGACTTCTCTGACCCCAAGCCTGGGCTCGCCGCTCTCCCGACATGCCCACCAGCCTGTCCCTAACCCTAACCTCAGCCCCTGTCACCTGTGCCGGGTGTGTCCTTACCCATCATCCCCTAAGGGGGGAATCCCTTAGATCCCCAAGGGACCTAAGTTCCTTGAGGGTGAGGACATGGTGCGCCCACCCGTGTGTCCTGAGCGCTGCTCTCTCCCACACCTGGCCCTGAGTATGTTCATGATTCAGGGGAGCCAAGAAGGAAATGGGGGACCTGCTCAGACAGTTACACCCCAGCACGAGTGCTACAACCGGGGTCAGACCGGTCACAGACGAGGGACTGGTTTGCTCCCTCCAGGAAGTCTCGCCAAATTCCCCAGCCCCAGTGACCCTTCCAGGCTCGAAGGGGAACCTGGATGAAGTGAGATGACAATGGGACAGTCCGACTAACTAGGCTTGAACATGGTCTCCTGTCTCCGTGAGCCCGGCAGCGCCAGCCCGTTCCAGTCCCTTAAGATCCCAGATTAAGATAACAGAATGTATCAGGATGTCTCCCCGTTTGCCTGACCTGTAATCAGACATTTCTAGGACTCCATGTTCAGAAAGGCTTTCTTGTAGGAAAAGGTTTCATGGTGTGTGTCATTCTCTTCAAATGACATGAGTCACAGCGACGTTTCTTCATCAGAAAGCTCTGGGTCTAGGCGGTGAGATGCTTATTCCAAACAAGCCACAAAACTCTGCAGATGGCCACCCTTTCCTCGTCGCCGCTACAGAAAACCTGACACACACCCCCCTCTTTCAAATCAGCAGCAACGTACTTCTGAAAAATGTTCAGAGTGCAGGGTTGCACCTACTAGGTTGTCTTCCAGCAGAAAAGTAGAATCTCCTCCGATTCTTTTATTTTATTTTATTTATTTTTTTAAGGAATGGATGCTTCTATGGGGGTGGTCTGACATAGGTTTATTATTTTTTATTTTCATTCAAGGCAGGAAGATTGACTAAATGATAAAGTCACTTCTTACCAGCTCCTGTGGCTTGAAGACTCTTTGACCTGAATACTGATTTATGTCCCCAAGCAGCTCTCTCAGACCTTGACTTTAGTGCAGGCCTAGAACAAACTGCAGAGCGTGAAACAGGCTTTGTCACACAGTGACAAGATTTACAATGGGATTTGAGGGGAAAGGCCATTAATTGCCATTTGTTGTCATATGATCATGTACCTCCTCTTCAGGATGGCTGCTTGTTTGTGGCAGGAGCTGCTGCCCACTGAGCTCCTCTCCTGAGAAGTGGGTCCCCCCAATCAGTATTTATGGCGGGTTCTAGGGGATGCGAACAGGAACCGGGGGTCCTCGAGGGTGCACAGCCAGGCAGGCTAATGTTCCGAGTTTCCCAGTCTGGGGGGTAAAGTATGAAGGGGACCAGGAGAGGATGAGCAGCAACTCTGCATCTGTGGCTTTCGAGGTGGCTGTTAAAATAGTGGATTTTTTAGGGCTGCCTGGGTGGCTCCGTGGGTTAAGCCTCTGCCTTCGGCTCAGGTCATGATCTCAGGGTCCTGGGATTGAGCCCCGCGTCGGGCTCTCTGCTCAGCGGGGAGCCTGCTTCCTCCTCTCTCTCTCTGCCTGCCTCTCTGCCTACTTGTGATTTCTCTCTGTCAAATAAATAAATAAAATCTTAAAAGAAAATAGTGGATCTTTTTAAAAGACGATTTTTGCTCCTATCACTATACACTTATTTGCTGCTTCTTGGAATGAAGAAATGTTCGTATGTACAGCCTTAAAAGCATGCACATACTTTGACCCTCAGATTTCCTCCTCTAGGAATTCTTTCTAGAAAGAAATATGACATGTTGCAAAATTTGGCCCCAAGAAGAGTATCACCATTCTGTAGGATAAATACTTCCATGAACCACGGCGCTGCGTCACCGGGAAGCTGGAGAAACGCAGATGTTTGCGGCGCATAGTTGAAGGCAAAAACTGCTGACATAGCACATCCACAGGAACCCCTTTCGGTTAAAACATTGTGTGTGTGTGCGTGCGTGCATGTGTGTGTGTGTGTGCGCGCGCGCGTGTGTGTGCATGTGTGTGTGTGTGTGTTTGTGTGTGTGTATGTAAAGAACATCCAAGAAGCTTTGTAGCAGTGAGTCAAAAATCCCACCTCTAGCCGTACGGGGTTAGGATTGTTTTTTTCTTCCCCCGCTTTAGTCTTTCTGTAAGTATCTGACATGTCATGATGAGCACACACAGCTTTCGTAACACGGGAGATCCTTCCGTTTTCATTTGACAAAGGTATTTTGGATGACTTCATGGGGTGGGTTCAACATTGCTGAGGGCTGGCGAGCACAGACGCACTCCCCTGGCCGGAGGTCTGCGGCAGTGTGGATGGAAGCATATTGAACATCCGAAGGGTCTGAAGCCGGGGGACAGAGCAGTGCGTGTGCTGTTGGCATAAACGACTGCAGGGTCCTTTTTGATTTTGGTACCCATGTCGTGCCATCACATCACTTGAGTCATCATCCATGGAGGTCAAAAAAGCATCCAGAGGCAAGATTCACAATGACGACTCCTCCTTGCTTTACTGAAATCTAGTATTAGGAAATAGCTAAGGAAATCCTGTCCAAAACGGAGAGGCCCATTTACATACGATTCCCACAACAGTTCCTATGCATCCAGCAGTCTTGAGGATGCTGTATTGGAAACATTAATTTTTCAACCCCTGTGGTTGTGTGGTTGAGAATGGCCTTCAATACGACAAGCATTTTGGACAGAAAATCTCTCAGACGATTAGACCATTATGTGTTCTCTCGTGTGCCAGGTTATAATGGCCATATGGCTCCCGGAGTGGGATCTTCAAGAATAAATTGCCAAATAGCACGTAACACACTAATAAATACATCCGAGCGGGGAAGGACCCTGTCTTTTCTGCCTGTTACCTTTCTGGGAGCAGAGACGGTGACTTTCGTCCTGAAAGCACTTCTCAGTTCAAAGGGAAGTTGTGTGCTTGCTGGATATTTTTAGATCGCCAGAAGGTTCAGTGGAATCACATAAGGCTGTCACTATAAAAATGAAAGCAAGCCCCAATCTTGGGTTGATACTTTGCAATAAACAGCGAACCGGGGAACAAGAATTTAAAACCCTGTTGAAAGCACGTGTTGCAAAGCCAGTTCTCTCTCACGGTCTGATCGGCGCGAGCCTCCCCCCGGCACACCAGCCTCCAGAGGCCTTCCCCGCCGCCGCTCGCCTTCTCCTTTAGCACCCAGTTTCTTGCCGCTCCCTCCGAGCAGCCGAACTGCTGTGCATCTGTAGCGATCCGAGCGGCAGATCCATTCGCATGGAATGCTTACCCTTGCCTGGCTTTTCAGCTGAGAAGCAGAACTGAAAACATTTCAGCAGGTACTGAAACAGGAAGCTTACCACCTGTCTTAGACTGCCATGAATGGAAGCGCTGAGCTGGGCACCGGTGGTCTTTTCTGTTCCCGCGTCAGGATGAAGAAGATCCTGGGTGTCGGCCCGGAGCCCCCCGTGCACTTGCTGGGTCAGCAGCTTGGCGCTTTACGTGCCTGCTGCCCTTGAAGAGGTGGATGGAGAAGACTCCCGGGACTGGGAATGGCAAGGGTCTGCGGCAGGCACGTGGGCAGAGAATCTGAGAGTGAGCGTGAGTGGGTGTGGGAATATCAGTGAGTGAGCCTTGCTTGGGCGCAGTGTGTGCGTTTGCATGGAGACACGGCTGCCCCAAAGGCTCATGCAAGGAGCACAGGCCACATGGCAGTTGGTGGCCCTGGTCCCCGAGGAGGTGGCCTGCTATGTCCCCTCTGGGCCAGTGTCTGGGCGTGGGTGGGTGGAGTCGCTGCTGCTCCAAGCTTGGCTCTCACCTGTAAGAACCAGTTCTTGGTCAGCCCTGTCCGGGCCTGTAGGAGGCACATCTGATTCCTGCGCCACGAGCAGCTGTGCCTCGCCTTTCTGTGAGACCAGGGTCCCCAGGACCAATGTAACTGGGCTGCAGGCTTGAGCTGTCAAGCCTGCACAGAGCTGGTGGCTGCTCAAGGCCGTGCTCCTGGGCCGATGCTCCGAGCCCAGGATTCGAGCCGGCCAGGCGCTGGGTAGCAGGGTGGGAAGAGTGTGTGGTTTCCTACACTCTGCTCTCTGGCTCTCATCGGGGCCAGATGACCGGGGGAGGTACCCGTCCAAGAGGGAGGCCTTGGTCATTGTGAAGACCAGGAAGACATGCCCTTTGAACAACACAACATCTCGCCGTACGAACATGGTCTGCAAAGGGTCTAGATGCCGAAAGCACTAAGTACAGAAAGTCAATTGAGAAGCAGATGGAGGTTTCATCCTCAGGACTGCAGACGCCCCAAACCAGAACAAACGGAGCGCCTTATCCATGCCTCACGTGTAAGAGCGACAGGAAGGGCCGCGGGACGCTCGATGCAGGACGCAAACGCTGGAGCCCAGCAGTGGGGGCCTCTGCGTCTGAAGTCACTGCCTCCCATGGGAAGAAGGCAGTGCACCCACATCGCCTCCCCTCCGCTGATTTTATGGTGCAGATCGATAAGTTAATACTGTAAGCACTAACATAAACCATTGCTGTTTTCCAAGGACACTTGTAAGCTCCCGTTTCATTGTGAGGCAAGATTTATTACCTCGGTTTTGCTGATGAGACCCTAGAGACCCTCTTTCAGAGAGGCTGGGTACCATAGCGACAAGCATAACTGAGAGGTGAAGGTAGGGGCTGTCGGCGAGAGCTTCGTGTGGCCTGGCTGGTGGCCGGGGAAGAGCTCTGTCCCTTCCTTCCTTCCTTCCTTCATTTGTTCATTCATTCATTCAATGCGTGCTCACCGTGTCACTTCTGTGTTGTACTGAAGACGGAATGTGACCACAGATATGCTCTGTGTCTGCCTCACTCTCTTCTAGTCCACTGGGCTAGAACAATCGACGCAGCACTCACACAATACACCGGGACTAGAGAATCTTAGGGTCAAGCCTTACTCTGGCTCCTGCGGAAACATCGGGTGGGTCAGGCTCTGAGGAGGGCCCGGGAGAGGACAGGGTGGTAGGGCAACGTCACCTTTACTTTTGGAGACCAGTCGCACCTCCTGCTTGGGAGCCTCCACAGCAAGATCTGGAAGGTCTGTGCCAGACTCCTTGTCAAAGACACATTCTCTGTCCCACCGAACAGGGCCCTGCCCTCCTCCTCGTCCCCTTTCTCTGCTTGAGTCCCCTTTCCAGGAGAAAGGCCACTAGAGATGCGTATTTATATGTCCTAGAAAAGGGACCGATGGTGTCAGCAATTCATCTGCACATCAAGACAGACTCACTGAATGCATCAGGGAAGGCTTGGGCGTGGCCAGCTGGGGATGGAGCCGGAGGTGGGGGTATTCGAGGGGGAGTTGCGGAGAAGGTGGGAACCAGATGGGCTCAGGGAGGTGGCCTGGGGGCCTGGGAAACACTTGGCCAGTGGGGCTGGCAAGAAGGGGCCGCGCAAGGGAAGCCCACAGTAGAAGCGGGCTGAGCCGGTCCCCATGCGGGCTGGCCACAGAGGGCAGTGGCTTTTCTGTCCATCGCACTGCGCATTAGTCAGGCTGAGGAGGGAGCCCTGTGGGCATTCCTGGGGACAAGGGTAATGCCAGACAAATGAGCTGTCCAGTCACCCCAGCTCTGAGGAAGCCAATTCCAGAGTGCAATTTTTAATTAAAAGGCAAACCGCCCTGAGAAGGGAGGCATTTGCGCATGAAGCAGGCCGGTGGGGAGAGGCAGCCCCTCTCTTTCCTCCCTCTCCTGCTGTCTTCAGAGGAGTCTTGGAAAAACTGATGAGGAGAGGGAGGAAAAGGAGACAGAGCACGAAAGCAAGAGACAAGGCGAGGCAAAGGGAACGCCTTTGCAGTGTTTTCCCCCGCGGCAGGTCAGGGGACAAGTGAGGACAGGGCGCTGTGAGATGTCCCTCTGCAGGGCACCCGTTCTTTGCCTCAAATGCCTCCCTGCAGCACACAATGTTTGTTTGGCTTCAGAATGCCATGGAAGAGGGTGGGTGGGGGCCTGGTAGCAGGTTCAGGATCTCTGTACAGTTAACAAAGGGGCCTGCCCTCCCGAGCCCTCTCAGGAACATCACAACCAGGTGCCCAGGGTGAGCACACTTCCCCATGAGGCTAGGACCGCCTGGCCCGCCATCGTCAGGGTTCTGTCTGCGAGTAGCTAGCTGCCCTGCCTTTACCGAGATCCCCAGATCCGGTGTCAGTTGACCTGAGTCCCGTTCAAGGGTGCTGACTGCCTGGCAGTGCTGCGCGGCTGCCACAGCTTCTGCTCGAACATCCCGAAATGCAAACAGGTCTCTGACGCGGTCTCCAAACTCCTATTTGTGGCAAGTAGGTGTGAAAATATTATTTAAAAGACTGGCTGTATAATGATATATTAACTTCTGGCTTTTTGGCTAAAATGTCGAAGTCCAGTATTTGGGGTTTTGCTAAATGGGGCTCTCCTCCATATTTCCTACCTGCTCTGCCTGGCGTGAAGATGACTTTTGTTACGGAGCAGGCAATCTTTTCCTGATCAAGCACAAGGTGCAGCAGGTCTGAAGGGCCTGTCACTGTCACTCAGGAGGACGGTCTCTGTGCCACAGGATTGCGGTGGAGCCCAGCTGCGCCGCCAGGCCACTGGCAGCAGAGACTACAGGATGCTTGGACTGTAGACGGACAGGTTTTCCTTCGGGATGCTAACTCTTATCATACACAGGCAATTAAGCTTGTTTTGAAAAGGACTTGGCACGTGAGCAATTTGCTTTCTTCTACCTAAACATAGCTGGCAGCTTGTCTGAGGGAGGGACGCAGAGCCCGCCGTGGTGCGGAGGCATGAAGTCCCTGTCACCAAGTCACCTGCTTCCTACATCACGGCAGGCACAGCAACACTTACTCTGAATGAGCCGCGGCCCCAGCTCCATGGGAAGGGGAGGCTCTGGGGTCCAACTGCTGGACCTGCGGCTCGCGGGAGACCTCGGGAGGGACACGGCTGCACAACTCAGCAGGACGAGCCTTGAAGGGGACCCCAAACGGCCATGCTAATAGGAGGTCTGCTCGGCACCTGGAGAATCTTCCCGAATCCTCACTGAAACCGTGCGCGTAGGTAGGCTCCCTCGTTTTCTTCTGAAACTCATTTTCCCGGTGTGGGGAATGGAGGCTCAGAGATTTGGGGCCTTTTGAAAAGCTACAGCTTCGACTCACACCAGGTTTGAGAGACTCGGCGGCCATGAGCCTGATGACAATGCTACTGGGTCCCGGGCCGGGACCGGGCAGCCAGCAACCAGGCTGAGCCCTTGATGTGAACTCACGCAGGGGGTCCTCAAAGCTTGTTCTCTCCAGGGGCAGGCGAGGACCCTCGAGACCCTGGGGCTGTGTGAGTGGTTCTTCACGCGCACCCCTCACTTGCTCCTTCAGGAGATGTGGCTTCCCCTGGGCTCTAAGCCACGGTCACACTTGCCCGCTGCTGTGACAGTCCCCTGGCCCCGTTAGGCACAGACCCAGACTGCAGTCAGAGCAGCTTCTCTTCAAACATCAAGTCCGACCCGCCACCTCTGCCCAAACCCTGCATTCCTCTCAGTAACAGCCGAACGGCCTTAGCCGGTGCCCCTGCCCGTGTCCCTTCTCCCCGTGTGTCTACTTGTGCCACATCACCCTTCTTGCTATTCTAGAGGATTCCACGGGCTTCGGTCCAGCTGTTCCCTCAGCTTGAATGGCCTGGAACCCTCGGACACCCACTTGGTTACATCCTTCCCTGTCCTATCTTTTCTCAAACCGTACCTCCTCAGTGAAGTTCACTCTGATCCCCGACTCCATGCTGAAACCACCTTTCCACCTTCCCACCCCAGGTGTCGCCGGTGCCTTTCCCAGTATCCCACCATTTCCCTTCCCATAGGAAGAGAGAAAAAAAAATTATGATCTGGTTCTTACAGAAAAAGTTTGCCAATGCTACTCTAACATCTGGATAATTCAATAATTTATTGAGCTTATTGTTCTTGGACGGATTCCCCTGAAACTCCCGAGGGCAAGGATCTCTTGGAGTCCCAAAGACACACCGACACCCATTGAAACCTGCTCTTAAGTCGGCACCCCTCCCTCTCTAGCCCCACCCACCACCGCCTGGTGCCTCCCAAGAGAGGGGCTTTCCTTAGTAGCTCATAACCATCGCCAGGAAGAAGTACGTGCTGTGCCTGCTAGTTCTCGATCCCATAAGAAGCGTAAGCAAGAAAGAACCAGCCATATTTCCAACTAGAAGGAAGAGAAACTGCTTCTAGATAAGGGCTGGAGATGGAGAGCTCCTCTTAGTGTCTGGCTGGAAGGAGTCAAGGCTTCACACGGTCTGGCTGAGAGCTTGGATCAATGTTTATCTGTCCTGACTACTCCGATGGGTCCACACTGCCAACATACGCAACCACACCCATCCCGCCTGCCCAGGGGCCTTTCCTCTTTGAGGAGCTCCCTGCCTGGAGGTCCTGCAGGCTCTGAAAGTGGAGGACCGAAGGCTTTGCAGAGACGTCAGGACAGAAGCTTTGGTGTGGGAAGCCATCTGCATGGAAGCAGTTAATGCTTTGGGATAAGGTGAGCAAGGAAGGGATGGGGGAAGACAGAGGGGCCGGGAGGGGGAGTCAAGCAAGGAGAGTGACTTGTGGTTCACTCCGTCGGAGCCTAGAGGGCAGACAGCCCATTGCTCTTTCTAAAACCCTGGTCTAGAGCAAGGATTAGGACTTGCCTGTGAGTCCAGTTTGGTTCTTGATGGCCTACAAGCCATCTAATGACTTTATGGCCATACCTCACTTATTTAATCTCTGACTTAAAGTGTGTACACTTACCTCCCACACAAGTCTGAGAAAGAGATCTGTGTCTTACAAGGAGGAAGAGACAGGAGCCCGTGTTTGTGACTCCCCCGGCTCTGGGCTGGGGGTCACATATCTCCTGTCTCCTGTAATCATAACCACCCTGCAAGTCAGACATTTTTACAGATGTGCAAACCCAGGTTAAATAGCTTTTCCAACATGGTGTTAGAGACTCGGGCTGTCCATTACTCATCTCTCGTGACTGCCTCGTTGTTAATCCCTAGGTAGACGGAACCAAATTGGACAAACACAGAGGCTTTGATAAAACAACAGTGTCCAGCAAGTCCCCAAGGACAGGGCCCCAGGCAAAGCCGAGCTTGGGGAATGGACACAGACTCACTTTCCACTCCAAACCTAGGCTGGACTTGCTTCAGACCTGGAGTCAGCGACACATCCCCAGCATCAGTGACCCGGGCAACCGTAGATCTGTCTCACTTGGTTCCTCAGGGGGATTTGGACCCCATGAGTCTGAGCCCCTGGACTGTGCTTTCTCTCCTCTGCCTGCTGCGTGGTCGCCGGCATGACACAGTGTGACCCCCCTACAGCCAGTCTGGTGCTGTCCTCTCTGGACTTGATGCTTCTACCAGAAACGTCCAGGATAAGCTGCATGTCAAGCCGAAAACACCATCCTGAAAAGGCATCTTTGCATATCAATAAAAATATTTAAAGAACTAAGTTACAGAAAGGGAAAATACACTTTGGAAATATTAATATGTAATGAGCTAGACAAATAGTGTGTTTGGAGCCGTCTCTGCCAATCTGTTTAATCAACGTAGAGGAGAAAAACAGGTGACTCAAGCCAACATTTTTACTTGGCACTTGGACTAAATCACTTAGAGCAGTTCTGATGAGCCTATTTTTATGGGAAAAGAGCACAACAGTTTTGGAAGAGAAAAGAGCAATCTTCATACCAACAAGTGAATTTGTCTGTGTTCGTGTATCTCTCTCTACACGGTTTGATTTTTGCTTTGAACTCTGATGTTGGCTCCCTGACATCAAAACACTGGGCATTAATTTTGGGGGTTGTACACAGCTAACTTGAGCATGGCCGCTCTTCTTAGTAAACAAATGTTATCACCCTCTACCAGTAGGTGTCACTGTTCATTTACCATAAACCATCCCGGAAAGCAAGTGCTTCAGCTAAAATAACAAGCATGTTTTCTGGAAATAAAATAACCAGTAAGTACTGGGAAAGGATTATTTTCTTTCACAGGTGTCTCCAAATCAAAGCTGAAGTGTGAACAACAATTCACTCTTTCTACGGTCTCCCACGTAGTATTTGCTTCTAGAACTTTAGCGCCCTTGTAAGAATTCCTTCTAACCCGCATCTGTGGCTCAGAATCTAACTTCCTGACCCTATAAGCATTTGGTGATGGATTTTGCTTATAAAGTACATTGGCATTTGCAGATATAGGCAATGGAATGTTCTAGTATTTCAGCGCAAACCAGACAATGACACCTCCCGCTGCCGGGATAGAAATACACAAATCACGGATACTTTAAAAAAAAAAAAAAATCATTAAAGCAAGTCTCTAAAAATATGTTGAATGCAAATACATCATTTTTACCGTGGATCTAGGATTATATATTCACATAGTAACCACTCAATAAATGAGTATATGTAATGAAAACGAAGGCATGGATCTCTTATGGAGCATAACGCCTCAGAGGCGGAGTTAATGTGCTTTGCAGACCTGTCTCACCTATCTCCCTTCTGCCGGGCCCACTTTACATATAGTGAGACGGAGGCTTGAGAAGGACGTGATGTCCTGAGCCATGCCGGTCGGCAGGGGTTGACCTTGGGCTGACCCAGAGAACGTCAACCCCAGAGCCCGAGTTCCTCACCACCACACAGAGGACCTCTTCTCTGACTTTTGTAAGGAAAAGAACTTGATTCAGTTTGCACCCAAACCAGGAAACTGCGAAGTGGACCCGAGTTCGAGTTCAAGCTCCTGCACTTAGGCTCCCCCGCCCTGGGGGTTTGCTCCCCCTTCCCTGAATGCCACCGACTCCAGCGTCATCTGGGAGAGCAGTGCCTACCAGAGGGACTGCTCTAGGGATTAGAAACGATGTCTTTACCAAAGTTCCTAGCACAGGGCCTGGCCTCTCAGAGGCAGGATGCATTTTAAAATAAAGTCGATAATATTCCATTGTGTATATGGACCACATCTTTATCCGTTTGTCTGTTGAAGGGCATTTCGGCTCTTTCCACAACAGTTTGGCTATTGTGGGCATTGCTGCTATGACTGTGGGGTGCACATGCCCCTTCTTTTCACTATGCCCGTATCTTTGGGGTAAATACCTAGTATTTATTCAGCCATCAGAAAGGATGAACACCCATCGTTCACATTGGCATGGATGGAACTGGAGGGGATTCTGCTGAGTGAAGTAAGTCAAGCAGAGAAAGACAATTATCATATGGTTTCATTTATATGGGGGAACATTAGGAACAGCACAGAGGACATGAGGAGAAAGGAGGGGAAATGAATGAGGCAAAAGAAGAGGGGGAGAAGGACCACGAGGCACTACGGACTCTGGGAAACAAACTGAGGGTTTCGAGCGTAGGGGGGTGGGAGGTGGTGGGCCCAGCGATGGGCAGTAAGGAGGGCATGGATTGCTTGGGAGTTAGACACCAACAACAAATCATGGAACACTACACCAAAAACTAATGATGTCTTGTATGGTGGCTAACATAACATAATAAAATAAAAAAAAACAAAGTCGGTAAATAAGTAATACTAGGTGTGCAGCAGACAGCCTTCTCTCAGATGCATAGTGAAGCTGGTGTTCATCTCCAGCAGTTCTCAAAGATGGAAACGCTCAGCTTCCACCACTGACACTAAGGAGCATTTAGGGAAACCTTCGCCATTTGATGACGATGTCTGTTTCAGTCTGTAAAGACCTAAGGGGGTTTTAGAAATCTGAAGTTTTGGGCAGAAAAAAGATAGAAAAAATGACCTTCCTTCGGAAACTGTGGGTGGCTTAGCAACATTAGTCTAAGTCCAAACAGCAGAGAGGAGACTCTAGGCACCGCCAAGGAACGTGACCACAGAAGAGCCTGGAAGGGAAAAGAGCTTCACCCCGCACCAAACCAAGAGGACAGCTACCATTGTTGCTCACTGTGCTACCCGCTTTATGCACATTTCTTTTAACCTTCACCTTTCTATAAAGGTAGCAAAAGAAGCACCTCTATGCGTGGATAGGTTAGTTTCCAGAAAGATCTAAGGCTGCTTTGTTTACATGTTTAAAGCCACAGTATACAAATTACTACAAATGTCAATTGTTGGTGCTAGGCAGAGCTGACGGGGCTTTTGATATGATGACTGGTCTTATTTTTGAAATTCATATCTCGATTTTTACAGAAGAGGGAACTAAGCTCAGAGAGATTAGGTTACATGGCCATGGTAACGTAACTGAAGAGAGAATGTGAACCCAGATATGTTAATATGCTAGGTTTTATGTGTGTGTGTGTTTTTTTTAATTTTGTCACATTAAATAATGTGCTATAGAATTCATGATTTTCTTCAACACTAGAGTTGTAAATCCACTCACTGAAACTCTTACTTTTCTGAAATTTGCTTTCCCTGCTAACTTTAATTTTATACTCGAGACCTTGAAGACAGGAAGGACCAAAGGACAGTCATTGGGAAGAACATACATAGAGAACAGGACGTCTCCTTTTCCTGGTGCTTTTGGGTGATGGAGGAAAATAACCTGAATTTGTCTGGATGAGCCTTTACCCCCTGCAGCTGAGGGGACGCCAGGACCTCCTGCACCGCAGCCAGGAGGAGTCCAGGCATTACTTCTTGCTATTTTGAATGAACACATATGTTGGGCACTTAAGTATTATTTCAAACATACTAACTTTTCAGCTACTTTTCAGAGGTACCCAGGATACTCTGAATAGCACAAATCAGTCCTTTCTAAACAATTAACTAGAGCGCCTGGGTGGCTCAGTCAGTTGTTAAGCGTCTGCCTTTGGCTCAGGTCATGATCCCAGGGTCCTGGGATGGAGCCCCCCATCAGGCTCCTGGCTCAGCGCGGAGCCTGCTTCTTCCTCTCCCTCTGCCCCCACTTGTGTTCCCTCTCTCGCCGTGTCTTTCTCTGTCAAATAAATAAAATCTTTTAAAAAACCATCATCAACAACAACAACAACAAAACTCCCAAAACAACAAAAAAAATTAACTAGTAGGTACAGAATTTCCTTCCAAAAGTCGCAGAGAAGTGGTCAGGAGGGAATGGAGTATTGGCAGTTATGCCCAGAGTTGAACGACTTGCTGGGTTGTAACCGATGTGCTGAGCCCATGCGGTGACGGCAATTAATCACTAAAAATTAAGAAGGCTCAGCATGGGGGGTGCTTAGAGAGTATGTCATAACTTCTACCGATGACATTCCTTTTTCCCTGCAGAGGGAGGCAGGAGGCCCCTGACACCACCAGACAGAGATAGACCAGAACATTAAATTTACCTTGTGGTCCTGTTTCCATCCCTGGTTGTTGCATACTGTTCTAAAGGGACCACATTAGATATTTGGGGAGAAATTAAAGCATGCATAAAGTCAGCGGAAGACCTTTCATGGGGTTTACACAGAACAAACCACGTAAGGAGTAAAGAAGTGAAAATTTTAAATGCATTTCTTGAAATTATAGATGATCTGGTTTATTCTGTATACAGTATAGGCGGGGATCTACTATCAGTGGTGTTGAAAAGATCCTTCTTATATTCTCAGCCAGCAGAGTGGTTATGATGTGGGACAAAGATTTTTAGAATTTAGTGAACTTGAGAAGTACAGAATTTTGATAAAGAGGAGCAACTTTGACTCTTTTGGACTTTCCATATAGGATTTCTGTTAAAAGATCATCACTGTAGAAACAAAGACAGTAAAGGAAAATATTTTCCAGGTTTTATTCCAAAGACTAGTTGAGGTCACTGGTGGGGAGTCCACATCGAATCGAAGACACTAACCAATGATTCCATCTTAGTTCACCAGTTGAAGGCAAAACAACAACAATCCAAGCCAAACAACAAAAAACCAAGAGAACAAAAATGAAACTAAAATCCCAAGGAAATTAAACTGATGTCCTTCTCCTGTCTTTCTTTGACGAATGCCTGTATTCCTTTATATACCTTTTGCTGTTTATTCCCCATTGTCTTGTTTCTTTACTATGCTCCTTTGCTCTATCCGGAGAAAACTATGGAAAAGGAAGAAATTGAAGGAGCAAGAAAGGAAGGGAGGGTGGGTGGGAGGAATGAGATAAAGATGCCCAGTCGGCAAATGACATATATAGTTTTCAAGATTTTATTTATTTATTTATTTGACAGAGAGATAGAGAGCAGCACAAGGAGGCAGGGCGGCAGGCGGAGGGAGAGGGGGAAGCAGGCTCTCTGCTGAGCAGGAAGCCTGATGCGGGGCTTGATCCCACGACTCTGGGATCATGACCTAAGCCGAAGGCAGCAGCTTAACCGACTGAGCCCCCCAGGTGCCCCAAATGACGTATATTTTTAAAGCTCCTTCCAGGCTGGCAAATTCCAGATGCGAAGTCACGTGCTGGCCTTGCATTCCAGGTGCCCATAAATCAGCAGGGACAACACCAATGATCGCGCCGCCAGCGACAGCCCCTCCTAGTGCAGCCGATGACAACTGCCACATCACTCACGGCACGTGGACCACAATATGAGACAAGCCGGGCATGCATTCAGACATTTTATTTGTGGCTTTTAGAAAGCATTTATATTTCCAATAAATCCACTCCCATCTCCGTATTGTATTAGGTGAGAAATGGTCTGACAGCGGAGGGCCTTGATTCATCCAGAGCGGTGATGCTCTCCGAACAGACCTGACAGGGGCAATGGGTTTGGGGATATCTGCTTCCTCAATTTATGACATCGTCGCATGGGGTTGGTCTGATGTCCTCATCTGAGAAAATCCTGACCCCCAAATGAACAGTGGGGCATTTGAGTCCATTTTTCTTCTCCGGAATCTGAAGGGTTATCATCCCGCTTTTACCTCGCCTGCCCGTGTAGCCGGTGTCAGCCGCGAGCGGATAAGGGCTGATGGATATTTTGTGACTTTGAGCTTCCGTGGGAATAACAGGGAGGTGAGCGCCGTGATCAGTTACGCCTTGTAACCCTCTGAATCTTATCTGGGAAACCTTGTACACTTATTCAGGCATGAAGAACCCTTATTTGGGTTCAGAATAGTCTGCGTTTGTCAAGCTCCGGAATGTGGATGACAAAGCATATTTTAAAATCCCTTGATTTGGGGCTAGTGACAAGTAAAACATTTGCAGGTCTAGATTCCTCGCCAGTCCTGGGCTGGATTCATGAAGTTTGCTGGTCTCAGGTGAAAGTTGCCTCTTCGGAGAGGGCTTCTCTGAGTGCCCTTGTGAGAGCACCCCCTGTCTCCCCGCCACCTCATCAATCTCATCCTTTAGAGGATGTTTCGTGTCACCACCATCGGGCTGGAGGAAGGCAGGGGCTTTGGGCTGTGTTCTTGTGTATCTATTGACTAGAAAAGTACCTGATACAGGCAGTGCTGAGGAAATATCAGTTGAATGAATGAATGAATGAATACAATTTTTATTATTAAATTTCTGTTTTTCTAATGATGTACTATATGCTGGCTAATTGAACTAAGTAACTAACTAACTAAAATTATTTATTTGTTTTTTTGGTTTGAAAGTTTACAGACCAGAAGCACACAAGCCAGACATGTGCCCTGAGGAAACGGGACGGTGCCGTGCAGACTGGGGTCCAGCGCGGAGCACCTGCCGAGGGCACCTGGACTCCGCTCACTCCCCGGAGAGTGATCACAGCGCTCTGGCCACGTCTGGTACCAAAATGGAGGGTGCAGGGTCTGGAGAGGATTTAGACAGACCTACTGAGAATTGTCAAAGTCACGCAGGAATTCCAGGACCTAGGAATGAATACGACCTATTCCGGAGTAACTGGAGGGGCTGTTCTGCATCTAAATTTTGAAGTGACAATTGCGAAGCGATGGGAACAACTTCCTTGTTAAAAATGCTCTGAAGAGGGGCACCTGGGTGGCTCAGTGGGTTAAGCCTCTGCTTTCGGCTCAGGTCGTGATCTCAGGGTCCTGGGCTCGAGTCCCACATCGGGCTCTCTGCTCAGCCGGGAGCCTGGTTCCCTGCTCTCTCTCTCTGCCTGCCTCTCTGCCTACTCATGATCTCTGTCTGTCAAATAAATAAAATCTTTTTTTAAAAAAAAAATAATTTATTTATTTTCAGAAAAACAGTATTCATTATTTTTTCACCACATTCAGTGCTCCATGCAAAAATAAATAAAATCTTAAAAAAAAAAAATGCTCTGAAGAGTGGAACCAGGCCATGGACGGCGATTATGGACATTCCTTTATCTCTAAGGATTTAAGAAAGCAGTGGTGAATTCCCATATTTACGTCATGCCTAGGGGTTTCCTCTATTTCTGTGAATCTTTGTGGAGGAGCCACATCACTGAACATCTATCTACTGAAGTACGGACTCCTCTGTCACGCGCTCACTCGCACTCACGCCTACACACACTCACATACACACACGCACAGACATGCGTGCGTGCGCACTCACGTCCCCCCCCCCCCACATTAAAGACAAGCAGAGACGGCATCCCAGAGAGCTTAACAACACAACCGTTTCCCCTGCTGTGGGTGGCAGAGATGGGACTCAGACACAAGCTGGTTTGATGACAGGGTCCAGTGTTCTTACAACACTGTGGTTCTCCATTTCATGCCGTGGCTTTATCCCACATCAAAGCGTGGCCTCTGAAATGTTACCACTGCATACATTAAAATATTATATGAAATTCTATAGTTCTTCTTATTCTTGTCTATGATCATCCTTCATAAAAAGAATCTAAAGTCTTACTCAGGAGGCTCTGGGAGGAGCTGAAGGGAGCGACGGCTTGTGTCTGTGGTTCAGTCTGTACCCAAGAATAGTCTCAAAGTCTCTCGACAGTCCTCATCTTTTGAGATCAGAGTCCACGGACTGATTCAGTTGACTCCCTTTTCATTTTCGACAGACCAGACCATGGCCACTCCCCTGTCAGACACGGCAAGGTGTCTCATCGCCTTCTGAAGGAAGTCAATGTTGCAACTGCATTTGGGACCGATGCGTTCATAAAGAATTCTGAGGAGACTAATTTGCCCAAACACTCTAGGTTTTGTGCTTTATAAAATACAGTCTGATCATATACAATATAAATTAGACCCATTAGCTGCATTAATCTCCTCATATTTACATGGTGCCCTGCTCCTCAGGAGATGAGGAATTTTTAAACTCGTCCTGGTGGGCGCCCAGGATTTCTGGGGGCTGCAGTGGTCGGCCCCACCATCTTCCTGGAGACAAGTCCCCAGTGTCTCAAGTGGTTAGGGATGACAGTAATGTGTTCCCAAGTTGGATGCTAAGGGGGAGTTAATGAGAAGTGAAATCTATCCAGGGAATTAATGAAGAGTCTGAAAACATGCTGTTGGGGTCTAAGTCATATGAGACAGGAGGGGAACATCAAAAACAAAACAAATGCTAAAAGAGGAAGACAAGACAAAGGGATTATTAAAAATGCAGAGAGAAAAATGAAATGTCCACTGCTTCTAAGTATCCAAGGTGGGGGCAGGTCTTAGAAGTTGAATAAGCTACCCAAGGTCCCCAGCAGACAGAAGGTGCAGTTGGGAGGGTATTCGGATAGGACTGATTCAGCAAACCTCTCTTTTTTTTTTTTTTTAATTTCCTCCAAATTCCTGAAAAAGCCACAGAGTTTATGAGGCAATATTGTAAGTCTATTTCTCTAAGTTGCTAATAATTAGTAATTATTCCATGAAATCTGACACGTGAAAGAGAATTACAAGATATATTGAGATACAGATGTAAGCTAGCCATCGTCTGTCTATGTATCTACCCCTCAGTCATCTATCATTTCTCGGTCTGAAGGACAAAGTCGCTTAGCTTCCGCCATTCTCTATATCTAGGAGCTTGGCGAGACCGGAGGTATTCAAGTCGGTATGTAAAGTCCTCCATCATAATCACATTAGCAATGTCATCGAAGAATAAACTGTAAGGCTTTCAACAAGTACCACATCTCATTTGCAGTGCTCAGATTTTGCATCATCTGTGAGTGGTTTGTGTTGGCTTCTCTGGCACGTCAAGCAAACCACAGATGTCTAGGCACTCTTTCGGACCAAGATAAGTGCCATCTGTCCACCCGAAAGCAGAAGGTTCCACCACTGGAGAGAGGTTCTTGGTTTGGGAAAGAGCTCGGGAGGTCCCAGCAGAGGGTGACGTACCCATCATCACAGAAGGGGATTTGCTGGCAGCCCGAGGGGCCTTCAGAGAGCTCGGGAGGAAGCACTCTGCGATCATTACACTCTGCTACTTCTACTATGGGGCGTATTTTCTCAAAATCCTAAGTCTCAATCCCAGCGCAACAATAGGCAAAGTTCTTCTTTTCCTAATATTCTGAATGAAATACACCACTAACTACCTTTTTAGAAGGATCCAGCCCTTTATCAAAGGACTCCAGCATTTCCCCTAAGGGAGAATGCTGTCATCAGGGAATCTCCTGCTGGGGTCAGAGGTGTCACCCTCCTGCTGTGATAGGCAGGGAGGGACAGAGGGGCTGTGCTGGCCGTAGTGTCTTGGGAAGGGATGGAGCCCTGTGACTCACAGGGCTCTGCTGCCTTCATCCGCCGCACCAGCAGCAAAGGAAGACAGATGGCAATTGCAGGTAACCCCTTTCTGGACGGCAGCCAGAGAGGTCACTGAGCCTTCTGTGTCTACGTGTGCTGCACTGTGGCTGTGTTGGGTCACATGGAGGGTCTGCTGTGTTCTGTGTTTCCCCACTCATCTGAAGGGTGATTCTTTATCAGTGGCTCCTACCTTGCTCCAGAGCCTGCAGGTCACACATATGAAGACTCACGATAAAATGCACATTCACGCTTTTTGCTCTCTTTTATTTTCCTGCCCGAGTATGTCCACCTTTGAAAACTCTCTGTCATTCTGTGTGTATTCACACACGTGTACATGCACATATGTAAATCCATGTTTTTTCATAGGCAGATGACTGTGTAAGCCCTTCTGCCAACCAGGCTCCAAGCACGGGCTGACCCACGGTTAGGGGTGCCTGGCTTCTCCCCACCTTCTTCCTCATGGCCAGGCCTACATGTTTGCCCCAAGACCGGAAGGACGGCGGATCTCTTCAGGTTAGCTGGTTTAAGAAGGGGAGTGCAGCTTTGCTCATGATCAAGAGATCATTTAACATTCGCCTTAAGTGATACTTCTCTCGGGCAGGACGCCTGCAGATGGCACCTTTGCTGACCTCAAACACACCTTGAGATACAGACCTTCCCCTCAGGGGGAGAACCCTGAGCTTAGAGAACTCAAAGTCTTTAATAATAGGCAGTGAGCAGGCCTGCTCTTGTCTCCAGAGGGAGATGTGATCTTTATTACAAGCAACCTTACCGTTTGCTCTGGAGGGGGACAGTATAACTTCCAAGGCTGGTCCCTGTACCAATATCCTTGGAAAGCTAGTCTACAACAGGAGTTGCGACTGCCTCTTCTTGCAAATCATGCAGAGATGTGACAGACCCTTGGAGATGCTGTCCCCGGGCCCCTATTCCCTTCTACCCTTGTATGCTGGCTTCCTTTGCAGTAGGAGGGTAGACCAGAAGGCCAGTAAGAACTCTCCTTCTCTTTTCAGAACGGGTTGCTCAAGCCTGCTGGGAGGGACTGATGGGGGGAGAGAAACAGCAGCCTTTTGCTGCCATGTGGAGGAGCTGGGGCCGTCTCCCAGCAGCTCAAGATCTGTTATGCGCAGGTCTGGCTCTGTCTGTTTCTGTTCAGAGTCTGTATTCCCCCAACCCCTTTCCTACAAATGACCATCAGCTAAATCAGGACTTATCGGAGAGTGTGGCTGATTGATCATCCTGCTCCACATGGTGCTGGCCTTAGCTTTGATATCTGAACTATGTAGGGGACCCTGCAAAAAAAAAAAAAAAAAAAAAAAAAAAAAAAAAAAAAAAAAAAGTTTTGGGAAACCCTGAAAACAATTATAGTAAAACATTCCTCAAACACATATGGCACAGCATATAATAAAAAAGGGTGGATAACAAAATTTATTTATATCTTCTTTTCCCTCAGAATGCTCCTGATAGATGCTTCAGAGCCTGGGTTAGTAATTTAGGTGAAGTAGTGAAAGTCCGAGGTCCCTCTGGGATTTTCCTGTGGGCCCCATCAGTTAGCAGCTAATTGGAAATTAGAACCCAAATGCTGGGAGCAGGGGCTTCTTTGCCAGATGACTCTCATCTTTAGCATCATCCATCAGCAACCCAGAACCCAGAGAGCATGCTGAGGAGGGTGCCCCAGATGGGGTTGTCACTCTGGCTGGCACGTCACTGAGCCCCCAGGCCTCCAATCCCTCATCTCTTAAATCAGTGATCTGTTCCAGAGGATGTTTAGCGTCCCTTCCAGCTGTGACTCTGAATCAATGAGATGCAGGGGTTTCCAAGTGCAATGAGATTCAGAGCCTCCCTTTCTGTGTCTACTGGATCCTGGCCTCATGCGAGGTTTCCTTTTCCACGTTCTTCCTTTAGAAATAGCCTTTCTTCTACTTTACACAAGCAAGACACCCTTCACCCTCTGCAGTCTCACTAGTCGGTGAAAAAATCTGCCAGGCACCAAGCAAGGATGATTCTAAAATCTGTTTTGGGCAAAGCTTCCTTGAGGAAATAATCAAGCAGGAAAGACCCACCTTAGGATTTGAGGTCTTCTAGAAACTGCAGTTCAATATGAAGTAGGTGACAGATATGGGGAATTTTGTCCCTCATTTGGATATTCTACAATCAGATACATAGTAGAATGTGGGCAGTGGGAATGATAGCAGGTTTTGCTCAATTTTTGTTTAATGGTTGAACCTTTTCTTTCTCCTGCTGTTAGTAAGTGTGCTGCTCTTGGGGCAGGAACTGCGTGCCAAGAGAAAAGGGCTCACAGGCACGAAAGCTGAAGTGATGTCCTTTCTTGTATTGAATGTGAGCAATTATGACCGGCCGGCCCCAATGCTCATTCCTAGGGTGTAACATTAACTGGAAAGACAGGAATTTTGAACAGCTGAAACAGCTCATTCTTTTAAATATAACTTAAATATATTCAGGGGCCATCAAATTTTTTACATGTTGTACTCAGTCAGATCTGCAGATAAAAATTTCACTTAGTTTAACATGCTTTATCTAATAAGGTAGTTAAAACCCATAGTATTTTAAATCATACCATGAAATATTTATCCCAAGTACAGTCAATACTCATTGTATTTCATATTATGGTGCTTACTATTCCCACCTCCTAGTCACAAAAAATTAAAATTATATGCTGGCTGCTAAATCAGAAATATACATATTTTTATATATGCATTCCCACATACACACATACACACATACCTATGTGCCTTTCAACCTCTTTAAATATGAATAATTATATATAAGAATATATATATATTATATACATATAATATATATATAAGAATAAATAAGAATAAGTATGATTATTAATGGACTCCTTTCTGAATTATTGCACATGACTCTTAATTATTCACAGATGCTTAACACCAGAATGTATTTAATACATGCACACGTAGGCAATATCAGAGGACTCCAGGCCATCTCTGTTTCATAAATAACATGATTTCAGCTACTTGCAATATTCCTTTATTACAAATTAAGTAAAGAACAGATAGCTTTTTTTTTTTTTTTTTTTTTAAGATTTGAGAGATCACAAGTAGGCAGAGAGAGAGAGAGAGAGAGAGAAACAGGCTTCCTGCTGAGAGAGCCCAATTCCGGGCTTAATCCCAGGACCTTGAGATCATGACCAGAGCCGAAGGCAGAGGCTTATCCCACTGAGCCACCCAGCTGCCCCAAGAACTGATAGTTTACTCCTATTTTTTAAGCATTATGAAATGGTCAAATCAGCAAACTCTGTCATTCTGATCCTGAGTTTCAGAGGGACATCTGTTTCTTAGTGACATTCACAGTGTTCTCTGGAATTCACATCAGTCTGTTTATTTATATCAAAAAATAAATCCACTTGGCCCGAGTTTGTTGACTGGTTTGACGACAAGGACTGAGTCTGCCAAATATTCCCATCAAAAGATTTTATTGGCAAAGGTATATTAAAAATAACAATATTTAGCTTTTCTCAATCCTCTTTGAATATATTAAAGTAAACAAAGGATTTCTAAATTTACAAAATAAAGGTATAATTAATAGTTACTTGTTAGAGCTTCATAAAGCCTTTTTGAAATACTTCCCAGGAACTGAAAAAGTGAGTTGTTATGCTGGCTGGATAATGAATTCTTTTGTTTCTAATTGTTTGCTTCCAAAAATTTGAAAATTAAAAATAGTTTTTGATGATAGACCACTATGTAATTTCTTGGCATATACTTGCAAATGAGCTATTAAAAAATGGAATGATACTGCTAGAAAATGACTTCTATAATAATCTATCCAGAAGAACATAGTTCTTTGGTGCACAGTGATAAAAATTAAATATAGAAAAATAATTTGTACTGAACTCTCCCTCATCCTAGTAGCTGGTACCATTCACTCACGTCACTCACATGTACATTCCCATTCCCATTTTACGTTTTGTCTAATGAGTGTCCATCCAAAGGCATGTATTTGTGTTGTTTTCATGAATTGTGTAGTACTAGTTATTTTAATGATAACTCAACTAGGAAAGAGAAGACCACTTAGAACCTCATGTCTTTTAAGAAATTTTAAAAATTTAGGGACATCTGAGTGGGTCAGTTGGAAGAGTGGTCAGTTAAGAATCTGCCTTTGGCTCAGGTCATGGTCCTGGAGGGAGCTCCACCTCTGGCTCCTTGCTCAGTGGGGAGCCTGCTTTTCCTTCTGCCTGCTGCTCCCCCTGCTGGGCTCTTTCTCTCTCTCTGATAAATAAATAAAAAAGTAAAAAATATAAAAAAAAGAAAGGAATTTAAAAAATTTAAAAATGTTGCCCATATTCTGGTAACACAGATATAGACCAGGTGATCCATAAAATATTTTCAAACTTGTCGGGCATGTCAGGGACTGAGGAACATGGAAGGGAAAGCCGGGAGTGAAAGGGATGACACCATTTCCCACTGGTAGAGAAGAACTTGTGCACATCCTTATAAAACGGGAGATGTGGGTCCTGAGTTCCTACAGCATGTGGATTCTACTTCAGTTATCTAAAGGAGCACTATTTTACTTCTTGAAAAGAAAAGGTTAGTGTTTACATTCCAGAGATTTCATTTTTTTTTAAAAAAAACCTAAGAAAAAAATTTGTAGATTAATTTAGATGCTTGTGAGGAGGTACACAGCTGTCAAAATTTTGTATGGGGTTAGACAGGGAAAGAAGTTTGAGGACCACTGCTTTGTCATTCCATTAGCAAATATTCTCTTCATTTGATTTTTTGCTCAAGCGGTTTTGCTAGTCTTTTACTCCAGCTCAGCATTGCCATAAACACTGGGGAAAGACGGCTTACTTAGAAGTTCGCCTGAATTCCCCCATGTGCTCCTTCCCCTCTGCTGTGGTCCCAGGCAAACGCCTGCTGTGCAGGGTTGAGGGGCTGCCCCTGCTTGCCTCTTATTACACTGGTTACAGTGTCCCCCACTTTTCTGCTTCTCACCTAGGCTCTCCTTGATGGTAGGACGACCTGACCTGCAGGAACTGGGCCTCAGTCCCTCCAGACAGCATCCTCTAATACTCAACAGTAACACAGACTGTTCTAGAATCAACACACACTCGGGCTTCTATTTTACTATATGTAACTGCAGAACAAGTCATCCCGTCTCCCTGAACTTCCATATTCTCATCTGTAAAGCAAGGATTTACATAACACCTTTAGCCTATCTCTTGAGGGGCAGGGGCTGAAATAGGAAAAGAAAGCTCTTTGAAAACTCAAATGCATAATTATACAAGAGCTCTCTAAGCTCCTCTTAAATTGCTTGGCGTGCTGAAGTAAGTTCAGTAGCATTTTCTGTTGCAGATGTATCTTTAAAAATCACAAAACAAAACAATACAGAACACGAATCTGGCAAGCACCCCACCAAGGGTAACGTGGTGTGCACATTTCTGGGAGACGGGGAGGCAGGCTGAAGAATATTAGGAGGAAGCTCACATTCTGGCTCTAATTTGCAGGAAGCCCTCATCTGGCATGTTCTCCTGCTCTCTTGTGCTCACGACAAAGAAATATAACCTTTGGCCAATTGCATTTTTGTTCCACTGGTAACTAGGTTAATGTGACCTGACAGGGCTGGAGGAGACAGTGCTGGAAGAAATACTATCTGTTCTTTTGTGCATCTTGATATAACAAAGGTAAACTAGGTTGAGTATAAAGGTTTAAGGATAAAGTATAAAGAGATGATTTCACTACAAAGGATGTTGCAGGATAGTATTTTATAAGCAACCTTTTTTGATATACATTATAGGTGGTTACATGCTCACTGCCAGAAAAATTGCCCAGAATAGTTGTACCTTATTTTAATCAATCCACACTTTTTTACCATTCCTGTCTGGTATACAATAGTCCTGAATACGAGTTAGTGTGAAGGTAAATGAGGTAATTTTGTTAATGTTGTCTCATCAAAAGCATTGAAGTCTGACTTATTACAAAAAGTTTTGCAAATATTAATATTTATAAATATATATTTATTCTCCTTATGATAGAGAAGGGGTCTGTCTCCTGTCTCCTGGGGTCTGCTCGGCACAGCAAGTAGTCTCAGCAGCCCTGGGGCTCACTGGGCACCAGCAAGAGGTCCCTGAGCTTGGTGGCAGTGCTAATCAAATACAGGAGTGGTGCTTGTGTTACTGATAGGGGCTTACACAATCATGGTGGCTGAGTGCACTCTCTATGGGGACCTTAATCCTGGGCTCCAGGGTGGGTCTCCTGGAGAGAGGCTCCCTTTGACTTTTAACATAGATAAGATCAAAAAACGCAAGCTCAGCTGAGTGGGGATGGACCATATGTGAAAAAGAAGCATCACAATTCTGACCTCATGTATGTTTACGTTAATAAGATGAAAATAATGCCTGACTCAAAACATTAATGTTATCTTGTATCTACTACCGTCACCTCAAGTGAGCTAACATATGCAATATGCTTACCAGACAGCCTATTTCCGAAGTAGTTGTTACATGATTAATGAGTACATGATGTTTTTTCCGCAAATAGGAACACCAGTGTGACCACCACTTGTATGTTGCTTTGACTATTAGATGGATAACGGTTCGCTTATTCCCCCTACAATGGATACAGTTATTAGGTGGGTCTAAGTCTGTCCATATACTTCTAAATACAGAACTTATATGAAGACGCATGGAGTCAGGGCAAGTATAGCTAGGTAGAGATGTGACATTCCTTGGGTTAGGGTACAGCCAAGTAAATGTAATACATCATCTGAAAAGTCCACACAGGGGGTTGGTCTCTCTTCGAAGTCTGTTGTCATATGGAATAGGCCATGTGTCAGCTTTCTCACAAACATGTCTATGTGGGAAATCACACTAAGCTGTACATACAGCATGTAGAGGGAAGGGCCGCTTGGTATACACAGGGTTGTTTGCGGTCATTCCCACAGGAAGGGAGATGAGTGCCCGTAAGGGAAACAGGAAACTTCTCAGTGAGGGCTTGTTGGAATCAGAAAGAAAAGAAAATAGAAAAATAAACCATGGATTTTTCTTTTTTTCAGGATTAGTACATTGGAAAGTGCTGTGTAGATATTAGCTATCGATATGATCATACACATATAGCTCTTTGGAGTAATGTTGTCTATGTGTTAGCCTCGGAAAATGAACAATGCACATTTCATTCAACTCACTGATGGACATTTTACAGAGAGCGGGACATACGTGGCTGTCTTGTTTAAGAAATAGAAGCACACGAAAGGCTCGGGTCTGCATGGTCTCAGCATTACGGTGAAATTCTTTATGGAAGTTTTTGTTGTTTCAGTAATTTCAGATCAGGCTACAGTGGTTGATTATTGCTATAGACTTTTTTTTTAAGTTGTGCTTCTTTCAGAGACAGAAGGAAGGTCAATCTCACTTTGTGAAAGAGAAAGAAAGGTGACTCTTGTCATTATAACAAAATGGTAGCGGGTCCCCAGGTGTAATCTGGAGGAAAAGGAGACAAGGTCCTGTACAATGTCGCAGCGGAGAGGGAGCTGCCGCCAACGAGCTTCTCCGAAGAACAATGACTCATTACGCCCGGGCTCTGTAGCAGATGCACGTCCCCCAACAACTGGCTTCCCTCCAAAACTGGGGAAGGAATAAAGAGGGCGGAGCCGGGAGGAGACCGCCAGAGCCTCGCCTGATGGGGAGCCCTTCTAGCAGGCGTAGAGCAATCAGAAAAGTGCTTTGGAATCACAAAATCAAAAAACAAGTGTCAGCTGTGGGAGACGTAGAAATGCAAATAAGTACGAATGCAAATAGGACGGATAAATGAAAGTGTGCAATCAGCCAGAGCTATGTTTACAGCCCGAAGGCAGCTCCACCTGTAATTATCTGGGTTTACAGCCCGAAGGCAACTCCACCTGTAATTATCTGGGTACCATTAACTGCGTGGGAGCAGCTATCAAGGGGCGCATAAAAGATACCACCTGAAGTTAAACATCTTCCCTTTCCGATGATAAAGAAAGATCTCTAAGAGTATTCAATCTACCCTGAACTAAATCAGTTTGTGCAGAGGGGCTGAAGTGTGCCTCCGGTGAAATAAAGAAGCCGCATTTTCATCATTTACTGCACATCTTAACATAATCCTAACCATTAACTAAAAAACAGATGATGGGAGATTTGGCCCCCCCTAGACATGTACTGAAACCTCCACATTGTCTGCTTGGACGCTCACAGTCCCTTCCTGAGGCGGGGTCACGAGCTCTCATGGACGTGGTCACGGCTGCCCAACCAAAGGTACTCAAGCCGGGGTCTGAGCATCGCTATTCTGAGCCTGAATTTTCCACGGCGCTACTAGCTCCCCATCCACAGCGATTTTGCCCACCGGGGACACATGACCGTGTTTGGAGACATATTTGGTTCTCAGCTAGGAGTTGCTACTGGTTTCCAGGGTAGAGGCTAGAGATGCTGGGAGTCATTCTCCAGGTCAGAGGCTGCTCCCACAATGAAGATCCGTCCTGGCCAAAATGTTGGCAGTGCCTGAGCCCGAGGTGGAGAAGCTGGCATTACACCAGGGCTGCCACTGTGTAGGCAAAACCTCAAGATGGATAGAGGTGTTTGGGGAAGAGGCAGCCTCAGACCCAGAGTCCTTTCCAAGGGTCTGGCCATTGCTGGAAGTGAGTAAGAAAGTTCCTGGTTCTACCTCACAGTCCGCGAGGCAGACGAGAAGTGAGGCACTGAAAATTCATAACATATCTGTCAGAAACACATTCTGAGATTGCTTGGATCTAAATTGCCCTTTCAAAACCCATGAGAAATTTCCAGCGCCGCCCAAAGCTCTTGATGGCTCCCTAACACCATTCTGCACTGAAGTTAGAAAGTAGAATGGCTCTGGGTTTTCTGTGGGTTCTTTATTTGTCTTCTGGAATATTAAAGACCATCACTTCACAGAATACAAATCAGAGGCTAATGTGATAAGAGGCTGAATGGATGGCGTCTCCAGAAAATTTAAGACAGAAATGTCAGATGAAAGACCGAAAGAAAGATGGGGTCACATCTGAAAAATCGCGTTGGTAAAGATGTAGAGGATTTTCCTAACAAAAGTGTTCTGAACTAAAAGCATCTCAGAGGGATTCTAAATTGAAACCAGCTAAACAGCATCGGGGATTCTGGGGTGAAGGTTAGTCAAGCAAAGTCAGGAAGGGCGTGAAGCCGGTAGGGCAGCGTGATAACTGGACCACCCCTGGAAGGTGCTGGATGGAGGTCCACGGAGCACGGGGCTGGGGATGTAGCTCAGCAACCCCGGAGAGTCTCCGGGCTGAGTCGTGAACTGCAGGGACTCCGGGCCGGGAAGTGCTGAGAAGGTGGCAGCAGAGCGCCTGAGGGTTGACCAGCCCTGGGGCTCCCCATCTCAGTTCCGGGCCTGCTGTCCCCAGCTCTCTGAGGAGAGCTCACAGGGAGGAATGACCTCTCAGGGGAGTGGGTGAGACAGCAGACAGCCCCGGCAGGGTCTCAGACGGGAAGCTATGCCGATGAGTCTCTCATCTTCCACGGAGACGGAGACGTCCGTCCTAGTCCCGTGAGATAAGGCGGGCGTGCTGATCAGTTTCATTTCCGTCGCAACCTTAATACACATACCTGTGCCCGACTAGCCCTGAATTATCTGAAATTACCGCAGTCAGAAGAGAGGCCTTCTCAAAGTCTGTCAGAAGGATTTTTAATCATCTTTAAGTAAATTTCAATTTCTCTGAAATTGAAGGGGAATGATTTCTCCACTTCAAAATTCAGTACCGATTCATTGAAGGGACGATTACTGATAATAACAGATAGCCTTTATTCAAAACCACTCCTCCGGAGGATTTAACATGTCCTGGGCTCTGTCTTCTCTGCGAACCCATACACCCACTTCGGCCCTAGTAGGTGAGTCCAATAAGGCCCTGAAGAGACTGCCAGGCTCCCCTTTGCCTGTTTGCAGGGGTGGTGGGGGGGGTGAGGGTGGGAGACTTAGCCCACCACGGACTGGAGCTGTGGGGGCCACTGCCTGTTTACAGGAGGTGGTCCCCGGGAGCTGGCTTGGACAGGGCCTGTGACTGAGCGGCTCCTTCCATGGTTTCACGTCTATACAAACACCATTTGTGCCCATGGGACGAGACCCCTGACGTGTGGTCCGTGGAGATCAGCGCTTAAGGGGAACAGCTGAGAAGGAGGAAAGGGGGCTTTGTCCCTGTGAAATCTGGAGACAGTACACGCGGGTCTACCTCTCTGCTGCTCCCTTTAACAGGAGCTCCCTCTCATTTGATGCCAGGGGCCACCCTGCTAATGGGTGGTTAATGTGTCTACTTTAGAGATGGGGAAATCGGGGCTCAGATTGTTTAACTGACCTGCTCAAGGTTGAGAAGATGGGGGTTTGGATCAGGGAGCTGAAGTCCTCTGATACACGCAGTCCTTCCTGCACTAATGTGCCCCTGTGTGCCAGGGCACTGGCTAAATTTAAGAAGCAGTTAGTGGCACCAGGACATGGAACGGGGGAGTGGCCCTCGGGAAGCTCATTATTAAATGCCCCCTTGCAGGTAAAGCTCATGATCTTATTAGATTCATAACGTCCTAATGAAGGAAGCTGACAGCAGGTTTGCAAATCAACTGTACAGTTATTAACCATGAACACTCGGCCCAGAGAGTGGTGGGTTCACAGTTATTCACATGAACAACCAGCTTTCAAAATGGTCATACCCACTGCCCCCACCGCCCCCAAAGAAGTCCTGCACCGCGGGCACAGCAATGTTCGGCCAATACTATGTTCAGTCAAAGTAAAGGTGCTGCAGGCCCTAACATTCTGCGAGGCGGCCTCAAGCATAAACGGGCAGAGTGGAGGAATCCAAGGGTCTTGCTGGTACCGACGCCTCTTCTGCTGGTCTTCGGCTCCCGCGATGAGCGCACGGCTGGCTGCAGTCACCGAGGGTTCCGTGACGTCACAGCACGGAGGTAGAGATGCTAGTGTGAGTATTCCTTTAATATCCGATTTACACGGAACTCAGTGTGCAGTAATGAGCCACAAGGCACTGTTCACGGGCTTTAGATGCGCCTGCGGGTGGCCGGCTGTGGGTTGGGGCACAGTCTGGCTCCCAGAACCAGGCAGCCCGGGGCCCAGGCGTGGGAAGCGCCCAGCCCTGATGCCTCTCCTCACTGAGCTTCCTCTGGAAACTCTCACGCCTGGAGAGACCCCCAGCGTCTGCCCATGAGTCTCCAGCCCTGAAGAGACGATTAAGATTCTCAACCACAAAGACACACTCTCTGATGAACAAGAACATTAACGAGGTGTTTAGCCAAACAGCCCAGGCACCTTCCTCCAGGAATGCATCTGTGCCTCAACCCTCCAGCTCCCTGGACCGGGTGCACTGGTCGACAACCTGTCCGTCTTCAGGCCTTGTTTTCCCATTCAGACCCCGAGCCAGTGGCTCCTGGATCGCTTGCCCGTGCTCGGAAGTCCCTGCAGGACCCGGTTAGTGGTACAGATACAGAAGGCATTCAGTCCACAAGTATTAATTGATGTGGTGAGGTTGTGCTCTGAGAAGCTGAATTCCTCCTGAGAGGCTAATTCACTGTGCTCAGCCTGTCCGCGGGTAGCAAGGGCTTCTGAGCCAAAGCGAGCTTTGGACAAGAGCTACGGTGTGGTGGTGGAGACATTTGTGCTGGTGATGGATGAAATGACACTCCTGACGTGCTGTATGGGCAGAATCTTGACATGTAATTTATTTTGCATTTCAATTACCTTGGAAAGAGCCTTCCTGGGGCTTTGGCCAGAGGTGTGTGTAAGTTATCAGTTTAATGGATTTATTCCTGTTTTGCTAAGGTAAGTAATATTTATTAAAAACCCCCACAAAGCCCCAAACTCTCTAGTCTGCATTTTCATTTATTCTTAGCATGGTCTTTTCTAGTCAGGGTCTCTGGCCCACTGTCTGGTTTTTATTTCTAAGTCATCACATCTGCCTGTATTTTACTCTGGCTTGCCAGCGCGCCTACCCCGGGCTGGCATTTCACTCATCCGTCACCCAGAAGCCCTGAAATCTGATGGGCTCGGCCTCACAGAGAGCCCGAGCAGCCACACGTCTCCCCTTGCACCTGTCCCACACTGACCAGGTAAGGGAGAAGGAGGCAGAAACCAAACCTTATAACCATTTGGAGGCTGCCTGACCCAGGGGTCAAGAGGACCCATGAAACACCCCCCTGTGACAACTTTTGGTGCTCAGAGGGAGGGCACCTGGGTGAGGGCACCACTGTGAGCTCAAGAGTGGTAGGTAGAGGCTTTGTGACCTTAGACGACTGGGATCTTAGGACTACCTTCCCCTTTCCCCTGCAAACGGACACGTCTGAGTGGGAATAAAGGCACACCGCCCATCCCCAAAGTTTAAAGGTCCCTGTGCCCATTTCCTAGACTTGAAAGCATGTAGAAGTTCACTGGCTGCATTCCCAGGGGCTGGGAGCAGAGTGACCGGCAGGACCACCGGTGCTGCCTGGCCCAGCTGTTCTCTGATTGCTTCTGATGAGTGCAGCACCCTTAAGGCTAACTGGCCGAAGCGTAATTCCAGGCCTATGAACCGTCTCCCTTTGGGTGGGCCTGTGGCACCCATCACTCAGTGAGAAGCTGGCTGGGCCCAACCTCTTCCCGTGGGCCCGCCAGCTTCCCCAACCCCTCTCTAGAGCAGCCTCGATTCCGGGAGTGGGTTCCTTTTTCTCGGGGAGAGGTCAGAGGCTGGTGTTGGAGATGGGGCCTGGGAAGGAGCCCTTTTCAGTGACAGCCAGACAGGAAGCAGGGAGGAGGAAGAAGGCACCTGCTCAGATGAAAGGGAGATTTGGTAATGGAAGCTTCCAGCCACGGCCATCATCCAAGACATGGAGGCTGCAGGAGCTATGGTGAGGCTCCTTCTGCAGGGAGCACCTTGGTCGTGGGTCTTCGGGGGAGTTTTGGAAGCCAGGTGTAACTTGGGAGGCACCAGCCCAGCCACAGTGGCCCAGAGGGGTCTGGCTTGGGGCTCTGACCAGCCACAGGAGGGTGAAGCCCAGGAAGGACCTAGATTCTGGTGCCCTGGAGTGCGGCGGCTAAGCCAGCTTTGACTTCTCTTAGAAGCATACGAGGGAGAAGATGTTTCCGGGGTCTGAGTGTCACAGAAGGAATTCACACCTGTGCCCAGAGCAGCCTATTTTACCCTTATGAACCTGAACTGTACTTTAAAATTCAAACCAAACAGAGCCTCTTTTCTCGCTGTGATTCATGAGGCTCCCCTTTCTATCAAATTAAAGCTCTGCAGAGATTAAATAATTTTTCTCGTTGAGAATCCCCCCTCCCCCATGGATTAAGAGCCAAGAGAGGGGGCGCGGCATGGGGAAGTTCCGACTGCAAACAGACAGCTCTTTGCATTTCTTTCTGTTCTCATTTAATTCCATGATCGATGCCTTTTCCTGCCATATACATACCAAACGACAACAGCAAAAACCTACTAATATTCCTCAATGTGCTCAGAAACCGCTCTGCAAGTCCTGGGCAGAGCAGCAGCTGCATCTCTCCCTCCCGGGCGTGAAGGTAAGCTTGTTCTCCTAAGGCTAAACAGATTCTTTTATTCCGGTGCAGGGCAGGTGACTTCTTAACGATGTTTAAGGAAGGGACCCAATAGACGGAAAAGATCCTTTTTTAATCCCATTTTCCTTCTCACCCCACACCGAGCTGTTTCTATAGCAACATCCTACCTGCTCCCAGGACAGCGGAGCATCCCCGAGAAGGCTACCTCGCCTGCCTTTTCACTCACAGAAGGGACTGCTGTTCATTGACCAGTTTTCCCTGGGTGGCTAAATACTTCAGTTCTCTAGGACATGCTCTATCGAGGGGTTCCTGTGGCTAAAACCTAAAATTCACTTCTAACCTCCCAATGGTATAATCCTCCAAACCTTTCAAAACTGAACTCCACAGAATTTACATTTGGTTTTCAACATGAGTAACTTCCCTTCCGTGCATCAGCTTACGTTTAGGAAAGTAAAACAGTTTGGGGGAAAATCCTCCATACCCCTCAGTCACCCCTTCTCTTTTTCTCTTTCACAGCTTTAGATATATAATATGTCTATAGTCTATGAAGTATTTCCAATATACAGAAAATACAGGGACAAAGGCAAGAAGCACTCAGGTTTCTACCTCTCAGGCTTATCAAATGCTGAATTTGCAGGGGGCACTTACCATTTCTGCTTCACATTTGTAAGAAGTAAAAGGTTACAGAAGTAGCATCTGAGGCTCACGTGTATATTTTCCATCCAAGTCTTTGCACTTGTATTACATATTGATGTGCGAGACTTTTTGGGGCAGCTCTCCTAATCGAGGGGGGGATGTTAGACATCTATGGTTGCAGTGCTATTCTCTATATTTCTGGGAAGCTACGAGCCCTGGGCCCATTAGCTGTTCCTAAACCATGTCACCTAGTTGCTGGGCAATTCTTATAAGCTGGGGCCCAAGTTACCCTCCCTGAGTGAGCAGGCAAACTATTTTAAAATAAAAACGCTCAACTCAGAGGCTGATTTGCCATCCCGTCCAACATAGGAAGCCCAGTGTTTTCTTCCCAAGGTCATGCTAAAAAGGCAGTGGGTCTGAGCTCTTGTCTGTTCACAATAAAATGATAAAGGGTCAATATAGAGAAGATAGTCATCACCCTGGGGCGGATGGCTTGCTTACGGGCATTATGAATGAGGCTATCAGGGCTCAGGTAAGAACATTATCTTGGATAAATGGTTTGTGGTTATCGATCTGGACCAACCTGATAGAAGAGAAGCTCTATGTATTATTGCTACAATTACGTGATTTATACTTGCAATTTAGAATTTGTATGCTCAGTCAATTCTGTCAATATCAAAAAGTAACACTCTAGTTTCAAAATCTGACATTTGGATCTTGTCCCATGATTTAGTATGTCCTCTAAGAAAAATAACTCTCAATCCAGGCCACTTGCCTTCAACGACAACTTGAAACACAAGTAATCAGGGGGAAAACCAGCCAATGATCAAACATAAAGAAACTCAAATTGGGTTTCAGGGCTTTTTTTCATTTATCGTGTGTACTGCACCATTGCTCAACCCGTGCCCCAGGAATGGTCACTTTCTTGGGAGGAGGTAACTTGGAAACACTTCAGGCCATGACATGACCTGCTGATTGTCTGCACTTTCTTCTCTATTCACAGCAAAAATAAAAAGCAAGCTGGCCAAGAAGCACACAGAGTGAAGAGGATGACCAGGAAAAATTGGTGTCTAGACCTCAAAGGAGTCAGAAGCCAGGAAAGGAGCGGTTTGTCCTCCAAGAGGCAACAGGTGAGGCCTGGGGGTGGGGCCGGGGCATGGGCAGGGGTAGGGCGTACAGATAGTACGCTCTGGGACCAGTGGTACTTGACAAGTTAAAGGCTTCATGCTTATGCTGCCATCCTATGGGGACAGGTATAGGGAATCAAAGAGTAAGTGTTTTTAATTTTTTGAGGAATCTCCACACTATTTTCCAAAGTGACTTTACCAACACGTATACAATGGAATATTACTCAGCCATCAGAAAGGATGAATACCCAACTTCTTCATCAACATGGACGGGACTGGAGAAGATGATGCTGAGTGAAGTAAGTCAAGCAGAGAGGGTCAGTTATCATATGGTTTCACTTACTTGTAGAACATAAGGAATAACATGGAGGACATTAGAAGAAGGAAATCAGAGTAAATCAGAGCAGGAGACAAAGCATGAGAGACTGTGGACTCTGAGAAACAAACTGAGGGTTTTGGAGGGGAGCATGCGGGGGGGTGGATGAGCCTGGTTGTGGGTATTAAGGAGGGCACAGATTGCATGGAGCACTGGGTGTGGTGCAGAAACAATGATTCTTGGAACACTGAAAAAAATTAAAATAAAATAAAATAAAAATAAAAAAAATAAAATAAAAGAGTAAGAACTCTGGAGTCAGACTCTCTGGCCTTAAAGTCTTGGCTTTACGAATTTCCTACTCTTAACCATTATACTATGGAAATTCTCACAAGCTATGTGTGACGTGTGTGAAAGTACCAAGTTATTTAACCAAACACCAGCCTAGGTGTTGCTGCACAAGTATTTCATAAATGAATTTAAGATCTGTAAGTAGTTGACTTTAGCTAAAGGAAATTACGCTCGATAATATGGGTAAACCTCACCCAGTTGAAAGGCCTTATCTGAGATTTTTCCTACGAAGAAGAAATGCTGGGGGCGCCTGGGTGGCTCAGTGGGTTAAAGCCTCTGCCTTCGGCTCAGGTCATGATCTCAGGGTCCTGGGATCGAGTCCCACATTGGGCTCTCTGCTCAGCAGGGAGACTGCTTCCTCCTTTCTCTCTCTGCTTGCTTGTGCTCTCTCTCTCTCAAATAAATGAATAAATAAAATCTTTAAAAAAAAAAAAAGAAATGCTGTCTTAAAGACTATAATATTAGCTCCAGCCCAGTTTTCCAAACCGCTGGCCCGCCCTCCAGAATTCAGACTTGCCAGCCCCCATGGTCATATAAGCCAATTCTGTGAAATAGAGAGAACCCTGACTAAGACACTGTGATTTCCCTTTTCTTGGACTTTTTTCCTTCTCTTCCTCTCTCCCTTCTTCCTTTGCTCAAATTCAAAAGCGTGAACTTCACGACCGTCCTTTCTGGACATGCTAGTAGGTCTACATGTCACACTACCAATGACAAATCAGTAATGTGGCAACTGGTAGCTGAATTCTCCTCCAGAGAGGAAGGTTGATATCTATTTTCTGTTTAGTGAAATAAGGTACTAAAAGTGTATTACTCTCCTTTACTACAGTCTATCCTAAAAGTGTTTACTTGATGTCTGTAATGTTAATTTTGTTGTCAACAAATACATACATTAAGGAACTGGCTTGTCAAGGACAGATCACATAGGGTTTCTTTTATTTCTTTTGGAGGAGATGGAAAGAAATTTAAAAATAAAAATTCAAATAAATGTTGCTGGGGGTGTCAGTAGTGTTTTGTCCCCATGGGTCAGAGAAGGGCAGCATGGACTGTATTATGACTGACCATATGTAGCCCTATTCCTTTGGAGTTCACTTCCCATGTCACCCTGGGTCCTGTGCAGGACAGGAGAGAACCTTGGTTCCTGTTAGCTTGCGGGAAGGACAGTTCTTCATACTCGGAACTTCTTGGTGAGATGAACTCGTTGGGATTGGAATGGCTTTGAGAAAAAAAAAGGTCACTGTTCAAGAAATCCTTTCCCGGGGTGCCTGGGTGGCTCAGTGGGTTAAAGCCTCTGCCTTGGGCTCAGGTCGCGATCTCAGGGTCCTGGGATCGAGCCCCACATTAGGCTCTCTGTTTGGCGGGGAGCCTGCTTCCTCCTCTCTCTTTGCCTGCTTCTCTGCCTACTTGTGATCTGTCTCTGCCAAAAAAATAAATAAAATCTTAAAAAAAATTATATATATATATATATTATATAATTATATATATATTTGTATATTTTATATTTTCATTGAGAAGACAGAAGTAGCAATAGGCTGTTCATGATCCTGTGTCCGGTTTCCAGAATTCTGGGCTTGGTCTGTCTTTTCTTGTGTGTTCCCTATTGAATGATAATGATAGCTCAGAACTTTCCTAATAGCTGGACTTTTGAGCTTGTTAGCACCTGTCGGATGCCCACCCTAATGACAGGGGCAACTTGCAGCAGCTTTGAAGTTACCCTAAAGCTCAGGACGTGTGAGTCAGAAAGCATCGGAGATGGCATGCAAAATCCAAAGCCAAGGTCAGGGCTGCTGAACTCTCTTAGCTCAACTCTGGTGTCTGCAGGTCCATTTCCCTTCACTGGGATTTCCGAGTGACTTGCTCTGCTGCACCGATTCACTGGGGTCTCTGCTCATGTGCTGACCACCTAGGCTGCCTAAACTTACCCTATTCCTCCCCTCCCTCAATGGTCTCAAGCTCTCTGTAGTTTCTACCCACCAGGGTCTCTCTCTCTCTCTTTTTTTTTCCTCCAAAACACAGGTTTTTTTTAGGGCCAACTGGGTGGTGCAGCTGGGTACGCATTGGGCTGTTGGTTCTGACTCAGTTCGTGATGTCAGGGTCATGAGATCGAGCCCCATGACCAGCACCATGCTCAGTGGGGGGTCTGCTTGAGATTCTCTCTCCCTCTCCCTCCACCCCTTCTCCTTGTGCTCACTCTCAAAAAAAAAAAAAAACTTTTTAAAAAAGTTACTGGTTATTATATTATATATCACTTCATTATTTTCTGTCTCTTTTACCAGAATATAGACTTCCAAGATGTGGCCTTGGTCACTGTGGTCTCATTCTCCATGCTGGGTTCTGAGCACCTGGCATAGCGCCCAGCACATAGTAGATACTCTGTGAATATTTGCTGAATGAAAAACTGGCTATTTCTATCTGTCCACTAATTGCCAGGAGTGAGTAGAAAAACTTCAAATGAAAATGAGCCAAGTTGCCCTTCAACGGACGAATGGATAAGGAAGATATGGTCCATATACACTATGGAGTATTATGCCTCCGTCAGAAAGGACGAATACCCAACTTTTGTAGTAACATAGACGGGACTGGAAGAGATGATGCTGAATGAAATAAGTCAAGCAGAGAGAGTCAATTATCATATGGTTTCACTTATTTGTGGAGCATAACAAAAAGCATGGAGGACAAGGGGAGATGGAGAGGAGAAGGGAGTTGAGGGAAATAGGAGGGAGAGATGAAACATGAGAGACTATGGACTCTGAGAAACAATCTGAGGGTTTTGAAGGGGCGGGGGGTGGGAGGTTGGGGGAGTCAAGTGGTGGGTATTATGGGGGGCACGTACTGCATGTTGCATTGGGTATGGTGCATAAACAATGAATTCTGTTACAATGAAAAGAATCAAATAAAAAAAAAAGAAAATATCCCCATCATTTCTCTATGGTTGGGTGGTTGGGGTCCTATGGGATGGTTGGAGTGGTTGGGGTCCTATGGGAGTGCTGAGTCCTGGGACTTGGCAATTTGAGAGCAAGGCAGAATGGTTCCATTAGTTCATTTAACAAATATTCTTGAAGCATCGTCTTTTATGTGCAAGACTCTCTCCCAGGTCTCTTCCTCCTGGTGTTTGGGAATTTGGGAGTTTTCCACTTGGTCCAGCCTACTTTATTGGTATGCTCCGATGGGGCCTAGAGATACAGCTCTCGCTAATAATAAACTATTCCTTTACTTTTCATGCACATATATTTCCCTCAGACTCTTCACAGGGAAGATGGGCAGCTATGCCAATACAGCATTCATATTCTAGGCTCCTCTACTTAAAAAAATATATTAACATCAAATCTTAATGCATCTCCACTGAACACAGATCTCTAACAATCTCTACCACAAATGTTAAAGGAATCAACACTGTTAGTAATTCAGTAGGTTTTGCCTTTTCTAATTGCCTTTTGATGACCCAAGTGAATTCTTAAAGGGTACATGGGTGCCATGCAAATAATTCAAAAGCCGTGTTTGTATCTACATATAGTGCCTAGGACAGTGAGGCCACATGACTACGGAAGGTATGGATGAACAGGTGGGTAAACAGATGGACAGACAAATTAACGATGTTCTGTGGTCGGAGGGAGGTAGATGTGTCACACACAGAAAGCTCCAAAAAAGGGCGGACAGCACAATCGAGGAATATAAAATATCTATTGTTAGGTATAAATGTGTTTCTGGAGGAGAGATTGGGTCTGAAATGCATAGATTGGAAATCACCAACAACATGTGTGCTTTATCATACTATTCAAACGTCCACGATCAGGAGGCTACCACTTTGTAGAAAACCAGATACAAAAGTTTTAAGAAAAAAAGGCAGTCTTCTTTTGTCCTTCCTTTGTAGCTATTTGGGAAAAGGATGATAATAATCAAAAGACCTGTAAAAAGTGTGATTTGGGTTTCAAAGGTTGTGGGCTATCATGTGACATGAGCTGAACTATCAGGCAGAAAATGACTACTCTCTGAATGACTCGGGATGCTCAAAATTTGGGAGAGAAAAATTGAATTCCACTGTCTGTTACAGGAACATTAGAAGAAGATAAAGAGAAATACTGCTTTCCTCCATTCAGATTTTCTTTGCTTAAAAAAAAGCAGAGTCCTTTAAGGAAACCTCTGGGGGAAAACCATAAATAAATCCCAGTGCCACTGCTTATCTGTCTAAAGAAGGTCTCCATCTGTAACGCCACTTACAGATTTTAAAAACGTGGTGTCAGTCTCGAATCACGGTCATTATTGGAGAATATGATTGAAATTTTAATTATTGAGTAGAAAGAACTGGAAAGTACTTTGATCGGGCGTTTTGGTGTGCCTGAAGTGATAGGCCATCAGCCCAGCTGATGGGAACCTGGAAGCGTGGTATCACAGTCCCGTGACCCCTGCCGAGATGGAGGCAGCATTCTGTCTACCTCCTACTGGCTGCCTGTCTCGGAAAATGTCTGCACGCTGTTTACTGCGGAGCCAGTGTTGAGACCAAATGCTCAATAATGTGAAAACATCAATTACTTCCTTCCTATATTTAAATGGAGTATGATCAAATCCTGATTTAATAGCAGAGGAGCATTTCCAAAGCACAAAAACATTTCCACCATTAAGCACTAAGGTGATTCTTATATACTTGTTTGATTTCTTCTTCTGTGGAATGATGGAGAGTAAGTTCATGACTAGCTTCACGCTCACCCTGCCAGGACCTCCATGTCCGCGGCGCTCTGCACAGGCTGTCCTGCAGTCAGCTGGGCATGCGGGCTTGTCGAGGGAGAAACAATTTGGCCAGAAATTCATAGACGGGGGACAAAGGGAGGAGCACATGGTTACCATGACTCACTATTACTTTTGTCAGAAACTGATAATCACCAGACGCCATTTTGTGTACCTTCCGAAGGCTACGGTGACTATTATTTGGAAAGTCTTAAATCCCTTCTGTGTATCAGAAGGAGGGGCAGGAAGAAAAACAAGAACCATAACAGTCACGCCAGGAGTGATTTTCAGGCTGGACCATGTTCTCTGCATCTGGTACGTGCCTTCTTCACTCAGATAGTGTCACCTATGGTCCCGGGTCCTGTTGGAGGTGTGCAGGCGAGAGGAAGCCACTTTCGGATGTGGTGTGTCTGCTCTCACCCTAGGTGACCTTCACGTTACAGGTAAGATTTTTTTTTTTTTTAACTTAAAAAAAAATGTATTTATTTGACCAAGAGAGAGAGAGAAAGTACAGGCAGCGGGGAGCAGCAGGGAGAGGGAGAAGCAGGCTGCCCCTTCTTGGCCTGATGTGGGGCTCCATCCCAGGACCCTGAAATCATGACCTGAGCTGAAGGCAGAGGCTTTAACCCACTGAGCCACCCAGGGATCGCTGCAGGTAGGGTCTGCAGCCCCATTGAAGGACATTGGAAACCCCATGAAACTCGACAGTAGGTGTGTGGTGGGGTGCTCGTCCTGCCAGTCTGCAACCTGAGGGGAATGCTGCGTTCTCTCTCTACATCAGGAGAACATTTTGAGAAATGCGCTGGAGGCGATTGTTAGCACCAGAACACGGTGTGAAGTAAACGATCCATTTGGTTGTAGTTCATTTTTGAGAAACTGCAAGCTATACCCTTGTTGGAATGACTCAGGGGTCTCTCTGCAAATGTAGCCAGCCTTCCTTTCTTATTGGTGGGGTGCAGGTTGCTGGCTCTGAGCAAACGTGTGAGAAGGGTGGACTTTCCTAAATCCTTGATCTGCCTGTAGGAGAGTCTGGAACTTCCGGCCTCCAGGGCATCAGGAACTTCTCAGAGACCTACCCCTGCTTACCTGCCTGCAACTCCCTCACAAACAAGATTTTTTCCCCCCTGATTTTCTCACTTCCGTTTAGAAGTTCCTATTTAGAGGTCGAGTTCTTTAAGGTTCAGGAAACTAGCTAATGTGGTCTTTGCCTCTTTCTCTTCACAGTTTAACAAGGACTTTCAGTGACTTACCCCCCAGTGGGAGATTGTAGGTCCAGAATTTGGTCAGCAGAAATAATTACGTTGCAAACAGGTTTCTTGGGGCTGCTTAAAATATCCTGTTTAGAGAGGATGATGGCTGTTGACTTTTTGTGAAGGACACATTTACCCACCAAAATTTTTTCTTTCAATTCAACCATCATCCATCCAATCATTCAACCTTTGTTGTGTGCCCACAGGGTGTAACAGACACAGTGCAGGAATAGTAGAGACATATATGAATACGATTGATCCTGCCCTCAAGGAACTTTCTGCTTAGCTTTGGAGGTAGCACTGCCAAAACTCATGTAAGACTGTGATCTGTGTTATTTTGTGAAGTTACAGTAGTAGCAATGAAATTATTATTTCTCCCTGGGTGATAAGGGCTTGATGGGTGTTGTGTGTTTAAGAGGAAGTGACTTTGTCTAAGATCTTGAAGAATGAGTTATCCATGGTTTGGTGCAATGTGCCTTTTGGGCCAACTGGATTTAGATTCATGAGATTATAATGGGTCACACTTAGCCCTGGATTCACTAGAAGGATAGAGGACAGGAAGCTTAGCATGCCAGTAGAGAGTGTCAGAAAAGTGTTTCTTTGGACCTCAATGACCACTCAGGTTTGGGGAACAAGATTATGTTGGTGGGTAGCCAAGCTAGGATAGAAGCCCCAGATGGGCTAGTAAGAGTGTCCCATGGACAGAAGTTCAAGGTTCGGAAGGCACTGCTTCTAGGTCCAAAGCACGATTTCCAGAGAAGTCCACAGCTGTGACTTCCCCATTTAGTCCTAGCTGTCAAGGGTTAATGTACCGATCAGCATTCATGTTTTCTGAGTAGTACTTATCAATTACTAACTCAAGAAACATTTCACCTTCATCAGGTCTCCCAGGAACAGAACTGAGGGTTAAATTTGTTCTCAGAGAAGGAGAAAGGACTTTGCTAACCAGTGGCACAGAGGGATCAGCAGTATATGCACAGGTCTGGGAGTCTGAAAGAGCACAGAGTTCCAGAACTAGAAATGGCTTGGCCTGTGTTAAGTACAAGGTGCCAATAGAGATGACGGGAATGGTGGAAGAGCAGCAGAGATGCAGATGGGTCCAGGTGGTAGAGGGCTCAGGACACAAACTAGGCCATACTTGGCAGTTCAGAGTTTCAGCCAATTGGGAATCACTGAATGGGGTGTGTTATGATCATATCTGAATGGTAGTGATACAAAGGATGGAGTAGTGGGAAAACCCACTGCAGGGAGAAACAGAAGTAGGTTGTTACAGAAGTTGAGGCAAAGGATAGGAGGACCCTGAGTTAATAGGAAAGAGGAGATAGATGTAAGAAACATTTCCTAGCTGGAATCAGTGAGTGATCAATCCCCTCCTGGGAATAAGAGCCTAGAACATGCCTGTGCATGATCAAAGGGGCCACACACTGCAAAGACTGAGAATGCACGAGGTAGGGCAGGTTTGCATGGCTTGATGGAAAAGATAGAAAAATGAATTCAAATATTGAGATTTTGCATGGATGTGCTTAAGAAAATTCCAAGTGGTGATATCCAGTAGGTAACTGGAAGAGTTATCTTGGGGCTCCGGAAAGTGGTCTCACCAGAGAGATAGGGGTATATCAATGATAGACAGGAATCAGAGCCACAGAAGTCAATATGAATGCGATGGCTTGGAGGAGGTCTTGGTTTGAGAAGGCTGAAAAACCAAGGGTGGTCCCCTTGAAAACACCAACAGTTAAAGGGCAGGTAGAAGATGGACTTGGGGATAGAGACTGTGAAGATGCAGTTGGAAGGCACTTGGGGAGGCAAATGAGAAGGGGATCCAGGAGCTGGTGGAGGAGGGAGCATTCAACAATACCAGGCATGGCTTCAAGGAGGTGGGGACTCATACACTACGGACCTCCATATATGTGATTTATTTTCTTCTATGCACAACATTTGCATCTGTAGACTGTCTCCCAGTATAATCAGAGTCAATACTACCTTGAAAGATCAGATTAAAAGTGAGCCTGGGATCATTTGGTTTAACAACCTCTACAACATGGCATTTTAAAAATTCTAATCTCAATGTCTAGAGAAGACCTGTGTTTCCAGCTATCTGCAGTTTGTAAGCCAGCATCTTTTTGTCCACAGGAGGAAGTATTTTAGGGCCTGATTTGGTATTCAGTTAATATTGTAGCACATGCTCTTCCATTACCTAGAAGCTAATGACTATCTAAATTAGTTATATGGCCCAAAGCAAAGATAAGGTGGTTAGTATGTTTGACCAGTCATTAAAGTATGTCTTTCTGGAAAAATATCCTCTCGAGTGAATTGACACCATGATGTTCTATCAGCAGTATAGCTAACCCTTATTAAAAGGTCTACTTTGAATGTCTCCCCAGGGTAATCATATAAAAAAAAAGAATCAGAATGTAATATGTCGTTAGCAGAGGTTGACTTGCTGAAAAATAAGCTGAATTAGTTGAGAATTGCCACTAAAACATTTTGTAGCTTGCGAATATTACCCTGATTCTCTAGAGAATGGTAGCAATGAAAAACATGTGGAGTATGTTTTGCATCCTTAAGTTGGCATTCTTGAAATAATCAGTGATTTTTGTTCAAAACGAGTTTAATATCTCTTGTACATAAAGACCATAGCCTGAGGTCAATAAAATGTTCCATTTCTTCAGAGTTGCTTTGCTCAATTTGTTTATTAGGTAGAGTACTTGCTATAAACAAGGCACTACAAAGATGTTAGAAGTCCCGTGTAGAGCAAGTGACAACAGACTAGAGGTATCGGGAAAGGCACAGAGAGAAGTAGTGACATAAACACTGCATAAAGAAAGAAGCACCTAAGAGTAATTCTGGGTAACTGGGCACTGAAGAGTTTCAAGGTCAAAGTGGGCACTTCTGGCTGGGATGGTCAGTGAAATATTATCGGAGAAGGTGGCCTGCTGTGCTCAGCAGAATTCTTCTGGAAGAGGACTGCCAGTCAGTGCCCTCTTCAGCTGGTGTGTTTCCCAATGTCTCTTCTCCCACCTTCCCCTTAGAAAGGATGCCAATACTTTCTGAGCTTTCAGAATTCTTACTGTCCAGTTGAACCTGCCCTATGCATCCGGACCACATCCCTTCCTAGCCTGCTGTAGAATCCTGTTTTCTAGATATCAACTCAGTTCAAGTGGATTTCAGCAATCCTAAAGTGACCACGTAATCCTGCCTCTCCTTAATCTTGGACAGACTGCATCTGGGGTCTATTAACGCTTTCTGAAGATAACAAATACCAAGGTCTGAAGGACCTTTAGATCAACCTGCATTACACCTATTAAATGCTTTTTTTTAAATAACCATTTTGCTATTCAGATAAAGAATATTCCAATGCTTCAGACCCTATGGACTAAAACTTTGCAGTCAAAGGCCAAATATTTGTGATCCCTTAGAAAGTCCTTCAAATCATCCACTCTACCACCTCATAGGGCAGACAGTGGCAGCAATAGAGAACACAATTTTAGATTAGTCCTCATTCACGTAGGTAGGCTTGCTTCAGAGTGATGTGCTTCGGGCTGTGCTGTCTCAGGGCTTTGGGGACCATGCTTCCAGCTGCGTTTGCTTACTGTGGTGGGCTCATCTTGAGGACTCACATGCCTTCTGGCCTGCTTCTCCCTGTAATGATGACTTCTTGAGATTAGGATTTTCCTTTTTATTTTCTCACATCTGATCTACATGTTCACAGTTTCTCAAGCTAGTCTACTAAAGATGAATTGCTGGCTTTTGCCTATCTGAAAACATTATTTTGGTCTTTATTTTGAGGAATCTTTTTTTTTTTTGAATATAGAATTTTAGAATGGCAATTTTTTTTCTTTCAATACTTAAAGTGTCATTCCATTGTTTCCTGACCTCCATTATTTTTGATGGGGAAGTCATCCCTCATTTTCATCACTGTTCCTTGTGTATAATGTATCTTTTTTCCCCTGGAGGTTCTTAAAATTCCTCTCTTTATCTTGAGTTTTCAGTATTTTGACAATGATTTGTTTACATATGGTTTCCTTCATATTGATCTGTTTGAGATTTGTTAGGGTTTTTGGATCTGTGATTTGGAGTTCTCATCAATTTTGGAAATTTTCCTATCACTATGTTTTCAAGTATTTCTTCTATCCCATTCTCTCTTTCATTTCCGGCTTGGATTCTTGACTGTTAGTAGGTATGTTAGACTCTGATGTGGTCCCGCAGATTCTAGATGGTCTTCTTGATTTTCATCACTTATTCCACTTTGTGTTTCTGTCTGAATAGTTTATATTCACCTCTAATCACGATCACGGATACTTTTCTCTGCTCTTTAGTCTTCTGTTAACCTATGGAAAAAGTCAATCCTGAAAACGTATTTTTTATATCTTGCACTTCCAATTAGTTCTCTTCCATGGTTTCTATCTCTCTGCTCAAAATTCCTTTTTAAATAAAGCTTCCATCACTTAAAATATATATTTCAGCATATTTATCAGAGTTATTTTTAAATAATTGTTTAATAATCCTCATTCCTGTGGTTGGTTCTACTTCTATTGACTGTTTCTTTTATTGACCATGGATTGTATTTTCTCGCCTTTTTGCATTTTGCATAATTTTTCAAATTGTATGCCAGACACTGTTTGTAGAAGAACAGTAGAGACAAAATTAGGCAACATATATTTTATTCCCAGGATATGGCATGCTTCTTTTCCCTTTGAACTGTTAGAGTAATGCATAATTGAGGTGGATCTGTAATTTGTTGCAGCTTCAGCAAGACTCAGTTCATCACTGGTTTTACATATTTTGAGGGAAGGATCAGCTCCCTCCAGAAAGGCTTTTCATCTTCTTATGGCCAGACTGCAGAGATCGCCTTATTCTTTATAGCCCAGGCTTTCACTTTTTAGCTATAGGAGCTCTCTGCCTGCTTTAACCCTGGGTGTGCTTTTCGTCTCTATATAGAATTCTCTTTGCTCAGCTGTGCTCTTCCTGGCTTTGTGTGCCACGGAAGATCTATATCCATCCTCTCACCCAGCCCATCCTCTCAGAGGCTTCTTCAGTGCTCTTAGTGAAGGCCCAGGCCTATGCATAGGTATTTCATTCAGCAGCCCTGCTCTGCCTCTGACCTTTGGAAGCCATTGATTTGCATTCTGTGAAGGCAAGGTGTACCTGTGAGGGATGTCTCTTAGTCCTCCCACTTGGTCCCCAGACTTTGGCAAACTCATCCCTTAAATACTCCGACTCATTTTTTGACTGGGGTATCTTCAGATTCTACCTTGTCATGTCAGACCGCATGTATCTAATGTATCTATTAAATGTCCTTGAAGAGTCCAGCTGGTCTCTCCTTCCTCTGCGGCAGGTTTCTCCTTCTCCTGTCACCGGCTTTGAAAGTAGCTGTGAGTCTTTTCTCCTCTCAGAAGAGCTTGTCACCTTTAGTAATTTTTTTTTTTTTCATTTAGTTTTCTTTCCATTCTCAGATCTCTAATGGGTTAAAAAAAAACCCTGAAAATGTATATCATATTTGACTTTTTCTTTTGTTACAGTGGAAATCTAGAAAATATTTTTAAGTTTTTCTCCTTTAGTTTACTAGTTCTCATTTCTTCACTCATCCACTTGAATCTGTTTAGGTAGAAGCTTAAATGATGCTACTTACTCAATAACCCAGAAGCTGTGTGTATTAGGATTTGGAAGTAGAGTGTGCATATTAAAAGATAAGCTAGCACATCTCTGAGATGTGCCTTCCTTTCTGGAGTGGTACATGCTCGGTGTAAGGTGAGGGCTTAACCTTAAATACATATGTCGCCATACATATTGCTACAGCAGACACGTACATATAGATGCATGGAAATGCAAAGTCACCCAATGGACAGGCTTTCTGGCAAGTGACTGATTGAGTTATTTCAAAGCCATCAAGTACAGAATGAGATTGAGAGGAATCTCAGGCTCCCCTCAGTGAGGAGGATGTGGTTCCCAGTCTTATGTACAAGATTCTTCCTTTCTGGGACACTCAGGCAAAATCAGAGAGTGCTGGATTCTTATTCTCCTGTTTCTGGTGTCAGAAGCAAAGCATTCTTTTTAGGGTAAAGAAATGGAATCTAGTCAAGAGACAAAGATCTGGAGCTCCTGTCTGGATTAGAGGCCCCGTATACATGCTGGCCTTCTTTCAGCAGTCTCTTCTACAGTCTAGAAACTAGACCTGTTTGTCACTGATTTCACTTTTTTCCCTCCATGTTGCCTCTGGATTAAGGAGCCTCTCTCATTATTGCTCATCAGTGTCCCGCTGCTGAGGGAACCATTAGTGCTGACGAAGAGCTGTATCTTTAAATATGCTGGGGAAACGGCAATTTGAGAGAGATTTCTTCCATCTACACCCTTTAGTCTTAGCTATAATTCATCGATTCATTCATCAACAAATGTCATTAAGGGTAGGTTATGTGCCTGGCACCGTGCTAGGCATTTGATATACATGTATATAATATGTGCACAATTCCAGCCCATAAAGGAACTTATAAATTATGAACTTCAGATGAATTCAGTTTAACATAAATTTATCAAGTTCTCATATGTGCTAGGCATATGGCCTAATGATTAGTCAGACAGGCTCCTCTCCATAATATTATCATCCAATAGAGAAGACATAAAAATAATTTCACTTAAAACACTTTAAAGTGCAGATTGCTCTGAGAATGCAGACTGCAAAGTGCTGAGCCTAATCTGGGGCATACAGGTAAGGCTTTCTGGAGATGACGATGCTTGAGATAGGTCTTGAAGGAGCCAGCCAAGAGTAACCTAGACCACTAATGCTTACTGATATCCATGCTCCTCTCCTTCCTCATTAACAAAATTTCAGTGATGTACCTGGAAAAGCACTACTTTTCCCAGCCTCACTTGTCAGCCATGAGCTATAAGCAAAAGGCTTTGGTGGGGCTTCCAAGAAGCTGCATGCTCAGAGATGGTCTAGAAATAAAGGGCCCAGGTCCCTGGTGATAATGAACGTCTAATACTGTGCCAGAATTTATACTTTCAGTCTTCCTTCATGTGAGAGGGAATAAACTTCTGTCCCTTTCTAACCTCCTTACCCTCCACTTCTTTTTATTTTTTAACAGTCAAACCTAATCATAAAGCTAAAACTGACATAATAGGTGAAGTGAAGCTGGAAAAACAGAGAAGATGGCAATATGGAAGGCGGTCTGTGAAGTTTCTGGAGAAGCTGAGGCACAGAGCCATGACAAGTGAAGCAGGCACCTGTTGAGTACGGCGTGGGAGCTAGAGCATGGTGGGTCATGGGGCTGGAGCAGTGGTAGGAGGCCTCCCAGACCATACTAGGGAACATGGGCTCTATGCTGTAGACGAGTCGAGGTGGTCTCCACTCCAATTTTCAATCTGAGAAAATCAGTGTGGGAAGAGTAGAGAGAATGGATTTAGAAGGGATTTGGTGTTCATAGGAAACATACAGAAACAAGACATCCAAACCCTTATAAGATAAGTAAGTCCTGGGATGTAATGTATAGCAGGGTGACTACAGTTAATAATACTGGATTGCATATTTGAAAGTTGCTAAGAGAGTAGGTCTTAAAAGTCCTCATCACAAGAAAAAGAAGGTTTGTAACTATTTATGGTGACATGTTCACTAGACTTATTGATCGTTTTGCAATACACACAAATATAGAATCATTATGTTGTACAGCTGGAAATAACAGAATGTTTTATGTCAATTCTACCTCAAAAAAAAAAAAAAAAAAGGAAAAGGACACAGACTAATTAAAATACATGCAACGATGTGGTTGAATATTCCAGGAATTATGGTGAGCAAAAAGAAATAGACAAAAAAGAGTATATATGATTTCTTTTTAAAGAAGTTCAAAGCCACTGAAAACTAATCAGCAGTGATGGAAGTCAGAATAATGGTTACATCTGGCTGGGAAGACACATGGAGGAGCCTTCTGGGATGTTGTCAATGCTCAATTATTAGATATAATACACCTAGTTCGTAAGATATTCCTGTAGGAAGAGACTGGATGGGAGAGCAGGGCACTGCCAGTCAACAGGCCCTAGTTCAACTGCTCTCCACCCCGTGCACTTGTATGCTTGTACCCCACCTGTAACGACAGATGAGGCAATGGAACTATTATTATTAGAATAAACAAGACCCTCACAGAAATCTTTAATCCATTCCATTTCTTCTCTAAAACCGAAAGAGGCAAGGAAAGAATTATCAAGCTGGAAAACTGGGGGGAAAAAAACCACAAGTAAATAAATTAAGAAAAAATAAACTATTTACTGTGGTTTTATCAAAAAGGGAAACTGCAGCAGAATAAGCTCTGGCTGAGAACCCGGAGATCTGGGTAGAGAGAGCCAGGTAGACTGAGATAAATGGAGGAGTGAGTGGACCCCCGGGTAAAGGGTTGAGCACCAACATAGGAACAAGCAAAGACTGCCTCCGAAGTCGGCCTCCACAGATGCTGTATTTAAGTAACTTAATTATAGGGGTATGTGTTATACCTTCGTTGGCCTTTGTTGGCTGTCATTAACTATGGCCACCACCAAAGAAGATAGGCTAGACTGGTATTGCTGTCTTGGGTAGGTTGATAGAGGCTAGAGGAGAGAAGAGGCTTCATTCCAAAGAATGAATACCTCCAGGCCCAGGGGTAGATAGCATCAGGAAGATGTTTTCCCACTGTGAACACCTGCTTAGCACTCCCTGTGGTCTGCAGAGACTAAGACCTAAATAACAATGCTGGGTTCTTACATAACCTTGAACTGTCAACCATGATAAATACATAAAGTTCCCTTTAAATAGCAATGGTACCTCAACTCATGATAATTATATTCCTAAGATCTATGTGGAAGCATGAAAAAGTAATTAGAACATTTTTAATACTGTATAAGCTAGTATTTTAAATATTAGAGATACTCCTTCAAGACTCCTTGCATACATAAGGAATCTTCAGGCAACCTAAATAACTACTCTCCGATTTAGCTTTTTGACTTTAATTTACTTTGTCTCTTCCTGATTTTATTATGTTTGTATTTGTTGTCACCAGACTTGAGTCCTTTGTCTATGTATTTATTTATTTTTGGGGATAGAGAGAGAGACAGAGACAGAGAGACAGAGAGAATCTTAAGCAGGCTTCACTCCCAGCGTGGAGCCCAACACGAGGCTCAATCCCACAACTCAGATCATGACCTGAAGTGAAATCAGATGCTTAACTACCAGCCACTGAACCAAGAATGTGTCACCCCCAGCCTGATTGGTAGCCTAGGAGCTGCTGTGTTTTGGGGATGTAGATGTGGCGGAGCTGGACAAAAGGAGGGACTGGAATGGGGGAAGGGCTAACTCTTCCAGTTCCACAAAGTTCTGGTGAAGAATTCTGGTGGGTGGAGAATTCTAAATTAGAATCTTTGGAGAACAGTGTGGAGATTCCTCAAGAAATTAAAAATAGAACTTCCATATGACCCTGCAATTGCACTCCTGGGTATTTACCCCAAAGATACAGATGTCGTGAAAAGAAGGGCCATCTGTACCCCAATGTTTATAGCAGCAATGGCCACGGTCGCCAAACTATGGAAAGAACCAAGATGCCCTTCAACAGACGAATGGATAAGGAAGATGTGGTCCATATACACTATGGAGTATTATGCCTCCATCAGAAAGGACGAATACCCAGCTTTTGTAGCAACATGGACGGGACTGGAAGAGATTATGCTGAGTGAAATAAGTCAAGCAGAGAGAGTCAATTATCATATGGTTTCACTTATTTGTGGAGCATAACAAATAGCATGGAGGACAAGGGGTGTTAGAGAGGAGAAGGGAGTTGGGGTAAATTGGAATGGGAGGTGAATCATGAGAAGCTATAGACTCTGAAAAACAATCTGAGGGGTTTGAAGTGGCGGGGGTGTGGGAGGTTGGGGTACCAGGTGGTGGGTATTATAGAGGGCACGGACTGCATGGAGCACTGGGTGTGGTGAAAAAAATAATGAATACTGTTTTTCTGAAAATAAATAAATTGAAAAAAAAAAAAAAAAGAATCTCACCCACCAGGACCTTATGAAGCATTTCCCAAGGTACGGAGGATACAATGTGTTTTATTTACAGTTTGCTAGTTTGCTTTGTAATTTTTATTTATTTATTTATGCTTTATAATTTTAAAATATTCACATGTGGGTATGTGGATCTGCATTTGCTCTCTCAGTCCGGGTCCTCCAAATATTAGGACTGGACTTAACCATTCCCTCTCATTAGAGTTAGAGGCACAGGAGGACCAGGAGACAGGGAAAGAGAGTGAAAGAGAAAAGTATCCTCTAAAAAAAGTCAGGAAAGAAATATAGCCATTAGCAGAGTTTACAACTTCTAGGTTTTTGGCTTACTGGAGGATTTTTTCTTTTACTCACAGATATATCTATCTATCTATCTATTTGTGAGTATATATATATATATATATATATATATATATATAGTTTTGCAATCAGAAAAATGTTTGTTCATGAATTCAAAGTTACAAGTGACTAGCATAGTATAAGCAGTTGCCTAGACATTGTGAGGATACAAAAACCTAACCCAACCACCAAACAACAAAACCTCAATATGTGAAAGAGTTAACAGTGGAGACCCATGGAGTGGGTGAGAAGGAACGTATCCCTCCTAAGCATTTTTATTAACAGCTTGAAAATAGATATTGGTGGAATGATAAACCAATTTTCTACATGATCTTGAATTGGAAGGCATATCAAACACAGAATCAGGATTTAAAAGCACCTTCAGCAGTCTGAAATCAGGGGCTAATACAACAAGATTAACAGAGCCAACCTTTAAAGAGTAGTATAAATCCCACTAGAATGTACGTAATAGCTAAACTGGCTGTGGAGCCCTCGCTTAAGAACAGCGGGTGTGATAAAGAGAAATAATAGTACAACGTGGCTACAGCAAATTAATCTCTGGTAACAATAATGGAAAGATAAAGCACAGGATGAAGCAGTGGATAGTTTTCCTTGCTACGCTGTAGCAAGACTTCACCTGGGTTCCATTTAATTTTAACATCGACTTCGGGAGACATTAAAAAATACTGCAGCATATGGAGAAGTTCTCTCTCATGAGAAATATTTGGAAAACCTAATCTAATGTTTTTAGCATGTTAAAAAGAATGTACGTCTTTCCGTTTGGATGAGTCTTTTCGGCCCAGTTGGTAATGTTCCGTGGATAATAATGGATGCCGTGAGGTGCAAATGTTTATTTTCATAGTAGGACTAGGATTTTCTGAGAACTCCAGAACAAGAGGAAGGTTGAGTTTAGCTTGATATAAAGAAATACACTGTAATTACTAAAATTGTTTAAATGGAACAAACACCTCTAGAGGAGAATGAGTCTTAAAGAAATTCAGTAAATGGTAACCTCTGTCCTCATCTGAGTTTGAAAAGAAAATCGAGGCAGGGAGGGTGTCACTTCTATATATGATACGGTGAAGTTGGAGGACATGTGTTATGTGCACAGACTAGTGGTTTACTGAATTCCAGAGCCGAAAAACCCACCTCAACATAGGCAGAGCTAGATTTCCTGGAAAAATAGCAGAACCTGAGAACTGCTCCCAAGACAGAAAAGGGGGTGGTGCATTGTCAGTTGACTTTTTCCGAAGTTACCAGTAAGTAATTCTACCTGTCCTGTAGAAGGGATTTGAATTATGGCTGTATCATTGACTTGTACCATGTAACCTCTGGCATTCAAGTGAGGAAGAAATGGGTCACTCCAGGGATGTGTCTAGCACAGTGCCTGGTATGTGGCCAAGTCCCAATAACCCTTCGCTTGTTGGATCCCTGCTGGTTATTCTCCCTCACCTTAGCCTTCCTATCCCAACCACAGATTGTCTTATTTCCCACAGTGTTGAGGGCTATTCCTGGGATTCCTTGGAGTCTGTGAATTTGGATAGGAAAAAGTTACATATTTATGTTCACTACTACCTAAAATTGAGCATTTAAAAAAATTGCAAATGTAGAAAAAATGTCAGTAGTATTAGTGGTATCTGTGACTTTGTCATAAATAAGAATCACAGATATTTTCGTATCATTTTAGGGTTGCTACAGATAGCTTAAAATATCATTGATGTTCATTATTCTTCAATTTGCAATAGATTGCATGTGACCAATGTTCTACTTGTGTAATGTAGCTGTGCACTGTGAGAACACAGGAGTTTCTTCTTGTGTTGGTGACCCAGACACATGGTGCTGTCCAGTGTTCTCATCTACAATTGTTTCTTGACCATTACGGAGAAGGAAGTGATCAAAGACAGTGTAATGTTCTCACTCTGACCAAGCAGAAAAGCTTGGGATGACATGTCTTTAAATGTCTTTATTTTATTTTATTTTTAAAGAGAAAGTCCCTCCATTCTTTTCTTTTCTTTTTTAAGATTTTATTTATTTATTTGACAGAGATCACAAGTAGGCAGAGAGGCAGGCAGAGAGAGAGAGAGAGAAGCAGGCTCCCCGCTGAACAGAGAGCCAGATGCAGGGGCTCGATCCCAGGACCCTGGGATCATGACCTTAGCCGAAGGCAGAGGCTTTAACCCACTGAGCCACCCAGGCGCCCCTCTTTAAATGTCTTTAAATGAATGTATTTTAAATGTATTGACTTGTTATTTAATGCACAGGAAAGAAGCACATATTACAAATCACAAATTTAATGATTTTGATAACTGGATTTCTTTTGAATTTTATGTATTTCATTGTATACCACTTAAAGAATATTATTCTATGGTAATGCCCAAAATTTTCATCAAATTTCCACAGGGGTCTGTGGCACAAAATAGCTAAGAAAACTTTACTAGCAGTTTGATATTTTATACTGAGAAAATAATGAGATTTTAAGGAGAAGTTGATGCTTTTGACACATCTGTGGAAAAGCAGAATTTTAAGAATTTAGTTGTATTTAGTAATTTTCTCTTCTAAGGTCTTAGAAGAGACCTTATGGTCAAGTCACTATTATGGAAAGAACCAAGATGCCCTTCAACGGACGAATGGGTAAAGAAGATGTGGTCCATATACACTATGGCGTATTATGTCCCCATCAGAAAGGATGAATACCCAACTTTTGTATCAACATTGATGGGACTGGAAGAGATTATGCTGAGTGAAATAAGTCAAGCAGAGAGAGTCAATTATCAAATGAATTCGCTTATTTCTGCAGCATAAGGAGTAACATGGAGGACATGGGGAGATGGATAGAAGTGAGTTGGGGGAAACTGGAGGGGGAGATAAACCATGAGAGACTGTGGACTCTGAGAAAAAACTGAGGGTTTTGGAGGGGAGGGGGTATGGGGTTGGGTGAGCCTGGTGGTGGGTATTAAGGAGGGCACGTACTGCATGGAGCACTGGGTGTGGCGCATAAACAATGAATTCTGGAACACTGAAAAGAAATTGAAAAAAAAAGGCGGGGGGGGGGGAGAACTCAGCTCAAACATAGAACCCAAACATTTAAAATGCCTTTCCCTGAGAAAATCCAAATATCAGTTGCCAGCTCATGTTAAACATTTTTTTTTTTTTTTGAAAGCATAAGATGTTCCTGAGGGCTCCCTACCATTGATGATGGTGATTAAAAAGGCCATTATAAATGGCTTCCAGGGAAAGGACAGTTGTAGGGAAGTCAGAGCTTCCAGGAGGCAGAAGAACCCACCGACTGTCCCCTTGGCACTTGTGGTTCCATCACACAGCGATCAATTTCTGAGTGCACTGGAGACATGCTGGAAGGAGCAGGAAATTTCCACATTCTGGCTCTAACTGGGACATTCCGTAATTACCATGGAATGAGACCATGCTTCACCGTCTCACACTCTCTGTGAGGAAGTTATCTAGCATGAGAAGGAGGGGATGGAGATCGGGAGCCAGCTCACAGGAGCTGCTAACAGAGTCACTGGTCGGGGATCAGAGGTGAAATGGCTTTGATGCAAACCAACACATGCAGTTCTAATTAGGCAGTAAGATCTGCAAGGAAGTGAGCATTATGTCTGTTAATTAACTTGGATGATGCTGAATAGCGAGCTATCCTGAGGAAAAGCCAAGAGCACTTACCTCACCAGTGTGGTTAATTATCAGAGAACACTGTTCTTGTGGCATTTCCTACCTCGCACTTTAAAAAGAGGTTATTTTGCTTTAAAAGTGTTAAAAACATGAAGTGATACTTCTTGTAGGCTATTGGCAACTTTGTGTTGGTGATGAAAAAGTGGCTGGGAATTTTATTCAGTGCAAGGTTAATGAAGGAAGAATGGTTACAAAAATGGTCTTCCCTTAACTCAGGGGCAGTGCAGAAAGACAAATTTATTTTATGTAACTTTATTTGGGGGATGGTCATAGAAAAGGTGAAAGGTTAAATTGTTTGGTGTTTTTAAAAATATATATTTTTTCTGTATGATGGATGAAAAAATATGAACATTAGAAAAAATAAATAGATAAGTCATATTATTACCCATAAGCACTACTGATAACCAGAACTACCCTGATCAGGGCAGCAAATTCTCTGAGAATGTTTATGCAACTCCTTTCTTGCTCCCTAGTACAATCTGGGAGGGAACAGGATCCCCTGGATTTAGTGTAGAGGCAGAAGATGGAGACCAGTTTCTAAAATGAGAAAGGATGATATGAAAAGTAGCCTTCGAAGGGAGGATCTGTGGGAGGTATAAATAAATAATTGTATGCATCCCAGTGAACTGAACTCACAAAGATAAATTGTGTCTTAGTTGTTCTGAGGACAGGGAAATGACACTAGGCATGGGCAGATTAAGGATATCTTTTCCAAGGTTTGGGCGTTATTAATTTACTCACAAGCAGGATGACCATACGATTTACTGTTTAACTGCACGGTTTAGAGAGTGAAGGGGAGAGTATTAGCAGGTACTCCAGGACAAAGAGGCATGGCCCAGCCTGTCTTGGGCAGAACAAGATGTGTAGTTGTCATCACTTTTCATCCTATAGTTCCATGATTGCATGATGCTTATTCATGCACATTATACCTCTATTTATAGTACCACTTCCACTGGAATGTGAACCTAATGTATGGCAGGTATATATTTTCTTATTATTACTTAGTCACAAAATAATGTAAGTAGATAGTCCATACTATAAAATAAATAATATTAATCATTACTATCAACCATTATTATGCTTACACATGTATTAATAATTTATGAAATACTATTTTTTTTTTTTTAGGGGAGAGGGAGAGAAAGAATCTTAAGCAGGTCCATGCCCAGCACAGAGCCTGATGTGGGGCTTTATCTCACAACACTGAGATCATGATCTCAGCTGAAATCAAGAGTCAAATGCTTAACCTGCTGAGCCACCGAAGGCACCCCTACAAAATACTTTTGAAAGGATTATTTCATATACTCCTCAAAATGGCTGGTAAGCAGCCTCTTCAAATATTTCTGAATGAATTATCAAATAAGCAACTAATAAGCTTTATGTAGATATACAGATATATGAATACAATGGTACAGATATAGCCATGAGGTATTATAAAAATTTAGAATATTCGTTAATAATCAGCAACAGGATTTTACTCCTGTAAATGTATTCTAAGAGAATAACCAGGTAAACTCTAAGAGTTTTAGGCAAAAAAATATTTTTTGTAAAGTTGCTTATAATAGCAAAAAAGTTTAAAGCTCATCTATAGGTAGTGCATTCAGAGCAAATTATGATATATTCATAAAGTGCAACAATGTGTAGCAATTAAAAAATTTATATATAAGATGCAACAATTTGGGTAGAAAATTAAAAATACATGTATTTGCATATGTATGTGCAGAGCATTTCTGGAATGAGAACCACCACTGAGTGGTTACCTCTAGAGTCTGTAACTGGAGACTGGAGGCCAAGGGTCACAAATCCTCATATATACCACATGATTGCATATCAGGTGATTGTCACAATGACAAAATTCAAAAATAATATTATTATAACTATATGTATTACACATATGTGCATGAAACAGCATTTAGTAAAACCACTATGTACAAGTTAGTATGTACAATAATATGAATATTCAAAAGTTTTTCAAGTGTGGGTGTGTTTCCTAAAATGTCTAGAAAGACAAAAAATGTAGTAATGTAGTAGTGAGTAGTGGGATTACTTCTTTGTACGTAGTACAAAGTACCTTTTCACCTCATCTGAATGTGTTACACAGTTATATTTCACCATCACAAAACAAACAGCAATGCCATTTCAGTTTTGAGAAAATGTAATGAAGGAATCGGCAGTGCTGGTTTAAGTTTTTTAATTCAGAGGGGAAGGATTTAATCCTGATGCTGCAACATTAACTTTCTCAGCATATGCTCCATCCCCAGGGAGGATGACAGTCAAGGAATCTTGTGCTGGTTGGAAAATAAGAGAGTTAGGATTTCTCTTAAAAGAAAAATGATCTTACTTTCAGGCAATTTGGTTTGAGCTGGTTTTAGGAGAGATTTGAAATCTTAAAATGTGCCACTCTCAAGGGTGGGTTGGGAACAGCAGGTGTTGGTGGGCACTCCGTTGTCCCGTGATGGTGTTGGTTTTGTTTACTAACTACTCCAGCTTGGCTGTCCAGGTGCATAGAAGGAAAACATTTCCCACTCCCTTAACATTAGACGGGCCGTGTGATTTTTCTCTGGACAAACAAGTGTGGACAAAGGAGTAGGAACTTTAAGGACTGGTGCACAATTCTCTTTGTGCTTTTTCCTTTGGTGCAGCCATTCAAGTCAAAATGCGACTCCTTGTATCTGTGTCTCTGAATGATGAGGATGTGTGAAACATCCTTGGGATGTGTGCTGGACAGGTAGCATGAGTAAGAAAACCTTTGGTTCTGTTAAGCCATTGAGATTTGAAGGAATTTATCATTACTGCAGCATAGCCTAGCTTATCCTAACTATTCCTCGCAGAGCCCAATGCAGAGCCCTAGTTTGAAAATTACTTAGCATTTCAAGATGGTGACAACCACATAGGAGCCCAGCAGGGTCACATGCCTATGAAGCTAGCCTGATGTTCCCATTTTACCACATAATAATCTTGAAAAACTGGGTCCTGATTCCTTTATTTCACATATGAGGACATTGAGAGCCTAAGCACTTTGCTAGCAGTCACAGAGTTGGTGAATATCAGAAGCAGCATCTGATTACACTGATATTATGAACACTGCTATAATGGGTCTCTTGCAGTTTGATGGATCTGGGATTTCAGGCAGAAGAAGACAAACATACCATTCCAGGAAGCAGATGAGACTTAGGGCATATTGAATCCTTTGTAGAAAACCACATAACCAAGAGTCCTCAATAGAAGGTAAGAAAAGAGTTAAAACCAAACTCATTACATACTAAGTGAACGCTTTCTTTTGCCAGAAAGTATAATTAGTAATTACAACCCTTTATCTGAAAGAATATCAATAAAGAAAATCAGGCACAGCTTTTAATTTCCTTGCTATAACTAATTAGCATTAGAGAAACCATTTTCATAAGCAATGCACTAACAACCACTTGGTAACCGGAAACAAACGGATGGTGCAGCTTTCTCCATGGTAACCAGACATGGGAATGAACAATCCAGAACATCTCAGTGGGGGTCCTGGGGGAAGGGACGGAGCCTACTTGCTCATAGCAGCAGTGTGAAGAAGCAGGTCATCACTGCCCTTCTACTTGATAAACCACAAAGAATATTTGAATATTCAAGTCAAGGCAGTGTCTTGAACAAATACATTCATACCACTACTGGAAGAGTCTGAATGTATTCCTTAAAAGCTATACAAAAGGTGTAAAAGCTGTTGTCATGAAAGGCTCATCCAATGAAAATCACAACATTTTTCTTTAAGAATTCCTATCGCCTTTCTACCGAATAGTTCCTTCTACTTGACCGCCCCGGTGGGGGGGAGCATGCATGGGGTAACAGAAGCTTCAGGAAATGGATAAGAAACTGGGCTCAAAACAGTCTAGGCAGTGGATTAGGTTTTTACAAAAGGCAGCTGTCACTTAACTATGGGTTTTAGGATCTGAAATCTATCATTCTATTTGATCTCTTTATTATTGTTATACCCTAGAACACATGAGTGAAATAGCTCAAATCCTATGCTGTTTTCTTCTCTTTTCATAAAAACATAGTTTGGGTCACTTTTCAAAGAAGGGAACCAAGGAAGGGGGAAAAGAAGGAAAAAGAATACAGTTTGTTACAGTTCCTTTAGAACATTCGTGGGGCTCTGCGAAATTAAGATGTTCATTTTGGAAGAAAGTGCAGCAATATTATAATTTACCAGGGATGGATTTGACAGGCACTTAAAATGGAAAAGGTAGGTGATTTCCTTCCTTCCTTTCTTCCTTCCTTCCTTTTTTGTTTTAAAGATTTTATTTATTTATTTGACAGGCAGAGAGAGAAGAAGGGAAGCAGGCTCCCTGCTGAGCAGAAAGGCTAATGCAGGGCTCGATCCCAGGACCCTGGGGCCATGACTTGAGCTGAAGGCAGAGGCTTTAACCCAGTGAGCCACCCAGCCACCCCAGAAAAGGTAGGTGATTTTCAAAGAAATACTTTACCCCAATTAAAACGAACAAACACACACATTTTTGTAAACTGTATAGTCAAAGAGATAATAACATGAAACAAAAACAAGCATTTAAGTCATGTTTCCCAACTAGATTCATGTCAAATTATAAATTAAAATTTCATGGCTCGAGTAGTCATTTTAGGAAGTTTATGACATAACATTTCCTAACTACTGCCTAATGTTGACTGTTTAAAGAATATTTGTCAGGACGCTAATATATTAGGTTATGTTAGGATCAAAATAATTTCCTTCAAGGAGCTCATAGAAGGAAAAAACTGGGTCCTAATTCCTTTATTTCACATATGAGGAATGTGACATTGTCCCTACTATTGAGGTCAAGAAAACAATAGTTACGGATACAAACACGAGTATATAAGTGAATAATATGGATGAGTATTTTAAGAGAGAAAGCTAGCCATCAGAGAGATTAGCTAGCTTGAGAACTGGCTTTTAAATACCTGTTTTCTTTATCTAATTTTGGATATCTTAGGAAAAAATTTGGATAGGGTACAACTGCACATCACAGAGGCAGGGAAGCATGAAGAATGCCTTCTGTGGTACCATTAATTCCCTGCAAGTTAGTCTGATTGTAGAGTATTTGACTTAGTTTGAGTCCTTGGCTCTCCTTGACCATGAGGCCAGGATGGGGATAATGATCCCAGTTCTGGCAGTGTTTCTGGCTTTTTTATCCCCCCACAAAGGTTAATTGAATTTTCATAAGCGTTTTACAGAGGTCTTCCACAACTTTTTGGTATTAAAACAAAAGGCGATCTTACAACAGCTTTATAATATGACGTTCATAAGCACTTCAGTAGTTGAGCTTAGATTTCCAATAAGAGGCATATTTAATGTTTTATAGTTTCTGAGAATTTCCAGAGGCGTCCGCAGCACCTTCGCTGAATTTAATCACAGAGTCTGGCAGTTCAGCATCGTTTGTTCTCCTTCGGCTTCTTTGAAAGTTTGAGAGGGAATTTGGTTTCGTGAGGGAATGCTAGAGACCAACAACGTTCATGGGGTTGTCAGCAGTTTCTACATGTTCAGCAGGGAAACGGTATTTCTTTTTTTTTTTTTTTTTTAAGATTTTATTTATTTACTTGAGAGAGAGACAGTGAGAGAGAGCATGAACGAGGAGAAGGTCAGAGAGAGAAGCAGACTTCCCATGGAGCTGGGAGCCCGATGCGGGACTCGATCCCAGGACTCCAGGATCATGACCCGAGCCGAAGGCAGTCGTCCAACCAACTGAGCCACCCAGGCGTCCCGGAAACGGTATTTCTGATTTGTGACAATCAATAATTCGGTTTTCAACAAGACAAAATAAAACCAAACCCAGACGCTGAGAGTTATGTGACGTAGAGGTATTTTCAGAGCTGCGTATTAATTGCCTGGACAGTCTTTGTTTTTAAGATCTACTCTGAAGCACTTCTTGGGACGCCTGGGTGGCTCAGTTGGTTAAGCAGCTGCCTTCGGCTCAGGTCATGATCCCAGCGTCCTGGGATCGAGTCCCACATCGGGCTCCTTGCTCCGCAGGGAGCCTGCTTCTCCGTCTGCCTCTGCCTTCCACTCTGTCTGCCTGTGCTCGCTCTCACTCACTCTCTCTCTGACAAATAAATAAATAAATAAAATCTTAAAAACAAAAAAAAAAAGATCTACTCTGAAGCACTTCTTAGTAGTTGTACAAATGTTTCCGAGGGCTCCATTCCAGCCTCCCCTGAAAACCACGATAAAGATCGAGCATGGTTGAAAGATTTGTCATGCCTAAGTACTAATTAGCCCCAGGGTGCTTGCCTCAGCATCCTGTCAGGCTTCTTCTAGAAGGTTAGGGGAGAGGTAATAGCCAATAGCATATGGGCTTGCATTAATTTTCAGCACAGAAACCCGTGGAACGTCCACGGAATCCACTAATCTTTAACAAGTTACGATTCTATCCTCCCCTCAAACATCACGCCCCTGAAGGTGACACACACATTAATGTTTCTCTCCCCTCCCATACATGGCACATTAGTAGTTCAAATAGGCTATTACTCATTGTGACCTCTTTGACTCACGCCGGAGGGCTTGAGAGTGGCATATTAAGGTCACAGCAGGATTTGAGTGAAGACAAGTTCTCTGGCTCTAGCACATGGCCATTTTCTGAATGCCTGCAATTGGCTTTCAAACTACAATCCTATTGCGATGCTGAAAACACTGTAGAGCCCCAGGTCTTCGGCAGATCTGCAGAATGGCTTTGTCCTTGTTATTTGTATCATTCTCATCAGCACTGATACTGACTGACAGGCACTAAGCATATTACACGTCAAGCTGTAAGCATCCTGAACTGAAGGCTCAAGGAGACATCAGTCAGTCTGACTGTCAGAATAACCCTGTTGTGTGAGATAGTCTTGGGGTTTGCTCCTTTTAGGGATGAAATGACTGGGGTCCATGAAGCTGGTGGGGCAGAGAGAGTCAGACCAGGACGCAGGAGGCCTAACCCAGGGCTTCTCAACTTTGGTACCAGTGATGCTTGGGGTAGGACAGGTCTTCTCTGTGGCAGCTGTCCTGTACATGGTAAGAGGTTCAGCAGCTTCCCTGGCCTCTACCCACTAGATTCCAGAAGCATCCCTGCAGATGTCCTCTGGGACACAAAATGGCCACAACTGAGAACCACTGGTCTGACACAAGGCTCTCTGCTCTTGGCCACGTGGTTCCATGGACGGCCAGTTTCTTGGATCTGACTGGTTCTTTCTCTCCTTGAGGGAAAGCTCAGGCCATACTAGCACAAGTGGGAAAAGAACCCACTAGACCGGGTTATGGGTAATTTCACCAGGCCATGCACATTTGCCAAATCCGGGCTTTAAGAATAAATTTGCATAGGTGAGTATGACATTTTCAGTAGATCAACCTTTATGCTATATAACAAATCTGTTAATGTTTTTGGAAGTCTATTATGAACTGAGTTAGCCACTCAAATGACCACAGCCTCAGGTCTTTTCATGAAAGAAATTTGACTTAGTTCAGTAGGCTAGGAGAGGTAGGCAGAGAGCACTTTTTATTTCCTGGTTATACTAGTGGTTGGTGGATGATAAAAACTGTGTAAAGGTATTTCCATCAGCTAATTCTTGTAATTTTCCCATTAATTCTCTCTTTAAAATAAAACCTGTGTCCTGTTTTCCTATTTCCCTCTTTCTAATTAATTTCTGCTCTCGTGTGCATTCTATAACGGACAACATTTTATAATGGACAACACGAATACTCACACCAGGCCAGTTTCCTAATATAATAGTTGTAAACAGTAACAAATGCAGTCATAAATGAGATGATTTCTATGTATCATAATTAAAATACATTTGCTTAAAATTCACAGGCCACCTTGCATTTCCCCCCAAGCCACCACAATGTACACAGGGTGGAGTCAATGTTTCGAGGAGAATGAGGGCTTCTAAATTTCTGACGCAGGATATGTAGACAGAGATTCCTACCTGTGATGAATTAGTTAGAAAGCAATACTTCTACCGCTTGATACAATAACCCTCCCAGGACCCTGAGATCATGACCTGAGCTGAAGGCAGATGCTTAACTGTCTGAGCCACCCAGGCACCCCAGAATAGGTAGAGTTCTTTTAAAGAACTCATTTTGCAATTTCAGGATGCTCTTCATGAAACCAAAACGTAAGTCCAAGTTTACACAACATCATTCATTTTAGCTTCTGTAATGTGTGTGTATGTTGTTTCTGTTATACTTTATAAATAATTCAAACTACATTTGAAAATGAAGTAGAACTACATCCATGCAGCCCTGCGAATTTAGGAACATATTCTGACCATCTTTAAGTGAATACAACTTTTTGCATACAAGATGAGCTAGAGGACACAGAGTAGAGAAGTCGTGGCCCAGAGCCACACGTTGGCAGGACAGAAATCAAGATGTAGGTCTCTGCCTTTCAAACTCGTGCCCTTTTGGGTTCACACTGCCTCTGTTATTAAAGCACTTAATTTATGGGCACAAAAAGCGAAACCTCAGGGATACTATTAGCAATTTACTATTTCCAGTTCTTTTGGGAATCTGTTAATTGCCCTTTCATAAATGCTGCTCATTATGATTAAGACTTTGATTAAATGTAGGAGTCTAGAATTTATATAACATTACAGACGTATTTCATATGAATTTAAAGCACCAAGCAGCACAAACCGTGCCTTCAAATTTTTCATCATTAGAATACGCACTTCTCATCAATCAAAGGAGTTGTAGAGAAACTGCACTCTGCTACCATGACCTGATTTCCCCCTCGAGAACTTCTAGCTGGATTAAGGAGAGCTCATATTTAAAACAGTAAACATTGGTGTGCAAGTAACAGTTCAGAGGAGGTGGGGGTCAGCTTCACGGTGGCCCGGAGCACTGGTGATGAAGGGGTGCGGATAATTGAGTGACAGGGAAGGAGGCGGGTATTCTGGGAGAGAGGCACTGGCAGCAAGAAGGGCTGACATTTACGGACTGGTGGCTGTGACAAGCGTGTGTGAAGGGCTGGACGTGGGGAATGCTCAAGGCACTTCTGAGTTAAGGACTGTCGCTTGGCTCTTTCACAGAAGAAGACCGTGGGGCATAGAGCACCAGCGATACAACTGCTGAATGAAGGTCTGGGGACCCTCACCCAGGTCTGCCTGACGTCAGAACCCACTGGCCATCTATTCTTCCCTGCTGCCGCCCAGTCACCCCTGAGCCAACCAGACAACAGACGCTCATGGGGAAGGAAGCTTCTGGAACAAAGAGCATGTGCTGAGAAGGTACTGACACAGGCCCGGAAGGCCAGAAAAAGGATTTTAGACTGTATTCTGAGGTTCTATGATTTTATAGTGCATCTTACTCAGGTTTTGATGCTTACTTAGGTACAACAATGCTTTAGGCTCACAACTACAAACAAAGGTTGGTTGAATAATATTAAGTATTGACCACTAATACAAGATATATATATATATATAGGTATATACACACACACACACACACACATACATACATGTAATTTACTTACGGGGTAGGGACTAGGCCTATGTCTCATTCATTCAAAACAAGTATGTCTTGAAGCCTGAAACCTGAATCCAGCACGGCCGCCGGTGTGAGGAGGGTCCATGTGTGAGCGCTCAGTAAATGAATGAGCAAAACCCCCTCCACCCCTCCTCTCCTTCTCAGCGCCCTCCTATCTCCTTCATCTCCATCCTTTAAGCGAGTATTTACTGAACGCCTCCTGAACTTCCACGAATAAAACGACGAGTTCCCTGTTTCCAGGAACTAGTGGGAAGGGAAGAGAAACAATGAGGCGACTTGGTACATAATCTAGTTCCAGTTGATCGCAAACCTGATGAAGTGCACTGAACCGGATAGGGGCTGGGCTGTGTCACCATGGCGGAAGGGAGACACCTGTCTAGGGAGGCAACGCGTGAACGGAGAGTCAGAGGGCAGAGGGGGTTAGAGAGCCATGCAAAAGCCATGGAAAGATATTCCCGGAAGGGAGAGTAGAGACCTTAAAGAGAGGACAGCTCGGGTTCCTTTAAGGACACCATGAGGGAGCCGGTGGGCTTGGAGCACTGACATCAAGTGGAAGGTCAGGTCACATAGGTCTTTGCGGAATGTGGGAAGGACTCTGAATTTTGTCTTAAGTGAGGGGAAAGCTGCTGGAGTCACTGGTTACTGCAAGGTTTAAACAGAATTCAAGGCATGTTCAGGAAGGAATAGAGAAGAAAGTGGAGACCAAGGAGGAATTTCTGACAGTGAACCCCGAGAGATAAAAGAAGGCGGACTATGCGAATAAGAATAAAAAGTAAAAATACAGGAGGAAACTGAATGTTGAAGAGACGTGGGGGTGGACGGAAGGGGAAGGCAGTCCCTCGGCGAGGAGGCGGCCCTTCGTTAGCTCTGCGTGATCACCTAAGTCATCGCAAAGACAGAGTCCAGGTGGGAGGGCTCTGGCAGAGAGACAGGGAGGAGAAGGAAAAGGGGCTGAGGGCTCTAACAATGAACACACCATCCAAAAAGGGTCTTAAAAATCAAAACCACTTGCGGTACCCTCATTTCCAACACACACTTTATTGTCCTCTATAGCTTCCTTCTTTCTCACCTTCCTTTAAGACAAAGAACTTAGGTTATTTATACTTTTTGTCCTTTAGTTTGTCAGTAAAGTGACTATAGTTCTACAAAAAAAAAAAAAATCAGGGCAGTGCGATCATAAAAAAATAAATGGCTATATTTTAAAATGGGCTATATAATAGTAACTAGGTTTATTATACTTATATATATTTTATCCTTGTAGGTATCAAATCTATGAATTATTAATGCAGAGATTCCTGGACTGTCATTATTATGACATTTCTGGCATATTTCCTTGTTGAATTGTCAAGATTTGGTTTATTAGCCCAAGGACGACAGTGTTTTTAAGGGAAAGAAACACTTTTAAAACCCAAACTATTACACACAGGCTTCCCTCCAGGCTCTGCAGGAACGCCCCACTTCTTTGCTTGACGCTGATTATGCTAACACCAAGTTCTGGATTCATTCGAGTTCCAATGGCTCCTGCCGTACTGCTTCCAATTACTTGAAGCTGGGCATCCAATTCCCTCAGAACCTCCTCAGTTCTGTTCACCCATCTGTTACTGTGGTGGCATTAAGCCCCAGAAAGAAGGTAGCTGTGCAAAATTCCAACTTAATGTAGCATCAAGAGAAGCAGAGGCCAGCAATTACCATACAATGACAAAAATATTTACTTCCTCTAGTCAGGTTGAAGGGAGGAGAGAAACACACAGAAATAAGGAGTGTCCACGGCCACGAAGACTGCGGGATGTGTGGCCGATCGAGAGAACTACATTTGGGCTGGTTTCTTGGTACAAAGAACTCACATTGCAGGAATCTGCCGGTCTATTCATCTATACAGATCTCTTCACTTTTGAGAGATGTCATCGGCTATGTGTAGGTGTCATTATTGATATGGTATGTGGCCCATTACTAAGTCTGTGAAATGATTTGGTCCTTTCAGTTTTCCGTGCATGTTGGGTGGGGCGACTCCAGGACTTGGCCAGGTGACCCATGCACTTCCTTGCCCAGGCTTTCAGGAGAGCTCTGTGAACCAGATTTAGGACATGAGGGAACATCAAGGGGTGATTTTGGGCTGACTCTACTAGACCCGGTTGAACACTGTTGGAAGAATGGTTTCCATTGCTGCAAAGGGGGCAGGGTTCCAACTGTTGGTGTGAATTTGAGAAACAGATGCTCTCGGGGAACAGTGCACTAGGGTGAAGACTTGGGACATCCTTCAGTCTCTGTGCCTCAGTGTCCTCCCCTAGCAGGACTGGAGCACCGGCTGAAGACATGGACTTCCAAGTGGCCCAGTGAGGCTGGTCCCAGTGTTATCCCCTTTGACCAATGAAAACACCCGTCCTCAGAGAGGTTTAAGCTATTTGCCCCGCATCAGGCATCTAGCAAGTGGTGAAGAAGACTTCCGGAAGAAGTCTGGCCCCAAAGCCCGAGTTCCTCACCGTCACCGGACTGTGCCTTTCCCGAGAGAAGCCACTCGCTGCGTAGCTCAGTGTTTCCTCACTTGATAACGGACAGACAGGTAAGTAGAAGGACCAAGGAGGAATGCAGGACAGAGTAGTGTATTACAGTGAAGAAGGAGGCGGCAGGTCCTCTCTCTAGAGGAAGCGCAGAAAGGGCCGGGGAGGGACACTGATAACCTTGTCGCACGTCTTTTTTGGGGTTGACTCTGCCTGCAACGTCTTGTGGTGAGACCGAGAGGTGCACGTTCACGGAGAAGCACAAGCGCGTGGGCTCCACCTCCTCCCTCGCAGAGGAGACGGTTTCTGTCAGAATGATTAGTTAGAAGCCAGCAGTGAAGTCCCTCAATTAGCATGCCTTCAAAATGCCATATGTAAGTGACTAATGAAGTGACAGCCTGAAGGCAAGACCACAGGGCTCACTTGGAAGACAAGACAAGAGCCTGGGGAGGCAGAGCCACTCAATCAACTGTTTGTAGCGCGGTAAAGGGTCCACCCACAGAACCAAACAAATGCTTCTCCCCCGATCATGGAGACAGAGATGGAAAAATAATTTTTGACAGCAGTGTCTGATGTAGTGGATGTTTGCCGACGCAGCCTGTACTTAGTTTTATACCAGATTTAACAGAAAATTTTAAACTTTCATAACCACTTTGTAGTTTGCAAAAATGCGTGATACACACACACACACACACACACACACACACACACACACACACAGTAAAAGCCACCCAGGGGGCAGAGAAAATGCACTCCAGAGATTCACGGGAGAGACCATGGAAAGGAAAGTCCTCTGCTGGGGCTCGGTCCCAGTCTGTCAACTCTCCCCTCAACTCTTTGCCTAGCCACTCCGCCCAATGGGGTCAGGGTTCATGGTCTTGCTTAACTCCCTCTTCACCAAGCACCTGGACGTCTGCGTTCTTCACTTTGAAAGGGGCCAATCCAGTGTAGCCAACTTCAGTCCCTCATGCGTCTGCATATTAACTCGACCAACCCTGGTTAATGGCTCAATCCCTGTTTTGCACAGAGGACCTGAATGAGAACTGCACTCAGGACCTTTGTCATCTCTCCCTCTTTGTCCTCTTCGAAACGCAATTCAGATTTCAACCTTGATCTGTGTGTCCTGAATTGCCATTCTAATTACCCAAGTAAAAGCACATTTGCTTTAGTCTCCAGCGAATTCTTTCTTGGTCGACACTCAAAACATTTGATATCTGTTTGCACATGGAGGCATCAGGTTGAGCTGAATTTCTAGTTTTTTCGTCTGGCTCGTCGTCGAGTAACGAGATGGGATCACACGTGCCGACGTCGTGTTAGGGCTCCACACGTATCATCCGATTTAAGCGATACGACGATGCTCTGCAACAGGCATGCTCACTCCCGTCTTATGGGAGAGGAAACGGGCTGGAGAGCTTCCAGTGACACGCACGAGAAAGCGGAGACGTATTTGAAGAACATTCAGCTTCTGGTGGACGTGGAGGATCTGTGTCTAGGCTCTGCCCCAGCCACTTGCCTCCCTCCCCCCTCCCCTGCTCCTCTCTCTCTGCTCTGCCGCCTCTCTTCTTTCCTCATTTGCATCTGAAAGCAATTCTTACAGTTTTAGCAACCGGGGTTGAAGCAGGAGGTGACCCTTCCTGGAGTCCTGGGCTCTTTCTGCTCCTTGCCCCACTCTGACTCTGTTTACATTCGTCTCCCTTGTACACTGTAAGATTCCCGAGCAGTGCTGTCCAAGAAGAAAGAAAAGGAGAGCCACGTAGGTCACTTAGAATGTTCTGGTACCCACAGGAGAAAAGTAAAAAAGCAGCAGATGAAACTAATTTTGGTAATAAATTTTATTCACTCCAGTATATAAAAATATGAATTGACCCTCAGTCTTTGTAATTGGTTTGTGCTCTATACGGAGGACTCATTTCCACTTAGATCAGCTACATTTTAGATGTTAAGGAGCCACACACAGCCAGGGGCTACTGTGAGAGCACAGTCCTAGAGGGAAGGAGCCTTTGGTTGCTCTCCTGTCTGACAGCATGGTATGGCTGCTGGCTGTCCTCCTGATACTTATTCTTGGCTTTTGTTCCGTATTAGAAGCCCTAATTGGGTGCGTGGCGGTCAGGTTAGAGGCTGCATTCCGGGCCTCCCCTGGAGCTCATGTACCCCATGACTGGAGCTGGTCATTGGGATATAAGCAAAAGTGAAGCAATTTCTGGGTTTTTCCCTTAAAAGGAAATGGGTATGCCCTCTCCTTCTCTTTCTTTCTCCCTCAGGCTGATGCGTAGATGTGCTGGAAGCTTTCTTTATCCCTGGAGAGGAGGGTACATTTGAGGGAGAGCCCAGTAACAAAACCCAAGGTTCTGTGTTTCTTTCAATACAGAGCCACGGGGAGTCCTGTATCTCTTATGGGGAGTCACCCAAGAGAGAAGGAAGCATCTCTTTCTCTTTTTAAAAAGAAGATTGTATGTATTTATTTGAGAGAAAGAGAGAATGAACGGGGGGAAGAGCAGAGGGAGAGGGACAAGCAGACTCTGCGCTGCATGCAAGCCCAACATGGGGCTCACACCCACAACTGAGATCATGACCTGACTGGAAAGCAAGACTCGGATGCTTCACTGACTGAGCCACCTGGATGCCCCCAAAGAAGTATCTCTTTTGTTTACTCACTGAATTTTATTTTTGACAGTTATTTTAATTTATTCGCATCATTTCTTAAAACTGGATTCCCTGCCTCTTAGTAGGACTATATCGAACTATTCATAAGTTACCAGGGTAAGTAGGATGTCTTACTTACAGCTAGATGTCTAGCTGTCCTAAGATGCAGCAACATCCCCATTCCATGCCTCCACGATGCCCTGAGCTCTCCCTTTTTTAGCATTCATGCCTGGGCTTACTGAATGAAACTGTCCCAACTAGGCTGTAAGTACCATGAAGGCAGGGACCACTTGGAGCTCGGTACAGAAAAGTGTTCCATATTTCTGTTGAAAGGATAAACGTAAATCCACGGGATTAACATGTAAGTAAAATGCTCTTGCTTCTCAGGGTTCGATGGAAATGTCTGATCTTGTTCAATTTGTCTGGTCATACTAGAGAGCAGCAGAATGGTGTTGGCACACAGGGGAATGGTTGGGTAGATGGATCTAGCTACCCAAGTTTTATGTGCGTTAAATTATGTCCCTCAAAAAAATATGTTGATGTTCTAAATTCTAGTACCTCTGAATGTGATCTTATTTGGAAATAGGGTGGTTGCAAATATAACCAGGTAAGTTAAGAAACATCATACTGGAGTAAGGTGGGCCCTAAATCCAATATGGCTGGGGTCCTCGTAAGAAAAAGAGAGAAAGAGAGGGAGAAGCTGGTCCTTTGATGATGAAGGCAGAGATTGGAGTGATGCATCTGCATATCAAGAAATGCCCAGAATCAGGGCGCCTGGGTAGCTCGGTTGGTGAAGCATTTGCCTTTGGCTCAGGTCATGATGCCAGGGTCCTGGGACTGAGCCCTGCATTGGCCTCCCTGTTCAGTGGGGAGTCTGCTTCTCCCTCTGCCCCTCACTCTGCTTGTGTTCTCTCTCTTTGAAATAAATAACTGGAATCTTTAAAAAAAAAAAAGAGAGAGAGAGAGAAGAAAAGAAAAGAAATGCCCAGAATTACCAGCAAACACCAGAAGCTAGGAGAGGCAAGGAAGAAGTCTCCCCAAGGGTTTTAGACGATGCATGGCTGTTGGCACTTTGATTTTGGACCTCTATGGGCCTCAAGAACTGTGACAATAACTGTTTGTTGTTTGAAGCTCCCCAGCTTGTGGTATGTTGTTACAGCATCTTAACAGCATGTTAACAGACCTGCTTTGCACACCTTTCCCTCCTAGGTATGTGTAGAGCCTCTGGCTGGGGTCAGCTCATGTTATGAGGCAAGGGGGCATTTCTGGCTGGTGGCCTATAGGATGGACACTTGCCAGATCTCTACCACCGCCAAAGTGGATCTTCAGACAGGTAAGGAAATATTCCTTTGCCAAGGGGTAAAAGGTACTTGTACCCCTAAAGGCATGTTCTATGGGGAAGGGGGAACAGAGAACAGGGTGTCCCCACTACGGGGAGCAGGAGAGACAGAGCCATTCAGCTCACACGGGTCCACAAAGATTTCTCTTTCATGAAAGACCTTTCTGGCAAAGGCTCTGCTCTTAAAGAAAAAAAAAATTCTTGCTCTTTAGACTTGAACAGAGAATAAATTAGGAGAGGTAACAGAGGTGTATTACTTTTCTTTGAAGCTCTGTATTCGCAATGAAAAGAAAAGAATCGAGGCTATAGTTCTCAAGTCTGCACTTGTCTGCAGTGGTTCTCTCTCTCTCTCTCTTTTTTAAGTAAAGTATTTCCCCTTCCCAGGCGGCATACTTTGCACCACAAAGTATTTCTGGCTGCTGCTGCTTTCCCTCCTCTCTCAATTTGGAAGGCTAACTCAATGACCCCTTTCCAGTTGACAGAATTCACATCAAAAGCGAATGAGACGAGGCCAGGATTTCGCTTTCCCTGTTGCCAAGGTGGGAGCGGACACCGCAGCAGTGGTAAGTCGCTGTGATGGCCCCAACCTTTGCCAAGGTGAACCTTCCCCTCGCGCCTCAGATATAAATGCTTGTGTCTGATGCTTTTCGATTATTTTCCCTTAAAAGAAATACTTTAATATACTTAGTTCAAATTGTGTGATGATAATTAGGCTTCTAAATCTGATTTAGAGCCATGATGGAAGAAACCTTTGTTTCCACGAGGAGCTAGTTATTGTTCAATAGACGGTCTAATTTTCCGTAGTAGGAGGACTCCTATCAGAAACACTGAGACTTGCCTCCTTTCGTTAGTTATTTATAAGGCTCTTATTAGACTGGTTAAATTCGCACAGGAGAAAGAGATAAGTTATTGTTAATCAATTTCAAATCTAATCTATCCATTACCTAGCTGATAAAGAACTACATTCACCAAGGAGATTTTGATTCAGGTTGCAAATCTCGGTCGTGTCATGGAGGACACTAATTGATAAATGGAATGTTTAACTTTTTGAAAAATTAGTGTTTGAGTTCATCATATTTGTTTCGGTGTTCCTTTCCTCAAAAATCCCATAATAATCCCTCCCTCCATAGCTGATAAAAAATAATCAGTGGAAAAAAAAAACAAACAGGGTGCCTGGGTGGCTCAGTGGGTTAAGCCACTACCTTCAGCTCAGGTCATGATCTCAGGGGCCTGGGGTCGAGTCCTGCATCAGGCTCTCTGCTCAGCAGGGGGCCTGCTTCCCTTCCTCTCTCTCTGCCTGCCTCTCTGCCTGCTTGTGATCTCTCTCTGTCAAATAAATAAATAAAATCTTAAAAAAAAAAAAGAAAAAAAAAGAAAACAAACAAACAGAAAAAAGATCAGCGGCTTTGAGTTCAAGTCGCTCCTCCCACAGCCACACCTGACCAGCTCTGGCAGACGCTAACCCCGCTCAGCAGTGTTCTTGGCTTTCTGCTCTAGGACAGCTCATGGGATGGTGGCTTCGTCTCACCCCTTTCGAGTCAGATGGGGCCAAGTGACAGGTTTGGCCAAGGAAACAAGTGAGTGGAATGGACACAGGTGGCCTGCAGGCCGGAGCCTTTAATGGCTGGTGTTCGTCTCCCTGTCCCTCCTTGGCTCCTGCTTCAGAGGCTGAGACACTCAGGGTATTGTGGTTGTCACCGGCAGACCCCTGACTGGGAGCGAGGAGCAGCAGGACTCCCTGCCAACCCACGTGGACGTGTCTCACGAGCAAGGAACAAACCTTTGCTGTTCCAAGCTACTATAATTTTGAGGTTGTTTGTTACAGCAACAGACTTTAGTCTATACTAAGATATCAAGAAATCTTTTTTTTTTTTCTTTTGAAATTTCAGCAGACAAATTCTATTTTAGTCCAAAGGTCCCAACTGGATCTCGACCGGCGCATATGTTTTGCTTTATTTTGGCCCAAAGAATGTTTTAAAAGAATAAAATGCAACATTTACAAATTAGGAGACTACACATAAAATTCTGAATTTCCTTCGATACAGTGAAGAAGTAGGAAGCTCCAGCCCCATTATTTCACCACAAGGGGGTCATTGGTTGCCATTCGTCATGATACATACCCATCTGTTTCACTTAGAGAAAGATTTCTCTGTCACATGTCCCTATCAAAAGTGGAAAAATATAGACAGAGAGGACTTTTTTTCCCTAAAAGTCAAGGAAAGTGTGTTTCTTGGTGGAATGCATAATATTCCTAAGTGTTGAAATAAAAACCAGGTTGAACTGATGTTTTACAACCCTTATGTTACTCACTTCTGTTACTTGTTGCTTTCTCTAAGCTCTAGAAACTGTGACACCTCTTTAGTCCCTTTCACAAACTTCTATGGCTTGGTTTCTAAAGATGTGGTCTCTGAACCAGCTGGACCCAAGTTAGCTGGCAGGCTCTGAGATGTGCAGATTGTGCGTACCATCTCAGACCTACCGAATCGGAGTTCATGGCAGAGGTCCCAGTAATCTGTGGTTTTCATAAGTATCTCCTTCTCTAGGACAACTCTTAGGTACATCAAAGTTGGGGAATTGAACTAGCGTCCTTATCTGTGGAGGAAACGTTCCAAGACCTTCCAAATCCAAATGCCTGAAATCATTGTGGATGGTAAAAACCCTACATATACTACATTTTTTTTTCTAGGCATAAATACCCATGATAAGTTTAGTTTATAACCTGGGTATAGTAAGAGATTACTAGCAATAACTAATAATAAAGTAGAGCACTTGTAACAATGTTTTGTAATGCAGGTTCCATGAATGTGGTCTCTTATACACAGTAACTTATCATTCTGTCCTCCTCAACTTGTGATGACGTGCCCGAGTGAGGAGACGAAGGGAGTCGCATGACGCGTCTGTCACGATACAGTGTCAGGTGCTAGGGACCTTCCAACATGACATCATTTATCTGAACTGATAAAGAATTTTTATTCTCTTCTAGGTTTAGGAAACCATTTAGGCAGTAGAATTTCAATGCCAAAATACTGATTTCTGAAATGGTGGAGAGGAACCCTGAAACACACAGGAACAGTGAAACAAAGTATTTGAAACTGCAACTTGAGATAAAGACCAGCTGAGCATCAAGTTGTCTTCTGAATGTTCCCCTCATTTCTCTTTCACTCTTGCTCATGCTGCGTCTACCAAAAGTCCTTTCTCCGTGTCCTTTTATTGAAATCTTACCCATCTTTAATATGAAAATTAGCAATGATCGCTTACTCTCGTCTAAACTCTATTGGGTCAAAACTGTCTTTTTTCCTTTTAATTTTTTAATAGATTTTGTTTTTCAGAGCAGCTTTATGTCCAGAGCAAAACTGCCCAGAATGTACAGAGTTCCATAAACCCCCGTCCACACACACACACAGCCTCCCCTGCCACGTACATTCCCCACCAGAGTGGGGAATTTGGTACAAATGATGAGCCTCTACTGACACATCACGGTCAGCTGAATCCACACTTTAACATTAGGATCCACTCTTCATGTTTTATGTTCTGCGGGTTTTGACAAACGTATAAGGACATGTATCTCCTGTTAGTAGTATTCTACGGAGAAGTTTCACTGTCCTCAAAATTCTCTGTGTTCTGCCTCTTCACCCCTTCTCCAAGCCCCCACGACGGATCTTTTTCCTGTCTCCACAGTTTGGTCTTTCCTGGCACATCCTACAGTTGGACTCACGTAGGATGCAGGCTTTTCGGGTGGGCTTCTTAGCGACATGCGTTTAAGATCCCTCTCCTCTTCCTGGCTTGAGAACTCATTGCTTTTCAGCACTTGATACCCCCTTCTCTGTGCGCGGATCACGGATCCCTTCACTTACTGAAGGACGTGTTGGTTGCCTCCATGTGCTGGCAGTTGTGAATAAAGCTGCTCTAAACACCCGCGGGCATGTGCAGGGGTTTGTGGGACTCTAAGTTGTCAACTAATCTGAGTGGATACCACGGAGGGTGGTGGCTGGAGTGTACGGTGAGGGTATGTTGAGTTTGGTGAGAAGCTGCCAAAGGGCCTCGCAGAGCGGCCGCGCCATGTTGCATGCCCCCCGCGGGGAAGGAGGGCCCCGGCGGCTGCACACCTCCTGGGCATCTGGTGTGGTCAGGGTTCCAGGTCTTGGCCGACCTAGTGGGCCAGTGGTGGCATCTCACGGTTTCTTCAATGGGCAGTTCCCGGGGGAACACGCGACAAGGAGAATCTTTTCACATGCGTGTTTGCCACCTGTACACTGTCTCCTTTGCTGGGGAGTCCATGAGGGGCTTTGGCCCATTTTTTAATCAGGTTGTTCATTCTCCTGTTGTTAAGCTTTAAGAATTCTTTGTGTATCTTGCGTATCAATCCTTTATCATTTGTGTCTTCGGCAAATGTTTTCTCCCAGTCTGTGGAAAGCTGCCTTTTTACGGTTGGTTGGTTTACGTCAGGAAGCAGGTTCCCAACGAGGTCCAGATGTTCATATGGCTGTTTGTCTCGAGTCTCTTTAATTTGTTACTGTCTCCTTCCCCTTCAGTGGTCCAGTGCCTCGGGCGGGCTGCAGAGACTGGTCATTTGTCCTGTCTATTGTCTCACCTGCTGAACTTGTCCAAGGACCCAGGAGCTTTTTGAGTGCCGCCCCGTGGGTCGCTGAGGGTCTGTGAACCAAGGTCAGAGGCAGACTGTGGAAGAGGTTCCTTAAAGCAACACAGGCTCCCCGTGGCATGATCCTTGCGGAGGACACAGCATGTTTGCAGGCTGTCCCTGCTCTGGGGAAATGCTGGTCAGGGATCCGAGAGCCTCTGCCTGCTTTAGTTGTGAGCCCAGGGAGACAACAATGCCCTGATTATTGAATCATCCTGACATAAAACATCTTTTACGAGTTGTGCTAAAAGCCACTTAGAGGAAGTGTTCTCGTCATCCTCGCTGTGGATGAGGACCACTGTGCGTCGTGCCTTGTTCAAATGTTCCTCAGATGTCAGTTGACTGAATCCTCACCCCCGAAACATTGGCCACTACGCTCCCCATTGTATAGTTGAGGAAACCGAGGCAGAAGGAGACTAAGGAACTGTAAAACAAGTCAGTATTTCCTCGAAGCTCAGGAAGACTCTGTGTGGAGAACCAGCAGCTTCTGTCATTTATTTACTTATTTGGGATTTTGTTTTTTGTTTTTTAAGATCTTATTTATTCATTTGACAGAGAGAGGACTCACAAGTAGGCAGAGAGGCAGGCAAAGGGAGAGGGGGAAGCAGGCTCCTTACTGAGCAGATACCCCCAATGCGGGGCTCGATCCCAGCACCCTGAGATTACGACCTGAGCCGAAGGCAGAGGCTTTAACCCACTGAGCCACCCAGGTGCCCGACTTATTTGCTTTTTTAAAAAGATTGTATTTATTTATTTGACAGAGAGACACAGCAAGAGAGGGAACACAAGCAGGAGGAGCGGGAGAGGGGGAGCAGGCTCTCCACGGAGCAGGGAGCCAAATGCGGGGCTCGATCCTAGGACCCTGGGATCACAACCCGGGCTGAAGGCAGACGCCTAATGACTGAGCCACCCAGGTGCCCTGAAAGGGCAGTTTCTTCCAGCCTGCATAACTGGTGGTGAAGGAACCAGTCTAACCAAAGTGAGGAATAAGGGAAGCTCTCAGTACCCTAAGTTGCTTGGTTTCTGGTGCTTTTCCTCCAAAGCAGCATCCCAGACTCTAGACTCTTCCCTGACATTTAAAGATACGGGGTAATCTGATGTGTTATTTCTATGTGCTGCTCTGTGGGGACAGGAGCCGTAAGAGTTTCCTGAGCGGAGACGTGGGGAATCAGCAGGGAAGAGAGACGCAGGGGTTTGGGGCGTTGTCCCAAAGGCACCTGTGCGTTTATAGAAAGGAAAGTTACGACATAGTGTGCACTGGGACTGCTCTACTAGGAGGAGAGAAAAGTACTGGGAAGGGCTTCGGGGGCCCTGATCCACCCAGCGGTGAGCCGGGGGACAACGCTGTGGAAGAGGCATGAACAGCTGGACCCACCTCGAGACCCGACTCCATACTTAGTAGCATACGACACCTGGGATGTCATTTATTGCTTCAAGCCACATTTTTTTTTTTTAATTTTTGTTTTTGGGAAATAGTACCTATTACTGCAGGAGTTGGTAGGATTAAGTTAGATAATATATGTCAAATTACGCAGTCTATGGACAATCCTATTATTTTATGGCTGTTGAAAGAAGTATCCCTGTGACTGGCAGTGGTTGTCTTCCTGCCTGAAGCCAACACCCAGTGTGTATTATGAAGTGCAAAGTGATTTTCCTTCCAGAGAAAGAAAATGGGATCGAGGGAAATCTGGACATCACTTGCCATATGAGATGGGTTAAAAGCGGGTAGAATAGGGTGGGGTGAATGGCTTGCTGTTAGAGCACAGAGGACTGTGCCGTTTACTGACATCATTGTGGAGCTGTCTGATCTTTTTAGAACAGGTTATAAAAAAGTCTCTCATAGAAAAGTCATGGACTTGATTGTTTGCTAGACACCCTGTTCTTTATATATGTTATCAAGTTCATTCTCACGACACATGGCGTAAGTACCATTTTTATCCTAATAACCTCTGCCATCACTGCACTAAGCCTTTTTTTTTATAATTTTTTATTTTTTATAAACATATATTTTTATCCCCAGGGGAACAGGTCTGTGAATCACCAGGTTTACACACTTCACAGCACTCACCAAAGCACATACGCTCCCCAATGTCCATAATCCCACCCCCTTCTCCCAAACCCCCTCCCCCCAGCAACCCTCAGTTTGTTTTGTGAGATTAAGAGTCACTTATGGTTTGTCTCCCTCCCAATCCCATCTTGCTTCATTGATTCTTCTCCTACCCACTTAAGCCCCCATGTTGCATCACCACTTCCTCATATCAGGGAGATCATATGATAGTTGTCTTTCTCTGCTTGACTTATTGCACTAAGCCTTTTATATGTCTTAACTAATTTACCCACTACAGTGACCTCAGGAGGTGCAGACTCTATCCCCAGTTAATGGAAGCATATGGAGGTAACAGACTGCCCAGAGTCTGGGGCTACTACGTAGCTGAGCTGGGTTCCAAGGCAGGTGCTCTGCCTCCAGGGCCAGCTCTGAGAGCCGCCACACCTATGGGGGAGTTCACATCAGAAGCAGTCCAGGCCAGTACTATAGCTGTTATTTTCTTAAAAATAGAATGGAAACATTATTCACTGAGACCTAGGGTGGCCATGATGCCAAGTTAAATGTGAGATTTCTTTCAGAATCCACTGTTAGGAAAGCTTGCTTCCCCTAAGGAACTAGTATGCTTTTAATCTGATGATGGTAACTGTGTCACTGGCCATGCCTCCTTTCTGTCTTGACTATCAAGATGTCCCATGCTCAATTTTAACATCACAGGGGGCCTCTGTGGTGGACATAACTCTTGCTTTACCCATCATCTAGATTTTCAACCTTGATTTATGATGCATTGTCATATTATCATGGTTATTCCTAAAGCATGAGAAAAGACATCAGTACCTGTTCAAGGTCATATCAATGACACGGATGGAGAAAAATGAGATGTGGTTTTTCATGTTTTTAGACGTCAAGAGCTATAATATGATCAGTAAATTAGATGCCCGAAGAAAGATCCAAAGACTCTAAGGAGTTTTGGGCCGACACTAACTGCATCAATTAACTGAACGTGATTTAAAATCATGACCACAAAAGTTACCTGCATGGCAGAGCAGTGGAAAGTCTCTGCTCCAAGGGAAAGCCCGGGAGGGCAGAGTTGCCATGGGAACCACTCAGAGACTCTTCCACAGGACAGCCCCCTGCTAGGCGTGCCTTTCTTCAACTCCAAGAATCACTATAATAAGAGGCGACCCAGGTAGGAGTGGGTCAGAGGCCTCAGGTGGGCAGGGAAAAAAAGGATGGAGGACCCTATATTCATTCTACATCCATGGACTGAGTTGCTGTTGTAAGTCAGGAGCTGATACAGGAGCAAACAGAATGAGCGTCGTGGCATTTCCATTTAACAGTAAACTCAAGAGAAGCCCAAAGTGAGTTGCCTAATTAATGACTTCGCCAGCAAATGGTTATTGAACGACTGCTCAGTGCCAGTCACTGGCACCCACAGGACAGTGGCGAGAAGGACTAGTTCAAGGGAAGGATGATGTGGCTGGCGAAGTTGGGACCCAGGGTGTGCAGGGGAGGTGCCCTAGTGAGTCTAGTCGAGAGGTGGCGAGCACATGCTCAGATCACTGACTGAATATGTGCAGTACTAATTTGTTATAAATTTAGATCTTCTTAGGTAAGTATGTTAAGGCCGTGCCAAATGCTAATACCAATATGCCATGCTGACGGTCTTGTGTAGAGAGAGGTCAGCCACATTTTGAGAGCCATCAACAAAGCGGAACCCAGTCCAGCAGGAGAGCCCTCTGGAGCCAGGAGCCACAGCATAGGAAGCCAAAGGCAGGGCAGAAGTAAAGGCTCCAGGGAAAAGAGAGCTGGGGGGAGGACTTCATGGACAGGTCTGCTCAACTAACTCACAAAGCTTCTAGGAGCACATCTTGGACCAAGGAATAGAAGTTCCAGAGAGGGAATTTTGGCCTCCTGTCAGGAAAAACT